>NC_047677.1:47109878-47816952 GCF_011762505.2 Arvicanthis niloticus | reverse complement strand
TGAGGTGGGACTCGTGAGAAGCCCACACTTGTGCTTGCAAGCAGGACTCTCCTCCTGAGAGCCTTTCCCGTCTTTATAATGACTCGGACTGGCTCATCCTCAATTTCTTTTCTGAGACCAAAGATCCAGTTTTACCTGAGTGGAGGTCCCTGAGAGATTAAGGGACCTCCTCAGGATATAGGTGGCAGTTTGGAGGTATGAAGAACTGCCTTCCTCCATCCCGTTGCCACTGACAGGAACATTTGAGATGTCCCAGTCAGCCCTTCCCTGGATATCCCAGGGTGGCGGCCCATAAATATCACATACACTCTGGGGGAGGGGTTCAACAAGAGGCTCCCGGGGGAGAAGAGGGCCCTGCTGTGTGTGTCTTCTGGTCCTGGCGTGTAAGTAGTCCATGCATGTTGGATCTGTGACAGCTCCTGTCTGCAGCCAGAAGGAGGTGCCTACAGTCGGCTCTTAGAAGCCCATGTAAATCAGCTCCTATGGACTTGCTGCCCACTCTGTCCAGTTTTTCTCTACAGCTGGAATAATCCGCCTTCTGTGCCACCTTTAGGACTCTTTAGGGACCTCCCATCAGGGTGGCCTAGTGTCCTTGTGTGCTTTGATACTTTGGAGCTTGGAGGGTCTCGAGAGCCCTGGGCAGCCTGGCGACAATGTCACACAGCCTCTTCTCCCTCTTCAATCCCTGTCATCATTGAGCTCAAGGTCTGAGAATCCATTGGAGGAAAACCCAAGCTTCCCAGCGGCTTCTGCGCTCCAGCTCTGCTTCTGACTGGGCTAGGCTGCCCCAGTGCTTTCTCCGTGGGAGGATCCCCACTCCTCCCATGTGAAAGTGGGTGGGACCTACTTTCATCCAATCGGTCCTGCTGCCTGTCTGTCTCCACTCCTGCCCTTCTCTACCTCTCCTCGCACAAGCAACCCAACACTTCTCCGTCTCTTCGCATTGCCCTGCTGTCCAAGAAGATCAAGCTCACCCCCAAAGAACTGTTGCTGAACAGGTCCGCTCCCCCCACTTCCTAATAATATTTCTCTTCCCCTACCTCTGCTGGGTGGTGGGCTAGAGGAGAGGCTGAACCCTTATTAAAAGTAGGTTGCAAAAAATGTATGCCTACTCTGGTGTCCAATGTGGCTTAGATATAATGGGTAACTCCGCTTCTAATGTGGCTAGAGGAAGATTGTGAGGGGTTAGCAATGTTGCTTAAGGAGATTGGCAAAATGGCAGCTGCTGCCGCTGGGGGGGTCTCCTACTGTGTTCCAGGGGTGTGGGGGTGTGGAGGGTTTCCGGTTTTGCTTTGTAGTTTTCATATATACTATTTTGAAAAAGTTTGGAGGGACAGCTGAAAACTCAGAAGGTTCGCTCAATTCTCTTCTGATAGAAAAGACTGCAGACTTGGCTATGCGCGTAGAGAGTTTGCGACTAGAGGTCGAAAATCTTGGTAAGCAAAAAGAGCGAGGGTTGGGGGTGGGGGGTGGAGAACAACAGGGTTCAGACTTGGTGAATGAGACCCAGGATGTGCCACCGTGATAAAAAGGGGAAAGAGAAAAGGTTGGAAGGCAAAGTACCACCTCGCCCTGCTCCACATAGTCATTACCAGGGGCCCAAAGCGCCTCAGTGAGACAAGGGGCCGGGGAAGGTAGGAGGCAGCACGGAAAGGGTTAATGTGCAATCCAGTGGGCCACCAGGCACCTGCAGCCTTCCTTTCATGGTCTTTGTGCAGCATATGCCACTCACAGGCCACCTATCAGCTAAGCCCTCCCACTTCCACCTTCCAGATGAGTCAGGGCAGCCCACGCCTCGCTACCCTCCCTCCTCCCCCACCTCTTGCCCTTGCTGGCCCTTATGGCTCAGTTCCACAGCCTCCTGCAGGGCTGCAGCTGCTAGGTGGCTCCACAGCTCTTATCCTCATCTTCTCAGAGGAGAGGGTGCTGAAGGCCTCAGGGCTGCCCCTCTTCTCTCTCACTGTGGCTCTCATCTTCAGAAGCCACGTCCATGTCGTAGCCATGGTCCCCAGTGTGATGGAAGGGCCCAGCCTCTGCCCCTCTGTGTCTCCCCCACGTTTCCGTTGCTCTCTGCTTTGGCCACTCTCTTCTGCTTATGGCTCAGCCGGCACACTCACTGTTCTCCCTCACAGTCCTGTGACCAGGCTCTTTAAGCCTCTTCCGTGTGACATCTCCGGCCTCAGTCACATGGCTTCTTCACCCTTGCCTTTTGCCTTTTGGACAAGTCCTATTTATGGCGCCCCTTCCCACCCTGCCCCAGGAGCACAGAGGCTTCATGGATGCTAAACCTAAGTCTCTTACCTCAGGGGACACTCTGGTGAGGCCTAGTCCTCGCTGCCCCAGGAGTGGCTGCTCCAGTCATACATGTTGGACAGGGAGAGGCTTCACATTTGTATGTGGCTTTGAGGATATCCACCTGAGTGGGCCTAACATCCAGAGCCATCCAGTGTGCTGGGTGCTGAGTGAGGTGGGAGAATATTGAGGGACGTTGGGGGAAGGTCCCGACCCTTTGGGAGGGTGGTCTGTCTACCAGGGCACCTCTCACACATTCTAGAAGGTCACATGTCACACATATGATCCTGTGACTAGGACTTCTAGAGGACACAGGACTCTGTGGGCACAGGAAAAAGTACATCCTCGAGGCCCAGCCGACTGGCCTTTTCCTCTCCCTAGCTCCTTGCTTGTCTCCCGGCACAGACCTCCCACATCTGTCCTCAGAGCTGCCAGGCAGATTCGTATCTTCACAGGGGTGGTGACTACCCAGGTGTGTTTGTACATGTTTGAGGGAAACTCGGTACTCAGAGAGTACATTACCTGGGAGAAACCTGCCCTTTTCTTGGTTAAAGTCCACCCCCCCCACCACAGCATCCTCCACCTGGTAGTTTGCAGGAGCCCTTATTTCAGAGAGATTTAAGTCTATTTCTCAATTTTTAAAATCCAAAGATGACTCTTAGGAATCTAGACTTCTTGTTTTGCTTGAAAAACAAAAACAAACAAACAAAAATCCGTGGGGTCCGCACGTGTGGGCAGTAGTCTAAAGGGGCCAAGTGTGGTGCTTGAGCTGGCCACAACTGCCTCGGCTCCCCGCAGCCGCGCAGCCTCGCAGCCTGGCGTTCTCTGCTTTTCAGTCACCCACCACTGCTGTGACCTCCAGTCAGCCAGCACAGCTCGAAGTGGGCTTCTTTGCAGCTTGGGTTCCTGATCCTTTGGCATGAAGTCGCAGCTTCTCCCAAGACTGCAGGCTCTTTTTCTTACACAATCTCTCTGACATCATGGCTGACCTCAGCTGGTACTGCTCTGCTCCGTTCACAGCCGTAGGTCGGCACTCCAGCTGGCTGGCTGGCTCCTTCATGTTGCCTTCGACATCTCCTTCTCCTTGTTAGTTTCCGCTAATCTTTTAAAACTCAGCCTTTGGTGGCTGTTTGGAGTGGGAGGGGTGTCAGTGTGTGTGTGTGTGGGGGGAACTACTGGCTGGAAACCTTTCAGGAGGGGACCTTTGGGGGGCAATGGAAGTGTTCTGTATCTTGATGGGGGTGATGGTCAGCTGCCAGCAATGACAAATTCTAACCACAGGCGAGCAGGAGAGACAGGAGTGCTTACTCAGAGTTCTAGTTCGCCAGGTGAACTTCCCTTAGAGTTCGGTCCAGTTCTGTAACCTTCAGGAAGCCTTCTCGGTGGGGAGGTGGGCCCAGGGCCTCGTCACTCAGTCACACCCATTCTCACTGCCTGTCCAGTCTCTGGGGTTCACCAACCCCTCTCACTTCCAGGAGTGCTGGGCAGAAAATGTCATGTGTCTAAGTGCAGAAGACAGGCTCGGCCTGAGGCTGGGCCCCTTCATCTGGGCTTTGAGGCAAGAGTCTCCTGGGTTCAAATCCTACTTCTGCCACTTGTTGGCTGTGACAGCAGGGACACAACTTTCCTTTGAGCCATTGAGAAATGCCATTGAACTTGCCTTCCAGACAGGTGTGAAGCTTAAAGGTCTTGGCACAGGAGTGCAGCGTTGCACAGGAGTGCACGGTTTCCCAGGCCAGGCCTTGCTCTACAGGCTTTTCTTAAGTATTGCTCAAGTAAGTCTTGCTGTGTATCAGTTCTCCTCAGTGGCTGAAGATGGCAAGACTAGGTGCTTGGTGTCTCGCCTAGGGCTGAGCTGTGGAGGAGGCAGCCTCGGCCACTCCCCTGCACCTAACAAACAGCAGCTGCCGTCGCTATCGAGCGTCATTTCTCTTCCCTCTCCTCCTGCCCAACACCAGACTATCTCCAGTCTAACAGAAGCAGGCTGCTAAGGCAGACCCTCTTGGTCCCCACGGTGTCTCTGCAACAGAGAGAGGCCAGGCAGAAGATCCGTCAAGCACTTTAGAAATCAGAAATCTCAAAGATCAGGCCATAGCCCATAGTCTTGTCCCCACAGGAGCAGGCACTTGTCCCTTGCTTAGCTGTTTTAAATCACCCAACATCCTAATCACACCCATGACAAGGGGACGTGGGACCTCTCTCTCTTGATTTCCTCACTACCTGTGGTCAGGCCTCAGCTGCACCCTGACTTAGGAGATGGACTCGTGCCTCTTATTCCAGCAGACAGGGACAATGGCATAGGCCAACAGGCGACCTGTTCCTGAGCATCAAACAGCACTGTAACTAAACACCCAGGCACAGAAACCTTGTGGAAATGGATGGCTCTTGGTGTCCTGTACCATGTTATCCAATGACCACAGCAAAACCCTCTTCAGCAACTGACAAGATGCTTGGTTCAGTGTATCGTAGGCCACAGTGAAACTAGGGCTCCAACCTTCCCAGCTAACTGCGACCCTGTCTCTGCAGAGGGCTTCCCAGGTGCTGCCCAGGGGTTGTCCCACCGTGGATTCCATGTGAGAGTTTCGGGCACCCTCCTAGCACTGGATCCTGAGCCAACTCTGGGCCCAACTGGTCATGCCTTTATTGGGCTTGCTACATACACTGAGATATCCTTGACATATCGCAATTCAGGCCTTCATTGAGGATGGATTACCTCATGCTGCCATGTTCCCAGGGGTCGGGGCAGAGGCAGGTGAATTACAGACTAGCTATGGTGGAAGCAAGGGGACACGAGTGCCTGGAACTTCCTGAATCTCCATAAAGGTGCAAATATGAAGACACGAAAGACCAAGGGCGTGTCTTGTCCTTGTCAACACTCTGGGTAGAGAAATAGATCAGGATCAACCTCTCCGACAACCTCCACAGAGGGAGGAGAGAGGAGTGTGGTGATCACATGGAACAGGCGAAGGAGGTGTTTGGTACGACCTATGAAGATATCGAGATTGAAGTCAATTCTTCTCTCTACCTGAGGCTGGGATGACCCAAACCCATTTAAATACACTTCAATCTTAACGTCAATAAATTTAGAAGGAAAAAAAAAAGAAAAAAAGAAAAAGAAGCCAGACCCTGCCAAGTCCTGGTGATAGGAGACAGGCAGATTAACCATGCAGATGGCTCGGCTTAATCTGCAAACATTTAACCAACACCTATGAGGTGCCAGCCAGCATGTTGGCACTAAGGAGCAGAAAGAGGCAGACAGAGAAGGCGGTGGACATACTGCAGCCTGGGCACTGAAGAGTGTCTGAGAGGGCTGGGGGCCGGGGGCTGGGGGTGGGCAAGAGATGCAGCAGGCCCCACCCTTCACCCCCGGGCAACAAAGCTTTTCCTTCCCTCCCTCTTAGTCTGTGACTCAAATATCAAGTTTGATATCAAGTCTGTCCTTCTTTTGGTAACTCATACTTAAGGAAGTTAGCGCCCCCCGCCCCCCCCCACGCACGTTAATGCCTGACCCCCTACGGCTTTGTCAGAAGCCTCTGTGGCCAGGCAGAGGCTTATGATGACCCACATTCCACCAAGGTGGGGACCCACAGGAAGAGCAACTGTTGGGGAAAGGCACCTCACTCCTCATGTCGACTGCAGCTGGGAGAATGAGTTGGGGCCATCGTGGCCCTGTTCCAAAGTGCCCTTTTTTGTACAGCCACGCTGTTCCCAGGGTTCACAGGGACTTCAGGGCTCTCTTCATGCCCCTCATCCATTCCTTCTCTGCTTAGGCTCCTTGGACCAGGTGTGGAAGAGTGCCTGAGCTTGTAGGTTCAGTCACCCTGGTGCTGGATGGACAGGCTTCGATGAAGCCTCTAGGGCACGAGATAAATTCAAAACCACTCTAGACAGATATACCCATCCCTGACCAAAGACAATTGGTTTGATTTCCCCATAATGGTACAACTCACAGCACAGCTCCTCTTTCCCTGGACCCATCCAAAGACCCTCTTGTTCATAGCAGCCATGCTCATTCAGGTGTCTGATGAAGGAGTCCCTTCAGGTTCCCGCTGCCAATAGCCATGCTTGTCCTATTGTTGATCACCTTACTCTCTGCCCTTAGGACTCTCCCATTTCTTATGTGCCTGTCACATGTCCACTCTGCCTGCCAGCCAGCCTGTCCACACAGGGTTATGGATCAGACAGAGGGACCCCAGGATCCTGCTTCTCACTGTGGGACTTCAACCCTGCCCTCCTCCACTGCACTTCCCTTCTGTACTGGGAGGGCTGGGGAGCTAACTACAATTTCCCACAATCTTTAAGTCCAGGTGATTGGTCTCACTTTCCAATCAGATCCCAGGACACATTGGTTGGGGACTGTGTTCTGCAATGGTATCAGTGCTCACTGGACAGCTTTCTAGTCCGCTGCTCCTGAGCTGGGAGCTGCTGGGACTGCTGGGAGCCCAGCAAGTCTGGTTCGAATTTTAATTCCCCAGTGCGTGTCAGCTGCCTTGGCCTTTTGTAAGTCCCTTTCTTGCCCAAAGGAGATGCCATGGGGTTCTGCATCAGCAGCTGTGAACTGCGATCCTTGCCTCACAGAGCCGGGTTGTTGTGCAGTCTCTGGGCACCGATGCCATCAGCTGCTTCGCAGCAGGTTTCAGAAACTTTAGGAAACCCAAGCCAAGCCATAGAAGCCCAGGACTCCCAGAGGACGCAGGCACTGTGCTACTGAAGTTGGTACTCCTGTGTGAAGCTAGGGCAGCAGGCAGGCAGGAGGCCCTTGGCCTGCAGTAGGGCCCCTGTGACGTCCAGGACTTCCATTGGGTGGAGCCTGCCTGTGCAGTTTAAGCAGAGACAATTTGTTTGTGGAGGGTAGTAAGAACTGTCAAAAGAACTAGGCAAAGCCTCTTGTGTGAGAACTTCCAGGAGTAATTCCTGATGTCTTTGCTGTAGACCAGGTGCTGAGAGACTTGCAGCAGCCGCTCCCGCTACACAATCTAGAAGCTTCCCTGGCTGTTGGCTCCAGAAGCACTCATTAGCTGAGCCTTAGTGGCTGGCTCCTCCTCACACTGAACAGCCGGCCCCTGCAGGTACTTTTTCCCACACAGGGCTTATTAGGTAGATACCTCTTAATGACCGTAAGCCACACCCTGAGCCCCTTTCAAAATTCTTTTAAAAACCTTTAACATTTTCTAAGACAGAAACACACAAAGATGTCAGCCAGCCAGCAACTCCTTTTCCCGAGCGGAAGAGACTTGGGAGTTCAAGGTCATAGTGACCTACACATCATAAGGCTCACCCATGCTTCTGTGGGGTTCCCTTGGAAGGATCACACCACCTCCAGGTGCCAGGTACTCCTGCCCAAACAAACTGGGAAGACCCAGGCAGTCTCGAACCTTGACTTTCCACCTGCCCCAAGGTGCTGAGCCAGGCAGAGCTGTCCCGTGTGGAGCAAGAGTAGGCAGATGTTCCTTCTGCATGGGCAAGCATCTTGTCCCCACTCCCTTCCTCGGAAACAAATGGGAGACATACAGTGATTTATGTCTGAGTCCTGGCCTGGAAGAAACAAGACCAAGGCCTCAGAGCCAGGTGCTTCTGAGTGGCAAGCCTTCCCCAGGGCTGTGCATGGCCCTGCAAAAGGCTTTCTTCCATGCTTCCTGGTGTGGATGCCGTCTGTGCAGGGTATACCACAGATGCAAAATCGTCATTCAATGTTCTAGTGTCTGTCAGTCAGTGTGCTTTCGGTCCAAGGTTGTTCTGCAGCCCTGCCATTCCTTGAGAATTTATAGGCAGTTAATGGTTGCCAGAAGGAGGAGACATTTTCTTCAGGGCATTAGCTCTAGTAAGATGCTCAAACTCCTAATCGACCCCACAAAATCCTAATTAAGAGAAGAGGAAGGTCTTGCCCAAGGACACACCCTAACTCGACAGGTTGACCAGGTCACATAACTACTCCAGAGGCAGCCGCTGCACTGGGTGGCAAGTGTTCCATTCAGGTCCCACAGTCTATCCTAGGAGGGGAGGTGTCTGCCTAGACCCCCAGGAACCTCCAAAAGGGAGCAGGGATCTTGGGAAAGAGAAAACAGGCAAGGGAAAGCTGAAGAATAAAAATAAATCCTTGCTATGGGTACCCACGGGGCTTCACTCTGGGACTCCTGACTTTCCTTCGGAGAGTTTCACAGGGAGAAAGCCCTGCGGGCTACTTGTACGAGGAAAAGGTACCCCCTCACTCTTCCCCATCAGCTGCCTGCCTGGTTGGAGATGGGGCACAGACAGCTGCCCAAGGCCTTGATCCCACGTTTGTCTGACATGGCTCTCAGTGATGTGGAAGAAGCAGGTTTGGAAAGCTTGAGGTGGGGGTCAGAGCTCTCTGAGGGGGGCATGCCTCTGCCTGTGGTGGGCTCCTTTGGACTACTTTGGAACCTGTCATCCAGGAGTCTCATTCCCGGGGAAGGCCGCCTTTATTCATGTAAGCCTGCAACTGTACTGCGCACACCTGACATGAGTGGGGTACTGGTCTACCTACCTACAGAAGTTCCTAGGAGAGACATTCTGGTGCAGGTGCTTCAAGAGCATAAAATGGTGTATGTGGATTGATCTGGCTACCAACTTCTCCTGTAGGATTGTGCAAGACAAAAGAAAATACGCCAAGTGAGGGCACATGCAAGGCTGGCCAGTCTATAAGGAGATGACTGCGGGTGCCATCTGGCCTGCTCCCAGTGCTCCTCCTGCCTGACCCATTTGCTCCAGCCTTTGGAAACACATCTGGAATCAAAATACAACTCAACACGTGGAAAAGTTGTGATGGTAAATCATTGTCTATTTGACTGGGCTTAAAATTGCCATGAAAACACACCTCTGGGTGCTCTTTTCAGTGTTCCCAGAAAGGTTTTGCTGCGGAGGGAGGGCCTACTCTGAGTGTGGTGGCGGTCCCAGGTTGTATAAAAAGGAGAAAGTAAGCTGAACATTGGCATTCCCCTCTCTGCGTCCTGATTGGGATCTGAGGGACTGCAGTGCCCCCACCACCATGGACTGTATTCCTTAGAACTGTAAGCCCCCCCCCCCAAAAAAAAAGCTCTTGTGGGGTATTTGGGCACAGAAACAAATGTAATAACTATGAAGATTGTATAATACACACTCCCTCAGTCTCAGTATCTCAGAAAGGAATAGGAATCCAAGAACCCAGACAAAAGCCCAGAGCAGGGTGTCCAACCTTTTGGTTTCTCGGGGCCACACTGATGAAAAATCATCTTGTACTCTCTGTTTAATAGTGATCATCCATCAGCATTTAAAATTTTAAATTATTTATTTAAAAAAGTCACACAGGACTCACAGCCAGCAAACAGAAGCGCGTGACTTACGTGCCATATGTTGGGGCGAGAACTACTCGACAGACAGACTCACCTAACTCCTCCTGTGCTGGTTGCAGCCCATGAAATTGATTTCACTACCCACCATCATCCTGCTGAGCCTGCTGTGAGGACAGAATCTAACGAGGGCCACCCCTTGACTCCAGGATTGTGTCAGGGTGACCACGAGCAGCCACTTGTTCTCTATGCTTGAGACTAGCCAGGCCAGAAGATAGAACAGCTGTGACTTGGCCTCCCAGAGGAGACGGCAGCTCTTGTAAAGCCAACACTGGCAAACAATCCATGCCAGACCGTCTCAAGCAAAGGGCTTTCTTTCTCAAAGCACCAGGGAGCTCTCTTTCCTCCCTTTTCTTTCCCCGTGTTCCCACTTCCCACAGCCCTCCCTGCTCCTCAAGTCTCCACCCTAGCAGCCAAACTCACCTCACCCCTGTGTCTAGAGCCTCCCTTCCCTGCCCCTGGCCTGACTGAGCTCTGTTCCAGATCCAGCCACAAGGTGCCAGTCCTTGCTGGCCCTGTCAGATCTGAGACAGTTGCTGATGTCAGAGAGCATCTGGTAGAGAGGCCCCATGTGAATTGCCCAGAGGCTGTCCCTCGGCCGGGCAGGCTGTGGGGTCTGTGGGAGCTGATCCGTTGTTGGCTGCTCTCTAGATCGAGGCCTATCCCGAGTGTGTCATTTCCACTATGTGAGACCAGCGTTTGGTTTCACTGATAGAAATGTCAACTGTAATTATTTTCAAGGAGTCTTGATGGCTTTGGAATAAATCAATATAAATAATGTTTTCATAAACCTTGAATCACGTTTCTAATAGCATTATATCTATAATTGTAATATTCAAAACAATTTTTCTTCACATCTTAGCAATTAATTGTTGCCAAGTGCTTTTTTCTTTCTTTCTTTTTTTTTTTTTTAATTCTGTATCGATGTCAGCTCAGAGCCTGGGGCTGGGGATGTGACACTTTAGCACCAGGGCCATGTACGTGACCCCCAAATCAGGTTAGGCTAAATATAATGTGTCTTCCCCCCTGAAGAGTGTCCACATACTTCCAGTCTCTTTAGTGGTTGCCCACATGCCCATCTGGAAACCTCACACCCCAACACACACATACACACACTGACACACACACACACAAGCAGAGCACGCCCGAAATCGGACATGCACACACCACACTCATCCCTCCCAGCTACAACCGCTTCAGCAGTGAGCAAGCACCTTAGTGACTCCGGGGCAACTTGTCTTCTGTGTGCCACTCACTTTTTTAAAAACACCGACTGTGATCACGGGCCGGCACGGTGGGTCGGACACCAAGTTTAGCTTGGTGCAGCTTGCAGAGAGTAACTACCATAGATTAGAGTAGAAATAACACCCGGCAGAAGAAGCGCCTGTCCTTCAAACTGTTGTAGAGCTGCTTCCGGGAACTAACTCTCTGAAACCTCCAAAAGGCCTCACCCCGAAGTTTGCACAAGAAGAGTTCTCTGACCTTACCCCTCTGATCAGAAAACTCGCAAAGACGTATGGGAAATTGAGTATCTGTGGTTTGGTAGCTCTGCTAGACACGGAGCGCAGCCAGAGCCCGGGGCCCAGCACAACCACTTCCCGATGATGCTGAGAATCATGGGAAGAGCCAAAAGGCCACAGCAGACACTGTCTGGCTGCCACACCCCTCCATGCTGCTGGGAGCTGAGTGTCACCTTCAGTAAAGAACTGTTAATGTGGCCAAACCCTGCCATTTAAATTCTGTCCAAGCAGGGAGATAAGGCTGGCAGGAGACATCTTGGGTCCCCGTGGCATTTGTGTCTCAGTATGAGAGCATCATCGTTGCTCTGGGTTTAGAAGCTGGCCTCTTGGGAAGATTACAACTTAGGACCCAGCTTCTGAGCCCAGGCCCTTTGGAACCACTGAGTTGTCCTTTACCTTGGGCCCCGCTGACCCTACCCAAGACCCTGAGCCTGTAGCGAGCTTCTATGCCCTGGCATGGGAGAGGCACTGAAGGCAGAAAATGAGAACTTGTAGACTTATGGTTGATCCACAAGCTGGTCTTGGAACTCATTCCCATTAAGGTTTTAGGGCAACATGTTTGCCTCTTACAAGTGAGGTTCCATTTGGGGTTCCCCAGGAGACACCAGGGCACGTTTCTCCCCCATGCTCTACTCAGTCCTGGGAACTTAACATTGTTTCCATTATTGGGTAATGAATGGATAGGAGGGTGGGTGAGTGGGTGGGTGGATGGATGGATGGATGGATGGATGAATGGATGGATGGATGAATGAATGGAGAACCTGACCTAGTCCAAGATGATGGGTCTGACACTCTGTAAGGGATCACGGGTGTGAGAAGTCTTGTGGCTCGAAGATTCCTTCTTTGGGAGACCTGGTGGGAGGGGTGACAATTGGGGAAGGTAAGAAGGCAGTGAGGTAACTTTCCCAGGTCCCTCTCTGGGAAGGGTCTCTGAAGATGTCCAAAGAGTCAGGACTGGATACAAAACAATGAGAGAACAAAAGGGAAGGCAGGGCAGGGCCCTCAACCCCCACACTTCACTTTAAGGGAGCAAATAAAGGCGTCCAATTCTTGTTCTTTGTGCACGGAATAGGAAGGTGGGGACTTCCACCACCCTTCTTTCCAATTTCATTCCTTCTAACAAGAAGACAAATAAATGTTCCTTTAGTTGAGCTCCCATGGGGCCACTGTACCAGGAGCTGAAGATTCACATCTTTCCTGAGCAAAGCCCCTAGAGATGAGCTGTCCCCTCAGGTTTGCTACCCTAGACAATGTTCGCAGTCCCCCAGCTTCTCCCTGAGAAGTTTCCTCTCAACAGCTGCACCAACCAATCCCAGCTTTATCCTTGACCCCAGTGCCAGGACAGAGAGGCCCTGAACCTCCCCTTCCCCCAAGCTCCTGCACATCTGGAAGCTTCCAGCATGAAGGTGTGTGACTGGGTTGCAGGATATACATGAAGAGGAGGAGACTGAGGAGGCCACAGCAAAGAAATGGAGTGTGGAGGGATCAAGGCTGTGTCTCAGGACTGTGGGTTGGGGATGGGGTCAGGCTGGGGCTGTCAGACTGCAAGGATGCTTTTCTATCTAAGCTGGCTTGAGAAGCCAAGATAGAATGGGGTTCGGAATAGTTGGAAGGACTGCCTGGTTCCCAGGACGAGGTCCTTGGCCCACATACATTTCCCCATACAAGGGGTGCTTCTGGGGTCAGTGCTTCTCTCTGGCCTAGGCCTAGCTTGGAGGGACTGCTGCGTAGTGCCAAGTGAGTAGCTGGGAAGAGGGACCTGACCTGTATACTCCACAGAGACAAAGTCCTGACGTCTTGGTCTTGCCAGCATCAGCTGGCTATGGGAAGGGGTGCCTGGAACACAGCCATGTGTAAGTGAACCCCCACTCCCAACAGCTGTCTCTGTGAGAGTTTCCTGGCTCTGGGAGCTTCCCAGAGATGCCTGGGTCCAGGTCATTATAGGTTGGTCATCCTAGGTCCTATTGTTTTGGTCTACTGTGGTAAATGACTCTTTAGGTCATGCTGGCTGATGGAGATCCCATGCCTTTGTCTACCATCTCAGGCCTTCACTGGCCATTCCCTCCTGTGGAGAGGGCTGCTGAGCAGCCAGCTATTAGAGAAGAAGGCTCCTAGCCTAGAGTTGGGAGCCCCTCCCCCTGGGCAAGCCACACCCACTGAGGCTCTGTTGCCTGAGGACATCTTTCAGGAATGCTAGCTGCCCACACCAGTGGCCTCTGCAGCCATTGCCCTCACTTGAAAGTCTGAGCAGGGCTCTCTCTCCATCCCCCATTCTAGGCCGTACCCCTCATCAGAGGCCTGCTTTACAGATCCCGCCTTCTCTGGCCCAAGATCTGTGCTGATTCAACCTCAGCACCACCATGGGGCGGCCCTGAGACGAGCTGTGCTGGCAAATCCTACCTAGCACCGTGCGATGCGGACGCCCGCCCTCGCCCTCGAGAGGCTCTGCAGTTCCTCTCTGGGGTTACATCATGAGTACCCACCTGTGGTGGGTCTGAGCTCTTCTCTGGCCTCCTCTTCCGATCCCCCAACCCCCAACTAAGTCCTAACCTCACCAACCCTTTACTCCCAAGAAAAGCATGTCCAAAAGGAGATGTCAATCTTGGCAATTTAACTTATTGACACAACAGCCATTTATGAGCTCCTGGAGACACCTTGGCTCCATTCTGGGAAACAGCCTGTCCAGAGCAGCAGAGGTTGGCTTTTCTACAGGACCGGGTTCACCTGAAAGGAAGGCTGAGAATGAAAGGGGAATGGAGGGCGAGAGAAAACAAGGGGCGAGACAAAGTATTCTGATCAAGGCCTGAAGTTTAATGTTTTGCTTTCACATATAAAGGGGAAGCCCCACCCCCAGAGTCTCTTCTCTTTCAGCCCAGTGGCTGGGTGAGGGGGCAGCAGCCGGGAGGTGTCAAGGCAAGCTCAGCAGACGGTCCATTCTTCTAGCTCCTGTAGCAGACTGCAGGTCACCAGGGCCAGCAATGCAATGCCTCCTAGGTCCTATTGTTTTTGTCTACTGTGGTAAATGACTCTTTAGGCCTGCTCAAGGCTGGGGGGAGGGCACACCTCTCTTGCAACTGACCTGCTGGAGGCACCTCGTTCACCTGATTGGAATTCATAGAACCAGGTAGCCCGAGTTAGGACTCTGTAAGGATTCCGAGTGTAGGATTCCGAGTGTGTAGGACGCTGCGCGTGTAGGATGAGTACGGTATGGCTCCAAGACCAGAGACCTCTTGTTCCCTCTAACCTCCAGTGAGTTCCTCCTGCATGGAGGCCTGATGCTTCTCTTCTGTGAAGCAGGAGTTAGTCGGGGATGTCAGACCCCCCTAGTCCTTTTTGAAAACCTGTTCCCATGGGAGGTGATAGGTCAGTAGCTACTCCCCTTCCCATCCTGGAGTAACTTGGCTGAGGATGTGGCACCAATGTATGCTTGTGTGACACATCCCTGCTTGGGACACGGGGCTCCAGAACCATCTACTCCTTCCTTTAAAGGTTAGGTAAGAAATCCCAGATGCTCAGTGGAGAAGGCCCTAGAAGATACTCAGATACTGTCTGTACACTCAGAAGGACTGGCTACGAGACTGACCCCAGACTTCTAGGGAGAGTCATGCTGTGCTCTCCTCATGGGTCAGGAGCTGCCTGAGTGGGCTTCCTGCAGAGAAACAAGTGTTTTTGAGGAAATACCTGGAACTCCGCAGACCCAGCAGAAGAGCTGGACCTGTAGGCGACCCTTCCTATGATCAGGGTGCCCCGAGGATGAGTGTATGGGAAGCCATGGGTAACACCCCCACAGAAGTGGGGCATTCCTGTGAAAGAAAAGGCGGGAAGAGGGCACTAGATGGGCAGTGCAAGGCTAGCTGGCGGTGGTGCAAGGCTAGCCCCAAATCTCTGCTATGGCTGCTGACATTCTGTTTGTCCCTTATGTGACTCAGCCAACTCTGGGACAGATGTCACAGGATGCACACAGCACCTTTCCACTCATCTAAGAATCAAAGAAACAGCACCTTTCCACTCATCTAAGACTCAAAGAAAGACAGGGCTTAAAACAAGAGAGAAGCCATATTTGTTAACAGCCGTTTGGTCCTTTCACTGAGGTCCTAAGCCCTATGACTGGGCTGAGGGGGCCTGTGGGGACAGCACAAGGGGGCAGGGAGGGCTTCCCTATGACTCAACTAAGGGGCCACAGAGAAGAGACCAAAAATTGTCTGCTCTAGGTGGGCAGGGGCAGCTGGGCCATTTCAGTATCTCTGTGTGGGTATTGTTTAGCAAAATGGTCCCTCCCCCTTCCCAGGAGGAGAAAGTGCATATCAGGAGTACCTATTCGAAGGGATCAGCCTGTCCTGACCTCCTGGAGCCCATGGTTTGAGGCCTGGCCTGCTGTGTAGCTCTAGCTACAGGCCAGGAGCACAGTGAATACAATCTCAAAATCACATATAGAGTTCAAGTGCTTATTAATAACTCCACGCACATTCAAAGCCTCCTATCTGTTCCATAAGTGTTTTCTAGCATCTTATCAGATCGTCTATCCATCTAGGCTGTTGCCAAGATAGGTAATATATCTCCATTTTACAGTGAGGACATGGTCCTCAAGGGAAGGTGGGCTCAGAGGTCCATATGCTCATGTAGAGGGCAGTACAGGTCTGGTTGGGAGTGAGGGCGGGGCCATGGTCCCTTCTGCTCTCCTTGTCTGAAGAGCAGTCTCCAGTTTCTGTCCTGCTTTTTTTTTTTTTTTTTTTTTCTGCTAGAATTCAAAGCTGAGCACCAGAGACATGTAAGTGTCACACAATCAGAGACGCACAGAACACGGGCCATGGAGTGCAGTGTCCAGCTGCCACAACAGGGCGGACAGTTTGCAGGCGAGCAGAGTCACCTGTTCTGTCTTCACCAGGCACTATCAACTCATTTTCTGCAGAGAATGAAGACAAATCACTCCACTCCAGACACCTCTGTAAGCACCTGTTCCCCCCACCCCCGTGGGGGCAGGAAGCTCTCACTGCGACGCTTTCAAGTCACAGATGGCCTGCCATATGTCACCTCCCCTCAGCTATCACCTTGTGAGCAGATTCTGTCAAGTTTTAGGAGAAAAAGCTTAATTAACAAGTGGTGTGCACAGTTATGTACTTAATTATCCACTGCATTTATTCCTTTGTTGTTTTTTTGTGTTTCAAAAGTTTGGTAACAATTCCAGGTGACTGTCCCCCGAATGCGACACCCCACCCCCAACTGTGTGCCTCAGATTTCTGTGCTTTTTATTCCACTATTTTGTGGCTTCGAGCAGATTGCTGGGGGCAGGCCTCTCCCTTCCCCTGCAATCTGCTGCAGGGGACAGTAGCCTTGGGCTCACCCCCACGGGATGGCTCAGGCAAGCCACATGACTGGCTGGGGGCCCCTCTTCTTCTTCATTCTCCATCCCCCATGGAGATCCATCCTGCAGGCCCACACAGCACAGGTGGCTACACCAGCATGGCCACTGAGGGCCAGGTCAGGAAGTGCTGGGTGGGAGAGGCTCAGCTGGGGGCGGGGGAGGGGCAGTGAGAACAAAAAGGCACAGAAGATTGGACTTTAAGGACAGAAAAAAGAAAATAGTGGGGTTGGTACCAAGTTCGGGGCTTGGAAAATTTAAAAAAGTGTTTGGACTCACTCTGAAGCACTTCTGTGCATAAGCCACCCACCCCATGGAGGAGACCCACCCGCCCAGAGTGGCCATCTTTAAGCACCTCTATTCAGGGGGTTCACTGTTACTCTTTTGGGAAACCCCACTTAGAAGTCCAAGACTCAGTTGTCAGCATAAGGTGACCATAAGGAATTTGACCTTTGAGGCAAATAAGCCAAGCCAACCTTTTTGGTTACCCAGAGAGCTGATGGGCTGGCTATGGGCTTCTGGGCCGGTAGGTAGGTCCCCTGGGGCTCCTGATTCTCAAGCGCCCTCTCCTCGCTGCACCAGAAGCACGCGCTGAGGCTGGATGCAGCCTGTGTGTGGAGAGTCCTGGGAGTGGGGGCATTGGGCAAGGACGGCGGTGCAAGGGCAGAAGAATTGCAGAATCAGATCGCCGCTTCCCTTTCTTTAAAGGTCCAATCTCAGAAGCGCAGACAAACAGAGGTGTGGGCATGCCCAGCGACACCAGAAACAGCACCTTCAGCCCGACCTTCATCAGCCATCAGCGGGAGCAGCCCTCCCTCAGGCTCTGCTTGTCAGGCCTCCTCTCCTCTCAGGATCCATCTCCTCTGCTTGTGACCCCTGCTGAGTCTCTGGGCTCTGCCAGGTCCCCATGCAATCTCCTCTGTTCTGCAGACACACTTCTCCAGTTTCTTAGAAAAGAGTCCACCGGGTGCCAGAGGGCCAGTTTGGCTCTGTCCAGTCTTCATGACATATGGTCCCCAGGGTCTAGCTAGGACAGTGCCTCCGAGTCTGTCAGACCCAAGACTGTCTAATGAGACACACCAGCTACAGCTTCACCATTCTAAAGCCAGTTAGCCTGACTGAGAGTGAAGTGCTACAGGTACTCTTGTCTGGTCTCAGCTGACCTGAAGGTCGCCATATATATACAGCAGCCAGCCTGGGGAGGCCTGGGATGAAGAAATAGGACAGGCCGATGGAGTCTCCTCCTCAGAGGCTGATCTGGAAGGAACTCAGGGCACAAGGACACTGACAGTGGGTGTGGGGGGGTTGAAGTGGAAAAGAACAATTGGCAAGAAGTGGCCAAGTAGGTAAGAGGGAAACAAAGGACCCTGCATGAGCTCAAGGGTGGGGCTGGCCACACAGGCCTGAAGTGACAAGAAACCCAGTTGTCCAGGCAGAGGCCAGGTTTCCTGCAGAGGCCTTCCCTGAGCTCCTGACTCGAGTTTCCCCTGGGGACTTCCCAGAACTAGCCTTCTTTGTCATTTTCGTGAGCTCAAGGGGTCAGATTGAGGTAGGAGGAGAAGACACATTCTCATCCCAGCGCAGAAAACAGAATGTGCCAACTTCAAAAGCTAAAGCTCGCCTGGGAAGAGGGAAGTGTGACTGGTCTGAACTGGGGTTTGGATGCCACAGGGAGCTCCTCTCCCTTGGGGCTCTGGCTGGGGAGACCAAGCAAGGCTTCGCGAGAGGCTCTGGCCTGGTGCAGTGGGAAAGGAGTGGAGGGTTGGCCTGGCAAAGGTGGGAAGAAGAGACACCCCCCTCCAAAGCCCCGGGGGTAAATGAGAACAATGAGAACGCCTTCTCATGTGGGAGAAAAGGTGGCTGGATACTTCCATGACTCTCTCTGTCACTTCTTAGGATATTACATCTTAGTGGTGTGCAGTTGCCACGGGCCACCTAGACTTTCACCCAGTAGAGAAAAGGCTCCTCAAACATGCAGCCAGGGAAACTGAGAACAGAAAAAGGGCCAAGCGAGACGTGGGCCTCCGAGGACCAGGGTGAGACTCTCTCTCTCCTAAGTCATTCCCAACCAAGGAGAAAGCCCCCCATCACACACCTCACCCCCTTCCTCCTTCTGCTTAGGGAAGGGAGGGCAGTTACAGGAAGGAGGCATGCATGCTGGACTTAGGGCCAACCTCAGTTTCTTCATGCCAGTGGCCTGGGGTGGCCCCTCCCCCAGCACAGTAATTCACAGCTTAGGCTGCCTTGGGTCAGTCAGCATTCCCTTTTCTTCTTCAGTCCCAGGGCTTTTCCTCAAGAGGAATAAGTTGCATCGCCACCCCCACTCCCATCCACACACACTATTTTCATGTATACGCTGGTATCACTAGGAAGGCCTTATGAAATGTGGGTGAGAGGGTCAGTTAGTGACAATCTGGGACTGCTAGAGAAAGCTGAAAACTGTCTTCTGTGTACAGGCGAAGTGCAGCTTCTTGCAGACTGGGGAGGGACTGCATGCACTGAGGAAGGGTGGGAGACAGGCCTCTCTCTGGCTTTCTGTGGGTGCCTGTCACTTCTCCTCCTCAGCCAAGTCTCCGGTCTCTCTGGCTTTCTGCTCCTTCCATCCCCTCCAGGGCCACATCCTGGCTGTCACCACCACATCTGGAGTGGTAGTCCACTCTAAGCTCTGAGCCCTTCCCCCTACTGGCTGAGTCAGGGCACCCCAGGAAGGAAGGAGGAGCTGGGGGAGCAGTGCAGCTACCTCAGCATTTAAAAGTTTGCTAGTCCCATGCTCCTCCCTCCACCACATCACAGACCCCTGCTAGAGACCAGTTGAAATCTTCTTCCCACGATCTGCCTAAACTTGAGGAAGTGCAGCTTCCACAAGGAAGTGCAGCTTGTCTGCTCCTGATATCAGAACTGCAGCTTACAGGAACGAGATAAAACCACAGGACGTCCCTCCTGACTTCGATATGAGAAGCACCACAAGGATGTCCCATCAGGATGTCTCCCCAGATGGCTGACTTCGATATGGACTGCTCTTCTTCCTCGAATTGTAACTCCCTCCCCATTTCCCTGTATAAGTTGAGAGTTGCTTTCACATTAAATGAGACCTTGAGGAGTTTGTATTCTCTTGGTCTCGTCCTTTCTCTCACCCATGTTCCTTTTCAGGTGAGATCCCCCTTGAGACCCACGAATAACTAGAACCCGCGGGACGGGTTAAGACACCCTGCATCTATGCCAAAGCCTCTCGCGAAGACTTGCTTGGCATCCCTCTCAAACAAAGCCAACCACTCCCTCAACAGTGTCTCCTGCAAGAGATCACAAACTGGTCACTGTATGACCCCCAACTGAACTCAGTCTCCAGTTTACCTCTCTGCTTAGAGTTACTCTTAAGCTCAAGGTATCTCCCTAGGCACCAGGACTCAAAGCCCATGACTCCCTTACCCTGGCACCACCTATGCGGAGCTCAGCTATTGGCACCTGGAGCGTCTTCCTGCAGCTCCTAGCCTTTCCAGAGTCTCTAGAGCACACCGTCCAACTAAGAACAGCTTCGCTATTGTATGATGGGCTCTAGAACCCGGACTGAGAAGGAAGGAAGGGCTGGGGAGCGAGCTTCCAGACGTGATGCTGGGGCACAGGGAGGGTAGGGGATGAGGGGCTGGTGGGATAAGGAAGAGGAAGGCTGACTTCCATCCCAGCTGCCCAGACGCAGCTCTTGATCCGCAGTCATTTGAGAGAAGAGGCAGGGCAAGGGGTGGGGCTCTATCTGGCCTCCCAGAGGATTGTCTCACACGGAGAAAGGGTGCAGATGTAGTGTTGCAGGTGTGCAGAACAGAGTTCAGCTGGTTCTTTGGGGAGAGACGTGGAGGCTCCAGGAGGCAAATAGAGGTCAGACCCCTGTGTGGATGGATCTAGTGCTCAGTCAGGGTGCAGTGCCCGCTAGTGCAGGCAGCAGCGGGGCAGGGTCCCAGGGAATGCTTTCTGGGCTGTGCTTTCCTCAGCACTTCTCTTCCCTCCCAAGCTAGTGACAGATTGTGTGCGCTCTTCTTGCTGACCAGGGGAGTTACTTTTCAGGGTTCAGGTCAATGAAGGGGGCTGCTGTGGGTAAGCCGGCCCTCCACAGGTTGTTCTGAGTAGATTCTCTGTGCAGTTTACCTGAAATGTGACAGATTGGCTCCCAGTGTTCTCAACAAACTACAAAATTGCTTGAGAACTTTCCCCTAGAAAGTCAGAGCCAAAGATAAGTCTCTGTGACTGCCCTGGAGTCTAGCCTTGGAGAAACCAAGGGCTGGAGGAACAGCCTTCCCGAGAGCTGAGCCTAGCTCCAAGGCCCAGCCCTCTTCCTTCTCCATTAAGACCTTGAGCCATCAGCACAAGTCTTGCCAGGTGATTTTTGTGAATGGGCCAGGCTACCAGACAGTATCAAGTTCAAATTAACAGAGTATCTCACAGTGTCATGAGAGACAATCCCTTGCTTGTCACAAGAGGTCCCTGAGAGGAGAGACTGCAGGTGTTGAAGACAGACCATGAAAGCAGGTATACAGAGAGGGGGCAGCCAGGATGGCAATAGCCATTGAACAGCTCATTATCCTCAGGCCTCAGGTAACTCTGTGCCTCTTAAACATAGATAGGAAAGCAAAGCAAAGGGTCGCCTATGCGGGTTCACCCAGGCCCAGGTCCCAGACAAGGGGAGGGAAGTACTCAAGCCAGTGGGTACTCCAGTCAGAGGGTACTCCAGGACCCCATAGAGGGTCACAGCCCCTGGGGGCAGCCACAGAAGGCCAAAGCCCTGTGGTCCAGAAGCCTGCTCTGACCAATTTGGTCCCCAGAGGTAGTCAGTCATTCCAAGGCTTCCCAATGCCAGCAATCCCTCTCTCCTTACTGCCCCAGGCTTGAAGCTGAGGTTCTGGGTCCTCTTCTCCTGGTCCACTGGTCTTAAAGAGCAGAGTGTACCCTTCACAGAAAAAGACTCCTCGGCCGCAGAGATCAACGTGCCAGTGGAAGTCAGCACACTTACAGCAGCGCACGAATAAACAGATGGATCTTGGTTGGTGAGAGGGGGCTGGGAGAAAAAAAGAGGCAGACAGCTCTGTCTGGAGCTGCTTCACAGTGCCACTGCCCTCGTCAACATGGGGAGAAAGATTCATGACCCAGGCCAGCTACTAAAACCCCATAGTCACGGTTCCCCTTGTCTGACTTGGCCTTATTTCTGGCTGCTGAGAGGCTTTTACAGAGGCCACCAAGCTAAGCCACCGGGAGGCAAGCTTGGTGCTCATTCACACTTGGCCTCGCCAGAGTGCAAGACTCCAGGACACTCCGCCTCAGAGGTGCCCAGTCTGTCCTACCTTGCCAGTTCACAAGCTCTGGGGATGCAAATGGCAGCCGCTCCCGGAGACACTGTCTGGGGTGTTGTTCTCACAGCTCTCAAGGTCTATGAGGCTGAGGGCGGGTGGCCTGCCCTGAGCACCTCAGCCCCAAAGCACACAGCCAAGGTCAGGGGAGCGCGATGCTTAGGCCCAGGTCCTAGCAGTCCAGATCCACTCGCAGTCAGCCAGCAGAGAAATAGTAGTGGCAGAGTCCTTGGACCCCAGGGGAGAAGTAACAGCGTCAAGGGGAGCCCAGCAACCCAATGTTTCTGTCAAACTTGAGTGACAGTAACTCTGGTTCGAATAAACCATATGTCCGTCTGGGGGCCGTCACCCACCTGACCCCCACTGCCAAGGAGCACTTGGTGGGGATCTTGTTTGCAGAATTTGGCAAGGACACGGCAGCTTGGCGGGACACTCAAGCTGTCAGGGGCTCTAACAGAGTCTCTGAACTCTGGCAACAGCTCCATCCAGGCCCTTGAAGAGCCCGGAGAAACCCAGCTAAGCCAGCTGCGACAGCTGGGGTTTCTTAGGGTGAAGGCTCTCCGTGGGTAACAGGACTAGGCCTCATTCCCTCTCAGCTGTCCCTAGTTGTTCTCAGGAATGCAGGAAGAGGCGACAGACTGGTGGTCACTCTCAAGGAGTATGATAGGACATCCTATGGCTTTTCCAAAGGGGCCACCACACTACTCTGGGAAGTTCTCTGAATCCTTAAATTCTTGTGTAAATCACTTCGAAACTTGATTCCTTTAGAGCAGATATCTAGCTTAGGCCAACTCACTCAAGGAATACAACAGCCTTGTTGGATGCAGGCAGGGGTAGGATGTTACAGTATGAAAGATAGGAAGAAGAAGCAATTTCTAGAAAGTGCTCAAGTTTGGATGGGACAAGCTCCACCCTTACAAAGTCACTTTGCAAAATCTGTGCTCTGGGTTGACAACGGATGCTCTCAAAGCTGGGCTTCCTTCGACAGATGTGGAAGTTAACCTAGGAGTCAGAGTTACCAGCCTGGTGACCAGAGATCTTCGAAGCTCCAGGACAGGCCCTTATTGCAGATCAGTAGGGGCTCGGTCTCAGAATGAGTGGAGGGCAGAATAGTTTGGGCTTGGGGCAGAGGAGCAAGGAGCAGAACGGAGCTCTGAGTGGAGAGTTTCCTCCTCTGGGGGATTGTTAAAGATGCTGTGGGGACCGAGAACCTCTGTGACCCTGCAGAGTCTGCCATAGTCCTCAAGTCTCTACCTCGGTCTACCTCGGTCTATATGGAGTTGGCTTTTTCCCCTCTTTTAGGCTTGCTTTGCCTATAGGCCCTTGATCTAGAGAGCTGGGTACCAGGAGACAGTAGCCCTCAAGACTTAGGGCGGCTGGAAAAGAGTTCTTGGTGACCACTCTGCTCAGCCAGTAGTAGCCACAACACCCTAAAGCCAAAGGCATGTGGGGATTCACTAAGCAGTGCCATGTCCATCATTCCTGTTGGCGCTTGCCATGGGTACCTACCACTGGGTCTCAGACTGCGACTCCTCGACTGGCATATGCTCATTGCCTGGGAAAACCAACAATGAGCTCTGAGCTCAAATCTCACCACTTCCTGCACCAAGCTGCAAAAGGATAGTCCCCAAGGACATCCCTCAAGTCAACCAAAGAAAGAGTACCAAGACTGGGGATGTCTGGGACTACTCATCTCCAGGCATCCCACTCTGTGTTCATGGGATACATGTAGTCTGGAAGGACATGACAGGAACCCTTGCCATCTTGCTACTTGCCTTTACCTTTGTACTTTGGAGATGGAAGACAGGCACTGAATGTGCCTCAGGCTACCAGGAGGGAAGGGGGTGCAAGGACCAGGCTGTCTGGCTTCCTGTGGAGGCCTGTCAGACGGCCGTTCTTCAGAACAGGACTGTGGACGGCTCCTGTACTGGTGAGCCAGACGGAGTAGATAGGTCCTGCAAGCCCAGGCATAAATTCTGAAATTGGGAATCTACTACCCCACCTCTGGAGTTTCATTTCTCCATGTCAGGGCCTTTAGGTCAGTTCCAGGCCAGTGGATGCCTTTTGGCCTGGAAATCTTCAGCCTTCTGGGATCTCCTGACTGAGGAGGACACTGGAAGTATGAGTGTCATTAGGTTGAATTTCAAAGTCTTCCAGTCCTAGCAAGAATAACGAGATGGGTTTGAGAAAGACTTTGATCTTGAAATAGGTCATCTTAGACCTAGGTCTTGGATTTGCCACTGACTAGCTGTGTGACCTTGAGCCAGTCCTCTAACCACCTCCTGCCGTTGCGCTCCCACCGCACGCGCACGCACACACACACACCCTTGCCCTTGGAGTTTCTGTAAGGATCAAATGAGACAAGGAGCTCCAAGACATCACTATAAGGTTCTATAAGGTGTTTGACAGTGGAGTCGAGGTCCTGAGGCTTTAAGGGAGGTAGGTATTTCTGCAGGGAACATATATGAAGATAAGAAGGCGGCTAGAAGACAAGTTTACTGTCCCACCTCGAGATGGGGACAGGGGACTCCAAGATTCTGGGGCTGCCAGTCTGGCTAAGAGCTGCTCGGTGTGGTGAGGGGCTCCTCTGTGTGTGGGAGATGGAGCCTCCCTGGCTGCAAGGCTTCCCCCAGATCTTTTACTGCATCCCATAAATTACTATCCTGTTTTATTTTCCTTTTATAGCCTCTTCCAGGCCATTTCTGGCAATTTACTCTTTTCTCTGGGCCAACTGTGTTAGCAGTGGTTTCCTGGTCTTTCTCTTTATCTTTCTCTGTTGACACCTGACCCAGAAGCAGCTGGAGGGCAGCTTCAGTGACTGCCTATTGGCAAAAGCATCAGGGGCAGGAACTCAAGAGTGAAGCCAGGAGATAGAATTTCTGTACCTATTCTAGAGTCGCCAGGCCTGCATGGTATTTCACACCTGCTTCTGCGGCAGGGCCTCTCCTCCTGGGTGGCAGTCAGGGCTTCAGTGTAGGCAGCTAGGGCTTCAGAATGGGAGGAGGTATCAGGAGAGAGACTGCTAGGTCTCATTGTCAACTGCCTGCATAGGGGTCTGAGTCCTTGCTTTTTATTCTACTTCCAGTTTGGCCAGCACTGGTCAAGGCCCCCTTCAAATGCCTTCCACTGACTGGCTGCCAGTCTCCTCATTTGTAAAGAGAAGGGGATGGCCCTAGCTGTGCCAGTATGGCCACAACCGAGTACCACCTCGGTTTGTCTTCTGCCAAGGGATGGGAACCATAACTGATAACAACCATCAACAGTCAAGCACAGCCTTCTTATTCTTTGGCTTTTTCTGAGGTGGCAGACCTGAGTGTGTGCCAGGGCCAGGAGACAGCATTTGGTATCTCCCTGCACCCCCATCTAGGCAAAAAGTGGAGCTGCCTCTGTCTGTCTGTCCAGTACAAGAGACCCTCCTCTACCCAAGGCAGCCCATAGCCTTGCTGTGGCCTAAAAGGAGAGAGCCCAACACACCAAGCTGGTGATGAGTGGGAGGGACCAGATGGGGAACTGGGCCTGGTGGGCAGATTAGAGCTAGACAAGGAGACATCTGCCTTCACCATGCCAAACAGAAGGCAGGAAGAGCTGGCTGTCTACACAGACCATCCTGAGAACTGTGCAGGACAGGTGGGTCTTGGGTGAGAGAAGAGAGAACAAGATTGAGGCTGGAGAAAGGACCTTCCCTCTCTGGGCCTCAGTCTGCTCTGGAATAGGGTTGGGCTCGACCTGCTCTGCCCTCCGAGTACCATCCTTCATCCTTAAGAATGTCCAAGATGGCCAAGCCAACTCAAACTCGGGTAAGGAAAGAGGGAACAGAGGTCAAATGAGGACAGGGGTGGGGGGAGGTGGAATTCCTGGCTTCGCAGTACCTCAAAGAACATCCCCAACTACGGAGAACAGAGTAGAATCTGTACTTGGTCTTACCAATAAACAGATGTAAATGCTACTCTTAGGGTTTAATATTTTACAAACTAAAAAATGGAGAGAGACAATTCCCATGGTGAGTGACAGGGCTGGTGACAGTCCTTCACTTGGTGCTCTGGAGTGTGTGAGTCATTACTACCTTGGCATGCCCAACTCAGGGATGACCACTGAGTTGGTGACACATTTCACTTTCATTTCTTTCCAGGACTTTTGTGCCAGAGGTAGCAGGGGACTGAAGGGGCAGCTATGGGCTTGGGGAGATGATCTAGGGAGACATTTTACAATTTATCAAGATTTGAGTACAGGTCCTTTCCCCAACCCCCACCCCACCCCCATGCCATCCCACCCCCAACCGGAATATTCCCCCCTGTAAGTTTCTTAAATTTGTTAGTAATGCCTTAGTGGCTGTCTCGGAGCAAGGCCCATCTCTAGGAGAGCAATTTGAATAGTCAGTGTGAAATCAGCTCAGGGGCTTCAGATATGGGGGGGGGCTGCAGGAGACCCCAGATGCTCAGGGGCTTCAGATATGGGGGGCTGCAGGAGACCCCAGATGCGCTTGTTATTGACAACTCATTTGGATGGAGGCTGGGAGGGAGGCGGGGTGGTCCACCTCCAGAGACCGCTTAGACGGTGCAACTCCAGCAGGAAGTGGCTGGACTCTTCTCGCCCCCAAAGCCTCTTTCCATCCCAGCTGAAGCTTCTAGCAAAACTCCAGTTCAGCTCTCTGGCTGTCTCTGGCTTTGCACAACCAGCCTTGATTTAGCTGTTCCAGATTTTGGCTGAGAATAAATTGTTAAAAATCTAACGAGGGAGAAAACTCACCCATTGTTTGTATAGCATTCTACCCATGGCCAAATCTCTCTCTCTCTCTGACACACACCCCTTGTGAGACAAGGCTAATTTGGAATATATTTCAATAGCTTACTAAGTCAGCAAAGTTCTATTCCCTAGCAATTCTGGAAGGAGGATTCCAGAATTCATGGCAGGAGACCATTAGTACAGAGGTTCTGGGAGAATTCCTCTAACGGGACCTGAAGCCTGAACTGAGAGCTGCAAGGATGTGCTTGTAAATCTGCTGTTTAGTGTTGTGTACCTGAACACTCTTAGGAAAAAGCCAGGCACAGCTCCCGCATTGTATGCGGGCTGGCTGGGGGAGATCACGATGTCCCCCAAATTCACGGAAGGGGTCTGAGACGTGTGACCAGCCCTGTGCTCCGTTGGGCTCTTGGTCAATTCCCCCATTCCTTTCTTGACTTTACAGCAGCCGCCAGGCCCCTCTGGTTCTGAGATGTGCTTACTACTGCAAGAACGTTCTGAGTGCACGAACAAGGGACCGTGCACAAGCCTTCCAGGCTTCGACCTGCTTGTTAGTCTGTCTCACTGGCTGTTTCCATGTATTGCAGGAGCCCCAAGACCTCACCCCTCCTTTTTGGAAGAAATCCATGTAGTGACAACTTTTTCTTTTGAGAACTCTAAGATTTTGGTTTCCTTAAAAAACACAGAAATATGAGAATGTGCTTGCATTCTTTAATCCCAGGTGTTGGGGATGTGGGGGGCTGCATCTTGCAGCAGCTGACCGTGATTTGCCTCGTGCTCTTAGCAGAGGTATGGTTTTGCCAATTGCAGATAGTTTCTGTGATGGTGTGTCCTTTGGAATTCTGGGGACTTTTTAGAGGTTACTATATAAATGCTAGGACCCCCACTGAGAGGCGGGGGAGGGGGAGAGGTGATTGTTGGTTGCTTAGGGAGATTGGTTATGGCTTGTTCATAGCTGTGGTGGTCAAAGCAGAAACAAAGGAAATTAGATGTGGGGTTTCTTTCCATCTCTCTCCTCTCTCTTCTTTCTCCTCTGTCTTTGTTTCTATCTAGTGTTAGGGGGTAAAACCGGGAGGAAGGCAATGGGGGTGGAAAAAGAACCCACAAAAAAGCAAAGATCAGTTATAGATCTGGGCTTCTCTAAAACCAGTCACTGTCTGTGTGGTCTTTCTGCTTCCTACTTTCATGCTGTTTCAGGGTTTGGACTATAGAGAGACCAAGAGGTTGACCAACATAGGAATATCACAAATACAATACAGACTCTTAACCCCAATGGGTCTGGCCTTTCCTAGCTTCTCATTTCCTTCTGGAAGAATTGTTGGGGTTCAGTCCTCTTAAGGCCCAGAGAGGCAAGATGACCAAAACACAAGCAAGCCTTCCCCTGTCTCTTCCATGCAGGAGGCTAGGCTGACCAGCAAGCTGCAAGACCTGCTGCATTCCAGGGTTATCAGGATGGCACACCCTGACAAGGACTGCTTAGCTATACACACTTCTTGCCCTCTATTTAAACCCAAACCTCATGTCAGGACCCCGAAGATGAACTTGAAGGTCACAGGACTGTTCCTCTTCCCAGTGTGGCCACACTGAATAAATCTTCCACATTGAATAAATCTTCATTTTTTTTGGTTGTTTTTTTGGTTGTTGTCATTGTGACTTGACCCACCGAGGACAGGTGGATGAACCTAGCTTAGCTTATGAGGGTGGCCATGGGCCAAACTTTGACTCATAACACAAATATGGCCACAAACTTTCTGCAGGGATAGACTCTAACACTGTGGTGTATGATCATTTCAAAGTTGAATCCCCCTTTGCCTCTAAACCTGCCTGTTTACCTTGTGTTCTTTAAAACGTCTTACTTAAAAGGAATGCTTTGGGGTAAGGAAAGAAGGCAGAGATGGGTGAATGATAGTGCTTCCAGCAAGTTCCATGAGAGCACACTCCTGTTTGTCTCCTCTTCTGCCCGAGACTGGGTGGGAAGGGCAGAGTGGGCAGGAAAGAAGTAGATCCTAGGAGGGGACAGATGATCCTGTGGAGGAGAGGACTCTGGACCGGGAACATTAAAATCAGGCAGCCCATCCATTTCTTGTGTCCAGAGGCTGCTGGTGGAGAGGGCAGGGTCTTCTGACCTCAAGGTATAGGGAAATAGAGCCTAAAGGTACTCAAAACTTCTGGCCAGGGCTTTCAGTCTAATTGGTTGAAATGACAGCAGCTCCGGGGACCACCCTTTACCCATCTCTCTCCTCACTCAGCGCCATAGACCAGGCAATTGTCAATTCCAGTCAAGACAAATAAAGAGGTTCCTGGACTCGGGGACAATCCGGTGTGTCAAGACGTCCGATTTAGCGGAGACTTCCACTGGAGCCCTCAATAATTTCCGTGCAGTTTAACACAGGCCCTCTCAAAGTGCTTAAGGACATTCTCCAAAGTTCAGAGGGGCTGCTCTGTCTGACAACGGGACAGGATATTTGAAATCAGGGATGTCTCGGGAAACTCTCTAAGTTGGCCCTTGCCCCTAGCCCAGGAGTCCCGGGTCGCGGAGGTTTGCTCGTACACTCCTTGGGACCTCAAAGCAGACTGACCTCAAGGCTGGTGGAGCTGTATGGAAAAGGGCAGAGCTTGGTTAGCTCCACCCCCAGGCTCTCTAGCCTAAGACGGTTGGAGACAGTTATGGGCGTGGCTAGAGCTGGATCGAGGCTGATTGGCACTCCCCAACGCCCCCACCTCTGATCTTGAAGCGGAGTTTGGCCTCAGCAATAAGCCTGGTGTGGCCGACTTGGCTATACTACCCCAACTGGGAGGCGGTGGGGGGCGTGGCACAGCAGGTTTGGCCACACCTCTAGTCCCACGGCGCGCAGCGGTTGGTGGTTATGGGGGCGGGGATAAATGTGGCCACACCCACAACTGGTTTTTCTTGGCGTTTGCCCCAAGTCTAAGCCAGGTTGTGGACGGCTGGAGAGCATTCACATCTCCGTGCAGCGGGGATCTGTCTCCGCGCTCTCCCCTGAGTCCTGGAAACTGGCGCTGGTCTCCGTTCAGGGGCTCAGGAGAAAGTGGGGATCGGAGAACACTTTTCTGTAGGCCACTTCCCGTTTAGTACCAGAGACAGAGATTGAAAATGCCCTCTCCTCAAACTTGCCTCTGTTCATGGTGGGGGTTGGGTGGGGGGCAGTCGCAAAGCAAGATCCAGGAAAGACAAGGCTTGCAGACATTGACACTAAGTGCAGGGCAGACATTGCAGGGCTATCACGATAGATGGAGTATGTCGGGGTAGAGGCTGCTCACCCAGGTTGTGTTATGATCTGGATCTCGGACAAACATTCGCTCCCTTTGCTCAAAGGTATTTATTGTGAGATACTCTGGGGATGGTGCACCTCTGGGCATGAGCTTTATTCGGGCACACCAGTGAGCCTCTTGAAGAAATGCTGGCATGAGGAGTTGGGACAAGGTGCCTAAGGGAGAGTAGGGAATACTCAGAATAGACTGAGGTCAATCAGCTCTTAGCCAGCAGAAGTTAGTGACTTCCTTGGCCACACAGGTCTGGCTGGAGACAGGGAGACAGATAGGGAAGAAAATCAAGAGACTCAGATCAGCCAACAACACATGCCACAGAGATGATGCCCACATGCCCACCAGGGCTCTTAAGTCGGACTGGGGAATCTTTGGCTAATTAGAATCGAGGACCCTCAGTGGGGTAGCTACCCACTATATTTAGGGAATATTTCCTGACCGTGTGATGGGTTTTGTCAATGAGACAGGGTAAGATTTGAGGCGTCTTCGGATTGTCTATTTGTTTGATCAGTCTCTCTGGCAGCCATCGTGTGGCATCTGCAGTTTGGGAATATATGCAAACAGAACCTCTTCCCCAGATAAGCACTGGATCTGGCCCATTCCAGGTTCCAGTTAATGGGTCTTTCCAGAGGACTGTTGCAAAATTCTTTTTTGTATCAGGATGCCAGAATCTATCTGCAGCAGATGTTTCTTCAGAATCCAAAGTTAGAAAATTTTAAATTTCTGGGGGATCCCTTAGTAGGGTACATTTCCCTTTTTTAATTTTTTCAAATTGATTTTTCACTAGCAACTGAGCAGCTTGTAATTTTTCAGTGGTTAGGGACCACCAATCCACCCAGACGGGCGAGTCCCCCCTTCCAGTACAATGCCCTAGGGGTGCAGCTGAATCAGTAGCCCCCATCAAAAATACCTCAAGCCTCTTCTTTCATTGTTACCATAAACCTCAGTAGGGTGAATAATTCCATTTTCACCTTTTCCTAATCCTTTGTCTGGGGAAAGCTCAGAGTTTACCATTTGAGCCATGATTACTTCATTAGGGCTGCACATAATCAATCCCAACTGGGATAACAGATCTCTGCCCCAGAGATTAATAGGAAGGCCCGGGATGACATAGGGTTGTATATTCCCTGTCTTCCCTTCTTTATCTTTCCACATCAGCACCTTAGAGCTTTGCTGTGGGTTTTGACTTTGGCCAATACCCCTTAAGTTGGTTAAGGTTGGGGTCAGAGGCCAGGTGGCAGGCCAATCACTTTGTTTTAGGATAGTCACATCAGCTCCCGTGTCAACAAAGCCTTGGAATGCCTTTCCATCCAGCCATAGTGTCATCATAGGTTTTTGTTTAACTATAGGCTGTACCCAATATATATCAGAGGAACCAAAGCCTTGATCCCCTCTTTTAGGATTCTTATATTTGTGATTATTAGGGTACAATGGAAGTAACAATAGTTGAGCCATCCTCCTTCCTGTAGGAATGGTGACTATATTCTGAATTGCCTGTGCCATTACTTTAATCTCACCCTGATAATCATAACTCCAGGAAAACTTTGTAGTCCCTGCAGAGTAGCACTGCTTCTTCCCACTATCATGCCAAACACATTTGGATAGAGTGGTCCAAACACTCCAGTGGGTAAAGCCTGAGGTCCCATTTCTGGGGTTAATACTGTGTGGGTGGCAGAACTGAGGTCCAGTCCTGCGCTTCCTGGTGTTGCTCGACTGAGTTCAGAAAGGGATTGGTGTTTGCTCGTATGACACTGACTGCTCCATAAGCCTGTTTTGGCTTGCGTCGGTTCGGGGCCTGGAGCTGGCCCCTGTTCCCATTTCCCTGATTATGGGAAAGGGTGTTAACTTGTGCGTCTCTTTTAGACCTACAATCACTAGCCCAATGCCTTCCACGTTTCCAACATGGGCAGAGCCCAGGCTGTTTTCTGGGCTGTCTCTGGCTTAACTCATTTTCTACCTTGCAATCTCTTGCAAAGTGTCCAGGCTTGCCACATTTAAAACATGCCTTTCTGTCTCTATTTGCCAAAAAATCTCTTACAGATTGTCCTTGCATGGCAGCCGCCATAGCTAAGCCCTGTTGGTAAGAGGGACCTATGTCAGAACAGAGTCTGATATACCTCATAAGATCTGCCTTTTTCCTGTAGGATCTAATGGCCGCTTGGCAGGCAGGATTGGCATTTTCATATGCAAGTTGTTTCACATAATCTACACCTGCCTCTGCATTACCAAAAATCCTCCCTGCTGTTGTCATTAATCTATGAACAAAGTCAGAAAATTGCTCATCAGGCCCTTGCCTGACTGCTGTTAAAGATTCACCAGGGTCTCCCTTTTCCGGGAGTTTACCCCCAGCCTTCATGGCTGCATTTTGAGTTTGAGCATATAAACCTGGGTCATATTGCATCTGGTTATCACTAGAAGCAAATTGCCCTTCTCCTACTAAGGCATCAAAGGACCAACCATTGCCTGCCTGAATGTTTCTCCTAGCTGTCTCTTTACAATTCTCATGATACTCTGATTTCCAAACAAGATAGTCTCCACCACTAAGAACTGCTCTCACTAACATATTCCAATCACCAGGAGTCAGCCACTCCTCTGCAACAAACTCTAAAATTGCAAGAGTAAAAGGAGCAGTGGCACCGTATTGTGATACTGCATTTTTTAATTCTTTAATAATTTGAAATTTAAACCCTGTGTGATGTCTCCAAGCAACACCTTGAGCGTCTCTGGTCTCCAATACAGGGAAAGCCTCAGCCTTTCCCTCCTCTGGCTGATCTGTAGCTGAACTAAAGCTAGAGGGCAGGGACTGACTTTGGACTCCTGGTTGAGGAACACAAGGAGTCGGAGGATTTTTGCAGTTAGTCTCTTGAGACCTCTTCCCTGTCCTTAATTTTTGTAACTGATTAAGTCCGGATACTCTTTTTCTAACTCTATCAGTTATTTAAGGATAGAAATTTTGTCCTGTAACTCCTTTCTGGGATCTACAACCACTGTCTCCATTGGGGGAGCACTTGGAGGTGGAGGCACATAGGGAGAGAGCCTTTCAGGGTCATAAAATTTGACTTCCTCTTCCTCTCGGTCAGCACAATCTGGCTCTGACAACTTGTCATCAACCTTTGGTTGTATTTTGGGTTCTAACTTTTGCTTCTTTTTATTTTGAACAAAAAAAAGACAGCATTCAAGAACAAAAGCAGAAAATTAACACATGTGAGCAGCAAATAACAAAACCAAAACAGAGAGTTGGATTCAGGTTGACTAACTTCTTGTCCCATTTTCCTTACCTTTCTCGAAGCGGCAGATTCGTGATCACCTTCTGATTTTTCAGTTGACTCTTCTTCCAGTAATGTCCCTCATTGGATCTCTCATACTTGCTGCCTTTCGTTGAGCGCCAAACTGTAGCGGTCACTGGAGCCTCACTTTGGGCACCAACCTGTAAAGGCCTGCTCTGTTCTGCAGGTCGGGGTTTAGCAAGAGAGAGAGAGTGGTGGGGAACAAGGGGAAGAAACAGGAAGAATAGAGACAAGCCAGAGGATCTGTAGTCAAGTCCCTTTACTGTCTCCCACAGACTATATCACATCTCCTACTGACCACCACACACACCCACACCCACTACAAGGAAATCCTGGGTATTTATAAGCACAAGCAGGAGAACACAGGTGAAAACATTTTACCACGTGCACCATGCAGCTGGGGTCACTAAACAGCAAAACAAGCTATGTGGGATAAACAAGATATTTATCAGAGTGTGCTTCAGCTGTTGTAGGCTATTGAAAAATAAGTCTCTATCAGGGTATATGGTTCCAAATGGCTGCAGAGTTGATAGCTACTTTCTAGCCACTTTTTTCTGCTTAAAGTCGGCTCCCAACACTTGAGATGTAGGACTCTGTTTGTGGGGGCTTTTATGAACTCAGGCCACCTTGTTCCTGCTAGGTTGACCTTAATCCCATGCAGGCTCACCAGCTTGTGAGTCCAGTGGCAGGCCTGCCTCAGGTTTAGACACAAAACCAGGAGGCTGAGGGGCAAATGATATCACCAGTGGTCTAGGCAAGAGCAAACCCTGGTTGGATAAAAGATGGGACCCCAAGGAGAGGGTCTTAATTGAGCACCTCAGAGACTCACTCAGCCACCAGTGGGAAAGAGGGGTGGGGGGTCGGGGCATGGCCATGGTGGGACTGAGGTTGGAGAGCTGGCAGAGGAGGAGAGCTGGGACAAGCCACCTGCTAGAGCAGCTTGGCTTGGACCCCTGTTCCTTTCTGGCCCGAGTCATTTGTGCTGGAACACACTGTGAGGTAGGTACATAGTGGCTTCTGGGCTATGAAATTGGCTATGATAGCAGTAGGTATCCCTATGAACTTGGAAACACCCTAAGCTTGTCCTTGGACAACTCCAGAGGCCAGGTGGTTGGGGGGTTAGGGGGTGGGGGTGGGTATGGGCTATCTGGGGGGCCAGGAAGAAGAGGGCTTGGAGGCAGAGCTTGCCTTTCCTCTGGCCTAAGGACACTTGTGGAAAGTAAGGTCTTTACCTGTGCAGCTCCCTCACAGTCCATGCGGCTTGTCCTAAGCTGATTCTATGAGTTGATAAGCAAGAGGGCTTCGGCCCAGCGATCCTTGAACTCTGCCTGTTGCCAGGAAATAAGTTGTGTAGTAAATAATCAGAGGCTTGAGAGAGGAGACAGCCTCTGAGAAGACGCAGACCCACTCTGCCTTAGGCCTGGGTGCAGAGAGAGCCGTTGCTGCCCTTGTTCTGTCCCATGTCACAGCCTGTACCCTTTACCGTACTCTTATCCCCAGAAGGCAGTCTGCAAGCCAAGGAGCCCGCCATCCCGGCCCCTTGCAGAGGACACACACACCTGACACACTTTGAAAAGGAGGTGTCAGAAGCTGGGCTATGTTAGACCACCTCTTAGGAGATGCCCATCTTTCTTCCCACCAAACACACTTCCCCCTTCATTTCTGGGGGTTTCCAAGCCTCTTGCCTCTTCAGTAATTCCCTTTGGCGTGTGGCTTCTTTTCCAAATCATCCTTGCTTTCAGCTTTGGAGGGAATAGGGCTCCCACCAGGGAGACTTTTGTACGTTCCTGGACAGAGAGAGTGACTTTGCCTCCCAAGGAGGGTCTGCCACGGCCTGCTCCCCTGGGCTGGGCTGTACCTCCTCTAAATCAATACCTTGCATCTCAGTCTGACTAACTGGGCCAGGAGAAGATGTCAGGGGACAGTTACTTAACCCTATGAGCTAACTGGAAGAGGAATAGAGAAGGTCCCCAGGCAGGCCCAGCCCTTTCCACCTGCCCTTGTAGCCGCCAGCAGCTATGGAATCGGGTTCACCTGAGAGGAAGGCTGGGAATAAAAGGGAATGGAGGGCGTGAGAAACGTGGGGCCAAGACAACGTATTCTGATCAAGGCCAGAAGTTTAATATTTTGCTTTCACATATAAAGGGGAAACCCCACCCCCAGAGTTCAGCCCAAGGCTGTGTGAGGAGATAGCCCATGTCAAGGTGTCAAGGCTAGCTCAGCAGGCAGTCCATTCTTCTTAGCTCAGTAGCAGACTGCAGGGTGCCAAGGCTGTCTATGCAATGCCTCCTCCTAGGTCCTACTGTTGTTTGGTCAATTGTGGTAAAAGACTTGAAGGCCTGCTCCGGCCTGGGGGAAGGGCACATGCCCTCAGCAAGTGCTGGCTTTGAAACTATATTTTCAGGTGTGAAGAGAGATGTTTGTGTTGCAGACTCAGCTGGCACATTAGCTGGGGACCTCAGCCTGAAAAATCCCAAGCTGAGACAAAATTTCCTGGTTGGATGGTTGGGGGGGGGGGCAGAGGGGAGGAGCTGGGAAGGTTGTCAGGGGCAGTCACCTAGCAGCTCTGCAGCCTGTTTTGAGATCCATGCTGCTCTTGACTCCGGGCAGGAGCTGGGAGGCTGCGGCCCTGTACCTGATCCCCTTATCCACCCACACTGATTACCAACCACTAAGCCTTGGACCCTAACTCACTGAGCCAGGGCCAGGTCCCTGCCATCAATCTTGGAAAAAAGAGAGGGATCCCCCTAGAAGGAAGGAAGTAACTGTCTGGCATGCATTCCCTCGTTGGGAACTGTTGACTCCAAATGTGTGAGGAGCCCAGCAGCTTTGCCCTCTCAGCTGAGGCGGGGTAGGGCTCCAGGTGGTCCTGCTCCATTTCAAGCCCTCTGTTCAGAGACAAAAAGATGGCTTGCTGCAGCAGCAGTGAGATCCTCAGAGGAAAACCCAGGGAGATCAAAACTTTGAGGAATTAATGCCTATAATTAATTCATGGAAGGGATGATGTGAGCAAGTGCATCTGGCTGGAGCCAGCTCCTACCTAAGTACACCTGACCCCAGACCTGCAAAGGGTCTGTAGGGACTTAGCTGAGTGAGGTGACAGAGGGAGACAGCAGGAGATACTGTGTCCCATTTCTCCCTGACAGTGTAGGATAAGCCCAAAGTACCTGGGAGCTCAGAGATTTTGGAGGGGGAGAGCAGGCAGTGAGACACGTGTCTTTTGTTTTAATTTCCCCCCACGGCTAGGCAAGCAAATGTCAAGAACAGGAATTGCATAAAACACACACCCACACTGGCTGCTCAGCCACCCTCAGGCCTAACCTTTATTCTCAGTTTTGCATGTCCCACACTCTCTCCAGGCTCCAGATGTCTGTGCTGTCCCCACCTGCTTCATCGCAACCTGGCTATCATTCAGACCTCTGTTCCACTCTGTTTTAATCACATCCCCTAGGGAACATGTTCTCTGACCCTCCCGGCCAGGCAGCTGGGGTCAGGGGACATGCAGGAAGCACTGCCTTTTTCTTTTTCTCTTTCTCTTCTTTCTCTTTCTCTTTCTCTTTCTCTTTCTCTTTCTCTTTCTCTTTCTCTTTCTCTTTCTCTTTCCTCCTCCTCCTCCTCCTCCTCCTCCTCCTTCTTCTTCTTCTTTAAATAAACTCATCCTGAGTTTTAAGATTTGCCTCCAGGGATGGTTCATCCAAACGGCTTGAAAGTCCTGGAGCAGTGGTGCCAAATACTTCCTTGAGTCTAACAGCATCTGGCCCTGACAGACCTTTCTTCTTTAGCTGTGGTTGCCCAAGGCACATCCTCCGTGTTCCTTGTTTGACCTATAATCCTTAAAGTCCCCTCAATCTTTACTTTCTTGTGTTTGCAACTTTGTGAAGGCTGGGAAGGTTGTCAGGGGTAGTCGCTGGAGCTGGGAGGCCGTGGCCCCTGCACCTGATCCTGGCAGCATCGCTTTCTAAGACAGCTCATGACTTTGTTAGAGGCCATTTCAGCATACATGGCTACAGACTTGAGATGACTCATTAATGAAAGTTTTTCCAGTTGGTCCAACGTTGCTGTCAGCCTCTGCATTCAAAAGCACCAACTGCACTCTGACTTTTAAACTGCAGAGGGGAAAGGGAAGCCACTGAGCTGCGTGAAGGAGTCTCCTTCCATCACTCTTGGCCCAGGTCCGTTGAAGACTGTTGATTCCCTGGTTTTACAGACGAGCACTCTGCGTTAAATTCTCCATTGATCTGGTGCAGGAGATTCTGTTGTGGTCTTCAAACCACCTAGTCCATAACCACAAAGAGTCCAGAACAAGATTTTTGTGTTGATAGCTGAGTTGAGCCTCGCGGGTACCCATAGTGCTGGTTTTCCTGTGGCTAGAACTGCAGTCCCACAGTCAGCATTTTGAAAAGGTTCAATCCATCTTTGAGCTTCATGTATAGTAGTTGAGGAAAGTCCACAAAAGGGGATATCCTTAGTGTTGATATAACACCTCCCTTAGTGGCAGGGATGACCCTTGCAGGTTGTTCAAGGGTGGTCAAGCAGGAGCCAGGAGACTTAACCTAGGGGAGGGACTGTGATGACCCTGTCTTCAAGATTGTCTATCTCTAGTGTTAATATTCACTCTGTGCATGAAGGCATGGTGTTGGCACAGTGTTGGCACGGTGTTGTGAAGATCAGCACAGCCTGAAGCCAGGCATGGACCTGGAGGGGACAGTCGGATTAGCCTCTCCCAAGGCTGACTTGACCTGGTTAGGCTCAATGGCCTTGGTGGCACTTACTAGGTACTCAATAAATATTTGTAGAATGCATGAACGAAAGAGCCCGTGTCCTCTGCACCCTTGGCCTGTGCGAGCCTCCTTCACCGGATGCTTTGCCTTAAGTTGCGTAGCTGCCTTCCCTCTGCTCATCCTGAGCAAGGCCGAGCTGCAGAGAGGTGGCAGAGACTCGGGGCCCTTGAGCTCTTGGGGAAACTGTGTTCAGAGCAGGCCAGGTTTAGGAAACAACCTTCAAAGTAGGGCAGGAGGAGGTTTCAGGGTGGGTGGGGGGCGGAGGGTCGGACACTTGAGAACAAGATGAGACATCCCTGTGCGTCAGTGGTGGGGAAGCAGAGTTTGAAGACAACCATGAAGGACCCATTATCAGCGTCCCCACCCCACACACACACAGAGGCCCACTGACACACCTACAGTGTTGGGGTTGCCCAGGACTCAGAGCAGTTCTTGGATTGTTTTGTTTGGTTTGTTTTGGTGGGATATGTAACAAGATCAAAATTTTTGATCTGAGGAGTCATGCGAGGCCAGTGACTTTTCTTCAGCTGCTCTAACTGTGGCTCCGGACAAGGGCATCATGGCAGCCTTGCGAAAAGGAGCTTAAGGCATAGGGACTGGCTGGGCATGGAGTGCATCTGCACGGTAAGTGTGATGCAGTCTTAGAGTGATACAGCGGGCACCAACCTATGAGGTTTGCAACAAGTAGATTAAAACAGGCAACATGCGGGAGAGCACATCTTGCCACCCCAGTTCTTGTGCATAGAAGAAAGAACACACACACACAAGCACACACACATGCACACACACTGTCTTGGTGACACGGGTAATGGGAGGGACTCACACTCTGGGACTCCCTGAAAGGAATAAGCAGGTGCTGCCTTGGTGATAAAAAGGAAAAGTTGTTGGATGGAGAACCAGCCACAGAGAAGCAGTGAGCCCCTGGGGCTCAGACTCAGACGCCGGACTCTGCAGGTGGAGTGGTCAGGACTGGCGAGCAGGCCTCCCCCAGGCTGCAAAGTCTGTGCAGTAGTTTTCTGGAAGAAGATGTCTCTGAAAGAGACGCTGAAGGAAGAGGCTGGGCGGAGAGGTTTGGACCTAGTGGAAGGCAGGCTGAACGGTGTGTGTGTGTGTGTGTGTGTGTGTGAAGGGCCAGGGGGAGGCTTGAAGACAGGTAACATGGAAGTATACAGAGCAAAGGGCTGCCTGACTGGAGGGCCAAGACACCCACAAGCTGAGGGCAGAAGAACTTATCTGTAAAAAAAAGGATGAGGAGCAAGACATCCTGGGACAGGGGTGTAGGCACCGGCCAGCGTGAGGTGGAAAGCATTCTCAGGGTGGCCTTGACATTTATCTGTGACCAAGTGGCTGTGGTCAACTGAAAGAGAAAGGACTAAGAAAGGAAGTTAATGGCTTCCTGTGACTGGTGAGAAGAGACAGGAGAAGCCACCAGTCAGCTGACCATGACGGTCACCAGCAGGGACCCATAGAGGGTTCAGCCATGGCAAGGCTGGGAAGAACTGCATCTCTCCGCAGAGCTCAAGGGCAGGATTGGGAATGTAGATGTCAGCCTGTCCCACGGCTGTAGGCCTGCCAGGCGAGGCCAGCAGGCACTCTGAGGAGGTGCTGCAGGGCCAATAGCCGAGGGGTGACCATGCTGGGATTTGATGTGCAACTCTTGGGAGAGCTTCTGGGGTAGACGCTTGGGCTCTGTGGGAAGGGGGGTGGATGAGCTGCAAAAGTCGGTAAAGAGTCACGTTTCCCCGAGAGCTGTGCCCTGGGTAGGATGCTGGTAGGATAGAGATTAGCTAAACCAATTGAGTCTAAGGCTCAAGCTCTCCAGACATTCATTCCACAAATATTTATTGAGCACCTACGATGTGCCAGGCATCTACGTCTTTGCACAGTGGTGCCTGTGGGAGTTCACCGGCATGCTGATAGATGGGGTGGGAAGAAGAGGGTTCTAGAGCAAGGGGGGGATGGGTCTGAGGGGGGAGGAACCTAGAATGGCTGGGCAGTGAAGCGGTTGAGTGGTTTTTGGCCTCAGGGCTTTGCCTGAGGTCTAGGGAGTCTGGGATGGACAGGACAAAGGATAGCGTCTATCTCTGGGAGCTGTGTGGAAGGACCAATACGAAGGCGAGCCAGGTTTTGAACGAGATGTGAGGTGATAGGAAGAGCAGGGCAGCTTCCTTCTTGCAACCCAGCCTGCCTTCCAAACACCTTGGTTCTCACAGAAGGACACAGACAGCCTGTTACACAGCTCAAGGAGGGTTAGAAGGGCATGTGTGCCACCCTCAGACACCCTGCAGTTCCTAGTCCCAGAACAGCATGAACGGCTCTGGGGTTCAGCCCTCACTTGTTGTATGAAAGTGGAGAGAAGCAAGAACATTCAGAGAGAGACAGTAGGAAGGCTGACTGGGCAAAGGAAGGGCAGAGGGGCAGGCCAAGAGGAGACAGAGAAGACCAGAGGGCATTCCTGGGAAGAGGCCTAGAGGCTGGGCTGAAAGACAGATGAATACACACAGGAGAAACAGGACCCCAAAGAAGAGAGGCCCTGCTTTTTTATCTGGTTTCATGATGTCTCAAGGATTCTGTTAACCAGTCAAGGTCCTTCTGGTGGCTTCCTGGAAGCCTTGGAGGTGGGGGGCTCTGGGAACAGTGGTGGCACCAGGGGCCTGGTACAGTAAGGACCATAGTGACAACTCAATGACCTCAGGTAACCCTATAGCCCTCTAGGAGCACGAGGAGCCCTGTCTCTCTTCCACATGGGTCCTACTTGTAACAGTGGTGACATTAAGCTCTGTCCCCACTCCAAGAAAGCCTTGCTATACTCATGACCGGCTCATTACCATGACAGCAACAACCAAATTATATTCCTTTGATTTTCAGATGCTGCTCCACGGCAGCCTTCTGAAAGGTCTGCCTCCTTGAACCTGGGAATGTTCTGCTCCCATGGGCTGGGGATAGAGGGGGGATCTCTGAATCTGGAATGGTCTTTCTGGAATGGCGGCTGGGGGTATCTGCAGAGTGGTGTGAGCTCGAATCCCTAAAATGTCTTTTTCCTCCTTTTGCCCTCAAGAGTCTTTGGGAGGCTCAGGGGGGACTGGCCAGTGACCTCAGCAGCTCACCAGCCGGTGGCCAAGGGTGGCCCTCTCTTCAGCCCCTGACGCCTCTTCCAGAAGAAAACAAACCACAAAGCCAGCTGAAGAAAGCAAGGGAAGCAGTCTTGCTTGGGACGGGGTTCCGTCTTGCTCCTCACTCTCTGAGCAGCAGCCAGGGTCAGGAAGTTGGAATGTGCTGACAAGGGGAGCAGTGGAAACGAAGTCCTGACAGGATCTGCTTCCAGGTCAGTGGGCGGAACACTTGCCTTTCTTTAACACTCCATGGTGGCTCCCTGAAGAAGGGGAGTTAGAACCCCACCAGTTTCCTCTCTTCTGTGTTCCTGGAAGTGTTCTGAGGCCCCAGGGCCAGCCACTTCCTACCTGAGACCTCCCCACACATCAGGCTTGGGTGTTCCCAAGCCTTAGCTCTTCAGTGCTTTCTGTTTAGCCCACCCATCGATCAGATCCACATGAGGAGCAGCTCCTCACAGAGCATTGCGTTGTCCACAGTGGTCTGAAATGCAAGTGCTTCGGCCCCTGGGCCTTGTACTGAGAGCGGCAGCGTGGAGGCTGTGACAAACCACATGCAGGGCTGAGCCAGCTGGATGAAGGGCCATCATCCCTGACAGGGCCCTTTGTCACTCTCACCAGCTTGCACCTGGCACCCAAGCCCAGATGTTGTTCTTCCCACAGAGAGAGCCTCCGGCTTTCTTCAGAGAGTCCTAGGACCCAGGGAAATACCCCAGCCCCTGGAGCTCAGGTTCCAACCCCCAGGAGCAGGCAGATGTGCCTGCCTCTTGGGCCAGTTCAGTCAACTCTTCTTTATAAAGACACACCCACCTAGCCCTGCACCTTGCTTGCTTGAGATAGGAGAGCAAGACCATTCATGGTGGCAATGTCAGAAGACATGATTCCTTTGGTGACCTCTCCAACTTTCTTGGCCCCATGTGCTTAGGGTTTACACACAGGCCCCTCTATCCCTATTATAGGCCACAGTGGATGCCAGGCTTCACCACTCCCTAGGCTGTCCCTTCTGTACCCCTCCCATTGTGATGGGAGGGCTCGGGGTGGGGAACACACTGAGTATCTCTGGTCTGCCAATTCCTCATTTAAGTAAACGGTGTGAAATAAGACAGCTCCACCACGGCTCCTCAGGCCACGATCTGGTGACAGTCCTCCCTCCACTAAGTGACCTCTACAGTCAGCACTGCTTTCGAGTGTCCTTTTGGTGACCCATCTCTCCCACATCTTTCTGTCTCAGATTTCTTCCTCAAAACCTAGTCCTGAGTGACCTTTCTTTACCCTATTCCTGCCTGAGTGGGTCTGTTGGGGGCAGAGAGGACAGGCTGGCTCCAGATCACAGGAGGTAAAGGCAAGCTGACTTCATCTTGCCCCTGACACCAATCACAAATGTTCCCTACACTGGAACAGGCACAATGGCCGTCTGTATTGTGGCCTGAAGCCACAAACATTGCACACAAATACAGGAGGAGAAACAAGGGGTGGGGCAAGGACTCTGCAAAGGCCCTGGCTCTTGCCCAGCTCACTTCCTGCTCTTCCTTGAAGCCTTCCTTACCTACAAAACTGAGAAAGTCTTTTGTGTCCCACAGGGAGCTGACCAGCTGCCTCCTTTCTGCTCCGTCTCACATTCTTCTCCAGGGTCTGTTCCCAGCGAGCTCTCTTGCCTGGGTTCTCTCCCACCTCGGATCTGCTTGGCTGAGTCCTGGAACACAGGCCTGGTTGCCCCATGGGGGCTTGGCTATCCTCTTTGGGTTCTGGAACAGGGCTCTACTCTGCTCTCAGGTCTTCTGTTTCTTACTGAAGCATGACTAGCCTGTGGCAATGGACCGCAGTGGTCCAGCTGTGTCAGACTGCCCAGGACAGACAAGACCCCCTCCCCCATTGCTTGCCAGGCCTTTGGTACTGATACAGCCCTTGTCTCTGGTGTGGTTTCTGGACATCTTAAATGTAGGTTTTCTGCTAAAAGACCTTGGCTCTCTGGGAATTTTCCTTTATCTTTTGGGGAACATGGGGCCCTCCCAGTGCTCACGGTGGAGGACACGCCCCATTGTATCTTCCCTGGAAAGAGCCTGCTGAGTTCCTCAGTGTGGTTGGGTTTGGAAGAGCAAACACTTCGTTTGTTTTCTAAACATGAACTATAAAGATGTCCTTACTCAAGACATCTGAAATTCCAAAGTTGGTCCAGGAGGATTTCTGGAGGCAGTGGCCACACAGGAAGTCTGAAATGGGCTTGGGAGAGATAGCATCCCCACCCAGCCTTAAGCGTTATGTCCAGAAGAGACCCAAAAGGAGATGGGTCCAGGACTCGGAGAGTTGTCATTTCTGGGGTGGGCTTGTAAAGTCAGCCTGTCGCCATCTTATAGTAAAGACAAACTAAGTTCATTTCTGTCTATGATTAAATCTGCTTCTCAAGGACCGACAGGGCTATGCCCGACCTGTAACCTTAACTACAAATGCTTCTGCAGTGCCTGCTCCAGGAATGGCAATCGTGTCTTTGTTTCAAAAAGTTGTTTGTAACCATCTCACAGCCCCACCTTTGTTCTGAAAGGATATGTGACCACCTATGACTGCCTTGCTTTGCTCATCTTGCAACCAGGCCTTTGTTTCAGGAGGGACCAGCTTAGGCTCTGCTCCTGTATCCCCGCCTACTTTGCCTGCCAGATTCCCCAATGGAAACCCCTCCAGTGCTGACCTCTAACCCAGCCTTAGAAGAAGGCAGTGCATGGTACATGAACAACCAAACAAAAGCTTGTTTTAATTGCTTTAATTAATTTGGTGACAATGATCTGGGTCGGGGGTCTTTCTCCTCCCATCTGGGATTAACCAGCTCTGGGCTCTGGAGAGTCAACAAAGGGGATGAAGAAAGTAGGAGGGAAGGGGACAGAATGGGGTTCAGAAAAATGGTTTCCCAAACTTGGGGGGGGGAGCCTGAGCAGATGCTGCCACCCCAAAAGGCTGAGCTGCTGCTGTAGTGAAGGGGTCGGTCAGCCCTGGGGGGCAGTACTTTAGAGAGGGAGGGCCTGAAGACTTCTGGATGGGGGAGCAGTGGAGACCCATCTGTGGGATGTGGGGAGGAGAGAGGCAGACCTAAGCCATCAAACTTTAGGCCTCACCTTTCCTCAGAGGACTGGGCACAGCGGGCACAGCAGGCATTTTTATCTGAGTCTTCGCTTGCGACTGCAGGAAATCTAGAGAAGGCGAGTCAAGGGCTGAGGTGTCCGTCCCCATCCCAGCCAAGGAAAGGCAGCCCTCATAAGCCAGCGCTGGCAGGGAGGTGGGGGCCGCCAATGTTCCCTGATAGTAGCAGCCTTCCTGAGAGTCAGCTTGGGTGTTGAAGGTGTTGCTTCTGGGAAGAGAAACTGTGACAAATAACATCCCAAGGGGGGGGGGCATAAGTGTGAGGGAGGGAGGGGGCATAAGTAGTTCAGGAAGGAAGTGAAGACTCCATGTCAGAGCTCTGCCCGTATTCAACAATGAAGTTTTGTAATACCAAGGGCTGAGGGTGGGGGTGGGGGTGGGGCACACAGATAATCCTGAAAGCCAATTAACAACACAGTGGATGAATGATTTGAGGAATGTTTGTAGAGTAGAAGCCCAAGGTGGACAGTTCAAGTGTTGTATAACCATTGAGCAAAAGAAGTGAGACGTAAAAGGGCTACAAGACAGAGTGTTGGCAACCATTATGTCAAGTGCTGGTGGTGTGTGTTGGGTGTGGGGGGGATGAGTTCAGGAGAGTGACCACCCTTGGAACAGGTGGGAGATTCCTGGCGAGCACCTCAGGGACCTGAAGTAGGACTGGCGGGGTTGTGTTTGCAGGTCTGGATGCCAGCAGTATGTCTGGAACGCTCTGGCCGGGACGCGTGGGACCCCAGCACTCTCTCTGTTCCTTTGTTTACTTCCATTAAAAGCTGATTTTTAAAGCAACGCTTCAGTTGCTACTGATGTTACCTCCAACAAATATTGTCCCGTGCTCTAGCCAGCCAGCCAGGGCGAACACCAGAGGTCAGCAAAGCTTCCTGTCCCTCGCTTTCTCTTGGCTGCTGCCTTCACACACCAGTGACCAACCACATGGAAACTACTAAAGGCCTTCCTGAGCCCGGACTCTTTCAGGCCTAGTACTGGCGCCTAGCTTCAGCCCTGCACATGGCGGGCAGCTCTGGAACAGGGCACATCCTATTCCCTGGGATACACCCCAGTGGAGGATGTCTTTTTCCAATAATCCCCAAGGTACTCAGTATCAGTAGCACCTTGGTTCTCAATAACCCTGCCAGGAGTATTAACCAAACCTTCCTGTGGTATAACAAGAAGGATCAGAAAAACAGACATTTAAAGGTTTGACAACAGTCAATAGTTTGGGGTGGTTCTAGAACCATCTGTTCCCAATTGCTTAGCTGTGACCAAGCCAGGTCAATCTGACACAGAGGGCAAGTGCAGCTTGCCTGGTCTAGGTTTCCTCTGCTCCTTAGAGCTGAAGTGGAGGTGCCACTTGGGCGTTAAGACAGCATGACCTTCTCCCTCAGCTCTACCAGACTGTCAGACGTTGGCCATTTGGTTAATACATACGGTCGGAATGTGCCTAGACCTACCCAGTCCAGTCCTGGGACCCTTAAGCCCCATCATGGGCCTGGGCTTTGTGATCTGTGAGATATTTTATGCTCCCCTCACTGTCTTAATTTTCTGTTGCTGTGATGAAACAACATGGTCAACAAGCAAGCTGGGGAGGAAAGGGTTAATTCAGCTTACACTTCCATATTGCTGTTCATCACCAAAGGAAGTCAGGACTGGAACTCAAGCAGGTCAGGAACCTGGAGGCAGGAGCTGATGCAGAGGTCCTGGAGGGTGCTGCTGACTGGTTTGCTCCTCCTGGTAGCTTGCTCAGCCTGCTTTCTCATAGAACCCAGGACCACCAGCCCAGGGGTGGCACCACCCATAATGGGTTGGGCTCTCCTTCATGGATCAGGAATTAAGAAAATGCCTCACAGCTGGGTCTCATGGAGGCATCTTCTCAACTGAGGCTCCTTCCTCTCTGATGACTCTAGCTTGTGTCAAGTTGACACATAAAACTAGCCAGTACACCCACTTTTAAATACTCTCTGAGGCCTCTGATGGGGATTTTGTTCTTTAAACAGTGTCTTTTGATATTTCCTGTCATTAGTGGCCTCGTTTCATCATGGTTCCCCTTGCCTAACAGCAGGAACCTGAGAAGAGTGTGTTTGGGGGTCTTTCCTCTCCTGCCAGATTTATTATAGTTAATCAATCCCTGGTACCTGTTGGAGTTAACACCCAAAGTGCTGCCCAAGGACCGACCCACCCTGATTTCTTTGGAGAAAGAACGAAGTCAATGCACTTTCTGTGCGACCTCGAGGAAGTGGCCATTTACCTTAACTAAAAGCTGCACCTCAACTTCACCTGCTAAGGAAGGGTGTGAGAGGGTGAGGGGTCTCTCCCTCGCCCCTCTCCGGGATTAAAGGGCAGTAGCGTGGAGCAGTGCATCGAGTTCATTATCCAGAAAAGTACAACTGGAGAAGAAAAAGTTCTAGAAAGCCCTGGGTATATTTGAGGACAGTGAGAAAAATAAGACAGATTCTGCTATTGAAAACAGTGACAAGTGTTTGCTTACCTCTGGATGGCTGCAGCTTTGGTTAAGCTGCTGCTTATGCTTACCTCTGGAATTGAGTGCTCCTGGAGCGTGGCTGTGGGGCCTGGGACGAACCTGGGGAATAATAATAATCTCTTCTCTACCAATAGCCCATTTAACTACTTCGGTAGCTACCATATGTCGGGGCTGAGCTGGTGAGGGTATGGGTGGGCTTCTGGATCTCTACAGTCCCCTAATGCAAAGCTCCCCAGCCCAGCCTGCCTGCTGCCTCAGGGACTCTTTAGGGCTGTTGTCTTGGCCAGCTTCTCAGGTATGTACACTTCCACTGCAGCCCTCCTATGCTTGGTCTCCTTTGTCCCATTTCTGCCCCCACCTCTGGGCGCCTTGAGCCTTCTCACATCCTATGGTCCCCTGAGGGTCCTAAGCACCAGGCTTCACCTTCCCTTCCCTTGGAGAACTCATGTCTTCCAGCCCCTGTGAGCTGCCTGTCGCCTGTCACTACTGTTCCTATTAGACACCGGGCTTATGCAGCCCAATTAGTCCTGAGCCACCAGCCTCTCCTGTCTGGCAGGTAGTGTTTAGGACAGCATATCTCTGATGATCATTGAATTTCTTTGTGTATTTCCCAGGAGGTGGGAGATAAGGAGAGGGTCAAGCCTTGTCCTCAGGGCTTGGGTGTATCATCTTGCTAGAGAGAGAGAGAGAGAAGATTGCCCGAGGGAACTCTTCAAGACATCAGAACAATCAGTGCCCAAAATGGGGTACAAAAAAATTGGTCCCTAAAATATGGGCTACGGAGGTGCCAGGTATAGCTGAGAGGCCTGTGAGGTGGAACTGCAGACAGTAGAGGGGACAGGTGGGAAGTGGGCAGATTCCAAGAAAATCAAGTTCCAAACAACTACATACAGCGCTCATCAGAGACGCCACAGGGCTTCCCGGGGCTCAGGGCAAGTGAGGGCCTCCTGTATTCCACTGGCCATGGAGTTTGCCAGGAGGCCTCGTCGGTCTGAGCCTCTCTGTTGAGGCCACACCATCTGAGGACTGGACACATCTGGAGAGAGCCTACTGGGATGAAGAGGCAAGTGGGGAGGTGCTGTCTCAGCGAGGAATGGGGACAGTGCATGTCCAGAGGCTGCCCAGGCAAGGGGCTTCTGCTGGCACAGGGAGGTGACTGGGACCTGAAAGGTCTACATACAGAAAAGGCAGGAGCTGAAGCACAGCAGGAGACAAGTTCCAGCAGGCCCCATGCTGCAGAGCTGGAAGAAAAAGTGGAGGTTGAAGGAGGTTTTCATCAGGTTGCCCAGTCATCTCCCTACTACCAAGACCCAATACCTACCTCCTCTTGCTCCTCTAAGACAGCCCGTGAAGTTGCATGGGGAGGTGTGGGGGGTCATCATGCCTCTCAAGTCTCCCTCTCCAGAGTGTGCTCGGATGCTTCACTCTGTACATTCTCTTCAGTTCTCAGCTCCATCCTAGCTGTTCCAACCTCCAAATCCATCCACACATGACAAAAGCCTGCCCACATTGACCACCTTCTCAGCCTGCACCACCACCCCCTCCCTCGCCACCCAGGGCTGCTTTCAGTTTTCCCTTCCCCTTGATGGCAGCAAATGCCTTTCCCAGCACCAGCATTTCGTGTCTTACTACCATCCTGTGCATCCTAAATCCCCAGTACCCACCAAAGACATGAGAGAGACAGGGCCTCTGAGAGTGAGTGGGCAAGCTGGATGAATGGCTCTCGGCTGCTGGAGGTGGGGGGACTCCAGTGGAGGCAGGACATTCCCCCCACTAACATTGGAAAAAAGGCCACTCAGCATCAAACTGTAGGTCTGACTAGTGCGGGCCAGCAGTCAGTCAGAGGAGGAAGCAGGGAAAACCCTGGGCTAACAGTGGATGTAAGTCACTGAACCTGACAATAGTTAAGCTTAGAAGTGGCAGAAAAACAGACAAAAAGCATACTGGGTTTTAGACAGCATAGAGGTTCTAACACATGCACAGGGCTGGGGGCGGGGGGGGGGGGGGTATGCTGAGTGAGTGTGGCCAGACTGGAACTTCTACAGGAAGGAAGAATCCCAGAGAACCCCGCCCCCTACCCCCAGGCAACTTGGACAGCAAGCAGCTGGAGGACTATATGTCTTCATCTTTCCTGCACCTTAGGGAGGAGTGCAGTGGGGAGTGGGGAGGACTCTACTGGGACCGCGGGGTCATGTGCATTCCCATTTAACTGAGTCCTGCTTAATCCGGGTCTAGGCTCACAGTAATGGGGAATGAGGAGGGTCCAAGGCAGAGAAGACAGCCTCCCGGTAAAGGCTGCCCGAGGAGCCTGCACAGCCAGCACTGTTCCCTAGGGAGCCGGCTCGCCCTCACCTGCTCCTGATCCTTTGGTGCTCTTGTGACCTCCCTGTCTTCTTGTGAGATCTTATGTTCCTCCAACCCTGAGAGCTACAGATCAGTTCCCAGAATGAAATACTGCCCCTTGTGACATAATTGTGGCTCTGCTAGCCTCCACGGCTTGCCCGGGGGGGGGGGGGGGGGGGCCCTCCCAATGTGACTGCTTGCCCCACCCCTACCCCTGGCTGCCCTGCCATCCCGGTCTCCTTGTTTTCTTCATAGCACTTATCATTATCTGGACTCACCCCCCCCACCGGCCCCCCCCCCCGTCTCCCCCTTGCTAGTTGTCTGTCGGCCCCCGGCCCCCACCTCCTTGAAAGCTCCTCGAAGGCTGATTTCTCGGGCAGGAGCTATGCAGACAGGAGCTCAATGAGTATTTGTTGAATGGATGAATGGGTGGATGACACCAGACTCAGCCGAGTGGGGCTCAGGAGCGACAGGCCCAGATCAAACCTCCTTGATTGGCATCCCAGGACTGTCTGGCATTGGTGCTGGCTTGGGAGAGGGGGGCCTCCTGAGCCCTAGTAGAGAATGTTCTAGGCCATGGCTGGCCCTGCTTGCTCCCTGACAAATGGCTAGCTGCAAGATTATGAGTTGGGATTGCTTCTCCTGTTTCATTTGGGCATGAGCCTTGAAGGTAGAGGAGGTTACCCCCAAATGGGTTTATTCTCCCTTTCCCCAGGCTAAGTGCCAACAAGTGGAGAAAGGGCTCCAGAGGCAGAAGAAGAGCAAGCGTGGTCTCTGGGCTGCCCGCCGGAGTGGAAGGAGTAAGGTTCTGTACAGTGAGCCCACGGGGTCTTTGTGGGACAGTGGCTAGTCCAGCAGTGGGCAGCAGGGCACCCAAAGATAGAGCTTTGTGTCAGGTGCAGGAATAAGACCAGCTATCCCATTCTGCCCCTACCCTGGCTTTGGGGTGTTTGAGATGAACAGTGGCCCCTCATCTCTTTCCAGCATGCAGTGACCAGTTCTAGCTCAAAGTAACAGTACCGTCACTACCATCTCAGAAGTCCCACCCAGCCAGGATGGGGAGGTCAAAGGAACCCACGTGACGTGATCTCAAGGTCCTCCCTCCAGCCCTCACATTTCAGGGGATATAGGACAACGGGCTGGCAGTGGTGGGTGGCAGTAGGGGGTGGCACGGGGAAGGATGGGGTAGGACAATGGAAGGGAACAGAAAGACAAAGCTACGGATAAACACCTTTATTCCAAAGGTGGTTTTCTACAGATTGGTGGACGATACAGTCACTGGTCCTCCCTGCACACTTGTTAGGGAGTGTGGATCTTTTTTTTTTTTTTTTTTTTTTTTTTGGTTTTTGTTTTTTCGAGACAGGGTTTCTCTGTATAGCCCTGGCTGTCCTGGAACTCACTCTGTAGACCAGGCGGGCCTCGAACTCAGAAATCCCCCTGCCTCTGCCTCCCAAGTGTGGATCTTTTTTTAAAGGGAAAAAATACTTTGAATTTGGGAAAGATCTCATACAGGCCTGGCCAGGAACATTTAGGCCAGAATGTATCTGGTAGGTACGATTGTACAAAGTTGAGAAAGGACTACCCCTCACCCAGACTTGGGTGTCTGGGTGTATCTACTCTGAGTGGAAAGACCAGCTACACGCCCTGTGGCATATCCAAAGAGCCCCCAGCTGGAGCCCCAGTAGCCTCTGTGCCCTGACATGCACGCTCAGAACACAGGGTGCTACGGCTTTGGACACCCCAGTTTTGCCTGTCAGGTGTGAACTTGTGTCTGCAGCCGCCATACTGCTGTCTCCTCAGAGCGACTCGTGCGTGGAACATGGCTTTTGCACAGGCTGCTCCCTTCATCTTCCTGTCCCCTGCTATGGAACAGGGATCTAACCAATGAGGTTTCCTGCTTCCAGGCCTTGGGTCCCATCTTCCATGCACCTCCTGGGGGCCTGAGCCTGGAGCTCTCTGGCCAGCACCCTCTTCCGTTCACTGCTGCAACCACCTGCCCCGCCTGCCAAGCCCTCTCGCTGACGGATGTTCAGCCATGGCTGCTGATGGCTGCGGCTGGTTCTCCCCATTCCCGGCTACACAAGTATGAACTCTTTACCGATCTTAAACCATTTCTGTGCTGAGAACAGAGAAGAGGACCATAAAGGACACGAGGATCTGAGGATCTATGAGACTGATAAATCTCAACAGGGATCGTGAACATAAGTCCTTGACCAGAGAGGCCCATGGCTGGGGAGACGACCCTGGCTGAGTTCTTCATGGGTCTGACAGCTCCCAGGTCTCTGGATTTTCTTGACCTCAGGACACCTGAGATCTAGTTTGTCCTGAATATTGTATGTGGGGTCACAAGCTGCAGGAAGTTGTGGGGCTGGGTGGGGTCTGGGGCAGGAGGCAGAGAAGCCAGCTGTCCAAGATGACAGACACCTGAGGCAAAGAACTTGGTGGCTGCATACGTGTGTCAGCCACTGTGAAGCCCGGGACTTCCACAGGCAGAAGACTTAGCAAGGGGCTTACGTAAGCCTTAGCTAGAGGAGAGGGGCTTTCTAAATCGGAAGGAGCACCTTGAACTATTTTCAAGGAAAGACATGAAGGCTGACCCTGCCTGAGGCTCTGTCCACAGTGGCGGAACCCACGCCAGTAATGGCGGTTTTGTAAGGAATTGGGAAGTGGGTTTTCCAGTGTGCGACATCACTACTGTTCTAGTTTCTGGGGATCGATCTCTGTGCTTTGGGAGGCTCAATTAAGTGAGAGTCGGGATGTGGTGGGACAGAAAGGTGGCTAAAAATTGTCACTGAGGCTAAACTCACCGGTGGTGCTTGGGACCCTGGCAGTGTAGAAAGACTCCCTGTTAGAATTGTGGGGTACAGCAGAGAAGGCAAGAACCTGCTTTGGGAAGTGGGACGGACTTGCTGAGCTGTCCCTGGCTGAAGAACTTGGAAGCTTGGCAGGGGGAAACTGGTTGGCAGGTTCTTGGCGATCATAGCAGGGCTTTGGACTCAGCTTACACGGCCAGACTTCTTGGTCTCTACAGAGGGCTTGCAGTCTCCTCACTTAATCTCCTTGTGAAGAGAGACTGTGCAAGAGCGGGGATGACAGTCTGCTTGGGATGGAAGGATCAGCAACTAGTCAGTTTCCATGTCAAAATGCCACCTGAGGGCAAGTCCAGGCATCAAACCCAGATGGAGATGTGAGAGGTGCTGTTCTGGAGACAGTGAAACTGGCTGGGGGGGAGGGGGGGAGACTCAGAGCCCTCAAACGTAGCTACATTCCATGATGGGGCACACCTGGCTTTGGTTCTGAAGGAAAGCTGGCTTCTCCCTCCCCATCAGAAGTGTGTTAAGAACCAGGCCCTGGATGAGGTCCTGGTAGAGAAGGGAAAGGAGGAGTAGACAGAAAATCTGCTCCCGAGTGCAGCTCTGGGTCAGGGAGAAGGCATTAGGGGCCAGGGCAGTGTGAAGCCTGCAGTTCCCCTCAGTTGTTGGGCATGGCTACCCGGGCATGGCCACCTGCACAATCAGAGCTGCCTGTTTTCCCTAATTGTCATGGTTTGGATCTTAAATGTCCCTCAATGTCATATGTGTTGGAAGTTCTGTCCCAAGGACCCAAGTTTTTAGAGGTGGGGCAACTGGGTCCCGAGAACTCTGCCCTCCCCTATGGATTAATCCACTGATGGACTCGTAGTTTGGTGGATTTCTGGGAAGGGGTTGCCATACAAAAGCAAGCCCTCTTTGCTTCTTGGCTTCCACAAAACTTTGTGCCACCTTGCACTCCCTTGCCATGATGATTTGAAGCAGCACAAGTCTGTGGGGGACAGGGCCAAGCCACCAACGGGCTGAAACCTTTGAAACTTGAGCCAAAATAAATCTTTGCTCCTTTCTCAATTCTACCCAAGTCACTCACCGTGTTTGCAAAGCTGGAACCGTCCTTGTTCCCACATGCTACAGACAGGATGCAGAAGGGGCTGGCCGTTGGCCATGAGGGTACCTGGTATTGATTATCACTCCAGTGTTGGAGGTCAGGCAAAGACCAGAGGAGATGCAGCCTGCTCAAGAGAGCTAGCAGGCATGCAGCTCAGGACAAAAGGAAGGGCTACCCCTAAACCCCACATGATGAGCCCTCGTAGGAGAGACTCCTCCTCCTACATGGGGCTAAACTTTGATCCAAATCAGGCTTAGGGCCACACTTTTTTAAGCTGTAGATCAAAGAAAGATATGTCATTGTGTCTGCCTAGCCACTGTGCTGGTTAAATGTTGGGACCCTGGCTGCCCTAGCAGCTGCCCTGGGTGTCAGGAGACACAGAAGCAGCCTGGCCACTATAGTTCCTGGTCTTTAATTTGCCAGAGACATTTGTTCTGAGCAACAGGAACAAACTGCTGGAGCCGACACATGGCCAGGCCCCTGCCATGTCTTGTCCTGAAAAGTTTGTCCTGCAAGACGGTATAAGATCAGCCAGACAGGGCTCTGTCTTAAAGGGGTAAGGTGGGCCTGGCTGCCCTTGGTGTTTCCCCAACCTTAAGGTCCTAGATGAACCTTGGAGGTGTGGTCAACGGAGTCCCTCACTGCAGGTGGGGAGTCTCTGGAGTATTCAGGGAGCCAAGCAGTACATGAGCACCTTCTTCAAGAATGGAGAGGCTCGAGAGAGTCCCAACTCACAGAAAAGGTAAAGCCCAGGAAGAGTCTACGGGGCTCTTGGTCCAGTTGGGTATTTCAGTTCCCCGTGGGCAGCCAGGATGTCCTAGGAGGGTGGGCAGGTCTTGTCTTCTCAGGGCCTTAAGCGGTAAGCCAGGCCTACCAGCTGGTTCTCCCGCTAGGAGGAGAGAATCAGCTGAGACAGGTGTGGCCCTTCAGGCCCTCCCATATCTTTCTGCCATTTTTAGCATGTCACCTCATGCTCGCAGTGTCCCAATGTGTCTCTAGGCATCTCACAGAGGAAGGAGACACAGGCCTGGCTGAAAGGCAGGGCTCTTGTAGACCTTGAACCTTCTGCTTCCGTCTCATCAGCCAGAGCTGATGCCCAGCTAGCTCCATATACAGCCACTGCAGGTGGCCAGAGGGGAGGGAGGGAGGGAGGGAGGGCCTGATATGCAGCCACACCCCATCTTAAACAGTCCCTGGCCGGTAGTTCCCTCCTGCTTGGGCCCTTCATGTTGAGGCCTAGGTCTGGACCCTTCTCTGCCTTTCTGAGGTACAGCCAGGGTAATGCATAGGTGTTCAGGCAACACCTGGGGGTTTGGCAGTCAGCAGGGCACTCACGTCTGCCACCACGGAGTAGTCATGCTTATTTAAAAATGATTAAGCAGGACAGCACAGGTGTTGGGAAGGACACCGAGGGAGAAATGGCAATGAGAGGGAGAGCCAGGTAGATGACTTCTGGGGACCTAGCAGTCTGAATCCAGACCTAAAGGACCCATTAAGATCAAGCCAGAGAAGAGTCACGGTGCCAGTGGCTGCACACAGAAGTTGTGCCACACGGCTGAGTTGGGGACAAACTGGAAGCTGTGGCTGGAGAGGAAGTGGGTCAGTGGGTCAGTGGGTCAGTGGGTCAGGGCGGGGCACACAGCAGTCTCTGAGTGGGCTGCTGCAAGGCTGGGACATGGATGGGTAGAAAGCAAAGGACTAGGAAGAGACTACAGTTGTGACAAAGGCCAGGGAGAGGCCGCCTTCCTCACGGTTCTCTAGAAGGACAGAGTCAACATGTGTATGAGACCGGTGGTTCACACAGTCGAGTGCTGTGGAGTCCAACCACTGCCGAGTGTACGATGGAAGGACAGAGAACCCAGAAGCTTCTCAGTCCAAGAAGCTGGATGGCTCAGTTGTCTCTCTGACACCGAGGCCCGGGACTCCTTGGATCCAGAAGAAGCTGGGGTTTGAATCCATGGGCAGGTGATTGACGGCAGCCGTGCTGAGTGCTGGCACAGAGCTGTGTGCCCAGGCTGGCTTCCTTTTCTTCCAACTTTTTTTCCATCCGGGCTGCAGCCCCTTGGACAATGCCGCTCACATTTAGGATGGCTTTTTAAGCTCAGTGATCTCTGACTGCTGCTGATCCTCTCTGAAAATGCCTCCACAGGCACACTCGAGGCATGTTTGTTGTTGTACAGGTCCCAGGCATCTCTCCTTCCAGTCAAGTTGACAAAACCAAGACCAGCCAGCACGGAAAACTAGGCCTGAGCTCAGAAAAGGATGCAGACGGAGAAGCCTCCAGAGAGGCAGAAAGATAGACTGCGAAGCAGAGCTCTCCTCTCACACATCCTGCAGAGGCAGTGTGGCCTGAGGAGAGGGCAGACAGAAAGTTGGCTGTCTGTCATGAAGGCCCAGCTGCCTCCCTGGGATGCCACATGTGCAGAGACTATGGACAGAGACAAGAGTGTCCTTGACAACGAGGACAGCAGGTGACAGACAAGGGAAGACAAATCTTTGCTTTCCTTTGGGCCACCTTCGCCCCCCCCCCTCCCCTGGGAAGTAGCCTAGCCTTGATCCCTCTGCTGTCCCCATTGACCCCTGTGCTTTGCCCTCCTGCTGACTGCCCTGGCAAGATCCTGTGGGCAAGTTCCAGATATGAGGTTTCAAGGATTGTTAGGGGAAGGCGGGCAAGATTTCCCCAACTAACTCACAGGTCAGAATGTCTCCATTTGCAGCAGGTTTGTTGACTATTTCCAGAGCAGCCCACTCTGGCAGAAGCTGAAGGTTCCCACATGAGATGGGGAACCTGGGAAAACCCAGCAGATTCTGTCCTGGCCCAGGGTTCCTTTCCCATGCTTCCAGAGCCAAAACAAGTTGCCTCCCAGACACTGTTGGGGGCACAAAGCAGATAGAGCTTTCGAAATTTAGCCTTGCATCTGTGCTAGACACCAAGAGGGAGGGGCCACCTCTGAGCTGGTCCAGGACGGCTGCTGTGCACGGTCTGTCCACAGTGAGCACTTGCCCTGTCAGATTGCCCTTAAGAAATCCCCTTCTTGTAAACCAAGTGCTTTTGTTCTGGCGAATGTGTGTGGTCCAGTGGGGATCTGGGAGGAGGCTTCCCCTTGGGCCTGTGGATGGGCTCCATGAGGTCCATGGGGTCCAAGAGAAGGCATGCCCAGTAGCTTGCTCAAAAGGCTGTAGCCTACAGTGGGCAACGCTTCCTGGAACTGGGAACAGACAGAAGCCCAGAGCCATGCACGGTGGTATACTGGACAGAAACAGAAGGCCTGGGGGCGGGGGTGGCCAGGCAAGGGCCACTTTAGTTTCCTCGTCTGTAAAATTAGGGTAGCCAGTCACTCGTTCACGCACGGAACTCGTATCTTGTGAGGCAGAAGGGCGTGTCTACGGCCTTGGGACTCCCCAAGCAAAAAGAGGGCGGAGCTCATGTTCTTGCACCAGATGTCCAGCTGAGAGAGCAAGGAGCAAAATTAATACACAGCGAATTAATATGACGTCCAAGAGCTTGGGCGCGGCACAGGGAAGGGGGTGGAAGGGTCATGTGACGGAGGAGGGGGGAGGAGAGGGAGGAGGAGGCAGCTGCTGCCTTGGAGCTTGGGCAGGCCTCTTCCCCGCTGAACTGGACCAGGAGGGAGAGGGACAGCCATGTGAGTGTGAGAGGAGCAGAGGGGACTCCCGCAAGCTTTGGCCTAGCTGCCTGGTTATCGAGGGGTGTGTTAGAGGCAGGGGAATGACGGATTTAGACCTCTAGCCAGCCTCTGGCTCAGCCAGGCCCTGAGAGGGCTCAGTCTCCCAAGCAGAAGGCAGAGACTCGGGGTACACGCTGCTAGTGGCGGGGGGGGGGGGTTTAGCAGAGGCAGGTAGAGGATGGGAGGGAGTGGGGGCAGAGACAGGTCTGATAGCTGTCTCTTCTTTATGGAATAGAGGGGTTCTGAGGACTGGAAGGGACACTGTAGTAGCTTCCCAGCAACTAACTATGGTCTGCTGGGACTCATGGTGTGCCATGGCTCCCACTGCCAGCAGCCCAGGGGCGGGGCTGTCAAGGCAGCTCGGTGGGTAGCTGAGACTTGACCCTAGGCTATTGGTTAGATGGACGTAGGGATGTGGCCAAGAAGGTAGAAGAGAAGGCAGGCCCAGTAGCCCAAGGCCCAGAGGAGAACTAGAAGCCTGATCCAGAGAGAAAGAGGGGTCCCAGGGTAGGCTGGCCCAGGTGACATTTGGCCTAGTGGTGATCCGGTGATCCACTAGGTCTTGTCATGGTGGGTGGCCAGAAATTAACCATGTGCGTGCCTCACTGCTCCTCCAGCTCCAGTCCTGAGCCCCAGATGCCTGTCCTGTCCAACTGTGGGTACCAATGCCCTGTCTTTAACGTATATTAGTATCCCAAAAGTAAACTGGGAGATGCAAAATGTCTGTGTTTGCTTGAACAGACATGAAATGAGACATAGTCACTGTAGCTTCTTATCAGCAACCAGGAATTCCCACAAGGCACTTGTGTTGCTGGGGAAGAACAAGAAGCATTTATTTAGTGCCGACTGTGTACCCTTTTTCCACTGGTGGCTACCAGCGGTCTATACCCTACCCATTACTTCTGGGCCACTGAGTGGACAGCTTGCCCCGTTCAAGGGGGAGAAGCCGCTGTGGAATATACAATTTGTTCAGAGACAACCTTAGCAGTAGCTGGGTACAGAAGTAGATAGTGTGTGACTCTGGTGTCCCCTGCTGCTCCAGCTGAGCCAAAGCAGGGAGATAGACACCAGTATGGTGTCTATAGGGAGGAGACTGTGGGTGGGTACCTGAGGACCCAGTCATCTGCAGTCCTAATGCTGTCGGTCCCCTGGGCTCACTATCCTGGTGCACTGAGGCACAGATGCTAGTCTTGAAGGTAGAGACGGCTGTCTCCTTAGGAGGAGAGGACACTGGGGGGAGTCTGGGACAATCCCAGGTGGGTGGCTGTTCCTGGCCACCCAGAGAGCTGGAAGGCCCTCCTTTGGAGCTATTCAGCTCCCCAACTTCCTAGGCCCCTTCCCATTTGCCTTCTGTGGTGCTTCCCATATGAGCTTTATCTGGTTTCTGAACCCTGGGCAGGCCACATGAGCAGGTGACAGCAGTAGGTGACTGGCATCCCCACCGCTGGCAGCCGAGGCCTGGGACAGACCCCCGGTGCCTCCAACTTCTCAGCTCCGCTATGAAATGAGTGCCATCTGTGTTGGAGTGGCATCATAGTCACAAAAAGCCTGACACAGTCTAGTTGGGAAGCAAAGAGGTTTGTTTTGGCTCATGGATCTGGAAGTTGAAGTTCAAGATTGGGCAGCTTCGTTGGTTTGGGCCTCTCTGAAGGGCAGCACAGCATGGGGGAGGGGCCCCTGGTAGGGTGAGCAGTTAACCTCTAGCCAGAAAGCAGAGAGTCCTACCAGGCCTGCCTCTCACTCTGAGGACGACCCCCCTCCCCTGACCCATATGTAGCTGCTCCCGCAGGCCCAACTCTCAAAGGTCTGATAGCACCGTCCAGTCTTGCTGTCCTGAGCTCCTAGCCTTTAACACTTGGACTTTTGGGGACACTGTCCATATTTAGACCAAAGTAGCCTCTCATGGGATCTTTTGTGGGGGGAAGGGGGACAGTTAGAAATGGATACAACATTTTAGCCCCCGAGCCTAATGCCTGCTACACAGTAAGTGCTCAATTAAAAGTGAGCAGTACCTGTAGGGCTTAGTGTACAGGGGACATAGATGGCCTTTAACCTGTCATTCCAGCCTGGGCTGCCTGTCCAGATCCAAGCTCCTGGTGCAACCCTGATCCCAACCTTTCTGCAAACACCCAGCCTTGGCAGTCACCTGTGCTCTCCCTAGCTTCATTCTGTGGATCTGACATGCCTTACTGCTCAGCCCTCCTCTTCTCCACCGAGGCTCCATGACTGTGCCTGTTCCCACTGGTTCCCCACCCACCCACAGAACAGTGCCAGGGAGAAGGAGGCCACCACCCCCTCCTGGTGTCCTCAGTCATGTACACCTGTGTGGTCGGCCAAGAGCCCAGCTTCTCAGAGGGGCGGGCGGTGTCTACCCTGCTGGTAGGGAACAGACTCTGTGGGTGCCCTGTCTTCTTCAGTTCTCAGATCTTAACACTAGAATAAATTCCCCCCCCCTCCTGTTTTCAGTATTTCCTGAAGGAAAGGAAAAGAAAGCACAAAAGCAGTAAGGCCGGCCGGGCCAGCAGTCTGCCGAGAGCTGAGAACCAAACCTGTGCACCTTCTACCTATAGGATACTGCACTTCCTATCCCGGCCCCACCCCTGACCCCTGACCCCTGACCCCTGAACCCTGACCCCTGACCCCTGACCCCTGACCCCTGAACCCTGAACCCTGACCCCTGAACCCTGAACCCTGGCCAGAGGGAAGTAGCCCTGGCTTAGTCATCCCACCTCCTACAAAGATGTAACCTCAGTGCTGATGCTGGAGCTTTTCATGCTTCTCTGGACAGTGCCCTCTCCTTGGTGGTAGCAACAAGGCAAACTTCCCCCCCACCCCAGCCCCCACTGTAGCGCCCCCTGGCTGCCCTGGCCAAGGCCTGCCAGGGTACCCTGCTAAGTCATGTTGCATTCTTGGGACCACTGCTGGCCCTGGAAGCAAAGGAAGCCACTCTGAGCCCATGGCAGTGCCTTGTCAGGTAAAAGGGGACTAGAGCCAAGCCTACCGGGCCAGCGTGGGCCCTTCTGGCTGGGCTGCCAGTAGGGAGCCTATATGCCTACCTAGGCTGTGGCAAGTGGATGGCCCTCAGGTGTCTCCACCCTGTGTTCCCCAGCTGGAGGCAGACAGAGTGATGGCTGCCATCTTGTACCAGGAGGAAGAAGCTGCACAGTGAGAATCGTGAAAGGACCAGGTGTCAGGGACCAGGTGTCTGTGACATCCCAGCGCCAGGGCTGGGTACTCCCACACTATAAGGCTTCTGTTTTCCCCAGCCATGCCACTTTCTTTTTTCTTTTTTCTAGGTGTGTAGGGGGCTGGGGGGCCATAGACAAATTTGATCCCGACACAGAGATGCGATCCCAGTTCCTTCACTTCTGCTTACTGTGCTGATGCTCTATGGGAAGCCCATGGAAGCCAAAGCCTCTAGCTGCTCTTCAGAAAGGGCAAGGGCGCCAATGATCCAGGCAACGGATGTAAGGGTGAAAGCAAAGGGCATTGGGAGTTCTTGGTAGTGTGGAGGAGTGGGGGATGGGGTGGACAGAGCTTTCCAGAGAGCAGGGATGAAAGCAGGAAGCAGGCCGATCAGGGTGAGGTCACCAAAAGGGTCAGGCTGGTGGTGCAGAGCACCTGCCCGTGTGTCATGCCTGCCCCCCTCTTCTCTTAACCCGGCTTTCTCTAAGTCTTGGTTGCAAAGTAGCATGACTGACTGCTCAGCAAGTTCGCTGAACAAACAAATTTGCAAGGGTGGAGCAAAGAACTAGAGATACTTTGTCCTAGGACAAAAGGAAACAAAACAAGGCCTGTGGGGTGTCTGTGTGGTGGGGGACCTGTTAGAACTTCCAAGAACTCTGGCCAACTTCAAAAGTATTTCTCTGAGACTTGCTGTCTGGCTGCCGGCCTCACACAATGCCCCTCCTCCCTCTGATAGGCCCGGCACCTGGGTAGCCCCTAACAAGAGTTTCTGAGACCCAAACAGGTAGACTAGACTTTGCAGGTTAAGATTCCTGTTTGTAGTTAAAAAGTAAGTTTCCATTTGCCCTATGTTAGGTCCTTGCAAGCAGAAGTTTGTTTGTAATTAATAAGCTCCGTTTCTTAGATCTGCTGTAAAGTACAAAAACATAATTTTCTACCTACACTAAATGTGGGACCCTGTTCACTGGATGTAATTAATACCCTGTTCTTTCCCTTTCCTGGTATCTTTCTAATGATGTGTAACAGGCAACTCTTCCTACCCTGTGAACACCTTATCTCTCCTATAAAAGCGACCTCAAGAGGCCAGTGGGGTCCCTTGAGACAGTGGGCTGAATCAGGGTGAGACAGTAACTGGCCAATCCAGGGTTCACCTCAAAATACAGCTTGTTTTACTTGGACGGTTGTGGATTTTGTCTTTTCTCCTCAGGTTTTTCAGGTTTAGCGCTGACGAATACTTACATCTCTTCTGTCAGTGAATAGTGAATCAGTCTTTTGCTTGCACTGTACTGGTGCAGATATTTGTTCCCCCCCCCCCAGCTATGACCTCGGTTTCCACCTAACACCCACATAACCCCCTCGCCCCCAGTTGTCCCCTAGAAACTCAAGAGTACACACACGACCCCCCCATCCTACCACCTCACCCCCACTTTCTAGCTCTTCAGAACCCAATGCCCCTTGAGGTGTATCCCTGAGCTGCAGGGGGTGGTGGTGGGGGTGGTGGTAGGGGGAGTGGGATAACGGCCCACTGAGAAGGTTCTCTGAGGAAACAAGACCAGGAGCAGAAGGTGTCCCCCAGCTCACCTTCTGTTCCCCAGGCTTCCGGGTCAAGGCCCTCTCTGTCTTGTGGGATGCTGTCTTGTGTACCCTGCAGCTGCCCCCTCTCAGATTCTCATTGGACAGCCCCTACTGCCACTGCCTCTCAGAGGAAGCTCCACATGCTGCTGCTGCTGCCCAGAGGAGGCTGTGGTCCTGTCAGCTCCCCAGTCTTCGCCGCTATAGCTGTTGTGAAGAAAGGACTTTCCCCTCAGCCCCCTCAGCTGCCACAGCCCCCATGCCTGGGTGTGCCACTGCCTGTCCCCAGCATCCTGACTTTACCTGCTCCTCCTCCAGCAGCTTGGGGCCAGGCTCACCATCTGTGAGCAGTCTCAGCTCTGAGCCTTTGTGACCTCCAGGTAGAACACGGATACCAGCTCCCAAGCCCTAGGCACATGGGCCAGCCCTGCAGGGGAGAAGCTTAATGACCTTGTGAGCAGTAATTACACCCCAGGGTCCATCTTAATAACCAGTATTCCCCCCATCAGTGAGCCTTAATTGAAAATGAGTCGGCGACACAAGTTGCTGTGAAGTTGGCTGGCAAGCCCTTAACGTGATATTAATTGTAGTAATTAGTAGTCACTTTGTGTTGGAGTCATCTATAAATAGGGGGTCTATTAGTTTAGCAAAAGAGCATGATTTAAAATGCAAACAAAAGCCCAATTAGTCAGCTAAATCACTCATCTTTCTGAGCAAGTTCCCATGTTGTAGGTAGACCAGCAGCAATTTGAGGGTACTGGTCAGCTTAAGGCTTCTGAACGACCTCCTCCACAGTGGCCAACTACACAACACTGTCTCTTTAAATAGGCTTGCCCCAGGAGGTTCTGGTTCTTGGAAAGTTCCAACAGACTCTTACTTTATTGGCACAAATAGCGGGTCACACTTCTCCCTCTGCTTTCTAATTGGTTCCCCCCAGAAGCACAGAAATGCTTCTTAAAGGAACAATAGCACAGTTCACGTCCAGACTATGGGAGAATGAATGGGTGGCGAAGGGCAGTGGGATAGGCATCTCTCCTTAAATGCAGCTCTCGACAGTCCAGACAGAATGACCCACCAATGCCAAGTGTCCCAAACAGACTTGAGGAGCACAGTATTTCTCAGACTGAGGGCACACATTTAAGGTGGACCCAGTATTCCTCACAGGCTTGGGAGGGAACACATTTGAGGCGGACACAGCACAGCCTGAAGGCACACGTGTAAAGTGGAGTGTGGCCGCACTCAGAAGGTGGCAGGTGTAGAGAGAGAGGACTCAGCTGCAAAGGGAGGCAGCTAGACCCCCAGTGCTTTTTGTTTGGGGAAACACAGAGATGTGTGTGGGGGGGTGCTGCCAAGATGCTACCACCTGGGCACAGGTTCTGCTAGGTGAGGCAGACTCCCAGAGATCTGGTGCTCTGAGCAACCCTGCAAGCCCTTCCCTGAGCTGCTCCTGCCTGCCGCCCACCCACCCACCTCCACTCCTGTGTGACCACTGGGGTTGCTCTTGATGAAATTTGCATTTTATCAGAGATGAAGCCACAAGAGGCAGCAGCCATTTCTGAGCATAGTAAGAAGATGTCCACTCCCCCTCATCTGAGAATGAGGGCAGCTCAGTGTGCGTGGGCGGTGGCTGTCCTTCCTGACACTCTTTTTTTATGTCACTCAGTACTTAACAACAGGTGGCCAGGCTTGCTATTTTGAATGTCCTATTTGACAAAATAAAACATTGGCAACCCTATGTTGGTCCCGAAAATATCTTTTGGAGATTTTTGCCAGGGGGATGAAATCCAAGTGTCTGCGACTGTTGAGCTAAACGGCTGAATCAGGCACTTGAGACGGAGCGAGTCATAGCTATATAGCTGTATTCACGGACGATGACTGTGGGGGAGGGGGCTTGTGAGCTGTGGACATTTATTGACAGACATGCTTCCCATGGTGAGAACTGAACACAGAGAAGTATGCGGAGTGGTGGGGGCCGGGCCGTCCAGTCCCACTCACTGTCTTACCTAAGTGAGGAAACTTGCAGCGGTGTTGGCTGCTCTGTGGCCTCTTCCTTTTTCCACCCTTTGAACCCCCTAACAGTAGATAGGAGAGGAAAAAAAGGATGGAAAGGAAAGGGGTTATCGTCGGTTCCTTCCGTGGATGAGGGGTGCTGAGCTTCTTGGGGCGAGTTTGATCTTCACCATCTGGATAGCTAATTTCTTCGTGTCGTTGGTTCTTCTTTCTGCACAGCTACTTACAAACTGCAGCCACCAACAACCAACAACAACCAACCAAAAAACCAACAACTCATCCTGCCTCTTGGGGCCAGAACATTTATACACCCTCTAAAAAAAAAAAACAACAACAACAACAAAAAAAAAAAAAAAAACAAAAAAAAACAAAAAACCTCCCCAGAATTCCAAATGTCACACAATTGCAGAAACTTATCTGCAGCTGACAAAATCACACCCCTGCTAGAGCACGAGGCAAACCCAAGTCAGCTGCTGTGGACAGTCTGAAAGTAGCCCCAATACCTGGAACTGAACAAAAACATTCTTACAATACAAAATGCCAAAACTGTCACTATAGAAACTGAGGCTTAGCCAGGGAGAAAAACAGCCCAGGCCTTACACAGCGAGTAGACAGCCCAGGCTCTTGTCACCACACTCTGGCAGCCTGTCTCCCCGGGTCCTGCAGAAGGATGGGCAGCAATGTACACTAGGACAGCGGAACCTGTGTCACTTCCTGGAAATGCAAAAGCTGACCAGCCAGTCAGTGTGACCCCAATGTCTCCATGTCTGAGGGAACATTTTTTTCTCCGGTGTCCCCGCCTGCTCTTTACTTCTGAAGACCAGAACCTGCAAGGGTCTTGTGAAAGCAAGGCTTTTAAAATGAAACTTTTTTTTTCAAAATATAATTAGAGCATAATTATGTCAATTTGTACCAGTGAAGTATAAGATAGTCTTATTACCCAGTCTATCTTTTTGTTGACTAACCAGCACCTCTGTTGTTTAGTCAAGATATCTTGACTAAAACATGACGCGGTGATTGTGTTAAGTTCGGCTCTTTCTCCCCAGTGTGTAGCCACGGGGAGAGGCTGCCACATCTCATTAAAAAAGGAAACTCAAAACAACATATAGACAACATATAGACAAAGGACATTAACATTAAAACATAGTCATCCGTGTCTAGACTTAAACAACCAGCTAAACTCGAGTCACAACGGGGAAAAGCGTCCACAACCATTTCCTGTGCAGGGAGCACTCCAGCTCCTTCCTACTGGGACATCTCCCAGATATTTGCAGCTTCAGGCCATTGGACCTCACGGTCACACAACGGCAGCTGACAGAAACTAGAATCAAACCAGAAAACAGAAGCGGCGGCGGGTGCACCCAAATATCTCTCACTCACACAGACACACAGACAGTACACAGACTTAAACCCACCTCCAAGGGGTCTTCGGAAGTCCTGGGGTAGCTGCGTAAGCCTGGACGAAAGTTTCCCGGTCAGGGAACCAAGATGAAAGGTCCGGGACTCCCTAGAAAGGGGTCCACTTAAGTCACAGGATAGCACGCACCCAAAGAACACACGTCTTGCTGTAAAGCACATGAGGTGGTTTATTAAATCAGAGCTCTGGGCCAGCCCATATCCCCATATCTCACATAGGGGATAGAGGGACTGACCTCGTGGCTCAGTGGTCTAGCGCTTATATATGGGCGGGGTGTGGAAAAAGCGAACTTTCTCGCGGGTGCACAGGATTGGTTGTTTTACCTTTTTTGAACACTAGTAGGCCCTACCATGGGGGCAGGGTGTAGTTCCTCCCTTGGCCAGTCAGTTTCTGGGATGTTCTTAACAGGCCTTTGTCCTGTAACTCCCCCTCTTCTGTAACTAATTAGATGGACCCAAACCTGCTGGCAGGTGCTTTTCTGCCCAAGGTCTAAGGCGAAAAATTCACACATATTTCATAAGATGGCCTTTATAACTTTTCACTCTACAACACCATACTCTTGCGTCAGGCAGGGACACAGCTCGGCGGTAGAGCACTCGCCAAACCCGATAAAGCCCCAAGTTCAACCCTCGCACTGATTAAGGAGGGAGAAGATTAAATAAAGACAGACTCAAGAGCCAAAGGCAGAAACCCAGGGGAACCTCTGTGCTGTCTGCTGTTGTTGCTCCTGGAAGGCCCCTCACAGGTCAATGTGTTAAATGCTTGGTCCCAGCTTGCCTCTTGTCCTGGTGGTGCTGAGAGCGATGAGCCTGGAGGGAGTCCTTTGAGTCATTGTGGGTGTTCCCTCCAGGGCAGCCTGAGACTCAAGTCTCTCTTTCACTTCTGGGTCATGAGGGACTGGTTTCTCACGGAAGCATGCTCCTACCCATGCTGAGTCGGCCATCCCAACAGAGGTCTAAAAACAACACACGCATCCAGCTGGAGGTTCAAACCTCTATAGGTGTAAAAATAAAAATTGATCCGTTCTTATTCAGTAAAACAAGCCTTGAACTTCTTACTCTCCTGCCTCTACTTCCTGAGTGCTGCGATTACAGAATTACACCATCACACCCGACTTTTAAAACTTTTTATAAGTCGGCAGTGCCAGGTATTTGTCGTTATGGCAGGAAGCTGGCTGACGGCCTCAGATCTGGCGATGGCATCTCAGCTGTGAGGGCCCACGACGGCACCAGCACCCAAAAAAGACACAGAGCCAACGGTGTGGGAATTAAAAAACTCGTGCTTCAAAGATTCAAGAACACAAAGACCACGTGCAGAAAAGGTGATGCTTTTTGCAAATTGCACATCTCAGCAGCGGACTCTGTCTGAGATCAAGGACTCTGAGGACTTGGAAAATAGACAAGAGACAAATGATGTGAGCAGAAATTTCTTGAGCATCCTGATGGGAGTAAGAATCTGATCGGCAATGAAGCATCATTACCCCCCAGGGGAATGAAATCAAAGCCTCAATAAGATACCGCTTTACCCTGGGATGGACACTCCCAAACCTTCTAGAAGGACTGGCAAAGTAGAAGGACCTAAATCTTGCTCTGTGGGTGGAATTTGACAAGACCTTTCAGGGAGAGGTCTGGACGCTCCAGAATGGCCACAGGCTGAGCAATCTCACCTCTCGGTGGACACCCACAAGAACAGAAAACTTATACGTCTACACAGCTTCCTTTCGACTCCGGCTGGAACAGTACAGAGGTAAGTACCCCAGTGTCGGATGGATGGACAGAGAGAGCATGGCTTGTGTGTCCAGTGAGCATGCAGGGCGGGGACTTGCATCCTCAGCCTCTGTGGGATAGATGCCCAGGAATGAAATACTCATCATATACTGTAGTTAACGATTTTTAAAATGACCGCACAACCAGGCAGCGAGACACACACCTGTGTACTTCCAGCACTCTGGGAAGGAAGGCAGAAGACTTGGGCGTTTAAGTGTCAAGCTGGGCTACTACATAAACAAACAAACAAACAAACACCCAAAGCAAAATCAAAACAAAAATGCCAAAACAAATAACGAAAACCCAGCCACACAGTTTTCTAAAGCCCTCTCTCATTTTACATTCTCAGGCAAAGTGGCATTCAAGCCGAGACCTCACAGATGGGAAGTGGTCGGTCAGGCAGTGAACAGGAAGTCTGGGATGCACTGGAAGCGGAAGCAGCAGCAGCAGCAGCAGCAGCAGATGCCCACAGCTGCCACCACCACGATAGCAGGAGTGAACTCACACCTGAGGTCCCACAAAGTCCTGAGCCAGGGGTCTCAGGAGACGACTGGTAAGATCTGCGATGAGGCGTCTGAGAGGACCTGAAGTGTGGGCCTGGCGATGATGCCATGGATGACAGGATCTGCATTGTGCTGTGTGGACTGAATGTGAGGGATGAGGACTCCATGGGACATATGAACTCTTAGCCTCAGGAATGCTGGGCAAATGCCTTAACTTCTGTGACTATGAAATGGGTGTCAATTAATTCCCTATGGCAAGAGGTTCTGAGACCTGTACCAACAGACAGGAAGGCCAAACAAAGCTGGGTGAGAAGGCCCAGGTGTTATCTTAGGGTGATCACACTAGGCTCCTCCCAGTGACCTAGCAATGGCTAGTGTCATCACTTGCCTCTGCCGGGTGCGGGCAGCTTATAAAAGGACTGCTTACTAGGTCTCTGTCGGGCGTGGAAGGGTATCCTGGTTCTCGGGTTGTGGGTGTTCAGCCACGCCCCCAGAACCAGGCCCCTGACACGAGGTCTAATCTCCATTCAACCTGCTTTGGAAAACTCCTAGACTCCACGTGTCTCCTGGGCCTGCAGCCAGGTTCCCAGCCTTTGGAACCCCGAACCTTCTCGAAGCAGCCGCTGACCCTGCCAGTGGTGTGGAAAGTCTGCCCGGGACCCTGCTGCCAAACCACCATGTGACTTTGCCTCCACTGCCTGGTGCCCAACGTGGGGCACAAACACCTATGTGTCTACAAGAACCATCCTGGCTGAGTCTGCTAAGCAAGTACACTTCCCACAAGGCATGGCACCAGAGCTCTCCCCTCTCAGTGTGCACTGCATGATCCCGGCCTCCATCCTGCCCAAGACCTGTCCCAAGACACCCCCCCCCCCAGATGGTGGCCAATCTCTGCGCACGGACCTGTCGCCTTGCGCCCCCACAGTCTTCGTTCTGCTGCGTGCCCACCCGTAGTGGCGTCTGGGGCCCAGAATGGAGATCCTCACCCGAGAGCCCTGCGCCCGCCCCTGCTAAAATCAGGCTGAGTTCATTCCCCACCCAAGTGTGAGCCCTGCTGAGTCCACTTGGTGCGGTGTGAGACAAGCACAGCCAAACTTTCTGTGCCCACTTCGCATCTGTTCCCCTGCGGTAGACACCACCTCCCTGAGACATCCGCCCCGGGGCAAAGGACTGCTGCAGACCAGCGACACAACAGAGATCCACACTCTGCACCCACGCACGGGCCTACATTGTTTCCCACAGGTGGTGAACAACGGGCGCAGAGCCGGCTCCACAAGCACCCCCTGCTGGCGCCTGCAAAAACCGTGAGTAACATCTCTCTCTGTCCACCCTACCCCCTCTTTCTCTCTCTCTGATTCTTAGCTACAGTCTAACTCCTGCCTACTTCAAAAGACTAGGTCTCTTTCTCTCCCCACGTGTTCTCCAGCTAAAGGACAAGATGGCAGCAGCTCCCTAGCCCCCGCTCTTCCCCCACCTGGGACCCTGCCGCTGGACTACCCCTCGAGTTTTCTCCCACAGGTCTCCATGCGGGTCCCTCAACCAACTGGAGCAGAGGCTATCCCTGAGCCTAACGCCTACCAGCCAAGCCAGTCTGCGGGCCCCATACCCCTAAATGGACAGCCGTAACTGGCCTCAGCGAGGATATGTCTAGTCCCACAGCAACTTGACATACGGGCTGAGGGGGGCTGGGGGGCTGGGGGGCTGACCCCCAGAGGGGGCTTCCCCTTCTGAGGGAGATGAGGGGAGGACTTATGTGAGGAGTACTGAGAGGAGAGGGCAGGCTGATACTGAGTTGTAAAACAAATAAATAAATTTGATAAAAATCTGTTTCATGGGCATTAAAAAAAAATGACTGCTCCCCATCCCAGTTTTCTGTTTCCACGTGTTCCTGGCTGGTTTCTCTCTCCCCCTTTCTGTTTGTCTCTGTGTCCCATCCTTTTCTCTGCCCTTGTGGCTGTGCTCTTGTCCCTCTGCCTCCACCCCTTCTCCAGGTTCTCAGCCTTCCCCACATAAACCCCCTTTTACAGATCTGCTTCATGGTGTCATTTCTCAAGGACACTTTGGCATGGGCCTGCCAGGTGCTCTGCTCACCACACCGGGCTGCTCACTAGACGGGGGTCGGGGCTGCCTCATGACTCTACCCACAGGCAGCAAAAGCTTCTACAGGATTCTAGAGCCAGCCAAGGCTCAGACCAGAAATGTCTCCATGGTCTCTGGCCCTGGCATAGATTGTCTAGGAGGAATTCTGTCCGTGCTGGCTGTAACCCAGGCACAGCCACACGGTGCTAGGTGTGGGGAGGAGCATAGGCTCCTGTGTCCCCTCAGGTGTCCCCGACACCAGCACCTCCACCTCAGCAACCCCAAACTCCCAAGTCTCCAGGAGTATTTTTGGATGGCTTTTATGTAGCAATCACCTCTGGTGACAGAACTCCTCTTCTGGCCCTCTGCCTCACCAGGCAGTGCAAGGCAGGAGGCCCCAGTACCCCACAGGAAGCACCAGTCCCCCAGTCCTACCTGGGTCTGGAACTACTCTCAAAGACTACCCAGCCCCTTCATCACCTCATTCATACACAGAAGCACCAAGCACAGGCCAGCAACCCAGCCACAGAGCTGAAGTGACCCATCAAACACACTCCAAAAAAGGGCAAGTTCTGGGCACCCTTGTAGGTGGACACTGGAGCGTGCTGGTGTGTGACGTGTGAAGTGTACATATGTCGTGTGGACACATGAGGGACAGCCTGTGAAGCCTGAGGAACAGAGTCTCAGCTGGACCTCAGCCCACTGTGGCTTTAAAGTTTGTCTCCCCAGCCTCTCTACTGCCAGAGCTTTTCCTCCTCAGGCCCCTCCCTGCCACCTTCACTGACCTGGCCACTCAGGAAGACTATGGAGACTGGCCCAGGTGTGAGGCTCCCGCTAGCATCCATGGCCACTGGAGGCTCCTGGGACGGGCTCCCAATCTTGCCTCCCTCTGCCTGTGCCAGGAGGCCTCTGCACGACAGCCAACTTCCTACCACCCTGCTTAACCCCCCTCCTTCCCCTCCTCTTCCAGTCACCCCCTCATTCTCTCTGGTGGGGTCTGGGAGGCTTCTCACATCCAGGAGTCCCCTCAGCAGCCTGCCCCATTCCGCCATCTTGGTTCTATTAGATCTGTCAGAGTTGGGACTTAATCTTCCCTGCAATATTAATGGTCCAGTCAGGAGTGCTGGGTACCAGCTGAGCAGCAATGTTCCTTTATTAATAAGGCAGTGCCAGCTGGAGTGCCCCCCCACAGGTTGCTGTGATGTCAGCAGTAGCGATGGAGAGGAACCAGCACGGGGTGTGTGTGTGTGTGTGTGTGTGTGTGTGTGTGCAGGTGTGACAGAGGAGGGGGAAGCCAGGCCCCAGTTCTCTCAGCCTCCCTCACTCAGCCTCTAACTTGCTCCCTCTGTTTTTTTCTGCCGCTTTAGGAAGTCTCTCCTGGGGCTGCAGCCTGTCCTGACAGGAGTCTGCCCACTCTGGGAATTGTCAGGCCTGATGCTTCACTGCCCTGACAACACACAGTCCCCTAGCGAGCGCTAACCTGCGGAGAGGGGACCCTTACTGGACATCAGCGGCTGTGTAGGTCCCCAGACACTTCCATACACAGCTCCCTACCCCAGTCCTGTCTCCCTGTCCCCTCCTAGGAGCCTCACCTCTCCTGTCCCTGTTCCCCTGGGAAGGTGCTCTCCATGGGCCAGGCATAATTTCACACGTGCCAGTCACTCGAGCTGTGAGTCAACCGCCTTGGCCAGGTTTAGAGTGGAAGAAACCCAGGCAGAGAGGTGGAATGAGTGGCTTAGACACAGACACAGGGAGCAGAGGCTGGGTGCCTAGCAGCTCAGCAGATACCTGAGAGACCAGACCACAGCCAAGCCCTCTTCCCCCGGAGCAACCAATCACCCTGAGGAGCAGGAGCCATGAAGGAAGGAAGCAACATGGAGGCAGCAGCGCTGAGAGCTCTCTCCTTGCCAGTGGGCTTTCAAGACCCACACTGATGCCTGGGCCATTCATGGGGAAACTGAGTCTGGGCATACCGAGGAGCTGCAGGCAATTTCCCAAGCCACTGTAGTATGAGCTGGGGGTGAGCCCACACACAAGGTTGCAGATGCGTGGGGTGTAGGGCTGTGTAGGTGGGGAAAGAGTCTCTCCTTGCTGCAAGCCCTGATGTGTTTGAGAGAGCGTGTCAGTCACAAGTGGGCCAAGAGCACGGGGGTGGGGGGACTGTTTGCTCTGAGACGATCTGGGCCCCAACCTGATCCCACTCCCAGGACAATGCCAGCTCGGGAAGCGGAGTGGATCAGTGGCATGGCCATGGACTCGAGCTATCTGGGGAAGGGCACATAATTTAGTCACCTTTACTCTGCTGGATTATTTAGGCCACCGTGGGAATGGGATTATGAAACTGAGATTGACCACTGATGCTGTGGCTCTGAGCAACACATAGGCCCCCTTTTCGTTTGGTTTTGTTTACCAAACGGAATTCATTAACATTGCTCACAATCAACTGTTTCTGATTCCCCCACAGTGAAACGAGGCATTTGTCCCAGGCCACTTCCCCCCCCCCCCCCCCCCCCGCAATGAGCCCCTCTCTCCTGCCACACCCCCATGCACCCTGACCCCTAGGGAGAAAGGTCAATCCGACCTAAATTCTTCAGGATAAAGCTAGGGACCTGACCCTGCCACTGCCTGTGACACAGACACAGTGACACCGAGCAGCAGTGAGCATCAGCGAGGATGACCTCTGTCTCAGGCCTGGACTCTCTAGCTTAGATACCATGAGCATCTTCCAGGCACCAAGGCTGAGGGGGTCAGGGGACCTGCCCCAGGTGACAAGAGGTAAATGACAGTGGTATTCATGACAGAGGAGCCACCCAGTCCATCGTCATCCCCGGATCTGTCCCCGCACGGCTGCTAACAGCTGATGGGTAAGGAAAAGCCTGAGATCTGTCGCTCCAAAATGGAAGTGCAAACCCACCTTTTCCTTCTCAGCTTCCCTTATACAGGGAAACAAACCTGGCAGAGTCACCGTGGGACCGTGACATCAAACACAAAGGAGCAGAAACAGAAGGATCACACTGTCCCTGGTGGCATCTTCAAGCTACTATCCATTTTGTATAGTGGTATAGCGTTCCTAGACTTCCGATTGGACTAGCCAAGGAGAACCTGCCCTTGTCAAGGCCTCTGCTAGTGTTTCCCATCATTCTCGGAGGCTTTCCCAGCTGAAAAGATTCAAACACAATTGTTTGACTCCGGAGCCCCTTGGCAGTCTGCTACTGTGGTGGTTTGAATACGCTTGGCCAAGGGAGTGGCACTATTAGGGGGTGTGGCCTTGTTGGAGGAAGTGTGTCACTGTGGGGGTGGGCAATGAGACCCTCCTCCTAAACAGGTGGGAGCCAGTATTTCCCTAGTGGCCTTCAAATGAAGATGTAGAACTCTCAGCTCTGCCTGCTCCATGCCTGCCTGGATGTTGCCATGTTCCCACCTTGATGGTAACAGACTGAACCTCTGGATGTGTAAGCCAGTCCCAATGAAATGTTGTCCTTATAAGAGTTGCCTTAGTCATGGCGTCTGTTCACAGCAGTAAAACCCTAAGACAGCTCCTATCACTTGGTGAAGGTTTATAAGTAGCATTCACCCTGCCCCCCCCCACCTTCTTAAAAAAAGACTTAAATTGACAGTGGGTACTACACCCAGCACTAAGAGTAGCCAAGAGTCCAAAGTGAGCCTGGACTACACAGCCAGATCCCAGTTCAAAACAAAAAGAGTTAATACTTTTAGTAGTTTTAGGAGTGAGATAACTTAACAAAGCACTTGCCTCACCAAGGCGAGGACCTGAGTCTGGGTCTCTAGCACATTAAAAAGCCAAGCGTGTGTGCGAGAGGGTTCAGTGGTGGGAGAGCGCTTCCTGCCCTCGAGAGGACCAGAGTTTGACTCTAATACAACAGCTGGCCACATCTGTATCCAGCCCCAGGAGCTACAACACCTCCTTTAGCATCCTCCAGTACACGTGCACACGGGGCAGAGACTCAAGCACCCATACTCACGGTTTAAAAGTCATAAAAACATTTTTTAAAAAGGGCTGAGCATGGTGGTATGTGCTTGTAGTTCCAGGGCTGGGCCAGAGGGGGCGCAGCTGATGTGCGAGGGGTTTGGGGGCAGGTGGGTCCCTAGAGCTTGCTGGCTAGGCAATCTAGCTGAAACTGATGAGTTTCGGGTTCAGTGCTGAGAAGCAATTGAGGAAGACGTGCACTCTGGCCTCTACAGGCACAAACACGTACACATGCGCACATGCACATATACAAGAGCACCCCACAAGGGAGCACCTGAGGAAGACACACAAGTTCTTGGCCTCCACGTGTTCACAGACATACACAGCAAAAAGGAATAGTCTTAGGTTTACGTAATGCAGTGCTTTGAATGAGAACGAGCCCCATAAGCTCAGGTTTGAATGCTTGGTCCCCAGTTAGTGGAACCGTTTGAAAAGGATTAGGGGGTGTGGTCTTTTGGGGAGAGGCATCATTAGGAACAGCCTTGAGGGTTCAAAAGCTCACACAATACCCAGTCTTTCCCTGCTTCCAACTTGCAGATCAGGATGTAAGCTCTCAGACACTCCTTCAATGCCATGCCTGTCTGCCTGCTGCCATGCTTCCTGCCTGAAACTGTAAGGAAACCCCTGATTAAATGCTTTCTTTAAAACACTGCCGTAGCCATGATCTCTCTTCACAATAACAGATAGTAAGACATCAAAATTGAAAGTAGGGTCTGGTTTCTACATACTTCCTGCCCATCCACCGCACCCCCCACCCACCCACACTATCAAAGCCATGGCCCGATGGTGGGACAGTACACATATGTGTCGTCACCACCCAAAGCCCTTGCTTGCTCTTGGTCTCAGTGTGGGGGGTTCCCTTCTAACGATGTGGGATGGCTGTGTCACTGAGGCATTTGAAGCGTTTGCTGACCTGAGAGCCCCAGCTTGCTGCTTGCTCACCCCGTTCAGCCCCAGCATCTGCCAACTGCCAATCTTCTTACTATCCCCATGCTTTGGACTCTCCACAGCTCTGAGCCCTCTCAGACCCAAGTCCTGTCACACTTTGCGTATCAGATACCTTTCTTGCTGCTATGACAAAAGACCCAAAAGAAGCAAATCAGAGGAGACAGCATCTGCCTTACAGAGTCTCAAGTCAGAGGAGACAGCATCTGTCTTACAGAGTCTCAAGTCAGAGGAGACAGCATCTGCCTTACAGAGTCTCAAGGAACACATTTCATCGTGGCAGGGAGGCCATGGTAGTGGGAGCTTTGCCACATCTTGGTTCATGAGGACCAGTGGGGCTGGGCTATGAGCTTCACAGCCTTCCTGACTTCCCTGGGACCTACTTCCTTCAGGTTCCACAACCTAACAGCACCACTAGCTAGGGGCCAGGTTCAGACAGACTAGTCCATGGAGAACATCTTATACGCAAACTGGAACCCCTTGGCAGCTCTTTTTCAGCACAGAGTAATATTCCCCTGACTGGACATACCACAGCTATTTTATCCATCTCCTCACAGGACAATCTTGCTTCCAAGTTCAGGAACCCAGTAGTGCTGCTCCAAACACAGTGTGTGCAAGGCTTACTGTGGGTGCACCTCCAGTGCCTTTGGCTGAATGTGACTGCCTGCATCGGAGAGTCTCCTGAAGGTGGCGCCATTTTCCACTCCCAGAAGCAGAGAATTAGTCTCCTCAGCACTAGGGCCGGCACTTAGGCTCTTCCATCCCTCCATCCTTTGCTGAAAGGCGATCAGATCCTGCTAGGATAAGATGCACAGGACATGGAAACATGCTGCCTGAATCCACAGGAGGAATGAGGGGCATAACCCAGCTGCTAAAAATCCTCTGACTTTGGAGAGCTACCTCAGCTAAGGTCACCCTCTTCACCCAAGACCTCTTTCTAGGGATGCCCACAGCCAAAAACTCATGAAGGGGCTCATGAAGGCCTGGTCCCTCTCACTATCCAAGGTACTGAGGTGAGACTGGGGCCAAATTTGGGGATGATATCACACACAACACCTGCCTTGTATATTCCTGCACCCTTGCCTGTCCTTGCACAGGCATGAGCCTGAAACAGCCTCTCAAGAGACTCCAACTGAGCCTGCCACCTAAGGGACCCAGCTCAGAGACTGGTCCAGGTGCCAGTACTGAGACATTCAGTCTGCAGAGACGCAGAGACCTAGACAGTAGGAAGATGAAGGTACTGGGGACCAGTTGGCTCCAGGGAAGGTGAGCCCAGCATCCATGGAGATTCCAGTGTTGTCTACTAGTTGGCTCCTCTCAGCCCTTGGGTTCTGCAGATAGCAGTAACATGCCTTTGGTTAAGCTATTCCTCACCACCCCCACCCTACCCCCAACCATCTTCCAATACAGCTACCCTGTGCTGAATAAGGAAGACTGAAGCCTGCAGGGGCGGGCCACTCCCAATACTACATCAGGTTAGGGACGGGGACAGGTCTCCATCCTTTGTTCATGCAACCAATAGCTATCAGGGTCAAGTGTGTTCCACCAACTATGTCATTCGGGGTTATAGCTGTGAACAAGGAAACAGACTCTCCACTGTCACCGTCACAACTCAGTGACAGAGAGAGACAGGAAACAATTAGAATGACTTGAGGCCAGTGCTGTGGCCCTGTTAGAACACTACTAGAGACTGTCAGAACCTACTCCAAGGAGGGGACAGCCATGTCAAGGCCGGCAGGAAGCCAGAGCCTTCCAGGAGAAGAGCCCGGATGAGGGTGGGGGATCCTGACTGAGAGGGGACAAATGGTCCCCGGAACTTGAACTTACACTTCAGTTTTGTCTGTCTACCACTGTTCCCTTGCAGCCCACAGTTCCCCTGGCTCTGAGGTGTGGCCAGCCAAGGGGACACTGGCTTTTCCTTTTTGTGAAGTCAGGCCCAGTGTGGCTCAGTGTTACTCTCAAGAGTCTGGATCTCTAGTGGGAACACAGAGTCTGCTGGTGGTGGACCTGAGGTGTCTCGTGGCCCTGTCCTAGAAAAGACAGTCCACATTGCACATTGCCACCCCACGTGGCTCTGCCACAGGCCAGGAAATGCCAATCTCCTACAGTATATGTCCTTCTCTCCTAGCCTTTCCTCTGCGCCACGCCCTGCTTCCCCAGGCTCTCAGCCTGCTCCCCTTCATGGCTGACTCTCTGCCCTTGTTCATGGCTGACCTTCTCAGCCATTTTTTTGGTGCTTGTAATCAAATAATCCTGATGTGGAAACTGGTACCAGGAGCAGGGTTCATGAAGAACCCCAAGGGATACAGGAGCCGCTTGTGACAGAAATGACGGGCTCAGATTTATATTACTGGGCAGGGAAGCGGTTGCCAACGACATGTCGTCGTGAGATAATCATGTTATATCCTCCAGTCACTTGGGACTAGGTGTCAGTCAGAAGTGAGTAGCAATCGCCATGGGGCAGTTTATAAAAGATGAGAAATCTGTTTCCATTGGACACTGTATAATTTAAAGCAGGAAAATGATGAGCTCAAATCAAAATGTTCACCTTGAGGCACAGAATGAAATTTTGGGCCATTACATGGGCATGCTGAGCAAATCTTTTATTGCATACAGCCACGGGATTGAAACTGCTCGAGACTGAACTTAGAGATAGGTTTTGAAGTTACTGAATTACAGCGTCCCCTGGATTTGCAGCTTCACCAGGTCCCCTTTGTGAAAGGGAATGAACAGGCCAGGAAATGCTAATAGCCTATTGTAACAGCGAAAGATCCAGTCTCCCACCCCCCCACCCCCCAACCCCTGCCAAGGAACCTGAGCCCTCCGGCTCCTCCGGCCCCACCTTGGTTTCCTCCTGACCAACTCTCATGGTTTCTTCTAGAATATTCAGGATCTGGACTCAGTTTAGTACAGTGCACATGCAAAAATGCTGTCATAAAGCAGGGTGGGGGTGGGGAATAAGAATTATACCCAGAATAGCAAGTTGTACATGATGGCATACACCCTTCGATCTCATCCCACAGAAGTAGAGGCAGGAAAACCTCTGTGAATTCAAAGCCAACCTGGTTGACATAGGCAGGTCCAGGACAGCCAAGGGCTACAACACAGTGAGACATTTTCTCAAAAAAAAAAAAAAAAATGTGTGATATATATGGTAATAACATATAATATATATGGTTATAATAAAATAATATCTTTAGTAAAATACATAATATATGGTAATTAAAATTATATATATATATATATATATATATATATATATATTTTTTTTTTTTTTTTTTTTTTTTTTTTAAACTAAGACCTGCCAATGTATGGAGGAGCATGGGATGCTATCTCAGTCCAGGTGGAAACATGACAGTGGGCTTGGCTGTTTATCAGTAACAGTGTAGTAGCAGGAGATTCCATGTTGAGTGTTCTCTCAAGCAGTTTGGCAGAAGCTCCGACACTCTGCAGAACTCACTAATGAGGACCAGAACTAAATGATGATCTGTGCTAATTGGCAAAAAGGAACTGGAACATCCTTGGCACTGTGACATAAATAAAGCTCAAATAGCCAGAGCCAGGGCTGCTGCAGGGTCTGCCAGGCCGTGTCCACCGAGAGGACGTCCCCCACTCTTCTCCCTTAGAGGACACCAGCAGTGACACCCACATGGGTGCTACCTTTCCTCTTAAAGGCTAGCTATGAGAGAGAGAGCCGCAGTGCACGTGTGGGGTGAGGTGGTCCCAACTGAAGACGTGAGATGTGTTGGCATAGTCCCTGGAAAGCAAACGTCTGTCAGGGAAAACATGGATGTGGTAGAGGCTGGGTGTGAGCCCATCTCTCAGCACCAGGCCTGGACACTGTGAAGGGCAGAGAAACAGGAGGAGAGGGGAGTGTGAATGGAAGCCCAGGCCAGGACAGTTTCAGACCTCGGGTGGCTTTGCAGAAGTGTCAGCCAGCCTCAGGAAAGGCCTGAGCCACCAGGCCTGGGGGAGTCTGCACCACATGGAGGGCTTGGTTGTCACCAGACACAGAAGGCTACAGTGACCTGTGAGGGGTGACCCTGAGGCAATAACTCAGCAACTCTGACTTAGTGCTCACTGACAAGCCTGCACGCCTGTCACCTGGGGACTTCAGCCCAGGCAGTGGCAGACCCAGGGCTTCTCAAAGGTGGGACAGGGACAGCCTTTGAGCTGAACCTATACAGTGACACCCAGGACATGATGTCTGCTCCTTCAGCTTCTGTATCTGTGGCCTTCACCTGGGTCACTATACACATGGGAAGTGGGCAACTGGACAGTCATCTGTGATATCTCTGTCCCTCCAGTGGACAGGACTAAGACTGGAGGGCAACCTGGCACCCAAGTGCTCAGAAACCCCCATATAACCTCTGTATTAGATCACAGATCTCAATTCCTTCCAGAAGTTACTCTTGCAGTCAGAGGAAACAGAGACCATTGCTGGGGAAAGAAAACCCCCAGGCTTCCCAGCCACAGGACTGTGGCCTATTAGGGAGTGTCAAGAAGCCAGGAGTGACTCTTAAAACTACAAGTACTATAAACTAGCAGTGACCTCCTATCCCTAGGGACCAGGAAACTGAGTGTCACCCCCAAACTACAGAGATGTCTTTATGACAGTTCTGACCCATGGGTTGGCCAGTGTGGAACGGTGGCACCGCCACTCCAGGGCTGCCCCTACAGCAGCGTCTGACCCCTCAATTGCCTTCATGACTTCATGGTCCTGCCAGCTTCGGCCATTGCAGTCCGAGTCTGTGTGCTGGTTCAGAGAATGAAGAGTGTGACAAAGTGTACCCTGAGTGATCAGGCTGGAAGTAGGGGAGGCTCTTAGCTTGTAGGCTCCTCCTGCAGTCTGAGCTAACTCCTGGACCCTTGGCTTTAATTCAGCAAAGGTTTCTGCTCGCTTCAAAGGCTCCTCAACTAACCACGGTGTTCTCCTTAGGAGCCCAGCACAGGTTAGAACCTACGTCGACCCCCTACACCCCACCTGAGCATCTTGTTTTCCTCTGGGTCACAGGACTGGCTCTGTGCTACGTGCTCCCTCTGCTCATCTGGAGAATGTCTCCATCCAAAACTCAAGACTGTCTCTATCAAACCCATGTGGCTTTCACAGCATCAGGAAGCCAAAAGATCACAAGCCAAGCCATGGGAAAACACGGTATTAACAGCACCACACTAAGTGTCTATCTGAGTTACTTGTCTCATTGCCTGATGGATGCAACTTAAAGGAGAAAGGGTTTATTCTGGCTCACATATTTGTGGGATACTGTCCATCTTGGTGGGGAAGTCATGAAGGCAGGAGTGTGAGGCAGCTGGTCACATGACACCCACAGTCAGCGGGTCACATGACACTCACAGTCAGCAGGTCACATGACACTCACAGTCAGCGGGTCACATGACACTCCCTGTCAGCAGAGAAGGACTAATGCTGGTATTTGGCTCTCTTTCTCCTTTTTCTTCAGTCTAGGACCCCACAGGCTGGTGCCATCCATATTCAGGGTAGGTCTTCTCTCCTCTGTTGAAACTTGTTGGAATCAGAATTGCCATGGAAATTCACCTCTGGGGGTATCTTTGAGGCTAGTTTCAGGCAAGCTGATAAGTTTTACCATAACAGAGTCTAGCAAAGTGCAAGAAGTCACAAGTGACCTCCAGGGCGAATGGGCCCAGGGGAGAGAAAGGGATGCAGCTGTGGATTCAACATCAGCAAGGATCCTCAGGGTCCAGCCTTACCTGTTGGAATGTTCTCCCGGTGGCCAGGAATTAGCAGGCATGTGTCAGCAAAAGGAAGGGGACTTGCTTGGATTTTGAAAGTGGCCTCAGACCAAGCTGCATAAGACAGAGAGAGACCCACAAGGGTTGCACAGCCAGCTGTGCCAGCAAGGCAAGCCCTGTCCCCATCACTCCGAGGAGCCCTATTTATACCCTCCAAACATGAAACCTTGCTTCAGCACATGCATCCAATCAAACCAAGTCTGAGGAAGTGATGTAGCACACAAACAGAGGTTGTTTGGTGTTCTTCTCTCTATGGAGTCCCAACAAATGGAGCTCAACTATGCAAATGTAAGGCCGACCAATACATGTGTGTTGTTAGCAAAGAACCCTTCATCACGTGTCCTTTCACACCCTTGCTTTAGCAGAACATCCTCTCTCCTGTGTCTGCTTCAGCCAAACATTCCTTTCACCAGTCTGCCTTAGCCTTTCACACCTGTGTCCACTCTAACAAAACGTTCCTTCACGTGTTTGCCCCAGCAAAACACCATCCAACCGACTTTCCAAAGAACCCTTAAGTTCCCACTTCATAGACGCTCTCTCCACCCCCCACCCCTGTGGCTCTGTCTCAGTCACACCAGGCTTGAGCAGACAAACTACTTGTCGCTAGGTGCAGACTGGAAGGTGCTTCCTAAAACATATTGATTTATTTGAATCTTGTATACGAGTGTTTTCTCTACCTGTATGTATGCACACCGTGTACATGTAGTGCCTATGATGATCAGAAGAAGGCATCAGATCCACTGGAACTGGAGTTACAGACAGCTGTGAGCTACCATAAGGACACTGGGACTGGAACCAGGGTCCTCTACAAGAGCAGCAAGTCACAGGTCTATGAGAGCCCCTCCCCTCCCAGCCTCTCCCTTCACTCTGCCCCAAAGTATTGCTCTATGCAATAACTATTTGAGAACAAAATCCAGGGCGCTCCCAGAGGCTCTGCATAGAAACGGATGCTCTCAGAGCTGGTGGCTCTTCCACTGTTAGTTCCGTGTCAATCCCAAGGCCAGAACCTTTAACTTCAGGCAGCAGCTGTTGATTACAGACATAACTGTGTTTTCCTTGTTCAGTGGCAATGTTTTTCCTGTGTCTGAGAAATTGGCTGTCATGGCCTGGGATTGAATTCTCAGTAATTTTTTCATTAAAATTAATGAAAATATTTCTTCCCTTAATGGCTTTTCATTTAGGGGCAGGACTTCCAGGGATGAACGGGTTCACCAAGTGAGGAATAGGTGCGGACTCAGGCTTTATTGAGCACGTCCTTCCTGCAGCTCCTTGGAGGCAGCCCTGTGTCCAGAAGACCTGATTGATCTCGATGTCAGGAAGAGATCATGTGCTTCTGTCGCCAACCCCTCAGGAAAGAGAAGTAAACGGGCCCTGGTCCAATCAGTGGGTAGGATGAGGTGTTCTCTTTGGAATGTTCCATCCTCAGGGGGCTCTGACGTGGAACTGCATTTCCCTGCCTGCCACAGGACACTGGGCCCCCAGGCCTCGCCACAGCCCACTCTGTCTTAAGGTTTCAGACGGCAGGCCCAGGCTTTACCAGATCTGCAGGACTGAGGAGTCCTGGCAGCTAGGCTTGGAGGCAGCATAGAGACGGGCAGAGCCTAGAAACCTCAAGAGACGCTGGGGTCAGAAGGAGGGCAAGACCCAGGGTAGGGCTAGAGCAGCCTGAGCTGGGGAGGGCAGGGCCAGAGTGTCGGGGAGGCTCCTGGCTATGTTAGGGTGGGTGTCCACATGGCAGCGGAAAGTCAGATGGAGTAAGTAGCTCAGGGTATAGAGGGGATCTGGGTGGAGTGAGAGCAGATCTAAAGGTCGAAGTTAGACTAAGCTGGGTGATGGAGCTGGTAGCTAGAGACCCCAGGTGTCCTAACACATGCCTTCCAGTGTGTTATTCCAATGGGCTTTTGTTGGGGGCCGACTTTTAGCAGAAAGCGGCTATCAGCTTTGCAGCCATCTTGAGCCATATACCCTGACATGAGACTTGAATTACAATAGCCTACAACAGCTGAGCACACTCTGATAATCTTGGTTTAGATACCTTGAGATTAAAGGTGTGTGAGATTAAAGGTGTGTAATTTAAGAGTATGACTTAGAAGTGTAGAGATCAGATTTAGAGACAAGACCTAAGGGCATGATTAAAGGTGTGACCAAAAGGCATGGCTTAGAAGTAAGTCATATAAAAGGCAGAGACAGAACAGAACAGAGAACCAGACACAGCAGAGAGAAGACAGGTAGCAGGCACTTGGGAGAGAACTTGGAAGAAGTAACTTGGAACTTGGAGGGACTAGGAGCTAGGGACTAGGCATTAGGAACTCAAGACTTAGGACTTAGACTGAAGAATAAACGGGATTGAAATACACTCTGTCTGGTCTGCATTCTTCGAGTTCGTCCTCACTCTCGATCTTGCTGAACCCCGACTCTCGGACCGGAGCGGCAGCTTGGGCCGGGATACAGTGGCCGTTCAAACGTGGTTCGGCCCGGGCCTCAACATTTTGCTTGGGCCGCGACATTTTTTGGCCGCCCCAACGTGGGGCTAGTGTGGACCCCAACAGGCTTTAAACTTGTCCCCATCCCAGTGTTTCTTTTACACTGGCTGGTGACATGGTAAACCTTGTATTAAGCAAATTTTAAGTCGAAATATCTGAGGCAGAGAGAGTCTGAGTTTATTGGCTCGGAGTTGATGAAAAGCTTTAGGGCCGGCTGCATCCAGGTGTCTGCCGCAATCCTCCCTTGATTCACTCTCAGGCTGGCAGAGATGGCCCCTGGCCGATCCAGGGATTCTTTCTATGAGCTGGAAAGCTGCTACCGAGAGCCACACCTCTCTCACACAAACGTAGATGAACTGGAGGTCTGAAGCCAGGTGTCCATACGGAGCCAAGAGTAAGGCCGACACCACTGGTTCAATACACTGAGAAGAAAGTGGAGTCCCCAAGGAATGCCTGTTCCCACAGGAGGACAGAAGGTGGGGCCTACCCCAAAACAAGCCGAATGAGTGAATGAAGAGTACTAAGCTTTTGAGAAGCTGGGAGTAGAGCATCCCACCCAGGGACTTTTAATGATCGTGGCTGTGGGGGTCTCGGGGAGCTGTGAACTGTCAGGAGCCGCTGGGGACTGCAGAGCAAAGGGATGTGCTCTCCAGAAAAGAGCTGGAGCACCCTGAAGGGGAAGAGGAAACACAAATGCTTCTCTGCAGGCCCTCGGGTGCCTTTGTCCCCAGTACCTGGCCTGGGCAGACATTTACCTCTGGGACTTGGTAAGTAATGATGACCAGAAAGTGTAGTAGGTTGGCCTCTTTCCCAAGAGCCCCACCTTGAGCTGCCTGGTGCATCCACAGAACAGGAATGTGGAGAGAGGCAGCCTGCTGCCCGGAACCAACTCTGGTCTCAGCATCCTTAACTCTCCTGGGCTAGCTGTCTCCACAGTCACCTGTGGCGGTCTCTGCTGTGGTCCTGATGTGACTGTGCAGTCTGTCCCTTCCAGGGCTGCAGTTTCTCTGTAGCAGACAGATCCCAGTGTGTGTGTTCCAGAGTGGTTGCATAATATCCCCGGAGCTGTGTGGAGTCAGAGTGCCTGTGTGCACTGAGTGTGTACACATGGAAACGCACCTGACTGTGTGTGTCCCCGTAAGAGTTTTTGTGTAGCTGTGTGCATTCGTGCCCTGCACACACAGGTATGCATTCAGCTTTCCTGTTTGTTTCCCAGGTTAGTCTGCCTTGAGTCCTGCTCTCATAGGCTCCTGGCCTGCAGGAGTGGGGTGGGGGAGTCTGGGGAGGGCCTGGCTCCGTCCCTGCCTTTGCTGACAGGTGTTGGCAGTTTCTCTAACTGTGATAACGAAGGGTATGGGGGTTGCTAATTCCTTCTCAGTTTATTGAATCCACCAATCCCTCACAGCCTTAGGGGCTGAGAGAGGGTGATTAAAAGACACTTCAGCACGCTACTTATTGCCAATTAACAGACTGCAATATAAACAATTAATAAAGGCATGCTGGGAGGTAAAGGGAGGGGTGTCATCTCCCACAGGACACACTGGCTGGCTCCTAGGACAGCCTGCAGGGTGGTGGTCAGAAGTACTGGGCAGCAGAGAGACACAAAGGGTGGTCACCCAGGTGCAGACCCACAGGGGGAGGGCTGTACCTGTCCCATGGATGTCAGTGAGGCTGCACCAGACACCTGGTGAGCTCTCTTTGCCACGTCTGTGTGCCACTTTGTCTGTGCCCTTGGCACAGCAGCCCAGCCTGGTGAGTGTCCACCTATGTAAGGCTCAGAGGTCTTCATCCACCATGCCTCTCAGGACTAACACTGTGACACCATTTCCTTGCCTGTTGAGGGCAACTTCCAGGAACTAGAAAGCACCACCGTGGCCCACACATGTCAGACGTTGCCAAGACCAATCTCATGAAACCCTCAAGTAGTGTTAGTAGAAGGCATGCTGTAAAGAGACCCTCATGCTAGGAAGAGCTGGGGACATTTCCATAGGCAGCAAGGTGATGGTGGACCTACCCTTGACTCTAGAACCTTGCCTCCAAAGGCCATCGTGCTCCAGACAGGCATCCTCGGGCTCAGTCTGGGAGGGAACAGAGAGTGTCAGGCTTGGCCCACCCCAGCCTGCAGGCCCTCCAACCCCCACATGGCTGAGCAACTATGAGAGTAACTACAGATACCTGGCATGAAATGAACATGGGTGTGTGCCAATAAAACTTTATTTATGGCTCTGAGATCCAGATTCCATACAATATCACATGTCACAGATATGCTCAGTGGAACTCTCTGTCAACCGTGTACAAACGTGGAAGCCATTCTCAGCTCAAGGACTGCTCAAAACTGAGTAAGGGTTGGCTGTGGCCCAGGAGCACAGTTCAGATGTGGGATCTGTACCTGAGGACTCTGTGGGGCTTTGGAAGGGAACTTTCCTGGGATATGGTTTCTCCTGGAAAGAGAGTTCAAGTCCCCTGTGGAGTTCTGTGTTGGAGAGAGCCCAGTTGGCTAGGCTGCATGGACCACAGTGGAGGAGAGACACCTGAGAGGCTGGGTAGGAGGCCCAGACCATACAAAATAGCAGCACCCAGGACAGCTCGGACATGGCTGTCTGCTGCTTGGGACTTTTCCCCTTTAAATTTTTGTATTTTATGTGCCTGTGTATATAGGTAGGAGTGGTGTGTGTGTGTGTGTGTGTGTGTGTGTGTGTGTGTGTGTGTGTAGACATGTCATTCCTTAGCAGATACTTATCTTAGTGTTTATTTGTTTTGTGACAGGGTCTTACGATGTAGCCCTGGCTAGCCTGGGACTCACCATGGTATGTTTGTGTTTTGTTTTGGTTGGTTTTATTGTTTTTGTTTTTTGTGGGTTGGTCGGTTGGTTGGTTGATCAGTTAGTTTTCAAGATAGAGCTTCTCTGTGTAGCCCTGGCTGTCCTGGAACTCAGTCTTTAGACCAAGCTGTCCTCAAACTCAGAGATCTGCCTGCCTGTCTCTGACTGCTAGGGAAAGACACACTTGTTGTCCATGATCAGATGCCCACCCAGCAAGGGGTGGGCCCTCGGGGTCTCAGGGGGATGACACCCACGTGCAGTTTCTCAAGTATCAGGTCCCAGCTGACGTTGTCACAGACATGTTACAGGTAAAGAGTCCCAGGTCCCAGGGATTAGGTGACTTAGCACTAGGTCCTCTCACTGTGCAGAGGCCTCAACTTCCTTTGCAGGTCCCAAGCTAGCCTGGGCCTTGTTTGGCAGTGTCTGCTGGGGCAGACTCACATGGGTTCTGAGGTTCTGCTAGAACCACAAGATGTGGATTTGGGGGTTCTGCAGGGACACTCAGGGAACCTCCACTTCACGCCAAGTGTGACTCTGACCTGTGAGAGGTCCAGATACCCGTAGAATAATAAGGGGAGCTGAGGACCAGTGCCAGGACTGAGTCCAGCCTGGCCTGCTCTACATGGCCAGGGCTGACCCATAGCACCCTGGGAAGAAGGGTGTTAGGGGCAGGGGAAGTTGCTAGAAAGGAACAGACTGGGCTGCTGCTACAGAAGACAGAGCTGAGAAAAACAAGAGAGCAGCCATGTCAGCCCCATGCTGAGTCCTGTCCCAGGATGCTCCCTGGTACCATCATTGCCATAAATGCCTCCAGATCCTGGGGTCCTCCAGAACACCCCCTTTTAGAGGCACGTTCTTTATTAAGAGCACACAGCGTTTAGGGAATACAGGGAGTCAGGCTGGCTAACCCCAGTTACCAAGGAAGCAGGAAGCTGGCAACTGACACTCAAATGGCCATAGGCACACATCTGGGCCTGCACAGCCAAGCCTGTGCAGGAAGGGACCACAGCGGCTGGCTGTCCCTCCGCTGCCACACTGCCTCGGAAGCACATCAGCTCTCCTGACTCCTTCCATTGGTCTCAAAGGGAGATCCTAGGACCAGAGCTGCCTCGGTCTCAGGGATGCCATTGCTATTGTCTCCACTAAGATGGGTCATCTGTATCAAGAACTTGGGATCTTGTCCCGTTGGAGCTCTCCCCCCAGGCTTACTTGTGCCTCTGTGTGTAACCACATAAATACGTATACAGACCGGTCCGTGTATGTCTGTGTGTCCATGCACATTAGTGAGCGCACAAATGTGTACGTGTGTACGAGTGCTCATATGCATTGAGCCTGGGTACAGGCATGCTTGTGGGTACACGCCTGAGTGTGTGGGTATGAGTTTGTGTGTGCACACTTGGGTGATATCTCCTTAGAGATGAAGTTGTAGGTGCTGCTGCCTTTTTTTTTTTTTTTTTTTTTTTTTCTTTTCGAGACAGGGTTTCTGTAGACCAGGCTGGCCTCAAACTCAGAAATCCACCTGCCTCTGCCTCCCAAGTACTGGGATTAAAGGTGTGCGCCACCACTGCCCACCACTGCCCAGCTCTGCTGCCACCTTCTTGTCCCTGCCCCTGGAGCTGGTTCGGTGAGGAGGCTGCACCCAGCTCCCCTGGGAAGGCCTGGGAGCCTTCTCCCAAAGGTGCTGACAAGCCGGGAAGGAAGCAGCAGCTTATTTAAATGCAAATGACTGAAATCCAACTTTCTTTATCAAAATGCAAATTGTGCTTCAGTCTCTGGCTCTTTCTGAGCACCCAAGTCAGGGAGCACCACCCACCGGGAACCGAGATGCAAGGCAGCTGGAGCACTCACAGCGTGAAGAGTCCCCCTCAAAGACCTTGAAGAGAAAGGTGACCAGAGAAGGCAGTGAAACCCCTTCCCCAGACAGGAGCTGGTGGGGGAGCACGACCCAGACAAAGTTGGAACTGCCAGGCTTTCTGGGCTCTCTGCTTGGGTGGGTCAGCGTGGTACCCTCAGCTGATTTAAGCTAGACCTGTGTCCACTCTGGCCCGAGGCAGTCCAGCATCCATGCTATCCACAGGGCTCAGGCCAGGCGCCTTCAGCTCCACGGAGAGACAGTGAATGGCAGCAGGCCATGTCCTCTCCCCAAAGCCACACGCCCCGGTGTGGGGCCACATCATGTGTTGGAAGGGTAGCTTTCTTCACACAGCTACTATGGACAACAGTCTTTTTCCAGTCTATTCAGTGGCAGAGGGGGCCTCTTCGAAATCGACTCTACCTGTTGAGGCTGGGGGGCGGGGCTGAGGCTCCAGGCTGGGGGCGGGGCTGAGGTCCCAGGCTCCTCCCTGCTGCTCCGCGCATCTTGCCCTCACCTCTTACCTCCCATTCCTGCTCCAAAGTCCCCAGGTCTTGGGGCTTCGGTCACCCCATCCTTTTCTCTATTACCCCACACTCAAGAACCCCCTCCTCCGTGGATCCCCCAGCTGGTTCCTTGGATCCAGGCTGCTGCTGGAAGGGAGCTCCGGAAGGGTGGTGGGCCAGGCTAACCGCGTGCTGGGAGGGGGCGGCACGTGCCAGGAGCCTGTGCTTGGGGGAGGGTCGTGCCGCTTCGCTTCCATCTGCCTTATTCCTAATATAGGCTGCGGCAGCCGCAAGGAGGAGCCCCAGCGGGGGAAGCAGAGGCAGCTCGGAGTGGAGGTGACGAGGCTGCCTGCATTCTTTCACAGTCTGTCTGTCACCCTGGGGCGGGTGACATCCTGAGGCTGTGGGCCTGAGGTATAAGAGGTCACCTTGACATGCCTGGGATCTCCACACCTTGGCCAGCTGTGGAGCGTCTCCAGCACATGCTGGTGGCCAGGGCTTGAGCCCCACTAAATTACCTAACACAAGGGGTTCATTTTTTGTAACACTCATAGACCACTCAGCCAGAGAACAGCTCCTGGGGTAGTCCTAGCTACCGGCCCCCTGGGTTCTGCACTGCTCCCTGCCTGTAGGTGAGGATAGCTCCTGGCTCTCTTCCTGGGCATCCTGGAAGGACAACACACTGGGCCGCGCTTTTGCTTCTGTTTTTTTCTGCTTTGTTCTAGCTGATTTAGACCCTAGTATCCACCCCATCCAGAAAGTGGAGGACACAGCTGCCTCCAGTACCAGAACTGAGCCTCCCTCATCAGACCAGGTCTGGGAGGCTGTGCTAGCTGACACACACAGAGGACTGCTGGTAATCTCTCTGGAGGCTCTGGGATGGGAGCCTCTTAGGGAGATCTACCCAGGTGGACCCAGGGCTGTACAGCAAGAACAAGCATGGGCGAGCTGCTGGGCTTTTGCCACAGGCCCTGCACTGAGGCACCGCTCTGTCCAGACAACACTCTGAGCCATGAGTCCCCTGCCTGGCCACTGGGCTGAGGGACGGGGCAGATGCACAGGAGCCTCTTTCACCCTATGGAGTCTGTGGGACCCAGAGAGAGAAGGCAGAGCATGTGGGGGCCAGGCAGTTGGCTCCCGTTTAAGCCTGGAGAATTGGACTGGACAAGGTGACAAATCTCCTTTGGTTCTGTGGTCCTCAGCACTGACCTATGGAAAGAGTCTTCTCTTACCCAAAAGGATCTCAATGGCACACACGGTCACTCAGAAAGACCCTCTCCTTATCTGCTACTGGGAGGCAATCAAGAACAGGGAGAGAGGTTGTTTTGTTTTTTATTTTTGAGACATGGTTTCATGTAGCACAGGCTGGCTTCATGTAGCCCAGGCTAGCCTCAGACTCCCTCTGTGCACAAATATGATCTTGAACTTCTCATACTCCAGGCTGCTCTTCTCAAGTGTTAGGATTACAGGCGTTTGAGCTGCTGGGTGTTCAAGCCCAGGCTCTGTACCAATTTGTATCAGGCAGTCTAATAACTGAGCCACAACCCCAACCCTAGGGAGACATTCTCCATAAATTCAGCAGACCCTCCCTGCTTTTAAAGCTGTGACAAGAGTCCTCTTTGTCCACTTGTCAGTGTGGCTGGCTTGGTTTTGTTTAGTTTTATTGTTTTTCAAGAACAGATCTTATGCTGCCCAAATTGGCTTCAAACTGGCCATCGCCCTGCCTCTGCCTCCAGCGTGCTGGAACTGTAGGCACATCTGCTAAGCTCACTTTCTAGAAGAGGCAGCCGACAGCACGTGGGTAACATAAAAGTCACATAGAAAGCTGGAGGCGAGGTCAAACAAGCATGGGGTCCCACTGAGCTCTATAAACCCACTCCACAGTCCGTCAGGACGGCGACCGCCCGAGGATGGACAGCCCATGTTCCTGCCACCAAACGGTGTCCCTGGAATTTAGTCATCCTTCAGCGGGGAGGAGAGGGGAGCTGTCACTTCTCAATTGCTGTGATAAGACACCACGACCAGCTTATGAAAGAAATAGCTTACTGGGGGCTTGCAGTTTCAGAGGGTTGGTTAGGCCATGACCACGGTGACTGGGAGCCTAGCAGCAGGCAGGCAGACATGGCTCTGGGATAGTGGCTGGAGCTCCCTTCTTGAGATAACGAGGCAAAGAAAGCTAAGTGTGCATAGTGTGGGCTTGTGAAACCCCAAGCCCCACCCCCAGGGACACACCTCCTCCAATAAGGCCACACCTCCCAGTCCTTCCCACACAGTTCCACTAACTAGCAATCAGGCATCCAGACGCAGGAGCCCACTGGGGCCATGCTCATTCCAACCACTTTTCTTGGTTCATGTTAAAGCCCAGTGTGTACACCCCCCAAGTTGCTTATGAGGCAATCCCTGAGCCTGTTGTGTGAGCAAGACACAGAACGCAAGCAGCTCTCACAGTCCCTTAGCACACAGGCAGTGGGCTAACCTCAGACCCACAGTCCCTCAGTGCACAGGCGGTTGGGCTAAGCTCAGAATCCAAGAATGCTGGCTGCATTGCCAATGTCCTTCTGCCCTGGTGGGGCTGTGCCAGCCATAGTCAAAGGAGGCTCCTGGACTCCTGGCCAACTGATGGGATAAGCCAGGGCTCCAGAGAACCAAGAGAAGATGGTTGCCCCTCCCGAGCTGACCATGAGTCTAGGAGCCAAGCCTGAGCCACTTGCACAAGAGGATAGGGTGAGTGCGGGTGGAGCGAGGCTTAGGGATACTGAGAAGTACCCTGACCCCCTGGGAAGCCAGTGTGCCATGCTGTTAAAACAGGAGGACCGGGTCACTTGCCTCCTGCACAGATGAGGATTAAACCAGCCGTATGAAGGTTTCAGAGGGACAAGGAATTATGCAGGCCTTGCTTTGCCCAAGTCAGTTTGTCACATGCTTGTCAGCTGCTTGTCCCAGGAGATGCCCCTCCACTGCTGGCAGCCAATCTTCCCCAAGGCTGCCCCGCCTCTCTTCTCTGATGCTAAGCAGCTAGGCTCAAATGGCAGGCCCACTTGCTCACGACTCAACCCGCCAACCAGCCAAAAACATCTGGCTGACAGAGGGCACGGCTCGCTCCCGATGCAGCTCCTTCTGCACAAATATGCTCTTAATATTCAATTAGTATTTATCCACCGCGAACAACAATTATGCCGTTGACTCTCAATGAAGCGCCTGTTTAATTAATGAGCGGGTCTTTAACATGCTGGCAGGATCTCTCTGAAAGCGAGGACTGAAATAATGGCAAGGGGGTGCCGGCATGAGCCAGCTGTGGGAATGGGTTACCCTGGGGATCCCCAGGCTCCAGATGCGGGTCAGGCTGAGCACGCACTTCACAAGATGTCTACCACAATAGAAAGACACTGGCTGGGATTTCTAGCAAGCCGCTTAACCAAACTCACAACTCCCGCCTCAAAAGGGCTGGGCCACCAAGGTCACCCAGCGGAAGCCTCTAGGTAACATATTTGCATGGCTCCCTCGAGAGCTACCCATCAGCTCCATCTGGCCTGCCCCACAGAGCAGCTGCCACACTCTCACACTCCTCCCATCTGCCTCCTGCCTTTCTCTCACCTACCTGAACACCACCTTCCTTCTTCTGCCCCTTCAGATGCCATCCCCCACCAGCTCAGCCTGACCAGGGTCTGTTTCTCAGGCCTCTGCAGACCCTCTAGGCCAGCTCCCAATGGCCTGGCTCCCACCTATCACCACCATCAGACCTTGCTGAAAGCAAAGGGCATGGCAGCCTTCCCACTTCAGGCACCCTGGACATCTACTTTCTGTGTGACCCTAGGCAGTTATTGTGTTTCTGGTGCCTCAGTTTCCCTCCCATGCACTAGGAGAGTAGCAATGTGTATAACAGATTTAAAGTATGGCACAAGCTTGGTGTCCATTTTCTCTCATATTGCAGCCCAGAGCTACACCCTACTGTGCACATGTGTCCCTACTGTGTGCTCATACAGGGCCCAGGTTCTTGCTGTCGTATTGCTCTGCTTTCCCTGTGGGCAAATGGAGCAGGGAAGACAGATGGGGAGTTGGGAAACCCCTCAGGTACTAACTGAACAATGACGCTCTTGGATCAGCTTTGGAAAGGCAGAGCAATTTTATTTAGGGTGAACCATGCTTATATAAACCTTTGGGGAGTGCGTAGGAATATCTAGGGTGGGCAAAGGTCATTGGCTGAAGGCTGAGGTACCGAGATATCTCAAAGGCTGAGGTACCGAGATATCTCAAAGGCTGAGGTACCGAGATATCTCAAAGGCTGAGGTACTGAAATATCTCAAAGGCTGAGGTACCGAGATGTCTCATTAGCCTGGAGCAGCACATCTCAGGTGCCTGCTGAATGGGTTTTTATCAGGAGAGAGGGAGTTGATGTGTAATTTTCCTAAGGGCAGCGTGACACTCCTCAGGAAGGGGGTATAAGGTCCAGGATCCCCCAGGTAGAGAAGAGGAAGCCCCTGCTGACAAAGGGAATTGGCCATTTTGTACCAAGCTCAGGATTTCCAGTAATGTCAGATTTTGACCTTAGGAGCAGAGTCTCCCAATACCCCGCCACTATCTTCATGGCTTTCACCGAGTCTCCACCACCAGAGTCCCACTGATGCCATTGGCAGAGGGGAGGGATGAGAAAGAACTCAGCCCACACGCTTAAGGCCCTGCTTGAAGTGGTTCCCATCCCCTGCCCAGCTCCCATAGGTGACAAGGGGGTTACACACACGCGCGCACACATACATACACACACACAGGCACACACAGAGACACAGAGACACACACACATACACACATAGAGACACACACATATACACACACAGAGACACACATAGAGACACACACAGACACACATACATACACACATACACACACAGAGAGACATATATACAGAGAGAGACACACACACAGACACACAGAGACACACACAGACACAGAGACACACACACACATACACACATAGAGACACACACAGACACATACACACACAGAGACACACATAGAGACACATAGAGACACACATACACACAGAGACACATACAGACACACACAACATACACAGAGACACACATAGACACACACAGAGACACACATAGACACACACAGACACACACTCACAGACACATATACACAGAGATACACACACAGACACACACATAGACACACACAGAGACACAGACACACACACACATACACACACATACACACAGAGACACACACACACAGCCACAAGGCAGGCCAGGAGGTGGGTCTAGTCAGACACCTAGAAAGAAGTGAGAGCCACAGATGGATAGGAAACAGTCTGTCCTCAGAAGGTCAGTCACTAGGAAAAGCAAATCACAATCTGAAACCCTGTGCAAGCGGCCCGTGGTAAAAGCCATCCTTGTTATGATTTTGTGCCAGGGGACCTGCTCGGGTTGGGGGTTAGTTAGCATTAGAGTTTAACATTTGAGTTGGGGTTTAAGTTAGGGCTTAGGGGAAGTGGATAGTATTAGGGTCAGGACTGGGTTAGTGCTGAGAGGCCAGTCGGGGTTAGGGTCTTAGAGGAAGTGAACATGGGCTAGGGGGTTGACTTTGAGTCAGGGTTAGTGGCTCCGGGCTGCATTCAGGTTTAAGGTTGGGGTCTATGGTGTTTTTAGAGTTAGGATTTAGGGTTCACGTTAGTATTCAGGGTAAGTTGTGAGGATAAGGTGTGGTTTGGGTTAGGGTTAGAGTTTATGGCTCTGGGCAAGGCATCTTGATTCCACTTCCTGGGACTGGGATAAAACACCCTGACAAAAGCAATGTAAAAGGAAAGAAGTGTGTTTGCTTCCCGTGGTCATCATGGGGCAGTCAGAGGGGCAGAAACTTGAAGCAGCCAGCCGCATTACATAACGCCCACAGTCTAGAGAGCAGTGAATGCAAGCAAGCCTGTGTTCAGCTAGCTCCACTGCATTTATAGTCCAAGATACCCTTTTCTAGGGAATGGTACCGCCCACACTGGGTGGATCCTCTCACCTTAATTAACATAATCAAGACAACATCTAACTCCACTGATTTGGACAAGTCCTCAGGGAAAGAATCACCTCTCCTGGGTGATGCTTGATTGTCTTAAGCTCACAATTAAAACCATCACCAGGCTAGAGGCCACACCCAATGCTGGAGGTTAGGTTAGGGTATAGTTTAGAAACACCTGAGCAACCGCTAAGAAATTCCTGGGCCTCCTCTGTTCTGTGAACACTCACAGGCATCTTGAATCAAATCTGGACAGCACAGACCCAGCTAACCCATCCCCAGGGGGCAGAGAGGGGTGCTCTGTGAAGTCCCATAGGTCTCTGCAGAGTCCCCCACTTGCTTCTTTGTGTAGCCACGATGAGACAGCAAGTCCTGGGGGCATCTCTGCTTTTTAGGTAGGGCAGCTTCGAGGTCTTGGAAAAGTACCTGAACTTCCTGGCCCTAGATTCCTCTGACAACTGTGGATTTGGAAACCAAAGTCACTCCCTTGTGATCTGGTGTGTGGTGCTGAGCTCACTGCAGGCAGCTTGCAACCCTTCATAATGTTTACGAGGGGTCAGTGAGACGGCCCAGCAGGTAAAGGTGCTCGCTCTCAATCCTTGAGTTTGATCCCCGGGATTCATCCACTAGAGAGAAGCAAGTCCTCCAAGATGTCCTCTGACCTCTGTACACACGTATGCGTATGCCCTGGTGCACACGATTAACAAATAAATATAAAAAGAAATTTCAATGCTCCTGTGTGACATCAACCAAATCCTCTCCCAAAGCTGCCCAGACCCAAACTCCGGGATCCCTCACCTGCTCAGGCAGGAGCTCCCCACCCCACACCCCAGCAGAATGCCCCCTCCATTCCTCCTCATATTCTCTATGTGTTCCATTCACAGTCCCACCCTTTACTCCCTCACCTCTATCCCGCTCGGTCCGCTCTCCCAGCCTGCTGCTGAGACAGTGACATCCTGCAGTTGCTCTGGCTGGTCCCAGGCTCCCTCCTGGCTCTCCCCACTGCACACCAGCTGCTGAGATCTTTCTCAATTACAAATCGGATCATGTCTGTGTGCAACACTTCAGGGCTCCCTGTGGCTTAAGTCGCAAGTCCAGGCCCCTGTTGCCCCAAGCATAAAGTGCTTTCCACACCAGACCTCCCTCCCTGTGGCTGGTATCACCGACAAGAGGCTTTCCTGCCTGGCTAATCTTCCTGCTGGAAAGAGGCACGTGTCCCTGGAAAGAGCCAATATCCTTAGCGGGTCTCTGCAGTTTCTGCCTCCACATCCTCACACCTGGCTCCTCCTAGACTTTGGGCAATAACTCCCTGGGGCCTTCCCCAACCCTACCAATGGGTCCCCGACCTGAGAGCCTCCATGTCTGTCTCTCAGTGTCCTCAGCATATGACACTGTGATTCCAGGGTACCAGGGATATGTTGAACCCTAGGGACACCAAAATCCTGCTCCCTCTTTAGGCCTCAGCCTTGTGGTTAAACCGTGTATGCATGGCCATCTCCACATCTGGAGAGATGACTCAGCAGTTAAGAGCACTGGCTGCTCTCCCAGAGGACTCAAGTTAGATCCCCAGCAGACACATGGACACTCATAAACCATCTATAACTCAGTCCCCGGGGTTCTCACGCCCTCTTCTGGTTGCCTCGGGTAGTGCAAACACATGGTGCACAGACATACATGCAGGCAAAACAGCCATACTCAAAATAAATAAATAAATAAATAAATAAATAAATAAATATTAGAAAATTAAAATGAAATAAAAAGTAAAGCTTAGGCAGAGAAAGAAGACAGGCTGAAGCAGGCTTGGGACAGTGATGACAAGGGACTAGTCCTCAGGAGAGTCTCTTGGATGGATGAAATAGTTGATGCTGCCTATAGTGGGGAGATCTGGTGCCAGAGGGAGGGGTTCCAAGTAAAGGGAATAGAGGGTGATGACAAGGAGACCCAGCAGGGCCAGCAAAGGTGGGGTTCAGATAGAGTGGGGATGTGGGACACAGAGAGACAGTGGGGGCAGGGACAGACCCGCAAGCCTGTGCTGCTCGGCTGATGCCAGGGGAAGTCTGCTGCCTCTTCTCCTCTTCCATTAGGACCTCTGGGAATTGACGCTGCCACATCCCAGGCGGTCACCAGCCAGGAGTGGCCCAAGGCTATGACTGCAATTTAAAATGGCCTTCAATAAAACAGCACAATAAAGCCATACTGCAGAGCAGTGTGGACGGCAGAAACTTCACTTGAAGAGTCAGCATCTGCAGTGGGGACAGCCCAGCACTGGGCCACCACACAGTGACAGCGACAGCAGCTGGGATGGGGACAGGGAAGGTGGTGATGTCCTGCACCAGCTGCTGCTGCATCTGGGCATCTAGAGAGAGTTTCTACTGAGCTAACTGAAGCAGCTCCTCATTCTCAGAAAGCTGCTGGGAGAGAGGGCATCCCCAAACTAGAGAACCTGGTGAACTCGGGACGAGAAGGAAAAGAGACCATGGGAGTGAGGACAAAGGCCCGGCTGGCCAGGGCAGAAGCATGACTGATGTAGGAATGGCTGGTCCCCAGACATCAGAGGAGAACCAGGCTTTCTATGTGAGGGGAGGATGCAGGCCCACCTATGCTGAGCTCACCTTGAAGGGAGCAGTGGAAGTAACAGCCACATTGGCTGGAAGAGGAAGGAACTGTTTATGTTGATAACTTGGCTGAACAGATCAGGTAGAGGTTTTCTACAGCCACTTTATGCAGAAAGAAAAGCAGGCGGGATGTTTCTCTCTAAGAGCAGGGCGGGGCTGTTCACACTCCTTCCTCTCGCCACGCACAACAGGGAATGGTTCTCCTGGGCACAGTGCATGAGAACAGTCTGCTTTACAGGGTTATCTAGATCCCATGTGTATAACCTCCCTCTAAGAGCCCCACACAACTGTAAGGGGTTAGCAAGGTCGGTCACAGAACACAGGTCAACACACAACTCCACCCGTGTCCACAGATAAGCATGTGTGCCTGATATGGAGACTTCTTCTTTTTTTTAAAGATTTTATTTATTTATTTATTTATTTATTTATTTATTTATTTATTATTTTTATTTAATGCATGAGTACACTGTCACTGTCTTCTGACACACCAGAAGAGGGCATCAGATCCCATTACGGATGGTTGTGAGCTACCATGTGGTTGCTGGGAATTGAACTCAGGACCTCTGCAGGTATAGTCAGTGCTCTTAACTGCTGGGCCATCTCTCCAGCCCCCAAGATGGAGACTTCTAAAGCAATATTAGATAGTGGTGCATTTCTTAAATTCCAGCACTCAGGGGGCAGAGGCAGGCAGGTCTCTATGAGTTCAAGGCTGGCTTTACACAGTAAGTTCCAAGCTATCCAGAGCTGCTCAGAGAGACCCTATTTCAATAAAATAAAATAGACACTGGAGTAAGAAATCAAAGACTCAGACAGACACACGGAACATGCTCCTACATTGGAAAGACCCAAACATACGGAGAGGCACAGCACAGGCACAGTGTGGGAGACTCGCAGGTGAGTGCAGATTCAACCCGCTCTCCAGCCTAAGTCCCAGCAGGCCCTTGTGTAGACGCAAAGCAATTCTAGAATCTGTGTGGAGGAATGATGGGATAAGATCATCAAGAAAACTTCTGTAAAAGGAGAGGTTACCCGGGTCTGGTAGCACAGGCCTGTCATCTAGCACCCAGGATGCTGAGGCAGGAGGTTCATCGTGAGTTCCAGGCCAACAAAAGAATGATACCCTGTCTCAAGAAGAGACTGACAAAATTAACTTTGAAGGATTCACAGTACCCAATTCTAAGACAGAATTAGCTCCCTGGTAAAGAGGAAGCATACCAGCAAAGAGGTAAACCTCAGGTCCACGGAACAGAATGAAAGGCCAGAAATAGACTCTCATGAGCATGCGCTGCCCGTTGATTGTCCTTTGACAAAGTACAGCGGGGGCTGACGGAGAAAGGTTCGTCTTCCCAAAACATGGCGTTGTAAAGAAAGGTTAACCTCAGCCCGTACCTCACACTGTGCACAGACTGGCGCATGGGAAACACTTGGGTCTAATGTAAAACTCAGGCCAGAAAAGCGGCTCAGCCGGTAGAGATGCTTGCTGCTGCCAGGCTGTCGACCTGAGTGCAATCCCTGGGCCCGTGTGGTGGAATGAGGGAGCCTCACGTTATCCTCTGAGCCCCACACTCTCACTGTGGTACACATACAAATAGATAAAGAATGATGTCATTTAAAAAAATGTAAATGCCTGGTGCTGGAGCTGGCTCACACATGACTGGTGGGAAACAAACTGCCCAGACCCTCTGGGGGTAGTATCCTGGTTTCCGGTCCCTATTATTATTTTCTTTCTTTCCCTACTTATTTGCTTTTAATAGTTAGTTAGTTAGTTAGTTAGTTAGTTAGTTAGTTAGTTGAGACAGGCTCTCTCTCACCCTGTATCCCCTGCTGGCCTGGAACTCATATAGACCAGGCTGGCTGTGAACTCACAGAGATCCACCTGCCTCTGCTCCCTGAGAGCTGGGACTACAGGGGTTAGCCACCACGCCCAGCTCCAGTTTCCTGCAAAGGGAAGTGTATGTATGTGCAACTCCCCCCTCCAGGTGGAGGAAAGACAGTGTGTGTTCTGTGTGGTTTAAAAAACAAACAAACAAACAAAACACCTACGGGCAAAGACGGTGACACCAGTTCTACCCACAGTCTGCCACATTTGGGGAAACCAGCAGGTGGTATTCCGCTCAGCCACAAAGAGGGAGCACTGGCACATGGACCACCGAGTGATGGGAGCTGGTCTCAAGAAATTTTCAACTTCACGGGCGCCTTTCCGCTGCATCCTGAGAAACGCTATTGAGAATGGGTTTGTGCTTGTGGGGGATGAGTGTGGGAAAGAGACTATGAAGGACTGAAGGACAAGCACAAGGGGACACCCTGGGCCAGCACGAGGACTGCAGCATCTACTTCTGGGGCAGGGGCTGGGCAGAGTCACCTAACCATTTATCTCATCAAGGTCACAAGCTGATACCCTGGCTTTGGAAATGGGCAGAGAAGTTTAGTGACATGCTCAAAATATGGAGGGTGGGGGTGGTGACGACATCCTCACCCAAGGCTGTAGGTCCTCACACCTAAATCCCAGGAGCCCACACAACCATGGACCCTGGTCACTCTCAGAGCCATGCGTAACTACACACAAGTGACACTGTGGGGGGAAGAGAGAAGAATGCTACATACCGAGCTTCAGCCCCAGGGCCCTCACACTCACCTCTGTGACCCTCATCTGACCCCATCGTGCTGGCCAGAGGACAGAGGCTACCAGGGTCTTCCTTCTCATTCAGCTAATCATGGCGGCAGACACAGGATCCTCAGGTCACTGTCAAGGTCCCCAGGTTTTTCAGCCTTACTGCAGGCCACCACCACTGACCCTGCAGGAAATGCAGGAGAGGCAGCCGGAGGACAGCAGCATTTATTAGTATCCTACCAATGTGTGTCTGCAGCCCCAAGTGGGGCCCTAGAGTCTCAGTCCAGTGTATTAAATAATGTTGTCAGGGAAAAGGCTGGCATGTGGGATGATGGGACTTTAAAATTTAATTGCAGCCAAACAGGATTACAGCGGGGAGGTGGGCAGGTGGAGCCAGAGGGGAGGGGACTGAGGGAGGACGGTTGTCATTGAACCATGAATGAGGTAGAAAGTGAAATTCTGTCAGCTGTGAAGCACACAGCCTGAGCTGCCCCCATGGGGCCAGACTCCCAGAAGTCTTTGCACCTCTCACCAGCAACCCCTCTCTATATCAGCCCTGCCTCCGCAGACCTGCAGAGGCCTGCCATCCTGAGATGAGGCCTCAGGAACAGAAGATCAGACAAAAGCATGGCTGAGTAGGATTCTGAGGTTGCTTCTCTGTCACTGTTTTGAGATACATGCAACCCTGGCTAGCCTTCCACTTACAGCCACTCTCCTGCCTTGGAGCGATGGGACTGTAGGTGTATGCTACCGGGCCCCAAAACCGTTTGCAGTCAGGAGAGATCTCTTATAGATTTTTCCCCTTCCTGACAAAATAACTAGTCCCTACTCCGGTTCAGCAAGGAGTGACTGTCTGCAGAGAGAGGCAGAGCCAGGCCTGCCTTCTCTTCTCTGCTTCTCATTCATGAGCCCCACCCGCTTCAGTGTGGCTTCCAGAAACTCAGGGTGAGTGTCCACGCTCTTCAGCTCCCACCACCGCCATGCTTAGGCCTCTCTGCCTCCTTCCCTCTCCTCCGACCCTTGCTCTGTGTCCCCGTTCAAGTTCAATGGCTACACTTAAAACTAAGGCTGCCCGTTGTTTGCTGCTCTAGTTGGCGGTATGAACCTGGGAGGGTGGAGCCTAAAAAAACAAAACAAACAAAACAAAAAAAATCAAACAACCAAACAAAAAAACCCAAGGCTGATTACAGTCTCACGGAACCACCTACTTTAGGCAGAGCGGCAGACCCAATTTGTACTCTGAGGGTCAAGACTCACAAGTACAGCATCCATTCACAAGGTTAAGATGCACATGACCGGCAAACAGCACGTGGCAGAAACATGTTTTTCCGTAGAGGCATATAAGCAAATAATAGCCGGTTGTAATGAATCATCTGAAGTAAACTCACTCCTATCTGCTCCACCCGGGAGGGCACAGAAGCACATCCCGAACACAGTTCTGTGGTTTTGAAGAAATTGAGGTCACAAGACTCGTTTTGTTTTCTCTCAGGCACTCAGGATTTCCCTCACACGGATCCACTCTTGGGCTGGGTTCCGATAGCCCATTTCTCAACCAAACGAAAGAAAGGCACGTGCATTTCCAAACGAACCCCCAGATCCCATTAATGTTGAGCCCCTACTATGTGCAGGTATGGCGCTAGGGACAGCAGACACAGCGAAGAGGACAGGCCCTTTTCCTTGAGCTGGTATTCTGATGCGAAGAAACAAACAAGAGGCAAGCAGTGTGGTTGTGGGCAGTGAAGAGAATCCTGGAGAGGGAGATCTTAGCGCCGTGTGAATGTGGGAAGTACCTGGCTAGCCGGAGAGGCTTGCAGAAGGGTTGTAAGGATGACTGAGTGACAGAAGCTACGGCTGGCATTCTGACCCCTTAACCCTTTGGCCCAGGCAGGGTCAATCCCAGGCCTGAAGGAGGAGGGCTCTTGAGTTTGCCGGGGGTGGGGGGTGGGGGGGTGAGGGTGGTGGGAAAGGAACCAGACAGGTTCTTTCAGTGTCAAGCTAATGAAGACTTTCTTCACAGCCCAGAAGTCGCCTCAGATGCCCCACACCCTGGCGGTAAGGGGAGGTTCAGGGCCCAGGTCACACTTAGCCTCTCGGTCACTTTGTCAGGACATAGAACAAGATCGCAGTCCCTTCTGGAGACTGGCTCCTCTGCCCTTTAATCCCAGTGTTGGCCAAATGACTCCTTCAGGGCCTCCGGCTTTATTCTGATACATGTATGGTTTCCTGGGTCTGGGACTATAGCTGGCCTTGGCGGGCCACTGGCCGTCCCCATCAACACTGCTGTTGCTCCCCTACCCTCACAGAAGAGGAATAGCCAAGAGCTCCTGGCTCCTCTTCCTCTACTGGAAGTATTGGGTCTCTCCAGCCATGAACCACAAGCTGGGCCCAAGTGTGAAGACAGAACACTGTGAACCCCAGTCTCCCCCTGTGGCTCCCCCACCTTACTTAGAAGAAGCCTAGGGGTGGCAACCTGGATCACCCACCGTGGCGGTGGCTGGCACTCACAACCTGAGCCCGCAAATGACAAAATCCAAAGAGAGATGCGTGCAGTGCGCGTGCCACAAATCAGAGCCGCGCTCCTCGAGGACAGATGCCCTTGGCGTGTTCATGCTTGTGCCATGTCCTTATAATGGGAGAGAGCAATTATGAACACATCAGATAAGATGGGAACAGGGCTGCTTCGGGGAATATAAAACAGAAACTCGGGATTAGCAGAGACAGCTCCCCTCCTTCCTACTCTGTAGCCTCCACACTTAGACTCAACACCGTTGCTCGCTTGTATAGATAACTGCTTGAATGCTGGGGGGGGGTGGTGGGGTGGGCCTTCCCATTTCTTCTGTCTATCCCTTCTTACAATGTTTTACAATCAAATACAGATACAAGAGGGCTGGGGGGGATCAGTAGTAGTGGGCCTGCCTAGAATTTACCAAGGAAGGGTTGGGGGCATGGCTCAGAGGTAGAGCACCTGCCTGGTGTCCCCCAGGGAGGAGCTGGGGGTGTCGCTCTGCTGTAGAGCTCTGGTCTAGAATCCCCCAGTGAGGAGCTGGGAGCATGCCGCAGCATCCCTGAGGCCCCTGGTTCATCCCCAGCAACGCAAAGAGAATGAAGAAAAATCAGTGGTGGAATAATCTTAGCCTGGGACCCTCCTAGCGGTTTCCAGTGCATTGATTGCGATACAGTCCTCCGGCTGTGCTTGTCTCAAACACTGATGTCAGCAGTGAACTTGGGGCTAAGTGTGTGGACTCCAAGCTGCACCCAGAGGGGTCCAGGGAGGCCTTATCTCACTCGGTGATGTTCTCCTCACGGACTGGGCCCTGCCACATCTCCTAGGGCTTACTCCTGCCTCCCTGCAGACTAAGGCAGACACAGAGGAAGTGCCTGTGGGCATGCAGACAGAAGCCCACCTTCTGCAGCAACTCTTCCATCTCCCTCTGACATCGAGCCCCTTGGCTCGGCTTGAATACCTAGGGTGATGGGGAACTCACCACCGTATGAGGCCACCCGGCCTGGTCCATTGCCGGGTCTGACGCCCAGACATTTCTTCTCTTGGTATTTAACCCTGTCTGTGGGATGGCTTGACTAAGCCAAGCTGTAGAGTTAAGAGGGCTTCCTACCATGCATGAAGCCTGGGTTTGATACCAAGAACCACAAGCCAGGAGTAACGGGGCAAATCTGTAATACCAATTAATGGGGGAAAATAGAGGTAGGCAGGGCTTTGGTTACTAGGCTGGGGGCGAGGTCGCAGGTAGGGACCACAAGATAGAGAAAAGGGGGCAGGAGGGAAAGATGGAGAACCGGGGAATGGCCTGATGGAGTGAACCCAGTACAGGCAGAACAATGACTGGTTTGTTTGGGGAGCACAGCTGGGAAACAGCCAGTCTGGTGTAGAAAAATAGCTTAGGGGTAATCGCCCAGTTCATGTTGTGTTGAAGCTGATTAAATAAATCGATCAGGGTCTGGAGAGATGGCTCAGTGGTTAAAGGCACCGACCGGCTGCTCTTCCAGAGGTCCTGAGTTCAATTCCCAGCAACTACATGGTGGCTCACAACCATCTGTAATAAGATCTGATGCTCTCTTCTGGTGTGTCTGAAGACAGAGACAGTGTACTCACATAAATAAAATAAATAAATCTTTTAAAAATTAATTAATTAATTAATAGGACTTGTCTCAATTATTGGGGGGGCTGGTCAGCTAATAGGGTCATTAAATAGATTACAATAGATAACTCTAATAGAGTTATTGAATAACCAATAACAACAGAGAATCAAGAGTTCAAGGCCACCCTCTGCTGATTTGTAAGCGTTCAAAGAAGGGATTGAAGAGTTACCTCAACAGTGAAGGGTATGGCTACTCTTTGAGAGGACCCAGGTTTGGTTCCCAGCGCCCACATGGCAGCTCACAATCATCAGGAACTCTGGTTCCAGGGGACCTACTGCCTGCCATCTTCTGGTCTCTCTGAGCACCAGGCATGCATGTAGCACACAGACATACGTGCACACGGAACATCCATTCACATAAATACATTTTTAAAGTAGTTCCAGAGATGCTCAAAGTCCTCAGATGCAGGTCAACAATGTTCAGACCCTGTCCTAAGCCCTGTGCCCTGTTTCTGTCCCACGCTCTGTTCGGTCACATGTTTCAGGTTTTGTGCCCATAGAATGGAACCTGAGGTGGGGATGCACTGTGCCTCTGCAGACAGAGCTGAGCGAAGCTCCTGTCCTTGGGTAGCTCAGAGAGCTTGCTGAGGAGGCAGAAATGGACCAAAGCCCTAAGGGCTGACACTATGGGACCCAGTGGGCTCCCCCTCTTCACATTCCTCTCCCTCCCACGCCTTGGAGCTGGTCCATCCATCTTCCCTCCTTCTCTCCTGTCACAAAGCCCGCAGAGGTGGTGAGGGGATTAAGTCCAGGCCGGCCTGCACCCCCCGCTGAGGAGCTGGGACTTCATTACGGACCTGCCCAGCTGTCTGCAGCCATCGATTGGCCCTGGCCCTGGTGACCTCCCGATCAATGGCTAGCATGTTATTTACTGGATTCTGTCCTGAGCCGGCTGCAAAAGGGGAAGGGGCCTGGACAGCACAATCCAAAACCGCCTCTAAAGGCCTCGCTCTTAAGACAGAAGACAACCAGATCTGAATCCCTGAGTTGGGGGTTGGGGGGTTGGGGGTGGGGGAACCATGGAGGGTGGTGCTGGTCTGACATGCACAGCTGTGGGATCTGGGCTATGGCTGCATGGCTTCAGAGTTCTCTGAAAGAAGTTAAGGCATCGGAGGTGATGGCTACACAGGACTGTGGTAAATGCTGAGGAGACACAAGCTGGGAGGAGCCCCTTGACTCTGCAGGGTCTCCCCTAAAAGACAGAAGCAGCAACCGTTCCTGAACTACTGGAAGCTGAAGCTGGGCAGGGGTCAGGGGTGAGTGTCCATCTCTGTGTTTCACTTTCTGCCTCAGGACTTCAGATCAATCGGCCCTTTGTTGGGCAGCCAGGGGGGTCCTGGGCCAGGCCATGCCCTGGCTGCCCACAGCTGGTAGCGGACAAGCTAGTGGGCCACAGCCACAACTTCCTAGTTCCAGTAGACAATTCTGAGGTGTGGTCTCCTCAGGCTTCCAGGACACGGACAGAGCCATAGTGCCCACAGCCGCTAGCTTAGCTCTGCACTGACCGGCTTTTTCCTCTTCCTGCTCAATCTGTCCCACTGGACAGTTCTGAGGTGTAGTCTCCTCAGGCTCCCAGGACACGGAGCCACAGTGCCCACAGCCGCTAGCTTAGCTCTGCACTGACCGGCTTTTTCCTCTTCCTGCTCAATCTGTCCCACTCTTGTCCCTGGGGTTCACCTCAGAAAGAACAAATCCTTTCTCGGCTCAGGATCTGCTCCAGGGGACACCAAACCATCAGGGATGAGAAGCCACTCAGTGGGAGGGCAGGGGCCGCCTCCCAAGAGAGTGATGTTACCCATACTAGGGTGCGGGAAGATGATGTCACATCCACCAACATTCTCTACATTCATCTCCGCCATCACGTTCCAGCACAGGGGAAAGGAGTGGGGGTGGGGGACAGTGGACTGTGCCACCAGAAGGAAGAACTGGTAAGGTAGTATCCAAGTTCAGAACCCCAATAAAACTTGTAATTGATAATGGCAGGAGTTCAAACTGGCTCCCGACCACGTTCCTGTCCTGGGGCAGGTGACTATAACCAGTCATGTAGCATAGAGCCTCCATGCTAATGAGGTATCTAGATGGGCCCTGTGTGTTTTAGCCAATGAGCTTCCCTTCCTGCAAAAGGTGTTTAATCTCTAGTCCACCCTGAGTGAGTCAGGTGCATCTTCATCCGCCATGAATTCAAGCAGTTTGGACAAGCAAGGCCTGTCTCCTTCATCAAGGGCGGCCATGTCATCAAGGGCGGCCATGGGGGGAGGCCTTTGTCATGTAAAGCCTAATTCTCCCATAGTGGGCCTCTCTTCCAGTCCCTCCTCACTCCTGACATTCATTCTGAGCTAAGACTGATTCCCCCAACCCCGGCTCATCACAGGCCCTTGGGCCCCATTCCCAACTCCTTGCAGTCTCCAGTGTCTGGTTACACAGGAGGATGTGAAACACAGGGCAGAGCCTGTCAGTCACTAGTGACCTGAGTGGTAGGGACTGTGAGTGGGGACAGCTGGGCCCAGAATGGACTAGGGAAGACAAGTGGGCAGGATGTGCACCAGGCCCCCTTGGAGGTTTGGAAACGAGAGGATCAGAGTATCTGGCCGCTAAGAGGCCAAGGCAAAGCACGGAGCCCTGAATGTTTACAAACCTGAATCAGGTAAATGTTGAGTCTTAGACGGATGGGGCCCAGTGTGAGGAGAGGCTGACACACACCTTCACTAGGACAGGAGACTGAGAGAGGCAGGCCTAGAGCTATAACAGAGGCACAGAGTTATGTGGGAACAGAGGGGTTGTTTGTACCTCAGGCAACTGAGACACTTCAGGGACATTCACTTGGGAATGAAGCTGGGTTTGAACTGGGGCTTGAAGGGAAAGTGAGACTGGACCAGGCCATGTCATGTCATCCCAGACCCTACATGGTGGCTTGAACCAATGTAAGAGAAGTCAGCATTGGAGGGGACCCCAGGGCAAAGTTCTCCAAAAGGTGTGGCCCACCCACCACCCATTCTATAATGGGCAGGCAGTCTTAGCTATTAGCCATGCTGAGACCCCTGGACCTGACACATGGGGCATGGGACATGGGGAGATGCCTTCTGGAACTCAGGATTTTGTCTATCTGTTGTACAGGTGCCCATGGTCTTTGCCTCTTCTGTAGTCCCTAGGAGTCTGTTATATGGGGGTCTCTGCTTTATGGGGTCTCTCTGCTATATGGGGGTCTCCCTGTGTATGGGGGTCTCTGCTGTATGGGGTCTCCCTGTGTATGGGGGTCTCCCTGTATATGGGGGTCTCTGCTGTATGGGGTCTCCCTGTGTATGGGAGTCTCCCTGTATATGGGGGTCTCTCTGTGTAAGGGGGACTCCCTGTATATGGGGGGCTTCCCTGCTGTTGGGCATCTTCTTGTCAGTCTTTCAGTCCCAGTAATAGGGATAGCCATGTTTCTCAGTGTTACCAGGACACCTCCTCAGGGCCTCTGACTGGCCATAGGCCCTCACCTGACTTTACCAGGCTTCGGTACACCCATTTTCTTCTTTTTCTCCATGCCCAGCTAGCCCGTTCTCAGACTCCAGAGTGCCAGAACCCTTTGTGATCTGAAAAACTGGGCTGAGGATGTAACTCGATTGGTAGTGTACTTGTATAACATACACAAAGCACGGGATTCCTTCTTCAGCACCTTATGAAACAGGATGTGACGTCAGGCATGCGCTATCACAGCAGGGTCAGAAGGTCAAGGTCTTTAAAAAAAACAAAAACTGAAAAATAAAGTTTGAGTCCAGCCTAGGCCACATAAGATCCTGTCCAAAAAAACCTTATTGCAGTGGCCATGGTAGAACACGCTTTTGACTAAAAGAACTTGGAAGGCAGAGGCAGGGGGATCTCAGTGAGTTGGATGTCCGCCTGGTCAATATAACAAATTCTAGGTCAAATAGTGAGACCCTGTCTCAAAATTAGAAACTATTGAAGCTTCCCACTGTGTTGATTTGTATGGCTTCAGCAGTATTTGTTATGTCAAGCTTAAAACAGAGACGCTCTTAAATATCTGATTCAGGGTGCTGAAGAGATGGCTCTGCAGTTAAGACTGCTGGCTGCCCTCCCGGAGGACCTGGGTTTCATTCCCAGAACCCATACGGTGGCTCACAACCATCTGTAACTCAGGTCCCAGGGGGTCCAACATCCAGACATACATGCAGGCAAAACCATGAAATTGATAAATAAGTGTTTAAAATATCCAATGAATTAACTCATTTAAGATAAAAATAATCACCCAAGTTCATACTAATAAAGTAACGTTTTTATGAAAGATAACTATTTTAAAGGCAAGAGAGAAGGGAGTGATAACTAATTTCCACTATCAATTTGCATGAATTTTTGCATCCCCTTGAAAACATCTCCCCTCTGGGTTTATCTGGTGTTTCCCAAAAAACATTTACCCAAAGAGGAAAGGCTCACCCTGAATATGGGACGTCATCCTGTGTCTGGGATCCTGGACAGTGAGCTGAACATCAGCTTGCATCTCCTCTTCTTAACTGTGGATGTGAGCCGCCTCACGCTCCTGCCGCCATGCCTTCCCAGTGCGGGTGGACTGTGTCCCCTCGTACTGTGAGCCAAACGAGCAAACCCTCCTCCCTTAAGTTGCCTTCACCAGGAATCTTTCATGGCACTGAGAAAAGTAACCAACCAGTATACGTCACATTGCTTTGAATTTTATGGTTTTTGTGGTGGTCGAGCATCTGGCTTAACAGACAGCTGGGTTCTTAGCTGCTTCTGCACTAACTCTCCCGCCATATGCTGTTTTGGTTGAAGGAGATTAAAAAACTGTATAACCTCTCCCGCATTGGGAGCCCATCAGTGGCTGGGGCGTTCAACGCCAAACCTTAACATATGGTAGATCCTGGAGGGTTGCTTACAGCCTGAAACCTTTACAAATCCAACCACAGGCTCCATGCACCATAATATCAATGTCCTCATGCAACTCACGTGTGCTGTCACTTCCTGTGGTAACCATGCGTGCCTGGCCACTTGTGAGAAAGGCTTTCAAGGATGGGGAAGCCGTAAGGACTAGCTGCTTCCTGAATTCAAATTATAACTTCAAAACTCAAACTTTATCATTGGCAGCAAGTCCTAGTGGTATTTTTTGCTCAAAGAAACACACCCGTTCATTTTTGTCAGGAACAGAGGTGCCAAACACCCAAGATGGAGTGACTCTGGTTTGTCTGTGCAGTGTGTGTGTGGGGGGGGAGGGGGGTATGCATATGCCACAGCCTGTGTGTAAAGGGCAGAGGGCAGCTGGCTAGAGTTGTTTCTCTCCTTTCATCACATGGGTTCTAGAGATTGAACTGTGGTTATCTGGTTTGGCCACAGGTGCCTTTACGTGCTGAGCCATCTTACAGACCCTGCCGCACCCCTTCCCCTGTGAAAAGGGTGTTCACAGGCAGGGTAGCGCCATCTCCCTCCTGTTCAGTGAAGGCTTCCTCATGGCCTTGTGATCTTTAGAATTTAAAAGGCCCAGATACCAAAGGAGAGAGATATTTAATCAAGTCTGTGTTTTGGGTCAGCTCATCAGAGCCATCCTTTGTAGGACTGTTCTTTCTTCCTTGCAGGTGTGTGATTGTGAGAACCCAAGGCCTTCGGCACCGCCTGCCTCACACTTCCTTCATGCCAAGCCACCAGATTTTGGGATAGAGATGGAGTCACACAAACCTGTAGCTTGGTCCCTGCTACTGACACTACCAAGAGACACTGTCTGAGGTGGGTCATTATGATCACCCAGTTCACATGTGAGGGCCTGGACCCTCTGAGAGAGGAAGTCATGCTGACCTCCAGAAGGGATGGCAGGAAATGGGCTGCTTCCAACTTAAGGAGTTTAAGGCAGAGACATGAGCCTTCTGGTGCCCTTCTGTGGTGGCTTGAATAAGAACAGACTCCGTGGGCTCATAGCTGGGTTCCTAGCTGGTGGCACTCTTTGGGAGGGATTAGGAGGTGTGGCCCTGTTGGAGGAGGTGTGTCACCGAGGGACAGGCTTTAAGGTTTCAAAAATCCCACACCATTCCCAGTTAGCTCTCTGTCTTGTGCTTGTGAATCAGATGCAAGCTCTCAGCTACTGCTCCAGCGCCACATCTATCTGCCTGCCTGCCTGCCTGCCTGCCTGCCTGCCTGCCTGCCTGCCTGCCTGCCTGCCTATCTGCCTGCCTATCTGCCTGCCTGCCTGCCTGCTGCCTGCCTGCCTGCCTGCCTGCCTGCCTGCCTGCCTGCCTGCCTGCCTGCCTGCCTGCCTGCCTGCCTATCTGCCTGCCTGCCTGCTGCCTGCCTGCCTGCCTGCCTGCCTGCCTGCTGCCTGCCTGCCTGCCTGCCTGCTGCCTGCCTGCTGCCTGCCTGCTGCCTGCCTGCCTGCCTGCCTGCCTGCCTGCCTGCTGCCTGCCTGCCTGCCTGCCTATCTGCCTGCCTGCCTGCCTGCCTGCCTGCCTGCTGCCTGCCTGCCGCCTGCCTGCCTGCCTGCCTGCCTGCCTGCCTGCCTGCCTATCTGCCTGCCTGCCTGCCTGCTGCCTGCCTGCTGCCTGCCTGCCTGCCTGCCTGCCTGCCTGCCTGCCTGCTGCCTGCCACCATACTCCCTGCTATGATAGTCATGGACTCTAGCCCTTTGGAATCATGAGCCACAAATAAACTCTCTTTTCTATAAGTTGCCTCAGTCGTGGTGTCTATTCACAGCAATAGAAAAGACAGAAAGACACTTGCACTCTGGTCAGAGAGACAGGAACTCAAAAGGTTAAGAGCTCAGTAGGGACAGAAACAGGATCCACTGAGTCTTGGATGCCAGAAGTCCCAGATAATTGAGGAGTAGCCGGTATCCCTTGCAGCAGGGCTCAGCCAGGCCCTGACTCTGGTGACCCTGAGGGGCTAGTCACCGTTTCCCCCACGTTCTTTCTCCTGCTACTGACCCTTGGGCCTTGTGAAAGGGTCTCACCTGACTGGGCTGGACACTGGGTGGCAGGTGGAGGAGCATGGTTTCTCTACACTGTGCTAGAGAGCTCCACCTTTGTATTGTAACCAAGCCTCCTGCACACCTGCCGTGGGTGCCAGTGGCCTCTGGTATGCAAGTTGGTTGAATCAGTCAACACTGGTGATTCCCTCCCACCCTCCTCGCCATGAGCTGAGGCCCCACCAGATCCCTGCTCCTTTCCCTATCCCAGCATGTCAGAAACCAACACTTGGGAGCAGAGTCCATGGGCAAACAGCCAGGAATTTGTTCTGAAGTTGCTATGGTCCCACCCCCAGGCAGCAGCTAAGGACAGCAGATTCCGCCATGGTTCCTTTTTCTCCTTCCTGACTCCCTGGTTCACACCATCTACCAGCTGCCATACCCTAGAGCAGGCAGGGAAACCTATGGGCCCTGGGTATCAGAAGAGGCTGCAGCCAGACTCCTGATGCAGAGTCAGAAGCTTCCTGGGGTCTGAAGAGAGTGGGAGCAGTGCCCAGAGAAGCAGGCAAGCCTTGAGGTGCACAATGGGGACAGATGGGACTAGAGCCAGCTGGTACTGAGGAGGACCTTCTGCCAAGAGGTGTTCCAACAGGTGCCAAATCCTGCTGTCACCCTGGGTCTTGTTCTTTTACTGCACACTGTGCCTTGCAGGCCTCCTCCCTGCTGCCTGACTCTACCCCAACCTCTCAGACTCTGCCTACTCCCCACTCTCACCAGCGTCCCCACCACCTCCCCTTTGAACGACCTTGGTTGGCGCTGTCCAGGGTCCTGAAGGCCCTGGGGCAAAGCCAGGACCCAAGCAAGGAGTACACTGTTTCTAGAGCTCAGGATGCAGCGAAGACTTGGGTCATAGGACTGTGGGAAAGGACCCCATGTGTCCCCTACAGGATGATGCAATGGCCATGCTGGGTCACTAAACTCCAGCTCTTTGAAGGGCTGTGGGTGACACAGCTGCAGAGGACTGAAGGAGTCAGGTCTCAGCTGGGGGTGTGTGGTCTCGGGACGGACTAACAACTGTGAGCCTCAGTTGTTGGGGGATGATCTTGTGCACTGTGTATTCAGATACAGAATCCTGTACACCGAGATCTGGTTTCTATGCCCAGGTATCTATCTACAGTCCGGATGATGGCGTGGCCAAGCATCTCCAGGCTCCACGTTATGTAAAAATTGTCTTCCACCATCTCTGATTGATTGGTCAATAAATACCTGATTCAGTGCATGACTGGGCAGAGGAGTTAGGAAGGCTGGACTTCACATCCCAGCCAGGGGTCCCGGGGAGAGAGAGAGAGAGAGAAGGACCAGGAGGAGAGAAGGAAGAGGAGGTAGAGAGACCAACATGGATGGATCGGGAGGATTTGCCATGAGGCCGTGGTGAGAGAGCAGCCATGTGGATACACGTGGAACAGAGCGTGCCAGGGCAAGACTCATATTGAAGGTAAAGGACCACGTGCTTGGGAAACAGGCGGCCTTAGAGGTTAGAATACTGAGAACCTGCCGAGCACGGTGCCAGCAGCTTATTAAAACTCTGAGGTCTCTGTGTCTTTATTCAAGAGCTAAAAAGGGCAAAATAGGGCACAGAAACACCCTGCAGTTATGTAGTAGCAAAAGAGGCAAACCCTCCAAAAAGACTAGAACACTTCGTCTACAAGGTGGGGCAGGGCGGGGCCCACATCTGTGTTAAGATTCTAAAAGTGGTGGTGCATGCCTTTAATCCCAGCACTTGGGAGGCAGAGGCAGGTGGATTTCTGAGTTCGAGGCCAGCCTGGTCTACAGAGTGAGTTCCAGGACAGCCAGGGCTACACAGAGAAACCCTGTCTCAGAAAAAAAAAAAAAAAAAAAAAAAAAAAAAAAATCTAAAGATGTGATTGTGGAGAGTTGGAATGTTGCAGGTCTGGAGCCTAATTCCGTTCTATTTCTCCTACCATCGCTCATTCTCCTTTATAGCTATGCATCGTTGGAGCATGGTTTTAAGGCAGCATAAATCTGTGTACCCGGCATGGTCACTCGTGTTTCCAGAGTAAACTGGTATTTACTCTCCTTGAGCTGAGAGTCGGTTTTCTGCATCAGCAGAAAACTGTAAGGACACCTGTCACCCAGCAGGTGCCAGAAGGCAGAAGCTCTGCACAACAATGGTTGCCACACTATGCCAGTGTGGTAATGGCTGGTGCCAGTCCCAAATCTAAACACCCCTGGACCCCGGGATGTGAGCAGAGGCTCAGACTCTTGGGACTTGACTGGGGAATGAGGGCCCCCCACCCTGAAATGTGACAGCCGGGATCAGAGTCATGGTGGCAAATGCCGGAAGCAAGTCCAGCCTAAGAGGATTAAGACATAGGAGTGTCAAGTTGTGATTTCACCTAGAGAGTAAAAGACCACGTGTCTCCTGCTGCAGACCCAGATAAGACCTTGTCTCTAAATCCCCAGCCCCAGCAAGGGGCCCCGAGGGCTAGAGGGGGTTGTATGGACACAGAGATGACAACCTGGAGCCAGGGCATGAACATAAATCCGGACCAGGGCCAACCCTGAGAGCTCCCGTGCTAGGAGCCTGCCTAGGAGCTGTGTGGACAGCTCTGTCCTGGGCTAGAGAAAACCCTTAAGTGTTCATAGCTCAGTGCCCTCAGCAGTGACCAGAGGCTGTCATTGCCCCTGACCAATCTTACGTGAGGCCCAGGTCCTGAATCATATTCCGAAACTGTGATCATCGGACAGCCTCCGAGGGAGCCGGGAGCTGAGTGACTAAGCTGTGGCGTGGCTGGCCTGACTCCCACGGATGTTTCAGTCACTGTTAATGTGGGTTCCCACCATGTGGCACAGACCCTATGATAACCAGCAGTTCATGACCTGGTGCTACCAGCCCCTGGATGGTGACAGCAAGCACAAGTCCCCGCCAAGACATATTATTTTTGTTGAATCTTTTAAAACATTTATTTATTTATTTATTTAGAACTTATATTTATTTATGTATATTTGTATATTTACTTAAATATATTTATTATTCGTGTGTGTGTGTGTGTGTGTGTGTGTGTGTGTGTGTGTGCATGTGTGCTCAGGCACTCACGTCCTGTGGCAAGAGTGTGAAATTTTGAGGACAATCTGTGGAAGTGGGCTCTCTCCTTCCTCCATGGAGTCCATGGGACTAAACCCCTGTCCTCAGGCTTGACGTAGCCAAGTCTAGCCTAACTAGCAAGCTCCAGGTCCAGGGAGAGATGCTGACTCCAAAGGCGATGTAGGGCTGTTGAGATGGCTCCGTGGGTAAAGGCACTTGCAGCCAAGTCTGACCTCCTCGAGTTCAGTCCCCAGAACCCATGCGGTAAAAGGGGAGACAGCTGACCCCCACAAGTCCTCTTACCCCTCCCCTGCGTGTGTCCCGTGGCATATGTGCACACTCATGGATACACACATGCACGAACACACACGATGCACAGGAATAATTCCTTAGCAAGCGGCAAGAAAGAAATTTCTAGACTGTGGGTAATGCTCTCTATTCTGGTGAAGACTGGGTTATCTGGGTATATCATTCTTCAGAGCTTCCGGAACACTCCACATATGTGCTGTGAGTTTCACTTTGTGCAAATGCACACACACACACACACACACACACAAATACACAGAGAATCATAAGTAAATACAGAGAGCCCTGGATCTCCTCACAGACACCCGTGTCCTGAGGGAGCACCTTCACAGACACCTGTGTCCTGAGGGAGCACCCTCACAGACACCCGTGTCCTGAGGGAGCACCTTCACAGATACCCATGTCCTGAGGGAACACCTTCACAGATACCTGTGTCCTGAGGGAGCACCCTCACAGACACCCGTGTCCTGTGGGAGCACCCTCACAGACACATGTCCTGCGGAAGCACCCTCACAGATACCCATATCCTGAGGGAGCACCCTCACAGATACCCATGTCCTGAGGGAGCACTCTCACAGATACCCATGTCCTGAGGGAGCACCCCCATGAGGTGTACCCATCAATTGTCTAGTGACTGAATCCAGTCACGTTGACCATGAAGACAAGCCTCCACAGAGCACTGGCCCCCATCTTTGTTCCCTTTGAGTTCTCTGATGTCCCCTCAGGAGCTCCCAGGCCACCTTTCTGAGTGCCCCTTGTGGTGTCCCACTCTCCACAGAAGAGGGTTCTGAGGCTCTGATGGGGCCCTAGAGATGTCATGAAAGATGAACTGGATCCTGAAAGCCAGGGATGGAACCTGGGTGGAGGCTGGGTAGCAGCTAGGAGTGGGAGGGAGCAGGCAAGCGAGGAGGGTGTGCGCCCATTTCTATTACCTTTAAAGACACCTCCAACTCTGCTTAGAACAGGAGATACCTGGGATTCTTTTCTACATCAAAGCCTCGAATCCTGGTTTTCCAGTCCCCTCTGGAAAGTGGTTAGAGGAAGCCCTCAGGCTAGTGAGTGCCATAGCAGAGCTGGCCCAGAGAGCCTTGGATGAGGGCCTGGAGACACTCTCCCATCAGTCAAGTGGTCAGCACCCACCTGCTGTGTGGGAAGGCACATTGCTGAGGCACAATGGCATCAAAGTCCCACCCTACTGACTGTGAAGGAGACAGACTGCTGCTGCGGATGACAGAGTAACAGACAAGTGAGTGAGTTCAGGAGCTCGGAGAGTGTGTGCTGTCTTAAAGGTACCAGCAAAGAGGAGGAGGCAAGTCTTAGGCTGGAAGGGAGGGACAGGGTGAGACAGAGGGGTTCTCCTCTCCACATTCCCCCCAACACCCTCCCAGCACCACAGAAAAAGTACTATGTTGGATCAGGTTCAATGGGCTGTACCTGGGACCTCCTCTTGAAGGCCCCCAACTGCAGTCATACACACACACACACACACACACACACACACACACACGCACATACCCCATGCCAGGCCTGGCACCTTTCTACCTAGCAGGTAACCAGAAGGCCAGAACATCATTGCATTCCCTAACTGAGTCTCCAGAGTGCAGACTCAAAAACCAAACAATGCCAGCCAGACTTGCCTGAGCTTGGACCTGAGGTTGGGGTTGCCCTCTGTAGTGGTAGGGGAGGGCCTTGCCCACCCTCTGCAGATGCTCCAGCTCTGCCTGGCAGCTGGCCAAATGAGGGCCCTACAGAGGGTTCACATCCCAGGGAAGCCCAGGCCACCAGCATAGCCAGGCTGCTCAGATGGGCTCCGAGGCCCACCAGCCAGCTCTGTCATTTCTGAACGCAAGTCACCCATGTGCCGCGTGCCCCCTATGGTCATGGTGACCTGGTTAGTGCATGAACAAGATGAAACGAGATCTGCAAGGTGCTTAGCCCCTGACAAGTGCCATCCGGGTGTTTTTAAATAAAAGGGAAAGTGCTTAGTAAAGTGTATTTTAGAATCACTGTCGCCCTGTAATTGTATTTAAAATGTTCCCCGGGAAAGGGCCTGCCCCCTTTAAGAATGACTGAGAAGAAACTGCCTCTGTCAGCACAAAGCCAAGATTGGGAGACAAAGCTGGAGCGGCCAAGGATTTAATTAGCTCAGCCAAGAAGCCTGAGCAGGTGGCCCTAATTGGGGGCACCACTCGGACTGTCCCATCTCCCCCACCCCAGGCTGGCCCTTCTAAGCCAAGGAAGTTGGGTGTGGGGGGAGGTGTGGTGAGAGTCTCAGTCTTGGCCTGTTGGCGTCTGACCCAATACAGTTTAGGGCACAAGTGACCAAGGTCAGAAAGCAAAAAGGGTAGAGAAAATACCAGGTCACTGGCAGAAAGGACAGGTGAGGGACAGACAGCAGGGACAGTTTAAAGTCAGCAGGCAACTAGCAAATGCGGCGGCTCACACCTGTCATCCCCTGGCTCAGGAGATGCAGGCAAGAGAATCATGGAAGTCTGAGGTGTAGGCTACATAATGAACTCTAGACTAGCTTGGGCTACATGGTAAGAAGCTGTCTCAAAAAAAAAAAAAAGGAAAAGAAAGGATTGGGGGCACAGGGCACAGCGAGATGGCTCAGTAAAGACAAGCCTGATAGCATGACTTCCATCCTCAGGTCCCATGCGGTGGAAGGAGCCAACTCCTGCCCCCACCCCACCCCACCCCCACACATCTGGGCTGCTGCTTGAGCAGCCCCACCCACCACAACCACAAAATTTTTAAAAAGGATTTAAATGTTTTTAAATGTTAGTTATGGTAGTGCATGTCTAAAACTCCATCAGTCAAGCTTGGGGGGACAGAGGGAGATTCAGTCCCAAACAAAATGAAACAGGAGGAAGGAAAGAAAAGAGAAGGCTGTACTGTCTTTCCAGACCAGAAGCACCAGTACTGATAGGGTGTCAGTTCTCACCAAAATGATCTGTTAACTAGGTGAGGTATGCGCTCCTGTGACCCCAGGACTCTGGGAGCTGAGGCAAGGGGATGGCTGCAAGTTCCGGGGCAGCCAAGGCTAAGTAATAAGATCCATGCCAGTAAAAACCTAACCAGGAGAATAAAGTGTCCGGAGAGTTTGCAGCAGCTGAGATGACAGTGGCATCCTGTGTCTACTGGGCAGCCTGTTTGACATTGGGGCTGTGCGGGCAAAGAGGCTTAGCATAGAGACCGGGGCCGGGCTGTAAAAAATCAAACACGCCTGAACGTGGAAAGAGCCACAGAGAATCAAGACAACCACAGAAAGGCCAACAAGATGGCTGGGCCAGCAGAACCCTGGGTTCCAACCCCAGCACATCATAGAAGCCCGCATAGAGTTGTGGGCACCAAAAAGACCCAGAAGTTCTAAATCATCTTTGGCTACATAGAAAGAGTTTAGGGCCAGCCTGGGATACTTTCGAGCCTGTCAACAAATCAACAAATCCCTCAGCATGTATTCGTTTCCTGTTTCTAGGCTAGCCCCGACACTTTAACACCCTATTGTCCAGCCCCTCTCAGCCCAGCTTCTTTCTGACTCTATGCCACAGGCCGGCGCTCCCATTACCTCTTCAACTTCAAACCCCATGATTGACAGTCCCGGATACATCTGACAGCTGACATGGCAGAGGATGCTCCCCCAGGACCACAGTAACAAGTTGTATAGAACGGAGTCTAGAGTCCTGCAGTGGCTTCTCTCATCCCTGACTACTGGCCCAGGGGTCTCCCACCAAAGACAGAATCTGCCTTCTCACAAGGCGGCAGCCAATAGAGCCCCCACGTTGAGACTCTGCAGACACCAGGCTAACCTGTCTCTCCCAGCACTCAGAGTACGGGGCTCCCAATATTGAGAGGTAGGGAAGCCGTTGACATGCACGGAGGGGTTTCCGAGAGGTGCTCCCAGGGAAGCCAGAGCTCAGGTATGGATCTCTGCCAATCCAAACGGGTCTCCCAACCTCACTCAGTCCTGCAAGGAGATGTCTGCATTTTGGTTACAGTGCAAAGTTACAAAGATGTTGCCCTGAGGACGAGCCCTGGTTCCTACTGTCCCTCTCAATACAATTGCCAAGCATACGCACCTGCTGAGCATGCGCAGAGCTGCATCAAGCCAAAGATAGATCTTAAGCCATGCAATGAACGACACACCTACCTTGGGAGCCTTGAGGTTCATGGGCGCTTGGAAGAGGACCCATGTGGGATGTAGGTGTGCCGAGTCACGCTGTGAGCAGGGAGTGGGGTCCTCCCAGGGTTGAACCGTGCCCTGCAGAGTCCGCTGTGGGCTTGGGCTAGCTGCTTCTTAGTCTCCATGGCTACATGCAAGGGCGGTGGGAGCATCTGCGGATTGATCCGGCTCAGTCAGATTCAATCCCGAGCGAAAATGGATTTTTTAATGCGTCTATTAGCTGCTTTGAAAACGCAAATTGAGTTCAAGAGAAGACAGACGCCGCCATCAGAAAACAATTTGGCGTCGGAAGGCCCAATAGGCCAGGGCGTCCAGCGTGGGTAACACCCCACAAGCCTGAGATCACCTTGGGAGGAGTCAAGGAGGGTATTTAGGTCACACTGTGGAGTGGTGGACGGCCCTGCTACAGAAATGAGCAAACTTCCCACCCAAAAGAAAGCGGGCTCCTGGGACAGGGCAATTCTGGAAGGCGTCTCGAAGTTGGCAATACCTGAACGTCTTTAGGAAATGACCCTCATCTCCGCTCCAAAGTGGAGATGCAGAAGAGTTTAGTCCTCGGAGTGCAGGTGCAGTCAGGCCCTGGTGGCACATCGCCCTGTGTTTGGGACACCTGTTGCCCAGAGTCTACCAAATGCGGCTAAGAGCAGACTCTCCAGTCCATATCTTGAGAACCCCTTCTTCGGAGGAGCTGACTGCCGGCTTTGGGGAGAAGGCGGCCTATGCAGCCGTTCAGGGAGGCTGAGGCTAAGGCCAGCTAGCCTCTACAGGGGTGAGGTCAGATGACATGCTTCCCTCCATTGTCACTCTCTCAGTCTGCAGCCTTCTTTGCATATGCAAATGAGCCCATCCTCCCGCAATTACACAGTAATCAGGAGCAAATTACCTTCTTGCTGTTTACTTTCAGCGCCCTTAATTAATCCGGTTATTAGACGATTAATGGAGCTTGTTTGGTGAGAAACTCGTAGCAAGAATGGAGATCAGGGCGGTGTGCGTGTGTGTGTGTGTGTGTGTGTGTGTGTGTGTGTGTGCGCACGGAGCCTGTAGCCGGTCTTAGCGACATTGTGGGTTCTTTCTCCCAGCCTTTATCCCCCAGTTTCACACCCTACCACTATATAGGAGAGAAAGGATAGAGGGGGTAGAGAGATCCTGGAATCTAATTTCTTTCCTCTCGTTTCTTCTTTGACCACGGCTACTAACAAACCAAAACCAACCTCCCTTCCCCCACACACACCCTGAATGTCACCTAACCCACCTCTCAGGGACCTCACATTTATCTACCCTCTGAAAAGTTCCCAGAATCCCAAACGTCACACAGCTGCAGAAACTATCTGCAGCTGGCAAAACCACGCCTCTGCTAGAGCATGAAGCAAATCACAGTCAGCTGCTTCGGACGGTCTGATGCTGCCCCATACATCCCACACCTGGGATTAAAATGAAAGCACACTCTTACAATAGTTCTGTGGTTCTAAAAGAAACCAAAATTCTAAAATTGTCACTAAGGAGTGTGTGTGTGTGTGTGTGTGTGTGTGTGTGTGTGACTGTGTGAATGTGTGTGAGAGTGTGTGTGTGTAAGAGAGAGTGTGTGAACATGAGTGTGTACTCATGGGAGTGTGTCACTGTGTGTATGTGACTGTGTGACTGTGTGAATGTGAGTGTGTACTCACGGGAGTGTAGGAGTGTGTGTTGTGTGTGCATGTGTGAAAGAGATTATGTGAATGTGTGTGCTCCTGGGAGTGTGAGAGTGTGAATGCGTGTGCGTGTGACTATGTGAATGTGTGTGGGTGCTTGTGGAAGCATGTGTGTGCGCGCACACACACACACACACACATGCGTGTACACATGCACACACATCGGGGACAGGAGATGCAGTCCATACCCAGAAGTAAGGGATCGCCCTGGGTTTTCTGCTTCGCTGTTCCCTTCTCCCCCAACCCCATGCCCCACTCTCCTCCAGCCCCTTATAGCTTCCTCACTCATCCTCTCCTTGGAGCCTGTGAGGGTCAAGCAGGCATCCTCACCCTCCTTCAGAGTCCCTGACAGCAGAGGCTCCAACAGACCTAAGGTCCTGGAGCTTGAACTCAGCCTTCCTCTGTCCTCCAGAGCCCCTCTGGTACCCAGAGCGGTGTGGCAGTGCTGCGTGGGTGACCTGCTTCTCTGCACATGCGACTGTGCCCTGTGTGCGCTGACTTGAGAACTACCAGCCAAGGATGAACTTAAACTTTTGATATTCCTGAGAGGTCCAACTCGCTGCTTGATTTGTCTGATATCCTCCCCCCCGCCCCCCGCCCCGAGTGCTTGTAAGATACTCTTCTTGGGGGCCTGTGAGATGGCTCAGTGGGTAAGAGGTGTTTGAAGATCTGATCTGAGTTCAATCCCTGGGACTTAAGTGAAGGAAGAGAGTCGACTCCAATAGTCGTCCTCTGACCTCTTCATACCCACTGTGAGGCCTGTGTGTGCATGTGGACTCTGTGTGTGTGTGAGAGAGGGGGAGGGGGAGGGGGAGGGAGAAGGGAAAGGGGGAGGGGGGGAGGGGGGAGAGGGAGGGGGAGGGGAGGGGAGGGGGAGGGGGAGGGGGAGGGGAGAGGGAGAGGGAGAGGGAGAGGGAGAGGGAGAGGGAGAGGGAGAGGGAGAGGGAGAGGGAGAGGGAGAGGGAGAGGGAGAGGGAGAGGGAGAGGGAGAGGGAGAGGGAGAGGGAGAGGGAGAGGGAGAGGGAGAGGGAGAGGGAGAGGGAGAGGGAGAGGGAGAGGGAGAGGGAGAGGGAGAGAGTGTCTTCTTGGGATTTTGTAGCTCACAATGATTTTGCTCTGGGTTTCTTTTTACTCTAAAAACCTCTCTGTCTCCTTCTCAGTGTTTATCATCATCATCATTTATTGTCACCATCATTGAAAAATTCCTTGTCACTATACATCATTAAATAATAAATCTCTGATTCTCTTGGGGTCTCCTTCGAACACCTCATCCTCTGCCCCCATGCCTCTCCTTGTCTCTCTCTCTCTGTGTGCTCTGTCACGGCGAGGGACTTCTTCAGGTCTGTTTTCCAGCCCACCAGCTATCTCTTTGACTCTCTCTAACATGTGGTTTAACCCTTTGGCTGGGTTTTCAGTTTCAACGTTATCGTATTTGTCTCTGGGTCTCTTGGTTCCTTTTCAGATTTGCCTAGCGTGATACTGACCTTTATCAAGCTGGGTGGGGGTTGGAATTACCCAGGAGACCCATCTCTGAGTTTATCTGTGACAGCATTTCTAGAGAGGTTTAACTGAGATGGCCCACTGTGAATGTGTGCACCCCCACTCCATAGGCCAGGGTCTGAATACATACAGGCAGAAAGGAGAGACTGAGGTGAGCAGCAACATTCGTCCTCCTCTTCTCCCTGACTGGGGGTGCAGTGTGACTGACTGGGGGCCCCACACTCCTTCCTCCATGACTTCTCCACCTGAACTCTAAACCAGAAAAAGAATCCCCTCCTTCCATAAATTGCTTTGATCAGTGTGGTGATTTGAATGAGAATGGCCCCCAGAGGCTCATAGGTTTGAAGGCTTGGTCCCTGGCTGATTTGGGAAGGATTAGGAGGTGTGGCCTTGTCTCTCCATCTGTCTCTGCTGCTGCCTGGGGGTCAGGTGGTAAATGAAGCTCTCAGCTGCTGCTCCAGGGCCACGCCCGCCCGTCTGCTTCCCATCTGATGGTCAGGGACTAACCCTCTAATACTGTAAGCAAGGCCCCCAATTAAATGCTTTCTTCTTAAGAGTTACCTTGGTCAAGGCGTCTCTTCACAGCAATAAAGCAGCAACTAAAACAGCTGACTATTTAATCAGAGCAATAAGAAAAGTAATTCGTGCACCCAACTATCCTCATAGTAGACTTATTTGTGCTTTAAACGCGGCATTTTAAGTGAATACGCATGTAATTTGGACTCGGAAATAAAGCTTCCTTTTTTTTTTTAATTGTAAAAAGTATTTTATTATTTTACGTGTATGGATGTTTTAGCTGCACACATATCTGCACACCGCACGAGTGCCTGGCACCCTCCGAGGCCAGATTCCATGCAACTGGAGTTGTAGATGGTTGTGAGCCGCCTTGTGGGTACTGGGAATTGAACCTGGGTCTTCTGGAAGAGCAGTCTGTTGATAGAAAGATTTAAATTGGCGGAACCGGAATCTTGCTTGTTCTTAATGAGCCGCCATGTTCCCAACTAGCCTAGGCCTGCGGCCACAAGCAGAGGCGGCATATCGCAGCTGCTCAGCTCAGGCCGTCTGCTCAGGTGGCCAGAGATGCTAGCGTGGGAGATGGCTCTGCCAATCTTCCACGCTGTCTCCACAAGGCTTGGCTTTGCCCAGAGCATCCCGCCATCCTCGTGGGCCCGGTAGGAAATAAGACTCTAATGCTTAAATATCAATAAAAGGCTTTATATATTTGGTAATGCTCAGTAACAATATGCCCACACAATTAGAGGTGTTTCCCAATTAGCTAACCTAACTATAAGTTGTTACCCAGGACTGCTCTCCACACCTCCGTAGCTCTTCATCCTCCTACATTTCTGCCCTCTCTAGCTCCTCCTCTTCCTTTTCCTCTCCTGACTCCTCCCACCTTAGCCCCGCCTCTTTCTCCCCTGACTCCTCCCACCCTAGCTCCTCCTACAGCAGTCAGTGCTCATAACCACAGAGCCAGCTCTCCAGCACCCATTCCATCTTTTTTTAAAAAGATTTTTAAAAATATTTTATTTTTATTTATGTGTGTGTGCATGTGTGTAACTGCAGGGTAACCTGGGGAAGTCAGAAGAGGGCTTTAGGCCCCCTGTAGCTGGACTCACATGCACTTGTTACCTGCCGACCCTGGGAACTGAACTCAGGTCCTCTGCAAAAGCAGTCTGGGCTCTTACCTGCCAAGCCACGTCTTCATCCCCTTGGTTCCAGTGTTTTGAGATATGTCTCATGGCGATAAGGCTGGCCTCAAACTCACTACCTAGGAGAGGCTGACCTTGAACCCCTGTATCTGAACACATATTTGATCCATAACAAGGGACCAGATTACTCTTCTGAAATAATGAAATAGTGGGAGCATAGAATACATGAAGCCACAGCTCCCGAGACTTTAAGCCACTTGCACCAGGCAGCCTGAGATGGGACAACGTTGCAGAGCTTACAGTGGTCCTATGGATCTTCAGGCCACAGAAACCCTGCTGGAGCCCAGTGAGACCACAGGCTGGGGGAGGAGGCATACAGTTAGGGTCCAGAGAGGGGCTAGTGGAGTGGAGAGGAGCTGAGCCCCCACAAGATGAGGACACTATCTGCAGCTCCCAGAGACTGTCCCAGCATGTGGGCACAGTGAAGTACAAACAGACCTGGCCTCCCTGCCTGGCGCACAGGACCCTGGGCAGGCTGCTGCTCCCAGCATCTTCTAGAGCTCTGAAGCCTGACTTGAAAGCATCTCGCTGTTTCCAAGTAACAGCGCATACCCATGGAGTCAGATGAGTGCTTTGTAGACAAAAATACCTGGTACCGGAGGAGGCCATCCATGGTGTCTGAATCTGGGGTCACGTCTGGCATCAGGAGACAAAGGCAGGGAAGGTTTGGTCCCGATGAGAGAACATTATCTAAGAGAGCAGCCGGGAGTGACCTGACAGCAGAGATAGCCAACAATAGCCAAACGGTCCGATCATCACATGTGTGCTCAAAAAGATCAGAGATGAATCTGTAACTACAGCCACAGAGGACATTAAAGGGACCCACCACGCTTCAGAGTGGGGACGCTCCTACGCTGATGCTATTAACCAGCTGGGTGTGATCTGCAGCAGACCGGGGAGCCAAAGCTAACCTGTCAGGGACCCTGACCACAACAACAGGAACCACCGAGGAAGCAGCCGTGGTTATACATGTCTGAGGATGAGGAGCTGGAGGTCATCCTTGGCTACATAACAGGAGTCCAGCCTGAGCTAAATGAGACTGTCTGAGAGACAGACAGACAGCAGGGAGATACATAGGGAGATAGACAGACTAAACGCAGAAAGATAAAGAATCAAGAAGAGGGGGCCATCAGGATTGCTCTGAGGTAAAGTTCTTGATTCCTGGAACCCACCTAGTGGCAGAGAACAGACTCCCACAAGTTGTCCGCTCATCTTCCCAAGCACGTCCCCCCAAATAAATAAAGCAATACAAAGAAACGATTTTTAAAAGAAACTCCACAGCACAGAGGCAATCAGAGCCTGGGGATGTGACAGAGGCCCCCAGAACTGAGGACATGAAAGACGCCACCAAAACATTTTTGAGGAGATAATGGCCCCAGACTTTTCAAGTATAACAGCAGCTATAAAAACCCAGAGACTGGGCTGGCGAGATGGCTTGTGGGGCAAAGGAGCTTGCTGTGCAAGCCGGCAACCTGAGTTTGATCCCCAGAACCACATAAAGGTGGATGGAGAAAAACAGCTCCACAAAGTTGTCCTCTGACCTCCACACATGCGCCTGTGCACACAAACAATATTGAAGACGTCTAAGAAACTCAGCAAGCGCAAACATCATGAAGAACGCTGCCCCATGGTGCATTACCAAACTGTTCAAAACTAGAGGGGAACACCGTACTAGAGGAGGGGAGCACTACACTAGAAGGGAATACTGCACTAAAAAAGGGAGCACCGCAATAGAGAGGAACACTGTTCTAGAGGAGGGGAATACCGCACTAGAGGGGAACGCCACACTAGAGGAGAGCACCGCACTAGAGGGGGATGCCACACTAGAGGAGAGCACCACACTAGAGGGGGAGCACTGCACTAGAGGGGGAGCACTGCACTAGAGGGGAGCATCACACTAGAGGAGGGGAACACTGCACTAGAGGGGAGCACCACACTAGAGGGGGAGCACTGCACTAGAGGGGGAGCACTGCACTAGAGGGGAGCATCACATTAGAGGAGGGGAACACTGCACTAGAGGGGAGCACCACACTAGAGAGGGAGCACTGCACTAGAGGGGGAGCACTGCACTAGAGGGGAGCATCACACTAGAGGAGGGGAACACTGCACTAGAGGGGAGCATCACACTAGCGGGGAGCACCACCAGTGGTAAACACACAGATGACACAGACGAGAGATGAGGATGGCAGCAGAGGGGGTGCTCCTTGGAGACACTGCCCTTCACAACTCAGGAGCTCTGTGCAGAGTGAAGTACAGGCTGAGCACAGGGGCTGCTGAGATGGTTCATCAGGTAAAGGAGCTTGCCACCAAGCTTAAGGATCTAGGTTCAACCCCCAGAAACAACATGGTGGAAGGACCAACTCCCACAAGTTGTCCGTAGACCTCCACACATATGCTACAGCATGTGTAGATAAATTAACGCAAAAAGAAAATTAAAACTTAAAATGCAAAATCTGGGAGTCCCCGTCTTATTCCTGTGTGTGATGGGCAGCAGATGGACCTGGCAGCCTGGTCTAGCTCAGGCTTCAAGTTCTCTGTCTTCTTCCATGGCAGGCAAAGCATCATCCTCCTCTGGGCCTCGTGAAACTAATCTATCCCCTTCTTCCACCCCCTTCTGAGGCCCCCTTTCTCTAAAAAGGCCTCCTCCTGTCTCAGCCAACCCACCAAAGCTGATGGTCTCATTTGTATACCCAGGCTCCTCCCCTGCTCCTTATTAGGGGCCCAGTTACCATAGTAACTGTCCCCCTAAACCTTTCCAGTCTCTTTCCATCCTGTGCTTACTCAGCTTTGAGCTCAGAATGTCCCTCCTCTTTTAAGGGTGAAGAATCTGACCCAGAAAAGGAAAGCAGCTTGTCCAAGGACAGCCAGCACGGTCAGTAGCAGAGCCTTAGCTGGAACCCTGGTCTCCTCATTCCCAGTGCATCCTGGGAAGAACCTGGGTAGTGGTGTTTCTGCTCCACACTTTCTCCAGTTTCCCCCGACCCCCAACCCGGAAGGGAACCCTGAGGAGGAGAGAATATCCCAGGAAAGCCCTTTGAAAACATAACCTGCTCCCTGCCCCTCACCGTGGCTGCCATCTCCATGCTGGACTGTGGCACATTTTGCCAGATGATCAGAATGATTGGGGGGGGGGGGTGAATGGGAGGGGGCCTGAGACATTGTTTGGGGGTGGGGGATGGGAGTGTCTGGTTCCAGGCAGTCCCATCAGGAAGAGACATTCACACCCCACCCCACCCCCCATCTCAGTAACACTAATTAGTGATGGAAAGACATGAGACCCTCACCACATGGTTAGAGAGCCATGGTGAGGCCCAGAAAACAGTCAGCAGACTCCTTCCTGGGAGCAGTGTTTTATTTAACTTTTTTATTATGGAAAATTTCCAACATCTGCAGAAGACGCAGGGGCTCCCACGTGCCCACTCTCAACTTAGGAATCATCCATTTGGACACAGTGTCTGCTTTTCCCTGGGCAAGACATCGGGAAGGGCTAGAAAGAGTTCCCAGGGAGACTCAGGGGGGAGTGGCCCCCAGAAGGCAGGGAGGCCCTAGCTAAGGAAGCCTAGCCCAGTTCCTGCCCTGGCCCCGCCTGTCTTTGTTTCCTTTTTCCCTGTTTTCCCCCCCTTCTCCTGCAATAAAAACATAATTATGGCTTTGTAAGGGGGAAAAAAAGGCAAATTATGGTGACATGCTTTAATTATGTGCCAGCGATGGTGGCTGAATTCCACGGGCAGGGCCTCAGAGGTTACCTAAAAATAAAGCAAGAAGCCTCATTAGATGCTAATTGCTACTTTTGCCAACTGAAGTGAGATCCTGGCGCGTGTGCTGTTCAGCACTGAGAGCTGTCTGGGGAACAGGCCTGGTGATGCTCTGGGGCCAGGGCTGAGGCTTGAGGCATGGCCAGGGTACTACAGAGAGGCTGACAGAAGCCAGGGCGGCACCTGAGTCTATCCTGGATGCTCAGTGGACATCTGGGTTCTGAGACCCTCATGAGACTATAAAGGGGTCCAGGTCCTTCAGATTCCTTCCTTAGGGCTCCGTAGCTCCTTGGTGGTCCTGAGGGCAGAGGTGGTTCAGGACAGCTAGCACAATGTTAATTGGGATCCACCCCCATCCTAGCTCTAGGACCCCCCCCCCCAGCCCTCCTCCCTCCAATTGCCAGTGGCTGAGAAGTGGCTAGAACAGAGCCAGCCCTGGAGCCAGAAGGACTAGGAGGCCCCAGGCCTGGCATTCCAAAGCTGGCTTCACCAGGTCCTGAAAGTGGGGGAAAGGTGTCATGTGTCTGTCCATGTCATCTGGCAGCTCTTGGCCGTGGCCCAGGCAGTAGCTGCTGTCCTGTCTGTGAACCATAGGCAAGCTTGTAGGTGGGCACTGCTGGTCCCCCTTGCTTCACCGACCCCAGGGCCGGGTCCATGATTGACCCATAGTACCTCAGTCATCCCTAGGCAGTTCTGAGAGCTGCTCAGCCTCCCCAGGGTAGTGCAGATCTGTGGTCTGGGGCGTGCCTTAGGCTCTGCTGTGCAAGCAAGTATAGAGAGGGTGCTGGGGCTAGGATCTACCCATTTAATCTCCTCAAGACTGATACCCCAGGGGAATGTTCCAGGCCCTACGGGGATTCCATCTTCCTACTGAAATATAAAATCCTGGGTACCTCCAGCAGCTATCTGTGTGGCTCAGTGTCCCTTATGAACTAGGGGGTGGGGTGCAGATCTGTCCGTGTGGCTGGGATTGCATAGACCTGTGGAGGTTACATACCTGTCTATGTGGCTAGGGGATGCAGACCTCTCCATATGACTAAGGAGGTACAGATCCGTCCGTATGACTGAGGGGATGGGGTTGTGCAGACCTGTCCATGTGGCTGGAGTGGGGATACAGACCAGTCTGTGTGGTGGTGGGAGGCACACATGTCTGTATGGATGGTGGGTTACAGACCTGTCTGAATGGTGGGGGGAGGGCAGTACAGACCTGTCTATGTGGCTAGGGGTGTAGATCTGTCCGTATGGCTAAGGGGTGGGGGGTACAGACCCGTCCATGTGGCTGAGGTGGTACAGACCTGTCTGTGTGGCTGGAGGTGCATGCAGACCTGTTATCCCAGCTACCCCAGAAGCTGGGACAGCAGAACTGAAAGTTTAATGTAGGGAAAGCCTGTCTCAGGACAGAAAATAAAAGCAAGAAAGAGACTGAAGGTGCACTCAGTGGTAAAGAGTGTGTCTAGTGTGCAGCAGGCCTGAGATACCATTCCCCATACAGCAATAGGAAATGATAATAAAATTCAATTTATAACTTAGGATGGGAGCTGCCAGCTGGCCGGGGAGAGCTCCCCCTACCTTCTCAGAGTGGCTTACACTGGCGCTCCATCCGCTCCTGCCTCCCAGCAGTGAGTATGGACCCTTCTTTACTGTCCCAGATAGCTAGGCAGCCCTGACTTGCGGGTTACTCCTGACAACAGCCTTTTCAATACCCACATTCTGGTTCAGGGGTTCAGACACACCCAGCCCAAGGCTCCCTACTTAACAGTATGTGGCCACCACCTTGCCTCAGGAACCAATGTTTCAGAGTTAGTATGGCTTCCCGGGGGCAGCTCCCTGGCAGCTGGGCTTCCTCATCCTGCACCTGCTCACATAAGGGAAGACTGGGGTCCCTCCCACCGTCCCCTCCTGAGTATGAGACGAACAGAGAGACACGGCCCCACTGGGTGATGATTCCACCCTAGAACAAAAGTGAAGTCACCACGCACGGTGGGAATGGGCTGCCAAGCATGGCATTGTAGCTGTGAGCCAGGCAGGCCTTCTACCTGGGAAGCCTTGAGCCTCAGAGCTGAGGAGGAGCAAGGCAGGATGCTGTAGGAATCCCCCAGAGGATGCCTTTCTCCCTTGAAGTCAATCCTTCCCCGTATGCCTATTCACCTGGAAGCTTCCAGAAATCTGTGATCTGGTACTTTAGCTTTGTGTGACTGAGCCTCGTTCTAACACAGTGCTGTGCAAAACCTAATCTGAGTGGTCTTGGAACCATCCTACTTGACAGCCAGTTCTCTTCTCTTCCTGGCACATCCTGGGTACCACTCAGAAATCTGGTGATGGGAGGGGCTGAGCAGAACTGGCCCAAGGAGTAAGGGCTGGCTCAGGGACCTCAACACCTGATACCACCCAGTGATGTCAGCTGTGTCTCACACTTGGTCCCTGATGCCTCCCTGCCCAGGGCCCCTCTGTCCCTTTGGCTATGGTGCCCCACAACCTTGTCATTAGCTGTTGAGTGGGAGAATTGGGGGAGGAGCAGTACCAAGAACCGGAGTCAGGTCCCACTGCCACCTGTGACCTCTCCTGGCAGAGCCCAGCCTCTTAGTCACGCCCCCTGCCTACCTCTCAACTTTTCAAGGGAGGCAGCTGTCAGCAACACACGCTTGCACGCCTGCAGCACACGCTTGCCACTAGCTAGGACAAATATATATGAGGTGGACAGACGCCCGCACACACAACAGAGGAGACAGACACACAGACCCACTAGGAGTCCTACCCCTACAGCGCCATATGCTGACATATGGGTCCTAGTTACGCTAGCACCTGAAGGTAGGAAAGCAGGGGTGTACTGGGGACCCTGGTATCCTGAGCCAAATTCTGTAAGGGACGCCCTTGGCTGGAGAGGTGCTGAGAGAGGTGCTGGTTTCTTTCTTTAAAGATTCATTTTTAATTACACATGTGTGTAGGTGTGTGCCCAGGTAAGCACAGATAACCCAAGAATCCCAGAAGAGAGCAGAAGATCCCCTGGCACTATGCCTGATGTGGACACTGAGGACTGAACTTAGGTCTTCTGAAAGACACATTTAACCACCAAGCTATCTCTCCAATCCCCATGGGCACTGGAATATTCTGCAGTGTCCTGATCACTTCGCTTGAGATACCAGGAATCCAAGACTAAAGGCTCCACAGAGCCCCGCCCCCAGCAGCCTTCTGAAGTTCACAGTCCTCCTGCCCCCTGCTGACCTCTGGCCACCAGTGGGGGCTGAGCATGGGGCCCTCAGTGGACACGCAGGCCGGGTGCAAAACCATGTGTTTATCTTTATTAGAAATGTTCTCGGTATAAAAACAGTCATGCTACATACACATCAGAGACCATCACCAAACACCCAGGCACTGTACTCCGTGTCGTTGGCAGGAAGGGCAAGGCTGGCAGGCGGGCAGGACACACAGCAGACGGGTAGGGCGGGCGAGCAGGCTGCAGGCCACAGGGACACACAGGCCACCAGGAGGACGCAGCACTTCGAAACACACTCAAGATTAGTTTTTGTTTGGGCTTTTTTTTTTTTTTTTTTTTTTTTTTTTTTTGGTTTTGATCCCCCCCCCTTTTTTTTTCTCTTTTGCGATGTGAAAGAGTTGGTGGATGAAGCAGGGGGGGTGAGGGTGAGGCTGGAATGAAATGAGGTCCTGTGGGACAGAAGAGAAGAGAAAATGACGTGGTGGGGGCGGGCAACTCAGGGAACAGGGGGGAGGGGCCAGGGCAGATGGCAGGGAAGGGCGGGAGCAGCGGAAAGGAAAATACGGAAGCAGAGAGCCCAAACGGACAACACATGCAGAGCAGAGACAGAAGAAAAACGCAAAGACGGGGTGGGGACCAACCAGGGTCACCAACAAGACAGACGGAGGCAGAAGGAGGGAGAAAACGCCAGGGCAGGGCTCTCGAGACCGAGCCTCTGTGCTTTGGGGCGGGGCACAACATCGTCCAGAAGGAAGGTCTGTGTGGCACAACCTGGAGCTGCCCGAGCCACTCAGCCTCCTCCGGTTGCCCACCATGGCTTGCCCAGCAGTGATGGCCGGGGCTTCTACTGTCCTCAGCACCAAGCCACATTCGTGGATGTCCACGAGGCAGGCAGACGTCAGCAGGGCCCTCAGGAATGGCCCTGGCCGGATGCACCATCCTCAGAGGTTGTGGTTCTTCAGCCTGCTTGGCTCCGGCAGCCCGCTAGATTGCATGATTGGTGTAAGTGACATAGGTCTGTTTGGTGGCCAGTGCTGGAGAGAGACCAGAAGATTTAGGGAGTCAGCACAACTTCTTCCAAAGCCTTTTCCTCCAGAAGTGCTGCCCGCCAGGGTACCCCAACTGGGTGCAGGACCCACCTCCCCAAAGCTGCCTCTCTTGCAGTCCCCAGACCCTACACATCCCACACAGAATCACCACCACCACATCTTTGGTCCTGTGAACCATTACCTGGAACGTCCCTCCTCCTCACAATGTTACCCGGATGCAACTCCCATCTTTGAGCACCTCCCCTATAGAAAGAGGCCTTGTCACCTCCTACATCTACCCATGGCTTAAATAGTTCTTTGGATGTATGATACGATCATAGAATCTTACAACATCTCCAAGAGAAATCTTTCAGAAGTTCAGCCCCTGATATTTTGAAAGAGGAAGCTCTCAGCATGCTAGAATAGTGGCCTGGGAGAGGGGACGGGGACTGAGAGGAAACCATGTCATAGAGGGGCTTTGGCTGGCAAGTAGCCGAGACACACAGTGGGGTTACACAAGGAAAACACAAGTCCCTGGTCCCAGAGATGCTGGAGCGCCCATCCCCCTCCGACCAGGTTTTCTCTGCTCTGGTCACTCTGGCTTAGCTGCCCACCCCAGCTAAGACTGATGAGGCACATCTGGGGTCTTCCCATTTCCTGGCCACAGCGTCCTCAAGGACCCTTCCCTAGGGGCCCAGCCAGGTGGTGGCATCAGCTCTCATAGGCAATGTGAGCTCCCTACCTACCAGAGTACAGACCGTCTGTACTGTGGCCCAGTAAGACCAAAGGAGGCTTGCCCCCAGCTGTCAGGCACCTGAGACTACAGGCGTGAGGCCAGCCACACCCTTGGTGCTTTCCTGCCTTGACAGGTTTGGGGGGTCTCCCTCAGTGGCAGTGACAGGGTGCTTGGGGTAGGGGTGTAGAGGGGGCTGAGTGGGGGAAAATGCTGTCCCCCTCTGGAACTGCTTTGTTTCCTTTGGGAGTCTTTCAGCTCTGAAAAGGAGGTATACCCATTGGGTTGGGCCAGGGACACGTGGCATAGAAGAAAGAAGGTGGGGCAGGGCAACATGGACGTCCACAGGCTACCTTCCTGATGCCCTCCCTGTTACACTGGGCACATGACTGCCAAGTTAAGGACAATGTTTCCCAGTCTCTGTTGCAACTGAGCAGGCTCTACAGTAAATCTTGTTAATTAAATCCAAGGGAGGGATGGTGGCCTAGTTAGGGTCACTTATCAACCTGGAGTCATTTGAAGGAGTCTCAGTTGGGGGATTAGCCAGATCAGATTGGCCTGTGGTCAGGTCTGCGAGGAATTGTCTTAATGAGTGATTCGGAAGGGCCCAGCCCACTGTAGGCTCCACCATCTTCATGCAGGTGGGTCTGAGTGGTATAGGAAAGCTGACTAAGCCTGAGCTGGAGGACGAGGTGGTGAGGAGCCATCCTCTGTGGCTTCTGCTTCAAGCTCCTGCCTTCTATTCCTGCTTTAGCTCAATGATGCATGCGCTATAACCTTTAGGATGAAGTAAGCACCTCCCCCAAGCTGCTTTTGGCCACTGTGTTTATCATAACAATAGAGAGCAAACTAGGAGTGATGCTGCATGCTTCCACCACTGTCTGCGGAAGATGGTTGTGAGACAGCCAGCCCCAGTCCCTAGGGAACCAAAGGAGCAACAAGACGGAAGGAACCTGGGCCTACACGTCATTCCTATGCACCTATCACCTTCCTTGATATTAGAGAGAGACGAGCAACCATCTGGTTTGAGACTCTTGGTTTCCTTCTGGGACCTCAGGAGGTACAGAGACCAGAGTTCAGTTCAGCTAAAGAGATAACCTTCTCCTGGGCAGTGGAGAGGGTGGACAAGGGACATTATGTGGTAGTGAGCTCCCTGTCCACAGAAGTATTCAAGGAGAAGCTGGATGCAATGGAAGGAAATATGCCCTAGCATTCAGGGAAAGATAGAAACAGTGGTATCTGTCTAACCCTGCATCTCTCAAGGGAGCTGGGTAACCAAGAGGATGGTGGGATGATGCCACAGAACCAGGAGGCATCCTGGGCCTGGGATGGACTGGCTGAACTCAGAAGAGGCTGGGACACAGGACAGCGGGTGTGCTGAATGAGATGCATTCTAGTATGTGGGAGCCTCCTTCTTGCTGGGTGACCTCGGGTGGTCCCTTCCTTTTCCTACTGGGCCTCAGTTTCCCTATCTATAGCTAGAATAAGTAAGCAAGGTAGCCCTTTGTGCCTAGACTTCTTTTCCCAAAGGACTGCCAAAACTTTGAACACCTCCACCAGCTAAACCCCAATGCCCCAGCAGAGCCACTGCAGATAGCAATCTAAACTGCCACAAACCAGTTCCCCAGACCCCATCATCCCTGTGTAAACTAATGAGAAATGTTTCCCAGCTGAAAGACCCTCCTGGTTGGGGTCTGGAGATGGAAAGAAATCTCAGCAGCGCTAGGAGCCAACTCCCTGCAGGAGAACATCAGCCCAGGCCCTGCTGCATCAGGAGCTCTAAGGGAAGAAGAAAGAAGCACATGGCAAGGGATTCTGAGTCCTGTGCCACTAGCCCAGCCGGAGCAGCTTGCTTCCTCTAAACTATCTGGATCAGACTCCAGAGCTTGTGGGATGGGAGTCTCTGCTCTCAGCTGCAAGCTGGGGAACCCCCTAGCCTTTTGTCAAAGCCTGTCTTACCATCTGGAAAATGGGCACACCAAGCTGACCGAAAATGAGCACACCGAAAGAATCAGCCATCCGGGAGAGGACCTGGGACACAATCTGCACCTGCTCAGAAACTACGTGCAATCTGCTAACAGACAAGCCTTTCTCAGAACAAAGCTTCTCCCTCCCTGTAAAACTGGTGACAACAAACACCATTCTCCCTACCTATAAACCAGGTGACAGTACACACCGTTCTCCCTACCTATAAACCAGGTGACAGCACACACCATTCTCCCTACCTATAAACCAGGTGACAGCACACACCGTTCTCCCTACCTATAAACCAGGTGACAGCACACACCATTCTCCCTCCCTGTAAACAGCACAGCAGCGACGCTCAGGCCAGAGGCAACTGAAAACCCTTAGCTCTGAGAAGCTGGGCAGAAAGGTTCTCCGCTCTGGCAGTGAGGCCAGGGTGGGACTTGACATCGTTCTCTTTGTGAGTGGAGGCATGAAGGTGTGGCAGAGCCCTCCCCAGGGGTTCTCAGTCACCAGCCAACCGTACAACAATTTGCGAGACAGCTTGAGGCACAAGGCTAACGGTCGCCGCTTGTCGCCCTGTGATTCTGCACCGATCGGCCGGCAATCAGCACTCTAAATTATTTATTCTGTTGTTTGTTTAAAGATATGTGGCCTGGACTTGACAGGGTGAAAAATGTCCCCGTTTCACGGGAGTGACACCTCCCCACTCCTCCCTCTCACAGCCCCTTGGCTAGGCTGTCCCTAGAATTGATCACCATGGAGCCCTGTCACTGAGAGAGACAGGGGACAAAGGGAGCTGCCACCTCTGGCTCTGGCTGCAGGAGGTGCTGGGCCCACCCTTACAGGAGCAGGGTTGAGGACCTGTCTCCCCTCTACCTACACTTCCTTTTCTGACCTTGTGATCAGGCTGAACATGACAGAGGGTCAGTGTCAGTGAGGCCATCAAAACTCAGCCAAGCTCCTCACCCTGTGGTCACCACTGGTTGATGAGTGTAATCAAAATATTAATAACCCTTCAGAGTTTTATCGTGGATACATCTTACTCTCGACAGACAGCATGTGCATGTGTGTGCACGTGTGCATACCCGTTTCTTTGTGTGTGGAGCCACTCATGCACCAGTGTATAGGGGCCTTGGAGGAATCGGGCTGGAATGGACACGTGTCCATAGGAAAGGGTCCCAGTGCTCAAGCCAGAAATATAGAAACAGCTACGCTGAGGACCCCTGGCATTCAAGTGATCATGGAAGCAAGAGGGGGGTCCTGTGAAGACCCTCTGCCTCTATCCATCCTAAGGCAGTATCTGAAGAAAGCACCAAGGTCAGAGGACAAGGGTCGCATGGTTTTCTGGGAGGAGGAACAAGAACAGGGAAGTAAATTGTGGGGGAAGCTGTTGACACAAGGTTGGGACACATCAGAAGTGAGATATATAATACCCCACATAGAGGATGGGCATCCAAGAGACAGGGAGGCCTTTGCACAGAGGAAGTCTCCATGCTGAGGTCAGCACTGCCATATAACATTAGGAGGAGCCCTCACTTCCTTTGGGTCTCAACTGGGGATCCAGCCCAGGTCGAGCCTGTCCCTGGCTGCCACCAACTGGCTCTGTATGTCAAGTCTGCAGAGCAGGGGCCTCTGTCGAGGCTCCAGAAAAGCCCTGGGGAAAATGCTGCTCCTTGGGTAGCCCACTCTAGCCTCACCCACCTGTCCCAGGATGGCCATGTCCTAGGGTCCCCATCTTTCAGACCCGCTAGAGACAAAGCCAAAGGTCCCTCCTCAGTTACTACAGGAACTAGGCCTCTGTGGCAATACCCCTTCCTCAGAACTGATAGACGCAGGCCAGAACAGGGATATGGTGGGGTCTAAGCACCCTGCGGGAACCAGGTCATCAGCACAGAAGGATGTGGTCACTCCCAGGGTCTCTGAGTTCTCTCCAGCCACAAGGAAGGGCCTAACAGGACAACTGTGATGACCTGCAACTTACTATCTCCTACCAGACAGCAGGTAGTAATGAGGCCTTCATCAGCCTGTGCAAAGGGGCGGGGCGGTGCAAAGGGGCGGGGCGGTGCAAAGGGGCGGGGCGGAGCAAGGGGTGGGGCGGGGCCTAGGAGTCAAAGGAAAGCGGCCATACACTCACCTGGGGCCTCCAGGTTCTCACACAGCTCTGACTTGGCTTCCCCATTGGGCCTGAAGTTGCCCTTCTGTGTGAACTTGTTGGACATGGTGGCGGCGGTGACCACGGCTTTGAGGCTGCGCTTGCGCTTGGGCACGTTCTGCTCCGGGTGGAAGAGGATGATGTAGACTTTGGGCATGTAGAGCATCCCCAGGGACACTGAAGCGCTCAGACTCACAGAGACCGTCAGTGTGGTTGTCTGGATGTACAGCTGTGGGCGGGCCGCAGGGAGGGGTCAGAGCCAGCTCCGCCTTCATGCTCCTCAGCTCCGCCCCATTCTACCAAGAATCTACCCACCTGACCCTGCCCTGCTCCAGCTCCACCCCCTCTGGCTCCACCCACCTCTGCTCAGCTAATTCTCATTTTAGAGGGCCCTGATCTGTCCAGCACCCATCTAGGAACACACAGCTGGTACGGATCCATTCTGCACCTGATGGCTTGGAGCAGAAGGAAGTCAGAATTCCTGACCCTCACATCCTAGCATGTGAACTTGGGCAGGACAGTTCTTGTGCCTGTTTCCTTATGTACAAAACAGGCCTGAAAACGACAGTACCTACCTCACAGAGCTGTGGCAAGGGCGGAGTTAACAGTGTTAAGGGTACAGGAAGTGCTGTCTGTGTGTGGTGGTGTTGTGAAACAGCCCCCCTACATCCAACCTGGAGAAATGTCTCCAGCATAGTTCCGGGGACCAGAGCTGACCTTCACAGGAGCAATCCCTGCCCAAGGCTGTGAGTGACGTGAGCCCCCACTGGTGCCTTGGAACAGCTTCCAGCAGCCCTTCATCCGGTGACTATCCCCCCACCATGTGCTTCCCACGTAGAACAGGCCCGACTGGGGACCCATGACACCCGGCGGAAGATGGCTGTGGCACCAATGCTGTCAAAGCTCATTTCATGCTCGCTCGCCAGCACTAACGGTGACAGATGTTTAGCAAAATGCGAGCCCATTAATCTGGGTGTCGGATAATCCATTCTTCAATGGCGGAAGCCCTCCAAACAGAGCCCAGCAATTGTCACCGCCCTGCCCAGGTTCTCTCCCACCTCCTTCTTTGTGACAGGTGATCCAGGCCCCAGATGCCCCTCTCAGCTCAGCTGGGGCTCCAGGTGCTGACATGGAGGAGACAGGAAATGCCCCCAAGCCTAGGTTCCTGCCCTAGAGTGCGGCTGATACTCAGTTATTCAAAGACTACCCCAATTCCCAAAGGCACCCTGTACTTCTCTCTACAGTGTGGGGTACACATCTATGCTTCTTTCTGAAGACACATGGCTCCTAAAACAGTAGAGGCTCTCTACCCTGTCCGTAGTGAGATTCTGGGCAAGCCTGTTCCCCTCTTTGGGCTTCCGGCCCCCACTATTCATTAACACAGGCAGAATTCGTAACAGTTTGGACTCTGTATGATATGTGCACAGGAACCTTGTGTGTGCCTTTGCCCCGGGTTATGAATGGCACCTAGCGCTGAACAGAGTCACTGTTTCTGGGTTTTCCCTTTTCAGCCCAGGAGTCTTTCTGAAGACATAGAAGGGTTAATGGCAGCTCAGACTAGAGTTAAAGTTACTGAAGACCTGCTCCGAAGTGCTCTGGGGTCCCTAACCGCCTCAGGGTAGAGACTTGAATCTTCTCCTTGGCCCAGAACCCAGAGTTCCTCACCAACCCTGGAGCTGGGTCTCTGGATCCAGCACCTTCTGGTGTCCCCTGTGTACAGGTCTATGTGGCTCTCAGGAGTCGTGGCTGGTGAGCCCTTCTAGAGAAGTCAGTCTAGAGGTCTCCTAGAACTCAGGTGGCACCTGTGTCAGGGTAAGGAGCATGGGAGGGAGGGAGAGAGGCCTTGGGACAGTCTGAGGTCTAAGTGAGGGCCAGCCTACAATGTGACCTCACTGCCTAACCATCTGGCCTCGGGGTTCGCCTGCCACCAACTCAGGTAGACCAGACCAGCCAGCACAGCAGCTGCTTTGTGGAGTCCTCTCGGAAGCCCTGTCAGCTACAGCCACCACTGTCCTAATGAATAGGGTTTGACAGGGCACAAAGCATAGGTAGCAGCAGGTGTATGCATGGACCATAGTCCCCTGCCTCTGTGCCAGGGCTGTGGGAAGCCATGAGGATCTGAGTTCCACCCACTTTGGCTTAGAATCTACAAGCCCAGGAACCCCCTCTCTCCTGGCTGACTCTCCAGCCACATCCTGCCCAAGGCTGGCTGAGCAGTGGCCTCACAAAAAAGATAATTACCATGTTAGATGGCTCACAGCAACACCTCACAGCTGTTAAGCCCTAAGAATCCTGGTTAAGGTGGGAGAGCCATCACTGGCTCTCCAGAACAGCCCGGACTGCCTCACACAACACCCAGGGGAGCCATGCATGCCTGCTAACACCTGCACACGCATACCTGACCTCACACGCACGCCTGGCTTACATCCTGTCCCTACAGCTGGGTGCATATGAATATACACAGATCCATTCAGACAACTGCGTGGCCACCCGTATGTACCCGCCAGCACCTGAACCCCTGTGTGCACACACACTCGTCCATGCAGGCAGCTGTGAATCCCTTGGCACATCGGTCCCTCATGTCCACTGTCTGTGTGTGTCTCACTGTTCATCTACCGCTGAGCGTGCATGCGCACCTAAGGCCATGCTTATGTCTGCACACACACACATTTATATACACGCACTCTCCCTAAGGAGGCTGGTGTCCCAAGTGACTCAAAACTCAATGTCTCTGCTCTGCCTCCATTTGGAGGCTGGGAGAGGGTTAGCTCTGGGTAGCGTGGCCACACATTGGTGAAAGCTCCCTGTTATAGAGCTCGGAATGTACCCTACCCCTGTCTGGATTCTGAAGGGGCTAGCTCCATACACCCTAGCATCTCCGTCCAGATCCCAAGAAGAGCCCCTCGGAGGGCAGGAATCCAGGATGGGAGGGCCTTGGCTGCCATGTTGTGGTACAGACCCAGATGCCCTCCATAAGACACACAGGAGGAACCCCCAGATGGGGCCAACACAATTTCTCAAGCTGTCAGCTTCCTGGGGCACCTCACAGAGGAGTGGGGCCTCTGCCTGTACCACCCCATCGAGAGAGAGAGAGAGAGAGAGAGCAAGGGGGAAACCTTACAACTTTGAGAGAAAACAGAGCGAGGTTTAAAGAAAGCAGTTCCTGGCTCCTAGGGTTCCATTCTCATTCCCCACTCCGCCACGCTCCCTGACCACCCACCTTGTCGGCCGACTGCGAGGTGCCAAAAAAGATGGGGATGAAGGCCAGCCAGACAATGCAGGTGGTGTACATAGTGAAGCCAATGGGCTTGGCCTCATTGAAGGTCTCAGGCACGCCTCGGGTCTTGATGGCGTACACAGTACACGTGACCATCAGCAGCATGCTGTAGCCCAGCAGGCAGATGAGTGACAGGTCCGAGATGTCACACTTGAGCACGCCCCTGGCAAAGCGGGGGTCAAGTGTCCGTTGGTCCTGGAAGTCCACCACTGAGTGGGAGGGGTCCACGACAAACCACACACAGATGCCAAGCAGCTGCAGGGAGATGAGGATGAAGGTGATGGCCAGCTGGGAAGCCGGGCTGATGAACCGCGGGGCGCTGACCGACCGCTTGCCCTGCTCGAAGATGCGGTAAATGCGGTTGGTCTTGGTCAGCAGGGCCGCGTAGCTGATGCTCATTCCGAGTCCCAGGAAGATGCGGCGGAGTGAACAGGTCCCCAGGTCTGGCTCCGCGATCATGAGGAAGGTGGTGGCATAACACAGAAAGATGCCCGCCAGCAGCACATAGCTCAGCTCCCGGCCTGAGGCCTTGACGATGGGGGTATCGTTGTAGCGCACAAAGGTGACCACCACGAACAACGTGGCGGCGATGCCCACCACAGCCAGGAAGAGAGGTAGCACAGCCCAGGGCGAGTCCCACTCCAACTTGACAATGGGGATGGGCTGGCAGCTCGTGCGGTTCTGCGTGGGCCGCATGTCGTAGGGGCAGGTCTTACAGGTGTAGCGGTCCACCTGGTACTGGTACCCGGTGCAGGGCTCACAGTGCCAGCAGCAAGCCATGCCCTTCACTGTCTTCTTCCGCTCGCCCGGCTGGCAGGGCAGACTGCAGATGGATCTCGGCAGCTGCTGGCCACTCCCTGGCCACTGCATCCTCTCTATCTGGAAATGACAGCAGCACAGAGCTGGCCTCAGGACATGCCAGCAGCTCCCAGACCTCACCCCCGAGATCTTCTCTCAGGCTTCACACCTGAACAGGCCCAAAAGCCCAGCTATCTGGACCTCACCAGAGCTGACTGACTGAGAGTTGGAATCAAACAATTTACCATGCGATCCAGACACCAGTAAGTTCCAAACTCATCACTCATCTGAAGAAACTGAGTCTCAAGAGCATAGTGGTGACTCCTAAAGTCACATTAAGCACCCATGCGGAGCAAAGACCCAGGAGTCCTGACTTCCAAACCCTGAGGCTGGGGACTGTGTTTCCAGGAGCCAGTTAGAAATGCCCGGTTCAACCCGCCTAACCCCTGTGTGTGTGAACAAGCCCCTCCCGTGTGGTTCTCATGCACGGTGGAGTGGGAGACAGACTGTCTCAAAGCTCAGCCCCCACCCGAGCTTCTGCCCAGCGACTCCGGAGTCCTGCTCAGCTGAAAACAAGGAACAAAGATTTAATCAGAAGACATTTAATGAGCGCCTGGGGGTTAGCATTCCTTTACATCCAGGCTCAAAATGAGAGCACTGCTCCTGGGCTCTGAAGATACAGTTGGTGGAAGCAAAGCCAGCCAGGGAGGATTGTCACGCTCTACCAAATTCTTCACATTAAGGGAACTAACCCAGTGGCCCAGAGAGCTGCAGGTGCTGGACCCTGGAGCCTGGTGAACCTGGGGAGCCCTGGTCAAAGGGAGCACGCCAAGGGCCACACCACAGCCCTGGTCAAAGGGAGCACACCAAGGGCCACACGGCAGTCAGTTCACAAAGCAGCAAGCCTGGTCTAGTGGGACAGAGTGTGTGCGTGTGCGTGTGCGTGCATGCGTGCGTGTACCTTTGTCTGTTTCTGCGTGTCTATGTTTATGTCTGTATGAGTGTGTGTATCTATGTATGTGTGTTTGTGTGCCTGTGTGTGTCTGTATGTGTATATATCTCTGTGTATGTGTCTGTGTCTCTGTATGTCTGTGTCTGTGTGTGTACCTGTGTGTCTTTGTATGTGTGTCTGTGTCTATATCTGTGTCTGTATCTATGTCTGTGTGTATCTGTGTCTGTGTGTGTGCCTGTATGTCTCTGTATATCTCTCTGTGTGTGTCTGTATGTGTATATGTGTGTGTATCTGTATGCATGTCTGTGTCTATTTCTGTGTCTTTGTATTGTGTCTACCTATGTGTCTGTCTGTCTTTGTGTGTCTGTGTGTCAGCCTTTGTCTATGTGTCTGTGTCTCTGTGCATGCCTGTGTGTTTGACTTTGTCTATGTGTCTGTGTCTGTATGCATGTCTGTGTGTCTGTCTGTGTGTCTATCTTTGTCTATGTGTCTGTGTCTGTTTTTGTTTATGTGTGTGTGTGTGTGTCTGTATGTATGTCTGTGGGTGTCTGTTTCTGTGTCTCTGTGTTGTGTCTGTCTATGTGTCTGTGTCTGTCTGCCTGCCTGCCTGTCTGTCTTTGTCTGTGTATTCTTGTGTCGGTCTATGTGCTTACCGAGTGCCCTCTCCTGCAGGAATGTGTGTGCCTGGTTGAGGCAGTCCAGAGGCTCCTGAACTGAAAAGACGGAAGTAGGAAAGGGCAGAGTGGAGAGGAAGCCTAATGGAGAGGTTGTCTCGGGCTCTGTGTATCATGGGATGTGTCATCCTAGCAGCCAAAGGGAGCAGTGACTGCATTGATCCTGTAGGAAGATGGTGGATATTCGGGAAAACCCTGGCCCCCCATGAAGATAGTCCAGTCCTAGGGTCACCGCTATGGCTGGCTAGGGGACTTGAGAAAACACCTGGCCTATCGACCCGCTGATCTCCAAGTGTTCTAAGGGCAGCTGGTATGGAGCTACCTTGCCTCTTGTTAGCACCTGTGGCTCCCACGGGGGATACTGAAACACCTCACTAGGACAGCTTCCTTTACCTGCAGATCCCCTCGGGTAGCCTGGTACCCTGAGTCCTCTCCCTCAGCTCCCGGAAGCCTGCCTGCAATGGCTCCTCAGGCAGCCTAAAGTCAGCCAGCCAGGGAGCAAACTGGAAGGCTCCAGCCCTCACCTCACCTCACCATTGTGACTTAGTCCCTTCCTTACAGATCAGGGTACCCTGATCTGAGCCAAGTTGGGATGTGGGAGCAGACAGACTGGCAGGAAGGGAAAAGGAAACCTTCAGAACTACACACACACACACACACACACACACACACACACACACATACCTGCTAAGCCTTCGGGCCTAGCATCTCTGAAAGAGAAACAGGACAATGTCCACCTCACAGAGCTACCACCCTCTCAGCCAGACACATGGTTAGACTGTAGCAGTATAGACAGGTGTGCGTGTGCACACGCCGCCGTGGACAGGCCTCTGTCCCCTGCACAGAACACACTCTGATCTGACCCCCCTCTACCCAGCATCTGGAAAACCTTGTTACAAAAACAGGTTTTGCTCCTCCAAGCTGTGTGACCTCGGGAAAAATCCCTCCCTAGGGATAATGTCCTGAGACATTTGCTGCACTGAGAAGACTCTGGGACCCGGAATAAGGGGACCCATGCTGGGCAGGGCTGCTGGGGCTCCTTGACTGGAAGAGAACACACAGATGTCTCCCCTTTGTTCTTGCAGTGCAGAGACCAAGTCCCCAGCAGCTCACTGTAGGTGCTTTCTCTCGACAACAACAAGTTTCATTGCTTGGGGTACCAACCCCAGGAGCAAGAAGGACAGCCCTGGCATCTCTTGGGTAAGCCAGGAGGGCATGACGAGGAACACCCTGAGCAGTCAGAGACTCGCTCTCAGATAGCTTGGCATCAGTGACCTCCTCCAAGCCCAGCGGGTGTCTGCACTCTGTCCCCTCCCTGTCCTCATGCTTACTCTGAGGTGCAGGTGGTCCGTCCATGAGCCGATGACCTTGTACTCAGCTGAGCCGTTACGCAGTTGGTACTGGTAGATGTCATAGCGTCCCGGCGCGTCTCCATTCTCGTTGAAGGTCACAGGGTTCCCTGCAATGCCTGCATGGGAGGACTTCGCTGAGCCTTTACCCAGGCACAGGGAGGTTTATAAACTGAAGACAGAGGTATCTGTGGGAAGATCCCTGCACAGAACATCTGAAGAGAGCACTATTCCCACCCCAAGAGCCCAGACCTTTATACCCTGCAATCACATGGCCCAGGACACCCCAGAGTTAAGTAGTGTCCTGTTCCATGTCCCCACCTGAGAAGTTGACATTTCTGATGTACTTAAGCAGCTGGGTGCCGTCCACGGGGTCCATGCGAGGGCAGAGTCCTACACGGCCGGGACACAGGTCACGATGCATGGCATGCAGCGCGTGGCCCATGGCGTACACAGCATCAATCACGAACTGCACCTTCCCCTCCTGTTCATAGGCCGAGTCCTGTCCGATGCGCTCTCTGTCTGTGAGAGAGCAGCATGCCGGGCACCCATGAGGCCCTCTGAGCCAGGCAGGGCAGTGTGAGCCTGAGCCTACCCCATCTAGGCACAGCCAGGTCTCCTGATTTGAAACCCTATGGCTGTTTCACCACCATGACGTGTTTATGGAGAGGGTGACCCCAGAGCATAAAAGGGAGAGGCCTCGGCCCTACACTATACTTCACAAGGCTCCAGAACAGCCAGAACAAGCCCCCTTGGTTCAGCCACTATCAGCAGGCAGAGACCTGCTAACATCCTTAGGACCATGGTATCTACTAGCCCTCTCTCAGCTGACCTGCAATCACCAGAGGCTTGGGAACAGCCATGACAGGGGCTGTATCTCTCCCGAGGGTCATGGTGTCCCGAAATCAGCTCACCATGGGCTGCCACTCCAGAATGTGACACCCTCTTCCCAGGAGACCCAGAGAAGCCAAACCTGGCCTCTGGTGGCCCTCGGTGGCTTTTAGACACTTGACACCAGACATCAGCATCAGGCCCGCCCGTGTCTCACCTCTTCAGTGACAGCCTTCCCAACAAGCCATGGTGAGTGAACTCACCTAGTAGTCTTCTTACTACTGACTGAAGTGCCCCCCACCCCCTCCACATACCTCCTGTTGTGAGGTGCTACCCTCCCAGCAAAACATCTGCTATCTCCAACAGACCAGCTGTGCCCATGTACAACAGCTGGATCCCTTCACAAGAGGGAGGCCAGGGTCACTGGACCCTCACGTGTTTCTAGACACTCCTCCCAGCCGCCTGGATGCAATTCCTCCCTTGTTGTCCATGCCCTAGGGTTACGAGGGAAGTTCTAGAGGTTCTACAAGCTGAGGGACATAAATAGAAGGAGCCTCCATTGATGTGGCCAGGAGGAGCCATCTTTCAGTCAGTCTGAGCACAGACCTTCCAGCGTGGCGACTTGAGGTCACCCACACTCCTGCCTGTAACCCTTCATACACTACAAGTAAACGCAGTCCTCCTGGTCTCTGTATGTGATCTACCTGTCATCTTACGACTGTCCTTCACAACACGGCTTGTGCCCTTGGCTGAGACTCTCTGAGACAGAGTTATTAAAACTCATCCCGGCCGGACAGTGGTGACGCACACCTTTAGTCCCAGCACTTGGGAGGCAGAGGCAGGTGGATTTCTTTGTTTTGTTTTGTTTTTTGAGACAGAGTTTCTCTGTGTAGCCCTGGCTGTCCTGGAACTCACTCTGTAGACCAGGCTGGCCTCGAAGTCAGAAATCCACCTGCCTCTGCCTCCCAAGTGCTGGGATTAAAGGCGTGCGCCACCACCACCCAGCCGGCAGGTCTGGGTGTCCTCCAGTGTCAGGGGTCGACCAGCCCTGCTCCAGTGGACGTGAGATTGTGGGGTGGTGAGGCACAGGTTGGTGGCCAGCCAGTGTCATCTAGATATGGGTGGCCAGAATGGGGGCTTTTGAAGTGGCAGCAGCGACCCCTGAACTGTGACATCCAGGAAGTCTCCCTAGAGGTAGCAGCTCTTGGCCTGGGTCCTACATGATAGATGATTTTTAAAAACTATGTGTTCCGATATCTGTTGAGCTCCTATAAGCTAGGTGCTGTGCTGAGCCCTGTATGTGCTGGGTTTTGCAGGATTAGCTCATTGGATTAGTTATTACTTCTATTTCTATTTTTTTAGATTATTTATTTTAATTTATGTACATGAGTGCTTTTGTCTACATGTACGGGTGTGCAGGTGGAGCTGAGAAGGAATCACATCCCCTGGAGTGAAACATGGCCGCAAGTCCACCGTGTGGGAGCTAGAAACTGGCCTGGGGTCTCCAGGAAAGCCATAGCTCTTGAGTTACATTTACTGATTGTGTGTGTGAGCTCGTGTGCCCCAGACCACACGTGGGGGTCGGAGGACAACTTGGAGGGGTCAGGTCTCCATTTCCACCATGTCGGTCTCAGGACATCAGTGAATCCTTACCTCGCTGACATGACTAGCCAGTTCCTTTACAGAGATGGAGAGACTGAGGCACAGAAATGCCGGGCAACAAGCAGGGTCCTAGCAGGAGCTAAGATGTGGGCATCCTAACGCCAGGCTGTCCTCAGTGCTGAGCATGGGAAGGAAGCAGGCAAGAGAGCTGGAAAGAGGGGTCAGGGCCCATAGGTGTCCATAGAAGGAGAGAGAAAATGGAACCCTTGGGAAGTCCAGGGTGCTTGCAAGCCATAGTCCTACATGCTGCCGTGCAGCAAAACAGAAAAGGCCACTGGCTATGTCTCAGCCCCACTCCCAGATCCCTGCCCAAGGGTATAGAAGAACAGTCCAAAGGTGAGATCACATACAAAGACCAGGTGGGCTGGGTTATCACTCAGCCCATGTTCCCTGGGGACTCAGGAAGACATGTCCATCTTCCTGCCCAGGGTACCTCAGAAGCAGACCTGAGGTAGGGAGAGTTCAGTGACCATCTCCCGTGTGTGCCCTGCTATCCAATCTCTTCACACCAGGTAAGACACTCACAGACCTGGACCTGGGAGGCAGGGCTGACGGCTGTGGCACTTGTCACTAGGGGTTGCCCTGTTGGCCAGGACTAGCCTTGGCTCACCCAGAGGAGGTATTCATTGGTTGAGAGTGAACATAGGAGATGTCCAACAGCAATATCCTGGGACTGGGCTGTTGGTTTCCTGCTTCAGTCATCTTGTCACAAATATAAAAACAGAGGCCAGGAGAGGGGGTACTCCAGCCATGCAGACATGGTAGGGCCTCTGGATGGCAGGGCAGGTACCCCACCCTCCAGAGCTAGCCTGCATGCCTCTCCCACCACGCTTGGCCTGTGCCGCCTCTGAGCCTCCCTGTCTAATTTCCTAACAGCTCTGTCAGTTCTAGGTCAAGATGCAAACAGCTGGAGCAGCAAAAACGCAGATCTTCCAGTCTGCTCATCCTGTCTTCTTGTCAAAGCCTCCACCATGGGGCGCTGAGAGCCCAGGAGGAGAGAAATCAGCAGAGAGGGCTGGGCTCTGTTAGGACAGATAGCCTGTCCTAGGTATCCCAGCCGGCATGCCCTCCTGGCACCCCACTCAGGCCTTGAACCCCATTCCGTCACAGTGCCCACCTCACCTCTGTTCATGACACATCTGACAAAAAGTAAATTACCAGGCAAAGATACAAAATGAAGCCAGAAGCTGCTACATCACAAAATGGCTCAGAGGCTAACCGCCCTCTGGCCTCTCCTGGCCCCAGCTCCCATGGAACCTCTTCACAGAGCCCTGATGGAGCACTGGCTCCCCTGCCACTGTGGGCTTCCACTGGGGTCATAAGCCACTGGGGTCATAAGCCACTGGAGTCATAAGTCACTGGGGTCATAAGTCACTGGGGTCATAAGACACTGGGGTCATAAGCCACTGGGGTCATAAGCCACTGGGGTCATAAGTCACTGGGGTCATAAGTCACTGGGGTCATAAGCCACTGGGGTCATAAGACACTGGGGTCATAAGCCACTGGGGTCATAAAGAGATGCTAAGGACAAAGACATCCTCCAGAAGCTGCCTCAGCAAGAAAGCCTGTCTCTAGTAGAGTGGCTGAGGAAGGGATCTAGGTACAGACTCATGCACAGCCCTCCTGACTCTCCAGCCAGCAAGTCACAGGGCTGGCCACTGACTCCTCCAGAGGCTAGCCCAGCTACAGATGGCACATAGCGAGATCCCTTACCAAGAGCGAGCCAGACTGTGAGTGAACCCTGTACAGCTTTATCTTCTATATCTCTCCTCTTCTCTCTTTCCCTTCCCTTCCCAGCCTGGAACTCCAGGCCTGTACTCCCAGAAGGCCATAATGACAGGGCCAAAGTGCCCTTCAGTCGGTGGTGACCTGAATCCTAACCTCTTGCTCCAGGGGTCTCCATGCTGTTCTTCCTCCCTGGCCCCGGCCCAAGACAACATTAGAGACTCCTTGTCTGCAGGTCTAAAGCAGGGAGGTGGGGGGATGGTCAGCATCCCCTTTCACAGGTGAGTGGAACCCCAGGCCCAGCAGAAGCCTCACAGCTCTGGGGAGGAGGAGGAGGAGGAGGTGAGGCACACGTGCTTGAGAAGAGCCTCGGGAGGAGATAAATTCCAGACACATGGTGCGGTGACAGCAGCAACAGTTTGAAGATGTCCTAATTGTGTCCCGGGGCACCGTGAGGCAGAGATGCATTTGGCTCAGCCACGGGTGACAGGCAGCTGGGAACGGAGGGAGGATTTTCTCTCCCTCAAAGCCCTGAGCGGTAGTTACTGCAGAGACTGCAGCCTTTGTCACCAGGTTGTAAATTGTAATCGGAATGAGTTTTCAAGGTTGAAATAATCAGAGTCCGAAGCTCTCTCCACTCCTCCACCTGCCCCACCCTGCCACCTGAATTCCACTCCTGGAGACGCCTTCAGGATTGAGCCAGTTCCCTTGCCAGCCCCAGACATGCAGATTCACATGTTTGTGTGTGCGCACAATAACACACACACACCCATATACAGACACATACAATGTAGACACTGCTACAAGACAGCACGCACGAGCTATCCAACATCCCAGCATCCTGGGCTGACCCATCCCACAAGGAGGTGCTGACAAGACTCACTTTCAGGTCCCCCTCAGTCCCCCCAGGCTGACCAGGTCTCACACCTGACTCCATACCTGTTGTCCGTGTTTCTGTTTGGTTAGTTGGGCGTTTGGTTTATTTGGGGGGAATAGGGTCTCACTCTATAGCCCAAGCCGACCTCCGAAACTAGGGTGATCGTCCTGCCTGTCTCCCAAGTGCTGAAAATACAGATGTGCTCCACCACATCAGGCAGCTGCGGGTGTTTATATAGAGAAGGATCCAGAAGGGGGTGAGGAAGAACTGGAGTGGGGTTCTTCCAGAGTGGGGAGGGACACAGGTATGGCACCGGAAAGCAAAAGTGTGAGGCCTGTCTCCCTGGAGACCTCCAGGACACCGCAGGCCTGCCTGCCAAAGCTGGCTGAGTTCGGTGGTTGTTGCACCCCAAGCCATCCCATTGTGAAGCCACTCCCTCCCAGGGGCTCCCCTCCCTTCCTGGCAGGGCTCTCCCCAACCATGCTCACTCCTGATGCTCAGAGCTATCTGTGCTGACCCCTCCCTGGGATCCTCCGCCCACTCCTCCACCCTGCCCCTCCCAGATGAGGTGAGTTCAGCCACTGGACTTCAGGCTCCATCCTTGGCTTCTTGTCCTCTCCTCCTTCCCCGGCCTGAGGTCCCCCAGCAAGCTCTCCAGCCATTCTGAAAGACTGCCAACAGCCTGATCCCTGCACGACCCCTGCTTGCCGCTGATATGCCTCTGACCCAGACCCTGTCACTGTCATCTCTGCCATCCATCCAGCAGACTCCTTCCCAGTCATCAGAGCACAGGGTGGGCCCCACCACTCCCCTGTCAAGTCTTTGCTAGTCACCAAGTAACTCAGGCTACCCCTCTCCACCTCTCTAGCCTTATCTCCCTCCTCTTGCCCTGCCTCAGCACTGTGGGAGAGCCTCATGACTTCCTAGCATGGGTCGGGCTTGAGCCTACCTCAGGACCTTTGCACACACTACCCTCTCCCTGGTATGGGCTCTCCCAGCTCTCTCTCCACATGGTACCCTCCTCCTTCTCTCCCTCCTCAGGTGTGTGGCAGAGTGTCGCCCGCTGGCAGTCTCAGGAACACCTCAGTTAAGTGTGCAACCTGCCTAGGCTCCCAGAATTCCTAACTTCCCTCCTAAGCCCCACCCTCATCCTCAGGATGGGCTCCCTCCTCTCTGGAGCTGTCAGGCTTCACCGCTACCCTGGCCCGGCTGCCAGAGATCTCTGAGGCAGGTCTGCTCCCAGTGCAACTAGCACAGGCTGGGCACACACTCAGCCTCTCCCTCTCCCTCTCTCTCTCTCCTCTTTCCCACCCAGCATGTGTGTGTATTTGTGTGTCTATGTGTATTGTATGTGCATGTGTCTTTATATGTCCATGAGTGTGTGAGAGTGTACATGTGCACCTGAGTATGTGCGTATGTGTGTGTGTGTGAGTGTGTGTGCCTGTATGTGTGTCTCTGTGTTTGTGAGTGTGTCTGTGTATGAATGTGTGTGTTTGTGAGTGTGTCTCTCTGTGTGTGTGTCTGTGTAAGTGTGTGTGTTTGTGTGTGCCTGTGTGAGTGTGTGTGTTTGTATGTGTGTCTGTGTGTGTGTGTTTGTGTGTGCCTTTGTGAATGTGTGTGTGTTAGTGAGTGTATATCTGTGTCTGTGTTTGTGTGAGTGTGTATGTGTCTATGTCTGTGGGTAGGTATGTGTGAGTGTGTCTGTGTGTGAGTGTGTGTTTGTAAGTGTGAGTATGTGTCTGTGAGTATGTGTCTGTGTGTGTCTGTGTGTGTGTGTGTTTGTGTGTCTGTGTTTATGTGTGAGTGTCTGTGTGTCTGTGTCTATGTGAGTGTGTGTGTATGTGTGTTTGAGTCTCCCACAGGCATGAGTTCACAGAGTAGGCCAGGCTGACTGGCCAGTGAGCACAGAATCTGCCTGTCCATCTCCCTAGACCTGGGACTGTGGGCATATACACATCTGACTTGTGTAAATGGGTTTGGATCAGACTCAGTTCCTCATGCTAGCAAGGCATGCACTTTACTGACGCAGCCATCTCCCAGCCTCACATTCGGCCTCTAAATAAAAACCAGTGATTTCCTGGTAGAAAGACCAAGAAAAGGGTTTAGAGTCAGGACCCAGCATCCCCTGTCTACCAAAGAGCTGAACAACTAGGAGTTCCTAATGGGTGCACAGCTGGTACATAGTAGGTGCTCCCAAAATACTCCCCTTCCCCCCTTTCCCAGAAGGAAGGCTTCCTCAGTCCCTCTATGGAGGAGATGGTTGAAAGGTCCTATAAGAAGGCCAAGGAATGCCGGGCGGTGGTGGCGCACGCCTTTAATCCCAGCACTTGGGAGGCAGAGCAGGCAGATTTCTGAGATTTCTGAGGCTAGCCTGGTCTACAGAGTGAGTTCCAGGACAGCCAGGGATACACAGAGAAACCCTGTTTCAAAACAAACAAACAAAAACAAAACAAAAAACCCATTTAAAAAAAAAAAAAAAAAGGCCAAGGAAGCCTGGGGCAGCCCTGGGTCCAAATCCTAGCTCTGTCAGCTACTACCCCGTATGACCTTAAGTAAGTCCTTAACTTCACTTAGCCTCAGTTCCTCATCTGTAAAATGGGTTACCATAAAGATGAAATGCAAAATCCCAGGACAGATCTAAAACACGAATGGATGCAGTTTAAACTAGCTGGTGGGAGAGCTGTGACGGTTCTAACTGCAGCCAGCACAGTGGGTAACCAACCCTCCCTACACAGCTCCCGCCACCCCATCCTGCCCTCCCTCTCCGGACTTCCAGCCCCTGGGAGCAGCCAACAGTAAATTTTTCCTATCTCCTCATAAACCGAGCCTTCCTCCGCTCAGCCGTCACCTGGCTGGCAGCCCTGTCAAAAAGACGGATGCCACATCTGCTTTGTTTATGACTTTAATTCCCAAGCCTGCTCAGCGCACTCTTGGGGAGGGGCTGGGCGCGCAGGAGGCAGGTGGCAGGCATTGCCCTCCTGGGCCTGACAGCCACAGAGCCGCCCCTCCGTGTGACCCTTCTCGCTCAGTGTGAGCAGCCCATGGGCTGACAGCAGGACAGCTCCCATCGTCCCGGGGAGGCTGTGAGGGAAGGCCGTTCCCGTCCCAGGGCTCTGGAGTGCTGAACAGGGTGGCAGGGTGCCAGGTACAAATGAGGACCTGCTCAAGGTCACACTGGCAAGTGTTGGCAGCGTGATACACACCCGGGCCTACAAGCACTCACAGCTGTGTGGGGAAAATACCAGACCACATGGCTGCCTGCCTTACCTGCATCCTCACACAGCCCCGTCCCTGTCCCTGCATGCCAGCCCTCTCTGCACAGCCTTGAGTGACAGTGACGCTGAGACCTCTGAGCCCCCGACGCAGCCCCCACCACTTTGACAGACGCCCAGGGAATGAAGGATGCGTTTCTCTGTCCTCCAAGTACCCAGGACTTCCACGTACCTCCACGGTCCCCAGGGAGGCCTCCCCTCCACCAAACAAACCTGCCCGCCCCCCACACATACACACAAGCCACAAGGACTCTCCCCTAAGCCTTAGGACTGAGCATCCTCCAGCAGCATCTTGCCCATCACGCATGTGAGCCAGGATAGAAAAAACACAGACTGGACACAGCAAGAGTGGTCCGTGTTCCCTGTGAGATCAGGAGCAGAGCAGGCAGGGCCATGGAACCCAGCCCGTGGAGCCCCACTTCCAGGAGCAGAGCACTGCTGTTGAGAGAGTGCTAGAACCCAGGCTCCAGGGCAGTGGAGACACAACTCTGACCTCACTTCTGGCTGCCTGTGCTAGATACAGACCGAAGAGGCCCTGGGGTCAGAGGAAGGAAAAAGAAGAGGGAGATGTGGGGGAGGACAGAGCACCTGCTTCAGCTCCAAGGCCATGATACTCGGAGGCAAGCTGCATCCTGCCAACTTTAGCACCGTGATACTTGAGAGTGACCTCAGTTTTCTCTTCTGCAAAATGGGTGCAACCACGAGACCATCTAGACCACTCACCCTTGGGGTGGCACAGCCCTTTCTCCGTCTTCTACAGCAGACGAAACAGTACCAAGAGACTCAGACCAATTGACTATTTAAATCCCAAATACTCTCCACACCCACAGCCCTGTCAGCACCTGGCACCCTCACACCAGCTCCATTGTTCATGCTGCATCCTCATTCGGGGATGGGCAGGGTCTTCCATGAGGTACTCCCCCCCCCATGCCACCCTGCCCATCCCATTGTACCTAAGCCAATGACTGCCACCCTCTCCCACGCCCCCACACCCACCCCCACTTAGCTACAAAGTCCCAGGTACCTGCACAGAACGACTCCCTCAGGACTTTTAGCAACCCCTAGCATGCTGGGTATTGTGCTTCCAGTGGTTAAGGAGGCTGATGCAGGAGGCTCACTGCAAGTGTGAAGCCAGCCTGGGCTACAGGAGGCTCACTGCAAGTGTGAAGCCAGCCTGGGCTACAGACTGAGACTTGCAGCCTCAAACAAACAAATAAATACATAGCAAGCCAGACCTGGTGGCGCATGCCTATAATCCTAGCACTCGAGAGGTGGAGGCAGGAGGGTCGGGAGTTCAAGGTCACCCTCCACTAAATCAAGACTCTAAGACCAACCCAAGCTACAAGGGCCTCTGTAAATAAGATAAAAGCTTTTGTGGTAAAGTACCAGACTGCCCTGGTAGAGTCAGTTTGAGAACTTGTGGGTTTCCCCAGTTTATTACCTGTGGACTAAATCTCAGATTCAATGCCCGGCCCCACGTTCCCATTAAAGTCACCAAGGGAGCTTTAAAAGGCCAAGCCCACCAGTGATGGGGCTCTGATCCGTGATGGGGACCCTAAGCACTCCCCAGGTGGCTCTAATGCACAGCCAGGCTGGAGAGCTTCCGATTCTCAGCTCAGAAAGTGACTTTATCAGTGACCTCACTTCCTCCTGCAGACCCCTGGGGACAGCTCACATCGATCCAACTTCTCAGAGGAGCAAGCAAAGGCCAGAGAGTCACAGAGCTGGCCAGGGAGCCCCGCAAGGCTCTACACACTGAGAGGACCTCTGCCTGCCTGCTACAACAGACAGCCGGTTCTGGGATTCCACCTTCAATTGCCTCAGAGGTCTCTCTATCCAGCCTGAAGCCAGTCTGAGCTGAGCCTGTGACAGGAGGTGACTCCAGAAAGTTCTGGTCCTCACCTAGACACTGAAGCAGGACACCCAACTGTCCCTCTCACCCCGCTTCCAGTCTCTCCCACCCACCCTGGGGACCAACTCTGGTAAGCCATGATCAGGGTGTTTAGACAATGTGTCACCCCCACAGAGACACAGGGAGAGCACAGGGGTGGACAGAATACATGACTAGCCTGCTGGTGAGGGCTTAGCCTCCATTAGTAAGCATGTCTGTATTCTTTGTATGTGTGTGCATACATGCACATGCGTGTGCAGAGGTCACAGGATAACCTCTGTGTCGTTCCACAGGTGACTTTCACCTTTTGCTTGCAACAGGGTTTCTCACTGGTCTGGAACTCGGTAGTAGGCTGGCCCAGCTGTGCAGTAAGCCCCAGGGTCCACCTGTCTCTGCACCTCATCATAATATCTCCCTGGGATAACAAATGCAAGCCATGCCTGGCTTTTCCTTCGATTTACTTACGGTTTCGTTTTATGTGTGTGAGCAATTTGCCTGCCTGCGTGTATGTGTGTACAGCATGTACACGCAGTGCTTGTGGAAGACAGAAGAAGACATCGGATGCCCCGGAACTGGAGTTACAGATCATTGTGAGCTACCCTGTGGGTGCTTGGAGCAGGTCTTGAGTCCTCTTCGAGAGCAATGAATGTTCTTTCTTAACCGCTGAGCCATCTCCCCAGCCCCGAACGCCTGTACTACAGGCCTGTACTTCTTGCATAGCTACTGTGACTATTGCCTGGCAGGTGCTGTGTAGCCTTTGACATGTTTCCTAGCCTCTCTGAATCTCCATGGCCCCTTTTACACTTGAATCCTAGGGGTTGCTAGAGTTGGGGGTGAAACCTAACATGGGAGGGTGAAACCTAACATGTAGAAGTGTGAGAACAGGCTCATGTAGGACACGACCTGAGCCCCACGCCCTGCCCAGCTCAGGCCCACCCCTCATGCACACACAGCTATATACGCTGCCCAGACACCAAGGGCTTGGCTGTGAGCTTGGCTGTGACCCAGGAGGACCCCACTGGCCAGTGTTTGCTAGCCCACGTGGGCTGTGGCCACCAGGGGGTGGCATATTCCTCACTCACCAGATCCCCAGTCCCCTACTTCATCTGGCTACCTCTTGCCACCCTAGGGAACCTCAATCTGCCAACGATTCCATGGGGTACACATCTCCAGCCCCACTCTGCCCAAGCTAGCTGCCCAGGCTACTCCAGAGAACACAGGACAGAAGTCTTACACACACACACACACACACACACACACACACACACCGAGAGGTGCCACATGCATACAGCACTAGAGCCCAGTGGCATAGAACGGATTTCTGCTGCAGAGCAGGTAGCCCAGAGCACTCAAGACCTGGGTCCAAATACATATGAAGCAAGTGCCAAGCTGCAGGCTGGGGCCTGAAGCTCAGGCCTTAGCCCCTGGCACCTGTAGGGGGGAAAGACCCCTTCTCAGACCTCTCTCCACCTGGCTCCTCCATGGGGGAGCTCAGTTCCTCCCCCCACAGCACACCCCGGTGGCTGGAAAGGGCTGCTGCCCCTCCCCCACGGCACTCCCCACTCCTGTTCAAATGGGTTCTGTTTCTAGCACATCTCCCTCTGACACATCCCATGATTTATTTATCTTGTTTATCATCTGTCTTTCCATTAGAATAAAAACTCCGTGAGGATTCAGACTCTTTTGTTCTTCATCTTCCACGAGAACAGGCCCAGGTAGTCTGAGTCAGCCCAGTGTCTACTGGGGGACCTAGGAAGCCCCTGATGGGTCAGAGGTACGCTGTACACTCAGAAGTGGGCCGGCCTAGCACGGTGACTCCCAAGGCAAGTCAGAGCTGGACAGCTCCTCTGGTGAGCCCAGAGCCGGTTCCTCCTCTCGCTCTGCTCTCCAGAAGAAACACGGTGCAGTTCTCCCTCCCACTCTGTCCTCCCAGGTCCACTGCAGGCTGCACCCCACGCTAGCTCTAGCCCCCCCCCTTCAGCCCTACAGACTCCACTCTCAGATCAAGTCCACTGCATGTCCACAAACGTGAGGAGTAGTTTCTGAATATTGGTCCTTAAGCCCCTCTAGCTAGACTCTTGGCTCTTCCAGTGTTGGCCTGAGAACTGGGCTGTGACCTCAACTGGCCGGAGTTCAGGGGCCTAACACCAGGCCCTACTGCCAGCAGGCAATGCCTGAACCTCCATGGCCCTATCTTCTGCAGGCTCCGCCTCCCTAAAGCCCGACTCCTCCTTCCCCCAAGAGTCTACATTCTGTAGGTCCATCCCTAAAGACCCACTCTCTGCAGGTACCACCTCCTGTAGGCCCCCTCCCACATGCCCCACCTCCTGTAGACCCCACCCCCTTAGTCCCACCTTCTGCGGGCCCCACCCCCTTAGTTCCACCTTCTTCAGGCCCCACCCCCTTGGTTCCACCTTCCCCAGGCCCCACCTCCCAGACCCCACATTCCGCAAGCACCGCCTTCCACAGGCCCCCGCCACAGGCGCATGCTCACTGGTGCACTTCTTGATGTGGCTTCCCTTCTTGAGCGCGTGGCGGCTCAACTTGCAATGGAAGTTGTCCTCCCAGAACTCGGCAAACCAGATGTTGCGCCTGTTGTTGTCGAGCGTGCGGCTGGAGAAGTATCGGTCGAACCCTGGCAGGAAGTGAGAATGTCAGAGCCTCCTCTCCTGTCCTCTCCACAGGCACCCAAACGTGGAGATAACCGGGGCCCGGAGGGGAAGGGCCATCCTCTGACCTGGGGCCCAGGTACTTAAAAAAAAACCAAAGCATAGTATCATTGTATGCCATGCAAAACAAAAAATGCCGGGTTAGGTCCCAGGGGAGCACATAAAACTTTTTTTTTTTGCTTTTTCGAGACAGGGTTTCTCTGTGTAGCCCTGGCTGTCCTGGAACTCACTCTGTAGACCAGGCTGGCCTCGAACTCAGAAAGTGCTGGGATTAAAGGCGTGCGCCACCACCGCCCCGGCGAGCACATGAAACTTAGGGTCACAGCCTACTTGGCAGAGACACCCTCTTGGATCAGGGGTCAGATTGGCAAGGGGTCTTACAGCAAACAGCAAGACCAGGACCTACCTTGTTCCTTTAGCATAAAACATCTCCACTGCAGGCAAATACCACCTGCTCCTCCGGGCTCTGCCCAGCTCCCTCACCCAGGCAACTCTGCCTCAGGGCTGGTACTAATGGAATAGCGCCTCCTCCCCTGCCCAGAGACCTGAAGCTCACCTCATGGTGGGCTCAGATGGAAGCTAAGGACCTGTCTAAGCCGTGGGAGACAGTGGCGAAGCAGAGGAGATGAAGTCTGGCCAATGGAGGAGCTGGGTGACTCTTTCTTATGGGGACTATTATGGGATACTGAATAGCATCCCAGGCCCCTCCATGAAACAGACTCCAAGGACATCACCCACTTACTACGACAACCAGAGGAGAACCAGTGGCCAGGTATGATGGCCATGCCTTTAATCTTAGCACGAGGGAGGCAGAGGCAGGTAGATCTCTGTGAATTCACGGCCAGCCTGCTCTACATAATGAGTTCTGGGATAGCCAGGGCTACTTAGTGAGTTTCTCAAAAATAACAACAACAGCAACAAAAAAAAAAAAAAAACAGATATAGATGAGAACCAGTACCCTTCAAACTCCCCCGGTGTCCCAGAGAGAAAGGGCACTTAAGTCTTAGGTTCAAATCCCAGCTGTACCCGTGTTACAGGATGGGTGACTCAGTGGAGAGTGGCTGGGAAGCCAAAAATGAGGAGCCTGGCTAGCAGGGGCGACATCTGCCGCAGGGCACCCGTCAGCCGCTAGGGTCGTTTCTGGAGCTCCTCCTGGCTCTGTGTGGCTGAGGTGGTATGGAATTTTCCACTGCCTGTGCTGGCAGGGCCTCAAGGTGAAGAGAGGACACTCCGTGTGACCTTCTGCAAGTGATGGGAAGTAGGGATGAGGGCTGACTCTTGAGCTCCTCTCCCGGCCTGTCAACTACGAGGACTGTGTTCTACTCTGTTTTAGAACACAGGCCCTGAGAGCCGGCTCCCCTCCGTGAGACTGTGAGTCCTGCCAAGTCAGGCCGTTACCCGGCCTTTGACATCATGCCTCACACCCTGCAAGCCTCTGGCCAGAGAGGCTTATTCCTACCCGAGATGCCTGTGGCCTTCGTTTGCCTCAGAGGAAATCGTGTGGGACAAGGCAGAAAGGAAGAGAGGAAAGATAGAGCAGGGAGGCCCAATCCTTGCTGTTGGCCCTGAGCTGGCCACACCCAAACATGTGGCCCTGCGGGCCTCTCTCTCCAGGGCAGTAAGAGACACTTTTGTGACATGGGTTTCACGCATCCCAGAACCCAAAGCGGCTGAGAAGCCAAGGGGACCACTCCGGGTCTACACTCTTATTGTGTCATGCTAGAGGCCTGTGCATGCAGGAGGCTGTAGATGAACCAAGAGGCAAGACAAGTCAGGGAATGGGAAGGCGGAAGTGGACCGGAAACTTTGAGGGGCGGTGGGGGAGGGGCACAGTCTCCTGGGCCTACCTCGAACGGACATCCTCTTGGGGAGAATGGTGACTGCGCCCTCAGCCACTTCCTCAAGGCGCAGCACGGGGGCGCTCTTGGAGCCCCAGCTGTCGGAACCCATCCAAAAGAAGTGGCCGGTCTGGTTGGCCCTGCGCGCTGCCTCCAGCACCCTCCTGTCGGGACACAGCAACCCAGCCCAGACATGTATGGCTACCCAGCTGCCCCAGGCTGTGTCTGGACCCTCTGCCCGTATTTGTTCATCCAGAACTCATGGTTAACCCTGCTCCCAGCCACAGATGATACCCCCATACACAGCCATCCCCCTCACAGCCCACATCCATCCCCAGGCTACATCTGAATCCCTCACCCCTGACTAACAAGCCTACAATCGCCTCTGCCAGTACTCCAGGCCTGCAGCTCCCCCACTGTTCCGCCTAAGCCTGCGTCTACAGTCTACAGTGACCTTTCCCATCCAGCCTATCTTCAAAGGCCCACATCTGCCTCTGCGAAGACCACCATGTCCCCTTAAATCAATATCTGCCCCACCTGTCCTCTCAAAGTCCTGTTCTCCGGGTCCCAGGCCACCCCACACCAAGGCCATCAGCACACAGATGCCCTCAGGATACCCACCCATCCACCCTCTTCTACTCCAGAAGTCAGGCCCTTCCTCGGCTGCTCCAGAGCAGGGTGGTCCCTCCAGTGCTCATCTCTCTTCCAGGTAGGGGCCCTGGTCAAAGGTCACATGCCAGGCCCACCACAGGGCTGAGGGGAGCACATGGCACTCCACTGGTCTTGAACAGAAGGCCCTCAAGACCAGCTCTTATAACCCTGTTCCCTTGGAGAGGAACTAGGACTTTGAAACAGAAATTCCCAGGTAGGAGACAGAGACACCAGGGACCATTCCTGTTCTTCTCTGGTCTATGGCCCCAGGGGTGCTGGGCCTAGGCAGGCAGCAGCCTAGGGGCGGGCAGTGACTAAACTTCTGGAGAGAAACTGCTATCCCCAAGCCCCATAACCTGCTTCCAAGCCAGCCTGTGGTCACCCCGGGCCTGCTCTCGTCTCTCTGCCAACTCTTGGCCCCTTAGCAGGCCACCGCCCACCTTGGGCCACCACTAATGGTAGCTGGGGCGGCCCATGGAACCACAGCCTCCATCCTGCTAATGCTTCCTGCATCTGAGGACCCAAGAGGAGCAGGGATCTCATCCCACATCCAGCCAGTCACCTGCGTTTATTTATACCTCGGTCTGCTTCTGAAAACACAGTGTGTTTCCAGAAACAGCCTGCCTCCTGCCAGGCTTCCCGTGTGGCTCAGGAGAGTCCCATCCAGCCCCTTCCTTAGGGACAAAGATCCAGATCTTCACCCTCTCTCCCAACGGGAGGCTAATCTAAACTGAAGTACCCTCACTAGCAGTGGGCCCAAAGTGGGATCTAAACCGGAAGTGGGCCTGACTCTAGGGGGCGTGAGCACCCAGTGGGGATAGCTCAGAGTAGCCCAGCCACTAGCAACCATTTCCCTGAGGGCACGGAGCATTGTGGCGGCAGCTTCTGGGGGAGCTTCCTCCCTTAAAGAGGTCCACACTGTCTCTGTACATGCCAGAGGGCCTCCATAGGAGGCTGTGTCTGCTTGGAACCCCGCCTAAGCGGGTCCTTTCTCCTCCATCCCTGTGGCGTGCCCCCAGGGCCTCTCTGTGTTGCCACAGCTCAGGACTCCAGGGTAGAGTGTGGGGAAGGTTAAAAGAGGGAAGAGGGGCCAGCATTGGCCTTAGAGGGCACCAGAAGGGGTCTCTGAGTCCAGAGCTGGCTTTCTTCTGTGAAAACAGTCCCAGCACCCCAGTTCTGCTCAGATATGGGCTTCTCTCTCAAAGGGAAACCTCAGGGACCTGACACTTGGGTTCTTAGAGGGTGTGTAAAGTGAGAAGCAAGCAGAAAGGAGGGAAGCAGGGACTGTCTCTAAGGATGGTCTGTAGAGGGCCCTTGAGCTTGTGACCTGTGACACAAAGAGACACTGAGACTGGTGGGGTCTCCAGGGTCCTTACAGAGTCTGGGGTCCAGGAAAGAACCAGCCTCCCACAGTGAGCACATGCCAGAGCCCTGAGTCCTGAGCTCACCAAAAGCAGAGTTCAGGGCGGAGCTGTGGCCTCACTTCCTGCCAGGTCCTGCTCTGTGGCTTTGAGCACCTTGCTATGCTTGGTCCTCAAACACTTCTGGTCAGGAATTGTTTTGTTTTGTTAAACAGCAAAGAGCCTCAGAGAAACTATGAAAGTTGGCTGAGGCTACCCCCTCCAGCAGGTTGGATTAGAACTGGGTAGCACGCATTAAGTCCATGAGAGAGCAGCCTTTCACCTAAAGTGTCCATGTCTGGCAGGGTGGATATAGAGGAGCCCCATTATAGCAGCTGGGTCTAGCCTGGGAATCCCACCACTCTAATTCACCCTTTGCCCCTCCCCATTTCCCTAGAAGGAAGGCATCCAGTGGGAGATGCCTGGGCTACTGTCTGTCATGGCCACACTACCTGATGTCATCCTCGTTGGCAAAGATGATGATGGCCCTGGCATTGGATGTTTCCAGTAGGCGTTTGATGATCTTGTCAAACTCCCCGGTCTTGGGTTCCCGTGGAATCTTCACCGACTGGGCAATGCACACGCCTCCTGTGGAGAGGCCCAGCCGATATCAGGCCAAGCCATCAGGCCTGAGCGTTCCTCTTCACCAACAAACCCCAGGAGGCTGTGACCACTTGACCCCCAGTGTGACACACCAGAATCACAAACACCAGCCACAGCATGAATACAGACGACTCCAGATGTGATACTTCAGCACTCTGTGACTCAGTTTCCCCTCATTGAGGCTAGCAAGAGGCAGGCTGCTCATTTAAAATCTTGGTTTTACCAGTTACTGCTGGGTAACCTCAGGGCAGTCACGCTAGCTTTCTGTGTCTCAGACGTCACATTTATAAAGTGGAGACAAGAGGGCGACCTAGTTCACTGGCTTCTTGTGGAATCTGTGAACAACCCCTCTGTCTGGTGCACAGAGAGGACCTGGAAGCTCTGGCTATTTTTATCAGGATCACCTCAGAAGGTTCTTTGAAAAGGATTAAATCTGCGGATGGCCATCCTGGTGGCTGCTGTCCCCACACCCATGCCCACACACCTCCTAGGGCTCCTGTCCCAGAGACTCTGTATTAACAAAGGTCCTGGGGGAGGGCTGCATGTGGGGCTGCTGGGGTGGGCCAGGGTGAACACAGTGTCCCAGGATGCACCCCCGGCAGCAGACACCAGAGAGCATTTGAAGCCAGACAGTGTCCAGTTGCTCTTGAGACCCATCTCTCAGGTGAGCACAGGTTGACCTCTGCCCTGTGCATATACTCATAGCATACCCATGCCCCCTCCCACGGGTGTCTGTCCTCCTATAGGTGCCCGCCCAAAAGGGCGTCCTCCCCTAGGCCCAGCCCCCTCTTAAATCATGGCCAGTTCCATAGCTGCTATCCTGTGTCCCCTGGGCTCCCACCTGATCTCTGTACATGGATGTAATGCTCCCAGGTGACCTCTGTACATGGATGTAATGCTCCCAGGTGACCTCTGTACATGGATGTAATGCTCCCAGGTGACCTCTGTACATGGATGTAATGCTCCCAGGTGACCTCTGTACATGGATGTAATGCTCCCAGGTGACCTCTGTACATGGATGTAATGCTCCCAGGTGACCTCTGTACATGGATGTAATGCTCCCAGGTGACCTCTGTACATGGATGTAATGCTCCCAGGTGACCTCTGTACATGGATGTAATGCTCCCAGGTACTAGCCATGGTGAGCCATGGTGCTTACAGCGTGTGCAGGACAGTGATCACACTGGGGACCAGGAGGTGGCAGCTCCAGGAAGCTTCCTCAGGAGAGGCCACAGCTGAGTGTCAGAGGGCAGGAGGTGGCTCTCCAGATGGTGAGACAACCACGTGGGCAGACACTCACTGAGGGTGGCCATTTTAGCCAGGACACACACATGTGTATGCACACACACACACACTACATGCACACCACATGTACACCACACGTAACGCATAACACACACAACACACCACACTCATGCATAACACACACACACACCACACTCATGCATAACACACACAACACCTACGCATAACACACACAACACATACACATAACACACATAATACATACACTCAACACCTGTACACCATACACACCACACACACACACAATACACACAACACACAACACATACATACATACAATACACACATAGCACACTCAACACATACAGACACCACACACACACAACACACACCTCACACATACACCACACACACAACACACAACAAATACAGACACATAACACACACACATATAGACAGCACACACACATACCTCACACACACACATAACACACATAAAACACACACACAGGGGACGGCAGGGAAAGTCCTTAAGTCATCCTAGACACCTAGTAAATCTCAAGCATGAAGCAGGACAGGACCTCTGAGAACACACAGACAGGGAACCAGGCCCAAGGTCTCTGGTCAGGGCCTCACCCCTGCCAGCCCCAGGCCACAGACAGAGCCGGGAATGGCTTCTTGCCCTCACTGCCTGGCGGTGTTCTAATGATGGCAGCCTCAGCTCCTGCCAAGCTGCCATACGGTCTCTCTCCAGTCAGAAAATGGGCCAATGGCGACATATCTTCGTCCCCATCTGGGAAGGCAGATGGACAAGAGGAAGAGGCTGGCCCAGGCGGCGGGGATGGACCACCTGGCTCAAGGAGGGAAGCGGGAAGTAGGGAGTATATCTCTCTCCAGCAGGGAGAGGGCGTTAGGTTAAATCACACTCCTGGGCCAACGCATGCTGTCCTGCCGTGTACTGCATGCTTCACTTCATGCTGAAGAGAGGGTTAGGAGGCAGTGGCTCAGGGAGGGGGACGTTAGTCACAGGGACTGAGTGTGGTGCATGGTGTGATGTTTACGGAGCATCCCACATAAGCTGATCGTGTCCTAACAAAGATCATGCGAAGTCACCTCTCGGAGGACTCACACCACATTCCCACTAGACAGATGGGAAAACTGAGGCTCTCGAAGGTGGAGTGGCTTCCAGGTTATGAAGAGAATTAGGTGAGGGGCTGAGGAGGCTGTGAGGTCACCTGTTGGCCCATAGTGTGTGTAGCGGGGATGGAGGGTTGGGGGTGGGTCTGGAGATGGGGTGTCTGAATAGAGGGGTATGGACGTGCCTAGGCATGGACTTTGGTGGATGTCCCTTCACTGTGACTCTGCGTCACAGGAAAGCAAGTGCCCATAGCATCATGACTTTATTGCCCACTGTCAAAATGGCAGGCAACTGAGGGAGTGGGGACAGAAAGCTGCCTCACAGGGTCTCTCCTGAGGGACACAGCTCCTGGGACTGGCATGGTTCACTGTCACAGCCAGAGAGGACTGAGGTGGCCCCTGAGACACAGCACTGGTTGAGCACCCACCCTGTGTGTGGCACTGGCTAGACCTGGCCTGCACAAACCCGCACACCAACCCCAGGGCATATATGAATATCCCTTCCTGACAGGCATGGAAGTTGAGACTCAGAGCTGCCAAACAACCTAGCAGAGGCCACCACGGAGAATGAGACCAGAGCCTCCATCAGACCAAGGTCCTCTCTCCTGAAGCCCTCCTTATCCAGAAAGCCCTCCCCTCCACAGCTTCCCCTGGAAAGGAGAGGAAGGGTCCCCACTGCCAAAGTCTCACCCACTTCTGTGGAGTGGGTAGAGATTACACACGTATGTGCACACGGTCGGGAGCGAGCACACCAGACTATATGTGCACAATCACACGGCCTTCCTTTGGACACACACACATGCACACGCACGCGGTCACAAACCATGCTGCTACAGGGTTCCTGTGTCCAGCCCCTGCCCCCATCCCTGTGGTCCACACTGCACTTTTACCTCCCTGGAGCACTGTCTCCTCCCAGTACCCTCAGCCTCTCAGTGGACTTCATCAAGAACTACTTGTCCACACTGGTATAGAACAATGGAAACTGGTAGACAGACAAGAAATAACCAATTCCCAGCTCCAGGAAGACACAGGACCCAGCGGGATGTGTCTTAGGAACGCTAAGGTCCCCAAGCCTGGCAAAGCCCTGCAGGGTCCCTTTTAGAGACCATCCACAGACCCTACCCAACCTCCTACCGGAAACCTGGCTGCCAGATCGCTGTTCAGGACTCAACTGCCCTGTGCCAGCTGCAAGCCAGGGCCCCTCTGTGCTGGCCAGAGTCAGATACCACAGCCTCTCACCAGAGATACCTCTGATTAGATACATCGCAAGGGACCCCTGAGGCCCCAGTCTACACCAGAACACAGGGTCTGAGGCCAGAGAGGGACTTTACCTTACCTGGGACACATAGTAGAAGGGTAAGCCTGGTGTCCTCTGAATGCCTAGATCTGGGGTCCCACCTCCCACACCTACCCAGACTCCTCCCCACCTGCTCAGACTCCTCCCACACCTACCCAGACTCCTCCCCACCTGCTCAGACTCCTCCCATACCTGCTCAGGCTCCTCCCATACCTGCTCAGGCTCCTCCTTACCTGTTAAGACTCCTCCCCACCTGCTCAGACTCCTCCCACACCTGCTCAGACTCCTCCCACACCTGCTCAGACTCCTCCCACACCTGCTCAGACTCCTCCCATACCTGCTCAGGCCCTCCCCATCTGCTCAGACTCCTCCCACACCTACTCAAGCTCCTCCCCAGCCTCAGAGGCTCCCCCTCAATTTCTCACAGCCCAGGTAGCAGACTGTGGGCTCTTCCTCTCCTTCTCGTTTTTTTTTTTTTTTTTCCTTTTCTGAAAAATGCTTTTAAATGTAAAAACAGAGAAAAAAATAATGAAAAGACAAACCCTAGGAAGTCAAGTGGAAAAACCTATATTGCTGCAGAATATGGCAGACTGCAGAGAAGAAAGCACGGGAGGGGTCCCCAGGCCATGCTAGGCTCCCTGCAGGAAGCAGGGCAGGCGGGAGGCAGTGGGGGGTCATGCACGCATGCAAGAGCATGCACACACACACACACACACACCACTTTCTCTTCTCCTTCTTTTCTGAGCCAGGCTGTCAGCAACCCCAGCCTCAAGCCTGCTCACTAGAAAAGAGATGGAAAATAGCCCTTTAGTAGGTGGGTGGCTGCCAGGGTTCTGCTATGGTGAAGTTTGGGGTGGGGAACACTTCCAGACCCCCCAAAGCAATCTCATCTTCCCCTGAGGATGCTTCAAGATGAGCTAAGAGTAGGGATAGAGAGAGCCAGGTGTGGTTCCCCACACCTACCTCCAGGCCCAACAGCACACAGAACTCCAGCTCACTCGCCTGGCTTCCGCCATCACTCTGCCTGTTCCTGCCTCAAACTTCCTCTCCACTAGGCCCAGTACGGCCTGCCTTACTCTCTTAAGCTACTTATCGCTGTGTCCACACTGTGTACATGTGCACACATGCCAACACGTGTGACACCAGCATTGTTTGCTCAGGTTTGCAACTGCTACCTCTGCACGGGCCTCCCAGGATCTGCCTGTGTGACATCTGCACTACAATAGGCTTTTGGGGAGGTTGTCCCCCAGCCAGGAGAACCCTGAACCAACTAGCCAGGTATGCCATCACTACCCACCAGCCCCTCCCTTGCTGGACCCTTCCTCCCCAGAAACCCCACTGGGGACAGGCAGCTGTCCATGTTTGCTGGGCACACATGGGATAAGAGTGCAAAGGGACACTGGTGAGCACAGGTGACAGAGGCCTGGGAGGAATCCCACCTGCACATGCCCTCTTGGGGGTGGGTGTCTATGGCCACAGAGCCTGCAGTGATCCCTCAGAGCTGCCACTGTGTCCTACACAGGCTCTGGGTATCCTGTGGTGCCCGGATGTCCACTCCGTCCCAGGAACAGTCTGTGCATGAGTTCTCGACACACTCGTAGAGATACATGCCCGGAGCCATCTTTCAACCCTGCCTTCTGCTCTGTCCACTCTCTCTGCCCAGCTCTATTCCCTTGCAGCAAGTGCGGGGTGGGGTTAGGGGGATGGGGGGCGGGGGGCGGGGGGTGGGGGGCATGTGCTCGCAGCATGAACAGGCAAGAGGACAGCAAGATGACGCATCACTAGCCTGTCCCAATGCTCAGGGTGAGACAGCTGGGCCACGCAGGGGCACATGGCACCACCCTTCTCCTCGTGAAATAAGGAAGAGCTTAAACTTCCCCTGGAGAGTGTCTGTGACAATCTGGTGCTACCGCTGCAGCCACTGTCCTGGGGAGCAGGCAAAGCCTTGGCTGGAAGGGCCGCTTGGGAAGAAGCCGAAATGGAGACCATTGCTCAACTGTGTCAGAACCCAAGAGTTCTTGGGTCCTCAAGCTCTGCAGAGCAGGATCTGGGGCTCAGCAAAAGCTACCCCCGGAAACTCGGTGCTGGGCAGCTGCCGAGCTACAGCTCGGAAGCACAGGGACTGTCTGAGGCAATGCTGGCAACAGCAACCAGCACACACGTGCGCTCATCACGCTGTTCATGGTCTTACACTCCAGGGCCCAACAGAGACATGCCCCCAGCTCTCCCACCCCAAAGAAAAGCCACCACCGTAAGGACCTGCACAGGGCCACACACACTAAGCAGCTACCCCTTGCCTGACACAGGGCTCTGCAAGCTCAGGCAGGCACCATGCAGCAGCACAAGTGCAGGTAACCCAGACAACACCTCAGTCGCAGCCGCAACACACTGCACAGCTGTGCACACCACCAGGAGACAGGCTCGGCCCACCAGGCCACACGGCTGTGCCTGTAATAAACAGAGTCCTATTCTCACGCAGACACATACACAGACGGCAAGCTGTCACTTAAACTATACGGACACACATGTCCTAGCCAGTCAGGCAATGAGCCTGCTAACACGGGCTATGCCCTGACCCCCCATGAGGCTCATAACTTGCTCCCCAGAAGTTTCCCTAGGTCTCCCACGCTCCTCTCCATGCACACCCAATGACCCTGGCGGACCCATCTCACATCAGGTGCTATGCAGCCTCATACACGCCAGGGTCTGCTGGGACCTGGGAGTCACGGCAGCTCTCTGGACCCTGCCCGCACTCACAGACCCCGGCCTTTCCCTCCACCGATGGCTTTCCACTTAAGGCTTCTGCACAGCCCCAGGGACTAAAGCAAAGCCTTCAATCGCCACTGTCCCCTCTCTTGGCCCCAAGCTCAGTCTCTGTGGGGTTAGGGACACACAGTCAGGCAGAAAGGAACTCAGATATTAAAGAGCAGTGGGCCTCTGTGACACAGGAGGCCAAGAGGCCATCGATGGTCCTGGTCCTATCTCAGCCACCCACTGCTGCCCAATGACAGCCAAGTCACCCAGCAGTAAGAGTATGATACATCCACCCTGGGCCAGGCCAAGTGCCTAGGTGAGGTAGGATGCAGAAGCCTCAGAACAAGTCCTACTGTCCCCGACTATTAGAGTTTCATTAACCACGATGTTGGGCTCTTGAGAGGAAATCCACTGAGCGATTGCCCTAATATCTTAGCACAGATGCATTTAAGCAAAACACCTTCAAAGCAAGGAAGCCAGAAATATATAGAAAAGGGAATTGCTGGAGGCAGGCGGCAAGGCGGGGACTAAGTGGGACAGGATATCAGCAAAAAAATTAGTGGGGACCCTTGCAACCCTCTATCCACCCTCAGTAGCATGCCTGTTGGTGGGGGAAACGCATGTGCTCCCCAGATTCACTGCAGACAGAGCCAGGGTCCCCCCAAGATTCCCACGTACTCATAGCTGCTAAGTGCAGTTCCAGGCCTACTGACCAGTCCACTGGTCTACCTGTGGAAGAGGAGGGCCTCCGTGGATAAAAGGGTCCTAGTCTGGCCAAGGCTTTGCCAATATTATGGTCCTGAAGCAAGAAACAGCCACCCCCTTCCTGTCGGCCTTGCCCAAGAAGCCTCTGGTCTGATCCCTCCTCCTTCTCCCAAATCTTGGCACTGCCCAGTCCTGCCCCTCTACTCTCTCTAATGGCTCTGAATGCCCCTAACTTGTGCTGTATAACTTGTCTGCCTCAGGGAGAGGGCTAAGCTTGGGAGACAGGGTTCAAGTCCCAGTTACCATTTTTTAGCTGTGTAAGTCTGGACGAGGTAAACCTCTCGGGATTCTGTCCATCGCAAAGTATGCAGAATGGGCCATGTAGGTGTGTGTGGTATTATCCCAGCATTCAGGGGGCTGAGGCAGGAGAATCACTTTGAATTCAAAGCCAACCAAGCCTGCATGATGAAACTCTTATCTCAAGACAAACAAAACTGAACAAGCAAACCTAGGTAAGGGTCACAGAACAGTGTCCGATGCTCGAACACAGCAAAACTGGCCCCCTGTGTTGTCCTGCCGTCAGCTTTCCTCTGTGAGAGTCCCCCAAGAGCTGTATCTTCCCCCCTTCTTTTCCAGGTCCCCCCCAGGTCCCAGCAGCGGGGAGTTAGGGGCTGGCAGCAGCAAGCCTGTGGTTTGGCCAGAGTGGGGAGGGCCCGCTGAAGACGGGGATGAAATATTTAGAAGCCCACATCCTCGGGAAGTGGGAACTGCCAAGCAAAATAAAATGTTGAGATGTAATTACGCAGGCAGCCCAAGCATGTCTCGCTGCGGGCGGCTCAGCCCCTGAGCCTATCACACCAGCCTCTGGTAAAGAAATCCTCCAGGGCCCTCCCAGCCAGCCCCGCCCTCTGTATAAGCCAGGCTAGGAAAAGGCAGCAATAGCTGACCGGTAGAATCAGGGGCCTGTGGCAGACCCTGCAGTCCTCTTACTGTTAGCTTCCTGGCAGAAAATGCAGCTGTTGACCCATGCCCCAGAAAGGGGACAGCTAGACAGCCTTGGTGTGTGGCAGTGAGGGTGACATGGGCCCAAAGCAGCAGAAACCAGCCTGATCTAGTTTGGGGTGGGTGGTAGCAGAAAACCCAGCTGCCTGGGGCTCTGGTTAATAAAAATGGATAGAACCAGTCAGGAACCGACCCATCAAAATTGCCTGAGACCCTGCAGCCATTGGGAGAAGGCTTGGGGTTTTAAACAGAGCCACCAGCCCTGGGAGGGGGGAGACATGCCTGGCAGGGAGGGAGGGTCCTTCAAGCTTCAGTTCTAGAGGGGTGAGGGTCTTTCCTAAATGCCTAGCTTGCTGGGCAGTATAGGTTAGATCCGCTACCTCTTCTGGTTTGGTGTGGGACTTTTCTGGTGCCAGATTAACACAAGCTCTGACACAGGGGACTTTCCCAAGTTGTGGTAATCACCCATGTCTCTAAGAATACCAAGAGCAGGAAGGGACCACCCAGCCTTGAAAGCTCCTTTATACTCTAAACCAGAGTCCACAGAAGGGCTCAGTCAGGCTGAACAGTGTGAGCCAGGAACTACATCCGGTGCCCAAGGTCCTTACCAGGCTGCCTCAGGATCGCAGATAACACCCCGGGCAGACCCAGCTAGCTGACCATGCCCCAACTACACCCTTCTCCAGTGGGCCCACATAGCCGGTTGGCCCCTCCCATTCTCCACACTGCTATAGTCACTCTCCTCCCCAGGAGTCCAAAGTCTCCTTTAGGAGGTTAGCAGGACACCCCAGCTTCCTCTTACTGTTCCCCACCCATGAAGAGAATGGCCACTCAGGAGCCCTGCCAACACTTCAGACAGCCTAGCCATGTCTGAAGTGCAGCTAGACACTGAAGAACAAGCAAGCTCAGATCAGTGGCTGACACCTGAACTGTAGCTGGACGGTGGCTGTCCTTAAACCCCTTCCCCATCACCAGCCCTTCCCCCACTCCTCCTGTGTTCCCTACTCATTCACTGTCTTCTGCCTCTACCCTCTCTCCTCTTCAGAACCGCATGGCTCTCCTCAAACAGCTAACATTTACCCTGGGCTGCCTCTCTGGCCCCTCCCAACCAGTTCACATCCTGGGTATCATGCCTATTTCACAGACAAGGAAACTGAGGCTACCTGTGAGCCAGATCCTGCCTGGCTACCTCTGTCACGCTGACTTAGATCCTCCCTCCTCCCCTTCCTCCTCTCCTTCTCCTCTCCTTCCTCCCCTCCCTCTTCCTTATCTTCCTCCACTTCCCGTCTTCTAGATAGCTAGTAACTCATCCTGACCCTCTCCCCATATTCCTAAATCTGACACAGGGCTAGGCAGGACTTTCTCTGAAGTGGCAAGGGCCTCCTGGTCTCGCCCATCTCCTCCCTCCTCTCCCCTGCTTCTCTCCTTGCCTTGCTGCTTCCTACACCCAAGGCTTCCCTTGGGTCCCAAGGCATCGTTAGCTTCCTTCTGGCTCGTTAGAAATTTGCATGGAATTTGCATAGAATAGCCACATGATCACTCTGTCTATAGCAAAATAGAGCCAGATGTGGCACATGTGAATCAAGGAGGGTAGAGACCCAGGAGAAGGAGAATCCCCAGTCTAGGGGGCTAACTGTTCACCCTGGGTGAGTGTGCCCAGAGGATGTCCTTTGCCTCTAAACCTCTCGGGGTCTCCTGGAGGCTGGTTGGCCTGTGTTTATCATTTTTCTAAAAACCACTCAAAACTAGAATTATCTCCACTTCAGAGGAACTAAGAGCCCAAAAGGACCTGCAGCCCACTCACGCAGGGAAGTCACTATGTGATCCTGGACCACACACTCTGCCTGCTCCCTCTGCCCTGCTTCTGAGAGAGACAGGGCCTTCTGAAGGCAACAAGAACAGATCCCTCCAGGACACCCTCTGGGCCAGGCCTAATCCTAGGTCTCCCAAAGGAAGCTCTTTCCTGGCCTGGCCTGGCCTGGCTTGGCCTGGCCTCCTCATCCTGCAATCACAGGGAGCGAGCGAGCGCACACACACACACACACACATACACACACACATACACACACACACACACACACACCCTACCATGCTTGCTGATTGCTGGAGACAAGCACCTCAACTCTTTCATCTCAGCTTTCTAGCTGAGCCGGACCTGCTTGGTCACAGCAGTGTCCAGGAATAAATGTGTTCGGATATGAAAGAAGTCAGTAACAAAGCAGAGGGAAAGGTGCCTGCGTTTCACAGAGGCTTGGCTGGCTCAGCGTCTGCAGGCTGCCTAGGAGCAGGAAGTTGGCTACCGGCGGCCCCGCCCAGATGACGCTCTCCAAGGTGCTGAAGCTTGGGCTGGCCTCAACAACCACTGCCCACGCGAACCCAGGACCACACTCTGTGAGCTCACACCTAGAATATAATATAACCCGGCCATCTCTTCTCACCTTCTCACCACATGAACTCCTGGATCCAAACCCTCACCTGAATATATTTATATATATAAATGTGTGTGTGTGTGTGTGTGTATGTATTTGAGTATGGGTGTGTGGTGTGTGTGTGTGTGAGTCTGCGCATGTGTGAGTGTAGGTGTGAGTGTGCATGTGTGTATATGTGACTGTGTATGTGTGTGCTTGTGAGTGTGTGAGTGTGTGTGGTGTGTGGATATATGGGGGAATATGGGTGTTATGGTATGTATGTGTGGTGTGGGGGGTGTGTGCATGTGTGTGCATTGTGTGAGAGTGTGTGTGGTGTGTGTGTGTATGAATGGGGGATGTGGGTGTGTATAGTGTATATGTATGTACACTGTATGTGTGGTATGTGTGTGGTATATGTGTGGGGGGTGTATGCATGTGTATGTGTGTATTTGTGTGTGTGTGTATATATGGAGGGATTGGGTGTGTATAGTGTATATGTATGTGTATTGTATGTGTGGTATGTGTGTGGTATGTGTGTGATATATGTGTAGGGTATGTGTGCATGTATGTGTGTGTATTTGTGTGTGTGTGTATGTATGGAGGGAATGGGTGTGTATGGTGTATATGTATGTGTATTGTATGTGTGGTATATGTGTGTATGGAGTATGTATGTGTGTGTGTGTTTGTGTGTGTGTGTGGTGTACACAGTCAGAGACACCATCAGCTGTCTCTCCCTTACACTTTCAGCCCTACCCTCTCCCTCACCTCACTGAGCCTGAGGTGGTGCTGGTGACCAGTGTGCCCCAGTGAGCCTCTTGCTTCCACTCCTCTCTCTCTCTCTCTCTCTCTCTCTCTCTCTCTCTCTCTCTCTCTCCCTCCCTCTCTCTTTCCCTTCCTACACACACACAAACACACACACACAACTTTCACAGGGCTTGTTCTGGGGCTAAAGCTAGGCCTGGCACCAAGGGGTTTCCATTACAACTGTCAATGACCCATGTCTGGAAATGAGTGTGTGTGGGGTGCGGCCCAGGGAGTCTCAGAAGACTAGAACGGGCTGGCTGAGGGGCTGGCAGAAGGGCTAGCCAGGGTTGCAGTGTCTGTTCATGCTCAAGTTCTCTGAAAGGGAAATCTGGAGTAGAAGGAACAAGGCAGAAACGGCTTCAGTATCTACACATGAATGCGTGGAGAAAGGCACACGGCCCCTTGCTGGTCCCACATGCTAAGTACTGAAAAGTCTGGGGCGGGGTGTGACTAGGGTCTCACACGTGTGCACAGGGTGGTGGCAGAACAAAGCCGCAGGCACACTGCACAGTGCCAGGCCTAGAGCGGGGTCCCATGGAAGCCTGGCAAAGAAACTGGCTGCAAGCTCCTCCCTGGGGACAAGGTGACAGCTCATACTTAGCCACAGAGCCAGCACAGGGGCCACAGGAGGAAGCAGCCAGACAGGCTAACAGACAAGGGAGAAGGCCATTAATCAGACAGGTCTGAAGCTTCAGTTGTTCTTGGACAACCAGAAACAGCTAGAACGGACCCTCTCTATTCCAATATGCTTCGCAGAGGGAAAAGATGAATATAACAGTGTGGGTTTAAAGACCTGTGGGAAGGATGGGAGGATGCTGGGGGAATGTCTGACTTCACGAGTACCAGTGACCTGGGGTCTGGGCCAAGGATCGCCATGGGGCCTGACCTCCAAACACTGAGTGGAGATGGAAAGTCAAGGGACACCAAGGACCCAACCATGGAAGTCCAGAGGTCCCCTGCCCCAGCACCTTCACAGCAGCAGACAAAGCCAAGGCTCGCGCCAGCATCCCACAACAGCATCTAGAACTCAGCCTGACTGGGAGCCATCCAACCTCACGTTCCTGTTAGATTACAGAGGAAGCCAGGGCCTCGAGTTCAAGGCCGCACACATGGACTAGAGCCCAGCCTCCTGCCATAGCAGTTGGGCTCTGAACCACCCAGAACTGGGTTTCAAAGGCCAAGGCCACAAAGGGGCTGCCATAGGCAAAGGGAACTGTCTACCCCAAACATCTTCAGGAATGTCCCTCAGAATGTACACGTGGCTTCCTGTGGAGGACAGAAGGCAGCAAACCAGAGGACAGACAGCTCCACTGTCTTCCTACTGCTGTCTGGGTACTCTCAGAGGCTGGCAGAGAGGCAGCATACACACATACAAACACGTATACACACACATGCACATATGCACACACATGCATGAGCACACATGTGCACATACACACCCGCTCAAGCACACACATACACACACTCATACACACATGCACGCATGCATGTACATGCACACATACAAACATGCGTGAACACACATGTGTACATGGACATCAGCTCAAGCACACACACACACAAACACACACACATGTACACATGCAGACACATGCAGACACACAAACATGCATGAACATACACGTGCCCATAGACATCTGCTCAAACACACACACACACCAGGGCCTCACGACATCTAGCCGTAGGGACTCACCGACCTGAGTGGTGTCAGCACCCTACCACAGGCCAGAGCATCACAGAAATCAGAGCAGACAGGCAAAGTCCCCGAGGCGGGCCATGCACACATGGGAGTTCATCTTCATCACACAGGATTGACCGGGTCATCACAAGCAATCACATTGATGCCAACACCTTGCCAATCCCCAGCCTGGCAAAGACCCCAGCTAGGGCCTGGTGGGCCTCCACACTCAGCAGGGCCACTTAGCTCAGCAGGGCCACTCATAGTGATCCAAGGGCAATGTCAGGCCCCAGACACTGAATGGGAGACCTGCTGGGTCTGAGGTTCAGGGCCCCCCACTTCTGAATTCTCCAGGAAGGGCACAGCAGGCTAGGCCTCAGGCTACCTTCCCAAGGAGTTGGCAGCCAGTGGGGGCGGGGTGTCCAGAAACTGCTGAAGCCAAAAATAGGCAGACACCCTCAGCTGAAGTCACAACGGTCCCTCCTGTGTCCCCCCTACCCCTGAGGGAACCTCCCAACATAGTAGCCAGAGCTGGATCCAAACACAGCCCGAGCCTTCCTGAACCCAAAGATGAAGCCCTACAATGCCCTCTGGGTGCCCCCCGAGCCACTCTGGGTGTCCCCTCCTGAGCCTTCAGTCCTTCCCGTGCCTCCTCTGAGGAAGATGGGCCTAAGTAATCTTCAGCCAGTTGTCTAAGTACACTTAGTGTGAGGAATGATTTTTAATGGTTGCTGTGGGGATGGGGGTGGAATGTGACCAGCACAGGCTGGGCTCCATCAACACCACAGGACAAATCTCCTGCCCCAGGTCCTTCAATCTGGCTGTGTGGCCTAGGGAAGGCCACTTACCCTCTCTGGTCTGTCTCTTTTTCTTTGAAATGGCTAACATCATACTTCTCTGAAGGACCCAGAGCCATGTCTGAGGCAGAGGCCTGACAGGCTCACCGCTGTGAGGAGACTGTGAGCAAGAACAACACAACCCTCCCCTCTCCATCTCCCTCCCCCACAAGCCTCCCACCACCTCCCAGGTGACTTATACTTCAGAGGACAAATCAATACAGTATGCGGCCAAAAACATCTTTAATCTTTCTCGGGGATTAGGCTATAAGGTGCTGTGGCCTCTTTCTCCCAATGTTCAATTCTGATTTCAATTTAGCCTGCTAGAGCAGTTCTCTCTGTCCCCTGCTCCCCCTCCCTCCCCCCTCCCTCCCCTTCCTTCCCCTCCTCCCTCTTCTTCCTCCTCCTCCCTTCTCCTCCCTCTGTGTGTCTCTCCCTCTTCATCCACCAGCACTGTCTTCCAAAAGAAGTCCCATTTAGCAACAGTGTCGAGGTGGTCTCAGGTTAACCAGGAGAATCAAAGCCCGTGTGCACAGCTGGACAGATGGACCTCAGAGGCACGGGACGGAATGCAGAGGTGGTTATGTGAGGCGCTCCTTGCCAGACAGGAGGGTGAAAGAGCCAGGGCCAGGTTTGTTGCTTCTCTAGACTCTGGGATTCTTTCTAAACAGCTTCTGTTCACTCTTTTCCCAGTTCCCTACACCTGACTCCATGGTCCTGCCTTCAGCTAAGCACACCACACGCCAGCTTCTCCTGTGCCTTCAGGCCATACACACAATCTTACATGTGTCCTTGTCATACCCCAGATGGCCATGCACCCTAGTAAGGGGTCAGCGTGGGCAGAAGACAAAGTAGGCAAGGACAGGAAGCCAGTTGATGCTACTTGTCCCAGAACTTGAGGTCAAAGCCCACACCTGCCTCTCTGTTCCGTGTGACAGGGTATGAGCCTCTGAGGCTAGCCTGCTCGTATAAATGGTACCGCCTCCACAGAAGACAGGGGCCACCCAGACAGATGGGGCAGCACATGATCCAGCACCTCCAGGCCCCCCACCACCACCACAGCAGGGATTCAACTCTAAACCCTCTGTCTTCCCCTAAGCAGCACCTTGTCCTGAGTCCCATGGAGGACACTTTGGGCTTTTAATAGCACGCTTGTTCAGGACAAGAGCACAGTGTGGTATCTATCATCCCAGGAAAAGAGAGAAAAGAGAGAGGCCATGGCTCCTAGGCTCTGACAAGGTCCCAATATCCCACCACTCAAGTGCTCTAGACCCTGGAAAGTCTGCACGGCCAGGCCTCCCTCCTGTGTTTTCCAGAGAGTTAGAGAGAACCCCACTTCCCACTGCCCCATGCACCGGGCTGTGGCCCCCCAGGCAGCTTTTCCCAGTACAATTAAAGGGCTTATCAGAGAACTCTCACAGGATTATGCCTGCAGGCCATCACCATCCGGCCAAGCTGCAGTTTTAGGAAAGGCAATTAGAGGTCTGGGCCCTGCAGGTATAAATATACACTGGCCAAGGTCGAGCACAGCAAGGAGCTACTTAGAGCCCACAGGATAAGGCTGTCAGGGGCACCAAGGCCTCCCCTGTACTCCTTTGTTCAGGAGACCCTAGGAAGCCACAGGATCCAGAGTCCCCCAAGCCCAGGGACACCTCTGAACTCTCCTGACACCCCTTCAGATCGATAGCTGGAGTCCCCATCTTGATGTTAACCCTTGCTGTTTCAATGGCTTACTCACTGAAGACCCCAGAGCACCTGTCACAGGGACAAGTGAGACAGCCATCTGCTCAGTGGTTAAGGCAGTGCAGAGGACACAGCCCACCCACTGCAGAGGGTACTCCAGCCCTGAGCATTCCCTGTTTCAAGAGCCCCCTGCTGATCGCCCATGCAACTGGGTCCCTGATCCCCACCTAAATAAAACCCTCTAGTTTCCTCCCTCCCCTGCCCTCGAGAGGACAGGGATGTGCCTTGCAGCCTTCACTCATAATGGGAACATACAGTATGTTGGGGTTGGGAAGAGGGGACACCAGACAAACCCAGCTCAGAGAAGAGTGAAGAACCCAGCAGCAGCGGGGGGCCGTCCCCACACGTGACTCACCGTTCTCTCGGGACTTCTGGATAAAGGCCTCCACGCCGCTCTCTCCGTAGCTGCCCTCTGAGGCCAGCGTGGACACATAGTTCCACTTGAGGGCCCGGACGATATCCACCATGGCCTGGGCCTGGTATGTGTCTGAGGGCACCACCCGGGAGAAGAAGTCGTAGCGGCTGTTGTCACTCAAGTCAGGAGCCGTGGAGGCATAGCTGATCTGGGGGATCTGGGGGCAAGAGGACACACAGATTGATGGGCAAAGGCATAAACGGGGCAGTTGCTTCCTACCCACCCACAGCTCTAGGACCCCTAAACCCAGAGTCACACCTCCCATGGAGACACCCTCCCCACATCCATCCTATGATACTGAGAGGATATTGTCCCAGATACTGAGAGGAAAGGGAAGAGGTAGGCCACCCCTACCTCCAGCTCTAGTCAGAATCTGAGGCCACCTACTTTCCACACAATTCTACTTGGTACAGGCAAGGCCTGGCCAGCAAGACAACACTGAGATTGCCTGTGACCCAAGGAAGACTCCCAGCTGGCCTCATGGGATCTATGACAAATGGTCTCCAGGAATATCCCAGATACAAAATACACACATAGCAGAGGTGGGACACTTGAGTATGCACACACATGGCCCAGAAGGGGGAGCATACCTGGAGCCTCAATTTCCAAGTCCCTCTAGCCATTACCCAGGAAGCTTCATTGATATGGTTCCCAGTGGCCTGTCACCTGTCTCCTGCCCAGCTGGAGGACACAGCCTAGACCCCAGACCTCAGATGCTTCCCCATCCCCCCAGGTAGCCAGAGCAGCATCCTCAGAGAGGTTCTTTCTCTTCACTCTTTGGATACAGGACTTGGCAAAGCCACCTCACAGGGCACCCTAGGCCTCTGTCCCTGCCCCTTCCCTCCCAGACACAGAGTAACATAACCCTGAACCATTAAATGGTATCAGCCTTCTGTGGCTGTCTAAAGGTACAAGTAAGGAGTCATGTGACCTTCCTCACCTGTTCCCCCCCCCCCCAACAACAAGGAAGCCACAGCCCCCATCACCCTACCCCTGCTCGCTCACAGGGACTTTCAGCCACCACACAGACAGGCTAGGGAAGGAAGGCTCCTGCATGGAGCTGTTCTGTGTCTGTGTACCATGAATGTCCTCCATACCCAGGCTGCACCCCCTGTACTAGAAGCACCTCCACCCACAATGACCAGCGTTATATCTCCAGACGTGGTCAGAGATCCCAGAGGAGTGACTATCCCAGCTGACTATCAATGTTTAGAGATTTGCATTGAGTTATTCGGGAGAAAGCTGGTGGTGGTGCCACACACCTTTAGTCCCCAGCACTTGGGATGCAGAGGCAGGTGGATCTCTGTGAGTTCAAGGCCAGCCGGGGCTATGCAGAGAAACCCTGTCTTGGGTGGGGGCGGAGAGGGGAGATGCCAGAGAGGAGATAACAAGGTGACATCTAGGGTCTGCCTCACGGGAGCTTTATGAGACAGGAAGAACAACCCAATTAGCACAGAGCTGATCACTGTTAGCTCTGTGACAGCAGGTCTGTGGACCTTGCTGCCCCATTCTCTACAGGGCCTTCGCACATGTTTACAATAGCCATTTTCCTAAAAAGAGTGTTATACAGAATAAAATCAAATCCCTGCCACCCATCACCAACCCAACAGAACACCATGAATCTGGGGCTACACTGGAGTGCAGGCAGCTGGGACCCGTCCAATGCTTCCTCCAGGTGGGCATCCTGGGACCCCACCCTTTCTTCATGCCTGCTCCAGCTAGGCTGCTGCTCACACCCTCCCAACCAGACTATGAGTGACAGACCCCCCCCAGTATCCTGCTGTTAGGCTGGGACACACCCCCTGTGAGCCCCTCCCCCCAGAGTCAACAGGATTGGTCCAGGTATGTGGCCTCCCAGAGGCTCCCTCTCTTCCAGTGGCCCCAACCTGCTGTGGGGGAGGGGCAGGGGCAAAGCCCCCCCACCCCATCTTAGAGTCTGCAATGGCAAGTGACTCATGCATGCCGATTCATGGGCTGTGTGCCCTTGTCCTTAGCTCCTCTGTCTCAGCCTGAAGATGGACAGGATGGATGCTCGGTTAGAATTCTCCTCACAGGTGACCCTTCTCAGCACAGCAGCCCCAAAAAGACTCCAGCCAGTCCCCTCAGCCTCCCCCTGCCCTAGCCATACACAAAATACCCACTGGATATGAGGCTTGCCCTGCTCTGTGTCTGAGGATGCTGCCCTGGAGTGAGGACCAGCATCGCAGTCACCAGGATCACTGGCCCATTTCCACTCCCAGGGCTCAGTCGCTGTAATTCACGGACTGACTCACAGACCCAACCCTTCTCCACGCTCTGCATGGTCTGACCTCACCTCTTCCAGGCAGCCCTCCGGGCTCCTCCAGGTTCTCCTCAACCTCCCATAGCACCACATGTCCCCTGTTCAAGTCACCTGTGCCATCAGCCACTGAGCTCTGACCACCCAGCCCTGAGCTCTAGCGGATATCCCTGCTCCGTGGGAGACAGGAGGTGGCCAAGTGCCACTTAGCTAAGTCTTGAGAGTTAATGTTAGAGTTAGTGTGCTCAGGAGACACACAGTGTGTCTGCTACTAGTCCCCAGGAAAGCTTTGATTCATGCAGGTGACCAAGAAGGAAGAGTGTGAAAATTCTATTCTCTGTGCCCTCTGCCTTCCTGGAGTGACTAGGATGTCCATTCCACAAGACAATTGAAAAGCTACTTCCGGCTTCAGTGACAATCAAGCAGGAATCCGGTGTTTCTGTGCATGCACGCATGTCCCAGAAAACGTGCTGAGTCACCTGAGCACATGGCTATGTCACGCTACGTCACACAGACTCTGCACTGTAGGCTGCAGAGTGTCACTAGGTCAGTGGACACCTGTCCCTGGGTCACCTGCCTAGCCAGGGGAGGGACAGACAGATCTGGAGTGGGAGGAGCTGGGCATGGAGGCACTCCTGAAACCCCAGCACTTGGGAGGCAGAGGCAGGAGGATTGCTATGAGTTCCAGGTTAGTCTAGGCTACATAGTGGCATCCTGTTGAAGAGTAGAGGGAAGAAGGGGAGGAGGGGAAGAGGAGAAGGAGGGGAGGAGGGGAAGAAGAAGAAGAGAAGGAGGCAGCAAAAGGGGGATGAGAAGACAGAGTATAAAGAGAAGAGACTGAGGTCCCTGCCAGGGTGACATTAGTGTCAAATTCTAAGGAGCTGCAGGTGTATTTAAGGATGGTGATCTACCTAGGGAGACCAAAGACAGTATTTATGCACATGTGCTTGCACTGGGGTGCTTACGTGTCCTTAGGACTTCAGCACGCTCTCACCCCAATAGTCTAGGCAATCCGACCCTGCCCAGTACACAGGGGGCTCAGCACACCACAGCTCGAGCCCAAGAAAAAGGCTCCAAAGTGTCAGACTCAGAGGCCCAGGGAAGTGGCCACTGGTGCCCAGAGGGCTGCTAAATTAGGACATGAGATGAGTCTCAGAGCCACACCTAAGGCGCAGTCCCCAGAGTCTCTGAAACCATTCGGAGCAGTGAGGGTGAAATCTTAGCCCAAGACTAGCTCCACAGGGGGCTGGCTTGTCTGCAACAGCAATCATTCCTGTTGGGTAGCCCCTGAAGGATCTGCAGTGAGGGTCTTGCACGGCTGGTCACTTGGCTCTGGCACACCAGGCCACATGGAAGTTTTTTTGAACCTCCACACACAAAGGCCAGCCCCAGCTCTGGCCACTTTGGGTCCAGTTACACACTCTGCCTGGCCCAGGCTGCCTCTACCAGGCTGCTCTGCCTGGCCTCTATCCAAGGCAATTCCTGGGAGCCAGACCCAGAGCACAAAGCTCTCCTGCTCAGCTCACTAGTGCAAACTCCAAGGTATCCTTGTCTCCTCTTCCCCAGGAACCAGAAACTGCATCACGCAGGTGCCTTTCGCTCCTCTGGGGGCCTGCAGAGTATCCCCGCTGTGACCAGGAGCACGCGTGAGAATTTTCAAACTGCCACAGTGTCATGGCAAGTAAATTTTGTCCTTTGCCTCTGTGGCTGCCACGCTCTCGCACACCCTGGTGGCTCTTCATTAACCCGCTCTCTCCGTAATGGCTTCCCGAGGCCCTGCCGTGTGCTTTACCTGCCAAGCTTTGGGAGACATGGAGACCTCAGTGAAGTTGATCCCAGCACTGGAGACAGAGACAATTACCTGAGCAATAAAAACACAGGTATCTAACGCCAGGAGTTGCTCACAATCTACTGCCCACGGCGCCAACTCTCACCCTGTGGTACACGTCACCTTTACAACTCCCTGATCCTGTGGTGGCCAGGTCACATGACATGCCCTGCTCGCTGAGTGAGTCCGGAGCAGGGGATGTATGTTGCCTCTGGGCCAGAGCGTGTCACCGCAGGTAGGAGACACCCCATGGTATATGTACCCCCTGCTATTGTCACCAGCAAGGTCCCAGCCTGACGTGGGTTCCTGCGGCAGGACAAAGCACTCCACTTGACGTTTGGGTCAGCAATGGACTGAGTTTATGTCCATGCAAATCCCAGAGGTTGGCAGGACGGTTGCTCCTACGGCATCCCCTCGCTTGTGCCGACTGATACAGGGGACAGATCTGAGGACTGGGTTTTACCAGAGCACCCCCTTCACTTGAAACAGGTCTGAGGGGTGGTTGTTACCAAAGCACCGCCCCCCACGCCCATGTTGACTTGTACGGTCGGCAGTGACATGATTCTCCGACTCTCAGACACTAATAGCGGTTGGCACTAATCAGCGGTTGGCATTTACCTCTGCTCCAGAACTTGGATGTGTCAGGCTCACTCTTAGCATACTTCTCTGCTAGTGGGAGACAGACCAGATTGAATTAGGTTCGTTCAGGAGCACACGACTCATAAGCATTATCAGAACCAACGCTGCTTAGATACCTACATATATCTTACTGCCCTAAGAGGGCTTCTATGTGTAACACCTTCAATCGCCTATTTAAATCTTCACTTATCTAAAACTAATCCAGAAAGGTCAAGTTACTTACCCAACGTCCCACAGCTCTTGACAAGCCAAGGCAGGATTTGAACCCACTTACTCCAGAACCCACACCAGTAATTGCCACGTAAGACTTCAGTCTCCTCTGTACAATGTGCCTAACACACATGTACCCACACACAGAACATGCATGCCCCTGTAGAATCTGAGGCTGGGGCTCGAGAAGTGGCTCAGCAATTAAGAATGCTGGGCTGGCCTGGTGGCGCACACCTTTAATCCCAGCACTTGGGAGGCAGAGGCAGGCGGATTTCTGAGTTCAAGGCCAGCCTGGTCTACAGAGTGAGTTCCAGGATAGCCAGGACTACACAGAGAAACCTTGTCTCGAAAAAACCAAAAAAACCAAAAAAAAAAAAAAAAAAAAAAAAAAAAAAATGCTGGGCTGTTCAGCCACAGGAGCTGGGTTCAGTTCCCGGCACCCATGGGGTGGCTCACAAGTGTCTGTAATTCCAGTTCCAAGGGATCTGGCGCCCCCTTCTGGCCTCCATGGGCACTGTGCACGTGGAATACACAGGCAAGCATGCAGGCATAAAGCACAAATAAGTAATTTGCAAGGTAAATAAAAATAGAGCTGAACGAGGTGGTACAAGTCTTTAGTCCCAGCGCTTGGGAGGCAGAGGAAGCCATATCTCTGTTTTAGGCCAGCCTGGTCTACACAGCTAGTGAGAGGCCCATAGCCTCCAGCGACAAGTGGCTTCCGGAATCTCCCATGGGCTAGCGAGTGGGCAACAGAGGAGAGAAGCTGCCCTCCTGTGTTCAGCTCCACCTCTCCTGCCCATCAATCTATTGGCTGAAGTGGTCCATCTGTCTCTAACACAGAGGACAGGGCAAGGCTGGCCCTGGGCCCCAGAGGGCTGTGCAAACGGCCTGCTTTGAGCAACAGCTAATTTCTAAACGTAATTATTAATTTCATGCTTATCGTATGCAAACCTCTGCTTCCCAGACGAGATGAAATTGATTTAATTAGAAATTCCACCATCAGGCCATTTGGATCTGAGCATTTAATTAGGGTCTTCAGAAGCACCCTGCCCCCCAGGCTGCCGGGGGGGGGGGCTGTTCCCTAGGAGGACACTGTCTACAGCTGCTAGTGTCCCACAGGTCAGGACAGCACCTGTCCCTCACAGCACAGCCTGAGCTATGGGTGGGCCTCTCTTTTCCCTTAGCAACTGTCTTAGTTACTTTTCTATTGCTGTGATGAGACACCGAAACCAAGGCAACTTCTAGAAGAGTTAAGCTGGGTACAGTTCCAGAGGGTTAGAACCCATGACTATCCTAGCCAGGGATGTGGCAGCAGGCACACAGGCATGGCGCTGGACTGAGAGAGGACATCTCAGCCATGAGCATGAGACAGAGAGAGCTAACTGCAAACGGCATCGGATGGGTTTGGTTTGGTTTGGTTTAATTTGGTTTGGTTTGGTTTGGTTTGGTTTGGTTTAGTTTGTTGAGACAGGGTTTCTCTGTGTAGCCCTGGCTGTCCTGGAACTCACTCTGTAGACCAGGCTGGCCTCGAACTCAGAAATCCGCCTGCCTCTGCCTCCCGAGGGCTGTATCTTTAATACATGGTTCATGGCTTGAGCTTTTGAAATCTCAATGCCCACCTCGGGTGGCAAGCATCCTCCAAGAAGGCCACGCCTCCAAATCCTTCTCAAACAGTTCCGGAGTATTCTCAAACCAAGTATGCAAATATATGAGCCTCCAGGGACCTCATATTCAAACCGCCACAGCAGCACACGGAGGGAATAGCTCGGCAAGAGTCCACACCATCAGTCCACACCATCGGCACAGCTTTAATCCTAGCACTTGGGAGGCAGAGGGGGTGGATTTCTGTGAGACCAGCCTGGTCTACAGAGTGAGTTTTGGGACAGCCTGGGCTACAGAGACACCCTGTCTGGGGTCTGGGTGCTCACGTGGGCCTCAAGCCACATATCCTAAAGAATGCCCAACTGGCTTTCCTCTGTGAACCATACCAGGTACCCTTCCGGCTCAGAGCAAGGCAGTCCATCAGAATAATTAATCTGGAGTGTTTTCACACGCATGACCTCTGACCCCATCTCTTCCCACGCCCACCTTGGCCTCCCAACAGCTCCTGCCACCCCGGCCTCTCTCTTTACCTTGAGCCCTGTAGGCACATTGTGCCTCAGGACCTCGCAGTGGTCACCCCTGCTGCAGGATACGCGCCCCAGGGCAGGTCACGTGACCTGCCCTAGTCCCTCTCATTTACAGCATAGGCAGCTGCCAGGAGGCCTCACTCCGCCTGCCCGATGCCCCGTCACTGCAGGAAGTGGCCACCTATGACAGTACCCACAAAAACCAATACTGACTCCCTTAGTTCCACAGCGCCTCTATCCTCCAGGGCTCTGCCGGACCTTTGTCTCTCTGATCCCACGGTGACACTCTGTCTGACACCCCTGCCTCTGCTCCAGCTTCCCAGCATCCTATCAAGACAGGAAACTTGCGCTTGGATTAATTTCCTGTTCTGAATTGTTTTCCTGGATGGAATCAGGCAGCACAGGCAACCGGCCCTGGGCAGATATGTCCCTGGAAGGCGCGTGCTCAGTCCCCGCTTGCCCTTTTAAGCGGTACATATTTTCTTAGGAACCCAGCACACACCCCCACCATGAGGCTTGGGAGCTGGAGAAGAATGGGATGTGGAGGGTGGGGTATCGGGGGAGGAGGGAACCCGGCTCTCTTGGCATCTCCTGGCATCGGCTGACAAAGGAGCCGCACCAGTGCGTTGGAGGAAGGGCCTGGAGACAGATAAGACTGTTTGAGCAGGCGGGCGGGGAGCGGGCCCTGGGCCCGAGAGTGAACAAGATCCTCAAATCAGCACTTGCCAACTTCACAAGCAAAATGTAGATCCATCAATTACACTCAGGGTAGCAGGTTTACGTGCTGACTGTGCCCCTCGTCGGTGTCAGTCTGAGGGGAGGTGGGCAGGGAAGGCCAGAGCCAAGCTCAGCTTGCCCAGGACCACAGTCCTTGTGCTCTGTACAAGGAGGGCTAGAACCAAGCTCCCAGAGATGAGATGCTGGTAACAGAGCCTCAGTTTCTTTATCTGCGAAGTGGGTATGGTAATGAGATTGAGTCTTTGTGGAGGTCACAGTGAGGGGCATCCAAGAGGCTAGGTAGGAGAGGCAGAGGTGTCTGCCTGTCTGGGGTGTGGATGACCGAGTGTGGGACCTCTCTACTCTCTTGCTCTAACCCCTATAAACTGAGGAAAGAAAGCTTTGCCCAGCTTAGAGACATGGAAGGCTCACCCAGGTCACCAGGTTCTACTAGATCAGCCCAGGTGACCTCAGGACCCCGGCGCTTGAGCTGGGAGTTGAGCAGGAAGAGGAGGAGGATGGCACAGGGATGGGGTTTGCCTACACCTGACCCCGGCAGCCCTGGGAACAGGTGAGTCAAGTCTCAGGGTTTGTGACACACTAAGAATCAACTCTGTCCTGCACACACACACACACACACACACACACACACACACACGGACCGTCTTGTTACTTCCTCACAAAATAGCATCACTGTTTGTTAACTCTTTTTCAGATGAGGAAATAGATCCTGAGTTCAAACAGCAAATTGTAAGGCAGGATTTGAACCCAGGTCTGCTGGCTTTGCCTGAGTAGTCTCAGCCCACAGACCCTGCCCAGGTTCATACACAGCCTCAGGCCTTTTACCCGCCCTGTGTCCCAGCCTGGGAGGCAGCATAAATAAGGGTCAGGATTGCTCTTGCCGCTTCCCTGGCGCCCCTGAGGAGTCAGCTTCACGCAACTGCACCTGCTCTGTTTAGTGAGAATTTAATGAGCTGCCTGGCTCTCATCCAGAACAGAGGGAGGGGCCTCTCCAGTAAGCAGGATCTCATGGAAACCTGTCCCAAATCTGGTGACCCTCCATGAGCTACAGGAGTGAGGGCAGGGCCAGGAGGACCTCCCGGTTCAATGCCCAAAGTGGTTGTCATTGCACAGGTGCCCTGAGGTTCTCTTAGCTGCAGAGCGCAAGCGACCGAGGGCGTGGCTGGCCTTCAAGGAGTTGAGCCACTCTGCTGTCCACCAGGCTCTGTGTGTGCGTGCGCACGTGTGCATGTGATGAACTGCACCATATTAATATAAAATGATATAATGGGATGTATTAACATCATTGAACACACGAGACGATAAAAGTCACACCACCAGCACTCCCCGTGATTTATACCACAGCCAGGCCACAATCAGACTGGTCTGGCAGCCAAGAGGAAGCCCCACTGGGGCTCTGGGGTTTGTCTGGGAGAAGGGACTCGGGGTGCAGCCAGAAGCAGAAAAAAAAGCACAGGCCAGGTGTCCAGCTGCAGCCTCCAGCAGCTCTCCCCAAACTGGCCTCTCTTGTGTGCTTATCCCCGCCATGCCACCTCACTGTGGTCTCCTTCTGCGTCCAGTGCCTCCTCAACTAGCACATCCTGCCTCAACCCTGCACCCCAAGGGTCAGGGCACTCCCCCTCGCACTCCCACCCAGCTGACCACCTCTGGGACACCAACACGTGGACGTGTCAGACTGCAGGTCCAGAGCAGGAGCAGCCTCAGAAGAGCCACTAAGTCCTTCCTGTGTCCAGGCCAGAGGATCTTCAAGACCTCAAGTCTTTGTCACTGCCTGAGCCTGGCTTATCATCTGAGGCTGCTGGCTTTCTTCTGGAAACATCCAGAACCCACATATACTCACCCCCACACTTAGCTCCACTTACCCACACACACTCACACACACTCACTCACACACATCCACACTCACACACACACTCACACACATTCACACACACACATTCACACACACACATTCACACACATATTCACATACACACACTCACTCACACACATCCACTCACACACACTCACACACTCACACATACTCATACACACTCACACACATGCTCACACTCTCACCCCCACACTCAGCTCCACTCACCCACACACATTCACACACACTCACTCACACACATGCTCACACACATCCACACTCACACACACTCACACACATGCTCACACACTCATCCACAAACTCACACTCATACACACACTCACACATGCTCACACACACACACACACTCAGCTCCACTCACCCACACAGATTCACACACACACACTCACATAGTCACACACCCACTCACTCACACACATGCTCACACACTCACTCACTCACACAATGCTCTCACACACTCATCCACACACTCACACACAGTCCCAAACTAACGTACACACACATGTGCACACCCATACACATGCACACTTACACACACCCCAAACACACCACATACACCTCCATACACACACTCATAACCACACACACGCACACTCACACATTTACCCCATACAGTCACCCATACTCACACACACACACTCACCCCACACACTCACCCCCTTGCACACATAAGCATTTGCACAGAAGGACATAACAAAACCCTAAGCTAGCTAGCTCAGTCTCTTCCTCCTGGGCTCTGCCCAAGTCTGACCTTTCCCTTGATCCCCAGCTCTGGTCTGTGCTTTCCCCGCATCCCCAGGCCTCATTCCTGATGCTCCCTTACTTCACTGACTCGCTTAAAACATCACACACTGCCCTCGGACCCTGAGGGGAACATGCTGTCTGCCTCCCCCAGCCTCCCATGGCCCCAGGATGTAGACCATGGATATGAACAGCTATTGACCAGTAAGGAGCTGCTGTCCATGGACACTGACTCTCCTACGCAGGTCCCATCAAGATTCTGTCGGAGGAAAGTTTATACAGTGGTCCTCAAGATGGCTTAGTGGGTAAAGGCACCTGTTGCGAAGACTGTCAGCCTAAACTCCCCGAGACCCACACAGTGGAGAGAGAGAACCCACCCCTGCGGGTGTTCTTCAGACCTCCACTCACAGAACTGGAATCCTCTGTTGCTCACCGTGTGCCCTGAGGGTATCCATGCCCTCAGAACTTCCTCACACAGGCTCATCCAATAATCAGAACAGGCTGCTGCCAGCTCTCCAAGGGGACAGGTGCTCCCCATCCAAGGGGACAGATGCTCCCCAACCCTCCAAGGGAATAGGGGCTCCCCATCTCCCTAAGTGGACAGGTGCTTCTCATCTCTCCAAGGGGACAGGTGCTCCTCATCCCTCCAGGGTGCAGGGTCATGTTTAATGTCACCCAGGTGGTGAGTGGCTGAGCCAACTGCACTTCTATTCTACATGCCAGCAAAATCTGCCATCTCCACAGGGAACAAGCTTGAGCCTCTGTCACCTCTGAACCCCAGGGACCCAGAGAGGAACAGCCTCCAAAGGTCCTCGGCCCAGAAACGCCAAGGAGGCCACACCTGCTGCTGGACAGCAGGTGCCACAGGGAGTGGGCTGCCCCAGCCTTTTGTTGCCAACCCCTTCTTCTGCTGCAGAAACTGCCACCAGTGCCACTCAACACTGCCACCACATTCCACGTGCCCACCAGACACTGGGACATGGTAGAGTATGAGACAGCCCCTCTCTAATGCAGAGAAGGACTTAGTGGCCAAGCTTATTAAGACCCTGGGCAGGGCTTTCCCAAGACACTGCTCTTCTCCAAAACATCCAGAGGTCACCACCCACATAAAGCAACACAATTTCATCTCAGGCCTGCCCTAGGGACCCACCCTGCTATGGCCGATGTTATCTCCCCTCGATAACTTGATAACCCCAGGGCAAGACTCAGAGGTTCCCAGGCTGCCATTCAGCAGCTGCCGCTGAAATCTGGGCCCGCAGGCACCAAATGCAGACATGCAGTCCCTGACACACACCCCTCCCAAGTCTGTGAGGACCACCAGCACATCCGAGTCTTGTCCCAACCTCCTGGGAGTGGGCAGGAAGTGCCCACAGGCTCCAACGATCAGTGGTATGAGCTGACACCTCCTGCAGAAAGGGGAGCCTTTTCCATTCTGTGGGCCCCCAAAATCTCCATACAGTTCAAGTGGGTCTCCAAAGCCAGCTCAAGAAGCAGAGCTAAGAGGAGCTGTCAGCAGGCAGGACAAGGTCTTCCAGGGACAGCAGACAGTGGGATAATCACAAGAGAGTGAGAGCTGAATACAGCACTCAGGCTGAGGCAGGAGCATCACATGTTTGAGGCCAGCCTGAGCTCCCCGAAAACAGGAGCTGTATAGCTTAGCGGTAAGAGCCCGCTCTGCATGCACGGGGCCCTGAGTTCACCCTCAGCACAGCAGAAGCTACAGTACCCAAGGCCCTGTCCGGTCCCTCTGCTCTTCCTAGGACCTGTGGCCTGTCTGAAGTTCCCATCCTGGTGTCAGACCCATCTGTGTCCCTGGACAGAACCTCTTCCCACACACCCTTGACCACGGACTCCTCCACCACTGTGTCTCTGACAGGGTTTTCCAAGTGGGTAACTCATAGGCACCATGAGGCAGCACAGAGCTGAGTTCTCCTTACTTTCAGAAGTTCTAGATCTGACATCGACATGGCTGTGCCCTGTGCTCACGGGCATGGTACTCCCTGGCATTGGGAGCATGGCTGTGCCCTGTTCTGATAAGCATGGTGCCCCCAGCATTGGGAGCATAGCTCTGCACTGACGGGCATGGCACTCCCTAGCTCTGCTCCGTGTTCATCCCTCTCTCCAGCCTGGCCAGTACCTGCCCTGTGAACCAGGCCTGTATGTGTGACACAGAGCATGCCTGGGGACATAGTGGCGCCTAAGACACCACCCCCATACATTCAACAATACAAGGGTTCATGCACACAGGGCACCCAAGACTCTGCCCCTACGCATGTGAGGATACAGGTGTGTACACACACTGCATGCTAAGTCCCACATGTGCTAACCTCGACACAGGGTGCAGGGGCTCGGGGTGAGGTGCCCTTGATTATACCAACACAATCTATGCATGCAAACACACCTCTGTTCTGCATATGTGCTGCACACATACCATGCAAAGAGAGAGAGAGAGAGAGAGAGAGAGAGAGAGAGAGAGAGAGAGATGCTAATTTCCCCAGTCTCCTCTCCCAGCCTGGCAGCTGCCAGCCTGCTTTCTCACATGAGCGCCCCAGCAGGGGACAGCAGAACTCAGGGCAGAAGAAGGGCAGGGGTGGGCAGAGCCAAGAGGGCAGTGGCCAGAGGCGCAGGGTGGGCTCTGGAGCAGCCTAGACTGTGTAACCGCCCTGCCTCGCCAGCCACCTCTCCATCCCATCCCCAAATACTGCGTGAGGAACTCGGGGACCCTCACCAGCCAGTGGGATGGGGGAGCCTCCTTTCTTGCCCCAAGTTGTCCTTAAATAACCACAGTAGAAAAAGGAGCCAGGACCCTCCCTGAGGACCACAGTCCTGCAGGGGGAGAAGAAGGGAACAGTAATGTCTGTCATTTGTTTAAATAATCCTGCTGTACCGGAAGAAAATTAACAGATGAGAAAACAGCTCAAAATTAATCAAACTTTTCCCTGTCCGTGTCCCCCTCCCCGCCTGCCCCGCGCTCTTCTGTCTTAATGAAGGTTATTTATCCAACAAGCAATAAAACAGAGGATTAAATTAAACAGGCTCTCTGTTCCCGCCTCTCCCCACCCCGGGGAGGCAATGGCCCTTCTACAACTCTATAACTGTGCCAGCTGCCGACTATGGGGACAGCGACACCAGGCAGGAGTCAGGGCTCCCCCAACTCATATACACCGACTTCCATCTCTAATGCTTAGCCAAAACTAAAAACAAACAAACAAAAGGTTCACTCACGTATAGCCACAGACAGGGGAGGCGGGAGGGGGATGAGGGCCCTGCTGCTGCTGGTGATACCAGGGGCAGGGCTGGTGCTCACCAAGGTCCCAGTGAGGGAAGAATACATGAACCATCACCTTGGGCCCCAGCCTCATGGTGGGAAACTTCTGGGAGGCACAGCTGAGGAAGACTGCCGTGCAAACTGGAATCCACCCCCTCCTTGTCTCCCCTGCCCAGAGTACCCAGTCCTTCAGAGTGTCGCCCTCTAGGCCTTGGGTGTACCCACTCCCTCACCTCTGACCTCTCAAGCCTGTCCTCTTGCAGCTTTTGGACCCTTGGGTACCTTCAGCCCGCTCACCTTCGGAGTCGTCACCGGTGGCCTAACAACGACTCTCAGTCTGTCCCCGCCAGTCCCTCCACCCCACACTTTGACAGTTCAGACCGACCTCACATCAGCTTCAAAAGACATATTTAGGAGAGTCACAGCTTGGAGGAGCCCTGCGCAGGGCCTGTCTGTCAGCAGCTGCAGGCCCAGCTTTTGGGGTGTGGGGGGGGGGAGTCAAAGTTCCAGCCTCCCCTGGGGCTTTCTGTGTGGCAGGTTTGGGGACAGATGACCCCCTGGAAGGAGAAGGAAAAAGGGGAGTAGAGGAGAAAGGTGACCACAGGTAAACTTCTCCAAGCAGATGATCTCCCTGAAGGGATGTGTACCTGTAATCCCAGGACTCCGGAGGTATAGGCAGGAGGTCTAGGGAATCAGGGCCAGCCTGGGCTATATAGCATGTCAGTCTCAAAAAAAAAAAAAAAAAAAAAAAAAATCCAACCAAATAAAAGTATAAATCTGAAGCAGGGCATTTGGGGTCATGCCCTAATATCAGAGGGTGGGCTACAGAATGAGCTCTGGGCTAGCCTGGGCTACAGTGTAAGGCTGTCTCAAAAAAAATAAATAAATAAACCACCATGGGCTGGTAAGATGACTCAAATGTTAAACTATATGCTGAACAAGCCACATGACATGGAATCCCCAGAACCACATGGGCACACATATCCTCATGTGCCCACATGCATGTGAGCAGGCACAATGTATGCAGTCATACTGCACACACAGACTCATGAAAAGAAGAAAATAAATAAAAACAACCAAAAAGCACATAAATCTGCTCATAGTCTGTGCTTAAAACTTCCAAAGTCTCCGTTGGAACCCAAAGTCAAAGTGGGCCTCAGATCCCACTGGCATGGCTGGCTTAGGCCCGCCACTAGGTCCCTTCATCCCTCAACAGCTGCCTGTTGCTTCTCGGCTGGGTCAGGCATCCTCCAGCCACAGGGCCTTTGCACCAGCTCCACCCTCCCCTGAGTCTATTTTTGAATGTCCCTTCCTGGAGGTTTCCCTGGCAGCCCTGTTTTGTCCCCTGCAGACACCCACACATGCCATCCTTACTCAACCCTGTCATGGCCCTAGCCCTGTCTAGGGACAGTAGCCACCTTCTCTAGGAAGCTACCTCCATGCACCCCCTCATCAGATCTGCTCTCTGCTTCTGAGTGTCCAGATTGTCACCTGTACCTCCGTCACAGCCATCCTTACCCTACCTAACACAGTGACCAACCAGGAGCATGTCACCTCTTCATTCCCAGAAGACCAGATTCCTTTGCTCTGGCCACCCCCGCCCAATGCCCGCTCTGCCCCAATGCCTGCTCTGCGTGCACCTTCCACCATTTTGGAGCTCTGTGAGGTTTGCCAAATCTAAGGAGGCCAGGTCAGGAACAGGACCAGAGAGTGTGGTCACTAAGAGGGTCCCTGTCTCCTGGTTACTGACATCTCAGGCCATCAGAGGACAGCACACAGGAGCCCTGCCCTGCCCTGCCCTGCCAGACATAACCTGCCTTCAGTGGCTATCTGGACAGAAGTCACTGCTCTAAAGTGAGAGCTGCCCAGTGTCCAGTTAACATGGAAATGTTCAGCCTCCAGTCCAAGCACTGACCCCTAATAGCAGCTCGGTCTACTCCTGGTTCTCTCTCTCTCTCTCTCTCTCTCTCTCTCTCTCTCTCTGTGTGTGTGTGTGTGTGTGTGTATGTGTACCCACGCGCTCACGTGTGGCCACCCCCATGGGCGAGGACGGCAGGCAAAACACAGCCACGGTTGAATTATTTATTCTGTACATTGTTAGCACAGTAGAGAGAGCAACTGTTTCTCCAGGCTTCAATTAAAATATCAAGGCACCCAGACCGTCTGTCTAGCCACATGCCCACCGACACAGGCACGAGAGAGCCCTGCGCGAGGCCCCGCCTCTGCCTCTCAGCAGAGCTTCTTCAGAAGCATAGGTTTCTGAACAACATTCTCAGGAGCTGCCCTGGACTCAGCCCACTGGCTGCTGAAACATTTCTGTCTTTTTTCCTCCAGGAGCCGTCAACCACTGTCTTATGGAGCCCTTCTCGACTCCCAAAGGGGGCTGGGACCAACCAGCCTTGAGGTGGAGCTGATCCAACTCTCAGTTGGATCTCCTAAAGCATTGCTACATCAGGGACTCCAGGAGGCATTCAGCCCCAACACACCAACCCCAGACACCAGAAGGAGCAAGTGACCACGGCCAGCTGCGGCATTCCCTGCACCCAGAGGTGGTCACAGTCAATGAGAATTAACTTCAAAAAAAATACTAAACAAGATTTTATCCTGTCCTTTAAATGGCTCTTTCTTATGGGTTTGTACTATTCCACTAAGCACTGAGGTATAATTTGGATAGTTCCTAATGTCTTTATCTGCAGGCTTACAGCCAGAATGAGCTTGAATTTCTGGTCTTCCTGTCTTTTGAGTGCTGGGATTACAACCGTGTGCCACTGAGCCTGGTTTATGTGGTGTATGGAACTGAGCCCCGGGCTTCATCGTGTTAGCCATCACTCTACCAAACTGAGCCACATCCCAGGCCCAGGCCCCTGGGACAAGACTTTGAAAAGGTAAAAAAAAACAAAACAAACAAACAAACAAAAAAAAAAAAAACAGGAAAAAGTCAGCCACAGCGGAGAAGCGAACTTACACACAGGTGGGTTTCTGCACCTTCAACACCCCTGACTCTCTGGGGCAGAGACTCAGATGACGAGAACCATCGTGGACACACACTGTGGTCATACACTAACTGGGTCACCCACCAGTTCTACTTCACTAGGCCCCAGATCAGAACATGAGGCCAAGTGAAATCTAAGAGCAGCGTGGCCACCACGTGCCCAGGGAGAGCGAGGAGCAGAGGGAAAACCTGTGGGTAGTGCTACAGGCCCCAAGTCCTCCGAGGTCCTTCATGCTCTTCAACCTTCTTTCACTGTATATGGTGTGTGCATGTATGTGTTGATGCACACTTTTCACGTGTGTTTGAGGGCACAAGCACATGTGTGTGCTCCTGTGTGAAGACCCAAGACTGAAGTCAGGTGTCTCCCTCCATCCTTTTCCTGCCTATTCCTTGAGGCAGGCCCTTCTTTTGTTGTTTGTTTGGTTGGTTTTGGTTTTTCGGGACAGGGTTTCTCTGTGTAGCTCTGGCTGTCCTGGAACTCACTCTGTAGACCAGGCTGGCCTTGAACTCAGAAAACCGCCTGAGGCAGGCCCTTCTAATCAAACCCAGAGTTCACCAATATGGCTGCTCTTTGTAGCTGACATGGGGGGTGGGGGGGGGGATCCTTACCATTACGCCTACTCAGCACTAATGTAGAATTTGGGGATCCGAGCTCAGATCCGTACTCTTGGGCTAAGCTAAAGGAGAACTTTAACCCTGAGCCGTCTCCCGGCCTTGCGATGTTTCCTTGGGATGTTTCTATTTTAACATATCCAGCACAGAAACCCAGTTCCCTCTCCTAAGATGCTGCCTCCCAGACAGCAGCCGTTAGAGCTGGGGGAAAACAGACGCAATGCATAGAGCTGACCTCAGAGCCCAGCGCTGCCTGAGGACCAGCGCAGGAGCTGGCGCCTGAGAGGGGCCTCTGGACACGAGAGGAAGTTACAAGGTAGCGAGAGGATATCATCTGTTTGGGAAAATGATGGACAGCATCCCTAAAGCTGACAGGGGCACGTGCAGCTCTGGAGCTGGCACTTCCAGCAACCTAGCCAGTCTGGGAAAGGAGCCTTGAAGTCCAGAGAAACACACACGTCCAGGGTTCTTCATGCGAGCCAAACATTGGGTTCATCCCAAATGCTCAGAAGCAGCAGAATGGATACATGAATTATGAATTATCCAAACAAAGACACAGTGAAATAGTACCCGAGCCATTATAAAAAGAGGGAACTCCTTACATACCCTGCCTCACGGACGGATCTCACACACACACAGCAGAGGCTCCACGGACGGATCTCACACACACACACAGCAGAGGCCCCACGGACGGATCTCACACACACACAGCAGAGGCTCCACGGACGGATCTCACACACACACAGCAGAGGCCCCACTGTGTGCATGTGAAGCTTGGAGAGAAGTCCAGCAAAAGATGAGCCTCGTGGAGAGAGACAAGGGCCAGGCGGGAGGGAGGTGGGGTGCCCCACATATTAGCCCATTCTGAGAAGGCTTCCTTCCCATGAGGCTTCACTTCCTCCTCATCTGTCCAGCCGAGCAAGACACCCTTCCCTCAGCTCATCTCCCTCAACACCAGCCTAAGGTCAGCCCCCATGCTGCAAGAGGAGCTGAGTATGTCCCTCAACCCTCTCACTGGCCCTCATCGCCCACATCCTGCCCCCATACCCTACCCCTCCACCCCCACCCCCACCCCATCCCCACAATGCCAGAGACACCATGCTCTACTCCCAAGCTCCACCCAGTGTTTCTAGCTCTACCCAGTGTTTCTAGCTCCACCCAGTGTTTCTAGCTCCACCCAGTGTTTCTAGCTCCACCCACCGTTTCTAGCTCCACCCACCGTTTCTAGCTCCACCCACCGTTTCTAGCTCCACCCACCGTTTCTATCACCACACCCCGCTCCTGAGCACCTGTCCTTCCCAGACTCGAGGCTCTCCTGAGGTAAATGCCCTCCCACAGCCACTTTCCCCAGCCATGCGGGAGCCACTCTGTCACGTTTCCTTGTAGAGAGACGGCCCACTGGAAAAACAGACATGTGTCGCAACCCCCAAATGACAGATCAAACCAGCCACCAGTAGGATTTGAACCAGGAATAGCCAGGGCCACCAAGTAGGTGGCGACTATGTAGCCAGCAGACAACATGTTTCAAAGATTAGTTAAGGACGTTAGGAAATGCTCACCACCGTGGTCTGTGCAAACACTAGCCACAGATGTGAGCTCACCACCGTGGTCTGTGCAAACACTAGCCACAGATGTGAGCTCACCACCGTGGTCTGTGCAAACACGAGCCACAGATGTGAGCTCAACCTGCTAAGTTAATAGAGAGCTGTGGGAAAGACAGGTTGCCACCTGGCAAGGGAACTGGCAATTTTTATTTGCCTATTTTATGTGCTTTAATGTACAAGAGTGTTTTGTCTGCGTAGATATCTGTACATGCTTGCTTGGCCAGATGAACATGTTGGGTCCCCAGGCGCTGGAGTTATGGCTGGCTATGAGCTGCCATGCAGATGCTGGGAATCCAGCCCCTTTGGAAGAGCAGCCAGGGCCCTAAACCAACCAGCCACCTCTCCAGCCCTCTCCTTGACTCCTTATGTTATTTTTCATGCATGCGTGCTTTCATGTGTTCATGCATATTTGTGTGTGTGTGTGCACATACGCACTTATTAATGTCAGAGATCAATACCAGGTGTCTTCCTCAATCAATCTCTCAAATTTGTAAAAGTTTTTTAAGCTTTATTTTATGCATCTAATGTTGTATGTGTGTGTGTATGTATGTATGTATGTATGTATGTATGTATGTATGTATGAATGAATATACGTATTGCACCAAGCACATGCAGTGCTCACAATGGCCAGCAGAGTGCGTCGGATCCTCTGAAACTGGACTTAGGGATAGTTGTAGGCCATGTAAGTGCTGGGACTTGAACCCGGGTCTTCTGAAAGGGCAACCAAAGCTCTGCTGACCATCTCTCAGACATGCCACCTAAGCTCTTGGGACAGAGTCTCCCGCTGCGTCCACAGCTCACAGACTCAGCTTAACTAGTTGGCCAGCCGGGGAGCCGCCCGCCTCTGCCTCCCCAGTGCAGGGATTACAGATGTGCTTTTCACATGCACGCTAACAATCCAAACCCGGGTCCTCACACAGGCGATTACTTCACCGACAGCTGTTTCTCTGTGTTCCTGCAAACCTACAACGAACTTGTCAGCTTTTAAAACCCCAGCAGGAAGGAGCCAGGGAACATTGGCTATGCAGACACAGAGAGTTCTGAGCTGGCTGTCCCGTCTCAGGCAGATACACGTACACAGAGCTGCTGGATTTGAGAGGCTCTCCTCTTGACTTCTGGGCTTGCAGAGGCAGAGCAGCAGGAAGAAACCCAACTCGGCCCCGCTGTGGCTCTAACTGGCTGTGTGGCTTCCTCATTTTCTACAAGCCTCTGTTTTCTCATCTGTAAAATGGGGCCAGTGTCTTGATGACTCTGCGGGTTGTGGGAATGATCAAGACATGTGACATAGAGCAGCTGCTGTGGCACACACCTGTCATCTCAGCACTCAGGTGGTGGAGGCAGAAAGCTTAAAAGTCGGGGTTATCCTTAGCTAAACAGTGAGTTCAAGGCCCGTCTGGGGTACATAATAGCCTGTCTCAAACAAACAATTTTTCCAAGCGTGGTAGTGCGCGCCTTCAATCCCAGAACGCTGTGGGAGTCTCTGGGTTTGAGGCCAGCCTGATTTACATAGCAAACTCCAGGACAGCCAGAACTATAGAGTGAGAGACCCTATCTATAAATAAATAAATAAATAAATAAATAAATAAATAAAGGCATGCCCTGTGTGGTCAGGAAGAAAGAAAGGCCCTATGCAGTCCTAGATATTTACAACAGCAGCCATTAGCAATCAATCCCTGAGCCCTGGCTGAGGAGACGCCTCAGTGACACAAGCACATACTGTTCTTACTGAGGACCTGGGTTCGGTTTGCAGCACCCACTTCAGGCGGCACACATGGCCTGGAACTCCGGCTCCTGGGGATCCAGCACCCCTAGATGATGCTCTGGTGTGCACAGACCCAGACACAATACACACAATTAAGAGCGAAATAATAGCTCTTTTTAAAACATACACAGATATGTTTTATGTCTATGCTTTTAAAACACAGACAGATGGCTCAGGTGGTTGCGAGCGAGTCTCAGTTCCCAGCGACCACATGAGGTTTGTAATCAGGTTTAACTTCACTCCCGGGGACCCTGATACCTTCCCCTTTGGCTCTCTGGACACCAGGCACACTCGGTGAACAGAAATAGACAGAACACTCAGAGCATATAAAATAATTTTTTTTCAATAGTGGTCGATTTCTTTTTATTTTTATTTTTTTAAAAGAAAACCGTGAACCGCAGGGTCATGTTAGGGCTGTGTGCTGTGTCTGAGCCCTGCCTGACAGCAAGCACAAGGACTGTGGACAGCTTCAGAGATGTATATGAGGGCAACCACCCAAATCAGGCTGCTTGTCTGCCCTGCTGTGGCTGCGGAGCCACCAGCAGTCTGAGCGAGCCCGTCTCTGTACCAGGAATCTTCCAAGAACAGACAGGATTTTCCTGGCTCATCTCTTCAGCTGTCTCCTTTCTCCTCTCTAGATTCTATAAGGACCTGGCCACATGGAGGCCAGGCTAGGACTGGCACCTATGAAAGCATGTGGCTGGATGCAGATGTGAGGCCCACCAAAGGGTACCATCTGGTCCAGCCTGGACCCTGTGAAGAGGAGCCTGCCCCACAGAAATAGGCACAGCAGGGAGACAAGACCACCCAATACACATGACAGAAAATCTTGTTCAGAGAAGACACAGAAGCCAGGAGTGTCACATTGCCACACAAAGAAAAGGGGCCTATCATAACCAGTACCCAGAAACCACACAGGTGAAATGGGTAGTACCCAGTCCACTCAGGCCCTGACAACACAGAAAGACTCCACGCAATACCCCCCGGGGGGGTGAGATTTTTGAGTAAGGATCCATGAGACCAGCCCCTCCTGTGGAATCCGGAATGCTGAAGTAACACTGCAAGCTGCCTGCTGGTTGGACAGTCTTTCAGGAGACCCTCTAGGCTACCCCAGCGGCCCGCCATGCTGGAAGCCGGCAGGGGCCGGCAGAGATCCTAGCAGGGCCAAGGAAGTGATAGGACTGGCCTGTGGGGAGAACAGGGCGGGGGGGGGGGGGCAGCTGAAGGCCCTGCTAGCTCTGTTGGACCTTCCTAATTGATTTTATGTCTGTGTCCCCGGGCACTCGGGTTTCTCAGGGCCATCTTAGCCACTTAAGCAATTTAAAATAATCAAAGCACTTACAAAGCGCTCGGCTGGTCCTCACACTTCAGGCTCCACAAGCCCTTGGTAAGAGCAGGGCTGCCTGTGATGTCCCCAAGTTCCCCACACGTCATGGCCAGAGTCACCCCAAGCCCAAGCAGCCTCCCACAGGTGGGACACCTTGAAGCCTCATGTCACCAGTCACACATGAAGACACCTAGGCTCAAGGGGATAGAGCAGAAGCCAGCCTGGTGGTGACACATGCCTTTAGTCCCAGCACTCAAGAAGCAGAGGCAGAGGCAGGCTTATCTCTGTGAATTCGAAGCCATTTTGGTCTATATAGTGAGTTCTAGGACAGCTAGGACTATGTAGGGAGACTTTGCTCTGTGTGTGTGTGTGTGTGTGTGTGAGAGAGAGAGAGAGAGAGAGAGAGAGAGAAAGACAGAGACAGAGAGAGACAGAGAGAGACAGAGACAGAGAGAGATCTAGAAGCACCCATGCTATCCCAGGTCCTGGCAGAAGTTGGTGCTGCCCCTCCCCCACCTAGACTACCTTGGGGACATCAGAGAATATAAGAGGTAATTGCCATCTAGAGCCCCACAGTCCCCACTAGATCCTGTCACCCTCCTCCAGGGCAGGCCTCCTGACCCTACAGGACTGCTTGCCTGTGATACGCTTCAGTGCCCATGAGAAAGGCTACAGAATGGGCCGCCTGCTGCCACTGGCCCATCCCACCCTTCCTGGACCTAAGCAGGGCCAGAGTGGGCCGAACAGAGCATCTACTTCCAGCCAACACCACAGGGAAACTGAGTCCTGGGAAGGTCTGAGCTCCAGGAACTTTAGAAGGAGAAGGTGGGGTGGGGGGAACCAGCCTGCTGGCCTTTCAACCAGGATGACTCCTGTGCACCTGGGTGCTGGGCCTGTCCCTCTCCACTGCTCAGTGAGTCACAACATCCTTCCGAGGCTGAGGCTCTGAAAACTGGTATCAGAGCCAGGATTCAAACCCAGGCTGCAACTCAGTCTTACCACCCACAGCCATCCAGCTGACCCGAAAGGCACCAGCCAGGGGCAACCTCTGGAGCTACAAGAACCAGGGGGTGTCCTGAGCCACAGAAAAGGGCTTAGAACTGAGCCACCTAACTAGTAGGCGGATGGGGGGTGGGGGTGAGAGCAGGAGCAGGCATAAGCCTGTACACACACAGAGGAGGGGCAGGCCAAGGAGTCCCTGCCCCTCCCAAACATCTCCCAGAGGCTCTCAGACATCTCCCTCACCCCGCCAGGCCCCCAGGGGCACACTGGGAAAGGTCAAATATTATATCAAGCAGACCTTTGCTTCTTATTCTTTCCAGCGTGTGTGGGTCATAAAAATGCTAGTTTAATAAACTGGGGACGTGAAACATTCATAGCTCTTTAGAGGGAGTCAGGCGGGGGAGGCACTGGACCTAACCTTGAAGACCTAGGCCAGGCACTGACCCGTCTGTCAGCCAGCTCCACACTGCCTGTTCCCTGATCTGCTCGTCTCTGGTCAGGTGCTTGAACATGAGGAACAGCCAAGAGAAGCTGCCTCCACCCTGCTGCCTAATATGCTGGGTCAGAAGAGTCGGAAAAACTGTAGCAGGCTGATGAACCTTGAAAGGCCTCGGGCAGAAGAGACAACTGCCAAGGTTGGTTTTAAGAAACACTATCCCTGATTAGCTAAGGAGCAGGGTAATAGCCCACCTAGAGAGACAACCTCAGTTAGTGAGACAGCTGCTGACCCAGCAGAGGCCCCGCAGTGAGATGCCAGGCTCCCCAGGCCCAGGGCTTCACTGTCAAGAGGACCAAAAGCCATTCCCAAGAAACCATCCCCTCACAGGGCCAGCCACTATGGGAAACACAGCAGAGTCCCTGTAAGCAGGTCCCCTTGCAGGGGCCTCAGGATACCCTCTCCAGCTTGACGAGCCCGCCCCTCCCACGCCTAAACTGCCTGTCTTCCCGCTCAGACCACATGCTCACCTGAACAGAGGCATCATGGAGCCCATCTGAGAGTTGTGAGCAGGAGACCAAAGACCAATGTCACTAAGTTCATTGTCCATCCCACCCGCCAGCCCCCACTGGTTCCCATCAACCCCCTGAAGACACAGGGACCTCAGTGTGGGGCAAGATGTGACATGCCTGGTTCCGATGTCCAGGTGACACTGAGTCACAGCCTGAGGGCCTGGGTGCTTCCCGTGCGTCTCACTCACTCGGCCCTTCACGGACAAGGAGGATGAGGAGCATAGAGAAACTTCCCCAGCATCAGAGGCACTGCTGGGGTACAAGACAGCAAGACAGCAAGACCGCAAGACAGACTTACCACTGCACTTTGTCACTGAGAGGACAGAGGTCCCGACAAGCTTAGAGACCGGACCCTTCTCACCTGCCACCTCCACAGCCAAAAGGAACCACCGTGGGTTTCTGAGGCCTCAGCCACCACCCTTCAAGTCTGAGGGCCTGGGGCCTTTCCACTCACCGTTACCGCTCTCCAGAACACGTTCCCCCACCTGCCTACAGAAAGGTCCCCTCTCTAAAACGGCCATTCTCCTGCCCACTGAAGCCTCCATGGTACTTCCCTGCTTTACTTTCCCATGGGTCACACCACCCCGGCACGATTTGTTGGAGCAGTTCATCTATCCCTTGCCTGCTTCCCCCTGACGGGGGCGTCATCCACTTGGCTCCTGCTTGGAGCGGCATGCTCACCTGGAGCACACGTGTCAGACCGCAGGGCAGGGCCTCCGTGTCAGGAGCCACAAGGTGCCAAAGCCAAGCTAAGGGTGACAACAGCCACTGAGGCATACAAGACAAGATGTTATAACAAATATGGTGTGCGGGTGAATGCTTACAGCTCAGTAAACTGAGGCAGAGCGGGAGCTAGAAGACAGAAGCAGGGGCCCTTAGCCCCTCCCCTGAGCTCCAGCACGTCCTGGCCTTGATAGCTCCCCCACCAGCCTCTCCAGGAGGCTTGGCTTCCTCTTACTCAGCACAGAGTACACAGGAACTGAAACTACTTCCGGCTCAGTCTCCAGATGCCCGCAGCACCGGGATCCAAGAGGAAGCTGTTGCAACACTTCCTCTGACCCCAACACAGGGCTACAGCCTCTGGGAACCAGAACTGGAGTGTTCCCTAGATACAGGACACCTGTGATGCCTTGCCAGGAATCCTCCTGACAGAGCAAAGCTATTAAAACCTCTCAGCCCAGGGGTGGCAGGGGGAGGGACCAAAGGAAGTGTTGGCATCCCGAGCCTCTCGGGCTGCAACTGCACCCCAGTTGCCACATCCTGTACACCTAGTCCAGAGATTACCTGTGCCAGGCTCATAGCCCAAGTGACTCTCCAGTTCCTGGGACTAAAAGAGTAACATTAACATGCACTGGAACCTCAGAAGAGCAGATGTCAGTCTTCAGGCCAGCTTGGCCTGCACCTCACGCTCTGCTGCCCCCTCCTGCAGAACCTAACAAGTGCCCTGGTGCCCACTGTGTCGGTATGAATAAAAACGACCCCCCCCCCATAGGCTCATATAGTTGAATGCCAGGTCGCCAGTTGGTGGAACTGTTTGGGAAGGACTAGAGAGTGTGGCCTTGCTGGAGGAGGTGTGTCACTGGGGGTGGGCTCTGAGGTTTCAAAACTTTCAGAACACACATTCTGCCTGTTTGTGGATCAGGTAGGTGTGGACTCTCAGCTCCTGCTCCGAAGCCATGCTTGCCTGACGCCATGCTTCCTGCGATGAAGGGCGCATGCGAACTCTATGTGTACACTGGGGGTTTCCACCAGGGAGCAGCCCCATGCCCGCTTCGAGGGACGAGAGACAGCAGGGAGGGGTGAGGAGGAGGTGGATTGGGTCCAGGTGCCCGATTCACACCCTGGGTCCACAGCTCACCTGTGTGACTGTGAGCATGTTCTTTAGCTGACCATGCCCAGTCCCCATGTCTGCAAACAGAGGATGGACAGCGAGCACCTGCCACTAGGGGCACAGGGAGAATGTCAGGGAGAAGGGCCAGGCTGAGGCTGGTGCCTGCTGCTGAATCATTCCACTCCCCTCTCTCGGGCCTCCCTTCATCTACCTCGCTCACCCCAGGCTAAGGCTGCGCAAATCTATCGAAACAAACCTCTCATGATGATGGCCACCAGTCCCTTTCACAGCAAGGAGGTGTTAGCTGAGACGTTAAGAATTTGAAGAAAGTAAAGGAGGGGGGCCACATCCAGATAGTGGCACCAGTTTGACCCAGCCATTCCCTCCTGTTGCAGAAACTTACAGGGGACCCCAAGACCTCGCCTGCATCAGCTGCCCCCACCCTTCAGGACCTACTATTCTGGCCTCCACCCAGAACCCTGCAGATAGTCAAACCCCACCAGGACAGACACCGTCCCTGGATCAGCTCTTGAAGCTGTAGGTCAACAGCAGGAAGCAGGCAGGTGTGGCTGTGTCCTCCATGGACTTTCTCACATCAAGACACATTATATTTTGAGGGGTTGCCCCCCCAAAAAAAAACATTTTAAAATTCCAGGTATACTCAAACTTTTGACATGATAACACAACAGAATTCACACTTTGTAACTAGGCAATTTACCTAATTAAAAAAAAAATGTTATACTATCTTATTTATGTATTTGTGTGTGTATGTGTCTTTGTATGTATGTGTGATAGTGTGCGTGCACCAGAGCTTGTGAGAGTCAGTTCTCTCCTACCATGTGGATCTTGGGGATCTGAACTCAGGCCATTAGGCTTAGCCACAGGTGCCTGTATACCCACTGAGCCATCTTACTGGCCCAAAATACCATAATTTTTAAAAAATTATTTGTATTACTTATTTACATGTCAGTGGTGTGTGCGCATGGTGTTTGGTGTGGGATGTGTGTCTGTGTGTGTGTGTGTATATGTTTCCACAGAGGCATTGCATCCCTTGGAGACAGTTTCAGGTGAATGAGATCTGCCTGGTGTGGGTGCTAGGAACTGAGCTGGGTCCTCTGCAGGAACAGCAAATGCTCTTGTTACCGATCCATCTCTCTGGCCCCTCAACAGGTTTAAGTAAGCTTATGATTCATCTCTCCTGGGGCATGCACAGCCCATAGGCCCGGACTGGACACGGCTGGACCCTCGAGACCTCCTGTACCTCAGAGACCATATAATAACAGGAGCAGGCTACATATGACGTCATATCGGGACGAGCCAAGGGAGAGAGAAGACAGAGATGTCCACATGTATGTGATGGACATGAACAGTGAATGCAGCTACAAAGGGAGCCATGAGGAGAGGCTGAAATCAGGTCAGAATCCCCACCCCCCACCCCCCCAGGCTGAGGACTGTGTGAGAAGGAGCCAGAAGAGCACACCTTTAACCCCAGGACTCAAGAGATAACACAGGCAGATCTTTGTGAGTTTGAGGCCAGCCAGGACTACACAGAGAGGTGTGTATCCAAATAAGAGCGGGAAGATCCCAGGCCCAAGGGAGAATGGGGGCAAAGGCTCTTGGTTTGCAGACAGCTCAATGTCTTCAGGGGCGTGACGAGAACAGCATGGCTGGTATGGAGGGCGCCCCAAGAGAACAGGAAGTGGGTGGGGGTATCAGAGGCCACAGGCCTACAGCAGGACTTGACCCTGCTGGGCAAGTGCGAAGTCTGCACCAGGTTTGAGTAGCTGAGGCAGGAGATAGCCCCAGGGGCTGGGGTGTGTTGCAGTGGGTGGGCCGGTGCCACCTAGCGTCCAAGAAGCCCAGATTCCATGATCAGCGGTACGTAAGCTGGGTACCACGGTGTGTCTTGGGTGCCCGTTGCTGTGATAAAGACCATGACCAAAACGAACTTGGGGGGTGTAGGGGGGAGGTAAGGGGTTTATTTCACCTTACACTTCCAGGTAACAACAGTCCACCACTGAGGGAAGCTGGGGCAGGAACTCAAGGTGGGGAGAAAGTGATGGAGAGGCCATGGAAGAAAGCTGCATGCTGGCCTGCTCCCCGTAGCTCACTCAGCCCGCTTTCTTAAACACCCTGGGACTACCAGCCCAGGGGTACCTCTGCCCACCATGTGCTGGACAACCCACACACACACACCAATCATCAATCAGGAAAATTCCCTCTGCCAGACAACTAACTTGTGTCAAGTTGACCAAAAAAAAAAAAAAAAAAAAGCCCCACAGGCAATGGCCAGGCTGGGGAAGCTCAAAGGCTCTGCCTCCTTCACTAGACCCAACCAGAGCACTGTCACTACCCATGGAGACACTGGCTGCTCAGCCAGGACTTAGCTCGAAGCCCCCACAGGAAGGAAGAGAGGCCAGGCAGATGGCGGGAACTCTCCGGGATCAGCCTCAAAGGTCACCGTCTGTTACAGCCTGCCTGCTCCCGGCTCTTCTGCCTCGGTGGAGTGTCTCACGCTGACTTGAAGCCCGGCTCCAAGCTGGGTGTGACATTTCCTGCGGGCTGACTGTGTGCCAGGCACTGAGCTGCCCTTGCTCAGACCCCACCTCCTAATTCCCTCCACCTGGCCAAGGAGGCTGCAGTTGTCATTCATCTTGCAAACGAAGATACTAAGACAGGATAAGGCTGACCATGTGGTGAGCCCAAGCCCACCAAGGCCTCTGGCTGGCGTCTCCTCCATGCCATGCAAAAGGAATAGTGACTCAGGGAGTCTGTCTTCTTCTGAGTTCTTACAGGGGCACAGGTTGGAACCTACAGTCTGTTGGGACCACCCTGAACACCAGATCCATTCACACACAGATGTCAATGCCTGATACAGTAAGTGGAGTGGTAATGACCCAGGACTAAACTTCAAGCCTGACCCTGTCCAGTGCTGTCACCACCACATGGCATGAACAACCTCCTCAGCGACTCTGGACCCTCAGCAAGGTGTTCTCCACACACGCAACCTCCCTCTCTTTCGAGAACAGGATGGAGTTGCTAGACCTGCAGATCCCCAGAGTCAGGCACATGCTCCCCAAAGATGGCCTGGGTTTCCATCCACTTTGCTCATAGTGTGATTGTGTGAGCACACAGTCTAAAGGAAGCGAGGAGACCTGGCCCCTGACAGCTACAGCACACCGCCCTAAACCTGACTGCATCCCAATAAATTACCCTCCAGGTGGGCTGTCCCCCTGGAATCCCCTCAAAGGAAAGCAGCAATCCTGACAGCAGAACACAAACCCCCTGCAAGAATCCATCTCCATCAGGGCTGGGAGGCAGAACTGGGTGGTGACCCCACCCTCACCCCACACACACAGACACAGGGGAACAGACATCCACACACCCCAGAGCTGGCTCTCCAGCTCTCCTTCTGCTCTCCCCAAGTTAACACTCTTGCCTCCATAAATGGCTTTTGAATTTCCGGTTCAATCTCTCTTCTCTCTCTCTCTCAGTTTCATTAGTGAAGAAGCCTCTTGTCCCCAGCTTGACCATTAATATTACTAAAAAGACCCAGGGAACACAGACCACAGCCTTCTGCCCTCCCCGCCCCCATCTTTCCAGACCATCAGTCAGTGTGACCTGCCTACCTCACAACACACATCAATCCCTGTGGTCTTAGGGACCTTCACATCTGACCAGAGGGAAAGAGGGACACAGAGACAGAAGAAAAGGAGGCCCTGAGCCCTGGCTCTTATCATGCCAACTGTGTCTGTCCTTGGATAAAATAATCACCAAAATCCTAGCTACCCCCATCTCAGGGACCTTGAGCCTCAACACCGAGAATGTCAGGGGGCGAGTGACACCCCCATCACAAAGGGTCTCCCCCATATGAAGTAGATACCGGGAAGGCCCTTTATTCTAGAGCACTGGGAGAAGAATCTGAGGGTTCCATGCAAGGCTCGCCTGCCATGAGCTGGAGGCTGGGCCAACGTCACTGGGAACAACACACTGGGGTGGCCCAGGCTGCCTCCCTCCCAGGCCTGGCAGGGCCTGGGTGACTCAGCAGTCCCAACCACCACTGAAGCAGGCCTGGGACAGCCAGCCCCAGTTTTCCCATTGTCCCCTCCTCTCCACAGGAGGACCCAACCAGGCTGCTCACTCCAGTGCTGTGGGGCACTTTGAGAGCCCATGAGCCATCAGGATCACAGGGTCCCCCAGAGACTCCTTGAAATGTCCACCGCAGGGGGGCCGCATCTCCTCAGAGGTTCCTGCTGCTCCTACACCCAAATCAAGTCAAACCAACGGCCCAGGAGTAGGTCACAGCAGGAGCACACACGTATGTGCACACACGCATAATGCATGTACACACACACTTATAATGGCTGCAGATGCTGGCAGGGCACACTTTGTAGTGAGGGGTTACCTGAGACTCACCATGGCTTACTTAGTTCTACCTCATCAGACAGGAACCTTCCTCTTTTTCATCCCCTCCTTAGAGGCACACACACCACCCCCAGTACTGACGCATCGTGGAGTTAGACAAATGAGCTCCCGGTGAGAGAGAGGGACCTGCTCCTCTCCTCCTACCCCTAGTGGCTCAGGCAGCCTCTTCCAGACCTCAGCAAGCTCTGGAGACCACAACAAAGGGGCTCCGGAGGTCAGAGTCAGAGGGGAAGGAGGGGGACCAGCAGCCTCCTCAGATCCTTCCTCTTCCTCCCACTCTCCCTCCACCACCCCCACCCCCACCCCCCACACACTCAGACCACGTACAGAGCAAAAGAGGCAGGCTTGGGGGTGGGGGCAGCTGGTGCATAATTATTGGTAAAATGCTTGTACCGTTTTTTTTTTCCCTTCTCCCCAGTAGCTTTCAGTTGTTTTAGCAGCTTACCAAGCACTTGGCTTCTATTGAATTGCAAATCAGCAGCTCTTGCCCCGGGAAGAGAAGAAAGGGAGGTGGTGGAGGGGGCAGGGCGGGGCTAGGAAGGGAGAGGAGGGCGACGTAGAGGAGGAGGGTGGAGGGGAGGGTGTTCAGGTAGCAGGGCTGGGTCTGGAGTTTAGCTGAACTCCCTTCTCTCCTCATTCTCCTGACCCACAACCCCGCCCCCATCTGAAAACCAGGACACTCTTCCCCAGCCGGAACTGAAGGATGGGCTGGGAGGGCCACCAGGGGCTTCCTGGACTAACCAGAAGAAAGCGCATCTTTCTTGGGAATTGCAATTATTTGAAAACAATGTCAAAACAGAAGTCTTGCTTTTCCTCCCCTGGCAATCTGTAACACTGCGGTTTCCATTCTGAATCTTGTCTGTCTGCCCTCCCATCGATCCGCCTGTCTTCCGTCTGTCTGTCTACCTCTCATTAAGGTTCTTTCACATACTTTCAGCCCCCTCCAGGTTCAGGGTCTATAAAGGAGGAGCCTGGGCGGGTTCTGCTTCAGAACCATGGTCAGCACCAAACCCCGGGTTCTCAGCCCACCCTCAGTCCAAGCTCCAGCTCCAAACACAGGATCAGTTGCCAAGCTGTCCCATTCTCGAACGTTCTCCCACAATCAGGAAGAGGAGGCGGAAGGAGTCATCATCCAGGCACCCTAGACCCACTGACCTTGAAGAGTCGGAGGATGTTAGCCACCATGATGGAGACAGAGCTCCCCGAAGCTCCGATGACACCCACCACTCGTTCAGGCTTGGTGATGATGGGTGGGCCCCCGCTGCCACAACGGACCTCCGTGCCATCCTTCTCGATGAGCGCCTGCACAAAGGTGAGTGACTGCTCCAAGGCGTGGGTGTCCCTCGAGCAGGTGTCCAGGATGCGGGCGCCCAACGTGATGTTGGGCAGTAGGTCCGGGTCGTTGTTGATGCGGTCCAGGGCAAAGAGCATGGCCTCCAGTCTGTGAATACCCTTCTCCTTCTTCAGCTCCCCGCAGGCCTTGCCCTCGGAGCCACGGCCGTGGACCGGAAACAGGCCTCCCAGTGTGATGTCTCCATCTATGCGGATAGAATTCATGTGGGGGTGGCCCTTGGGCTTTCCTAGGGAGGAAGGTACCCAGGGGCCATAAAGGCTGAGGAGTAGGCAGAGGGGCAGCCGAGCCCACCACCAGGCCCAGCCTCCCTTCCCGGACATTTCGGAAAGGCCTAGAGACCCATGAATAGTGGGCCCCACTCCTAGCACTAGCAGGCCCTGGGTCCCATGATCTGGGTATACATGAACAGAGTGGCTTCAGCAGCAGGATGACCAATGAGGGACGATGAGGTGACCCATTCCAGAGAGATCTCCCCTCCTCCGCTTTGATACTTGAGTCGAGCTCAGCGGTCCACACAGGCCAAGCCCACTGATGATAGCCAGTGGTTGGAGCTACAGGAGATCTCAGATCCTTGTCCCCATGTCCTGAAGGCCAGATTTCTGTGTCTGTCTGTGGAAAAGGAGGTACACTCCTATCCTGGTAGAGGATCTTAGCATCAAGGAGAAAACAGCGCCGGTCACTCCTACCAACCTGGGAAAGAGAGAGAGACGATCAACCCAGCCCGGAAACAGACATTCTCTATTGTGATTTCTCATCGGGAGCCTGGCAGAGGGAGCTCAGAGGTTATCACCAAAGCTGCCATAAATCTCTTCTTGATTTTTCAGTGCGGGGGTGGGGGGGAACGCAGAGCTGGAAGCAGAAACTGGGTCACGTTTGAAGACCTTTGCTGGTCAGGGCCCACTGTCCCCAGAGGCCAAGCCTCCAAGAGAATACTCCTAGGGACGGCAACCATGGCTGGGAAGAAATGGACCCCCACCCTCAGACGTTGTAGTAAAATACCAACCCTGCCAGTCCAACCTCATGAGAGAAAACGAGGAGACTGAGACCCTGGGAGACCTCTAGTCCACAGATAGTTTCTAGCTCATAGATCTGAACAAGAAACAGAGCTGTTTGGGGAACCTAGGACCTAGGAGACGAAGGCAGCCTGCCCCATAAGACTGTAATGTATGTGGTACTGGCTGCGCCCAGGCCAAGAGCTGTAACTCTAAAGGCTGGGAAGAAGTGGGAATCTGGGATTCAGAGGTGGTCCCCCACTTCCACATGTTCACCCCAGCTGCACAAGTGCCCAGGCAGAGAGCAAAGCCAGGCTCCTTCCTCCTGTCCCTCGTGTCCCCCTGCCCCAGCCTCCTCCAGCTTCCCTCCGTCTCTGTCTGCCCCAGTGGGGCTCGGGTTGCGCCCTGGGCCTGGGCATATCACCACTCTCATTGTTATTGTTGTTGCGATTAAATATTTATCTGCAGGGGTAGAGAAGAAAACAAAGATCTTTCCTCATTCTCACAGCTAATTTGGGCTAATTTCCCCTGGGGATTCTGCCTCTCCCACCCAACTTCCCCCCCTGAAGCCAGCAGCTGTCTCCCTCCACTTCAGAGGACACCAGGAAAATGGCTGGTAGCTGAGTCAGGGCTGGGCTAAGAGGTGACCCCATGACCCCATGGCCCCTTCTGCATGGTGTCTCAAGTGAAGGCCAGCTAGCTATTTAGCTTATGCTGTTCCTCAGTTTCCCGTGCAAGTAGAAACAGAGTTGGAGTCTGAATTGAAAACCTCCCTCTAGTAATGGGGTACCTCCATCAAGGTCCAGCAGGGTTCTGGTAACCAACCCTCCCCAACTTGCCAGTCCTACTGAAAGCCCAAGAAGAGGGAAGGATGCCAGACCTGATTACAGCCTCAGTCTCTGGGCTTCTCTGGCTATGGAGGCCTCACACTAAGTGTTGCAGGGGCTAGGGGGTTGAACCCAAGGTCTAGCACAACCTAAGCAAGCTCTCCACCACTGAGCTACAAGGCTAGACCTCAAATGATCCATCTGCATCAGCCCCTCAACAGCCAAGATAGATTCCACTTTGCCTCGCTCTGCCGGCAAGCTGGTAGCCCGGGGCATCCCATAACTCTCCCAGAGTCACCCAGCAGATCAAGACGTGTCAGGTCTAGCAAATGGAGGTCCGGAAGAACCGCCTTCTCCAAGACTCAGGGACCTGGCACTAGAACAACAGCCAGTGTCTTAGGGTTGGTCAGTGGTCTGTCATCTCTTGCCTCTCAGGAGTGACTTTATGGTATCGCTTTCTGGGTGACTCTCTGGGAACTGCTGGGTTGGGCAATAGACAGATCACAGGCAGTTGGAAAGAGATTGGGGTCACCATGAGGGTCCCAGAGCCCTGCCCTACCCTCTTCTGGGTCTCTTGTTCAGATACGTGTAAGTTGTGTAAGTTGGGGGAGGCTCCAGTCTAGGCAGCAGGCTGGCCTCTCAGACACATCTGAAGCCATCACTAAAATGGTGTGTGTACAGCCAGGGCATGGACGTGCCATACATGTGGCAAGGGGTTACTGAATGGTTCAGACAATGATGAGGGCGGTGGAGAAACATGACACACTGCCCTGGGGGTGTGTGGAATGTCCAGCCCTGTCCCACAGAGGCAGCAGCTGTCGCACTAAGTGGTTCAGCCACACAGAGCGTAAGGACCCAGTGTATGTGCAGGCTGCCCTGCCGTCTGCTCACCCTCGCTGCTTCGGTGGGCAGTCGCTCAGGCCTTCTGAGTTCACAGCTGTCACATGGTGTCACATGGTGTCACATGGTGCCACGGGTGTCACATGGGAGGGTGGGGTTTGCACCCTGACAGAGCATGAGCTACCTCAGGGCCAGCTGGTACAGAGAGCTTGCATAAAACAGCTTTTGACAGTGGACCTACACAGCCTGCAGCCCTTTCCAGGGGTTCGCTGACAGCTTCTCCTACAGACTCAGCCCACGGCCCACATGTGGGAAACGTCAGGGCATGGAGGGAAGGAAGCCCAACATGCAGGGCCAGAATCAGGAGCCCTGAAAGCACTTCCGAACCTCCCACAGGCCTTTCTCCTGGGGCTGGATCCCAGTCCCTGACCATAACAAGTCCCCTGGTTCCCCTGGCAGGCCTGACGGCCTCACTCCTCCAAAGGTTTGGCAGACAAGCCTCCTCCAGCCCCCACCCCCCAACCCCGTCTTTTGATGCTGTAATAGGAACAAGAAAAAGTGAAAACAGCCCTGGGAATGCCGGTCTCCACCTGCAGGGAAAGGGGGAAATCTTTGATGTCCATCCCCCAGGCCCCAGACTCTCTCCCCCAACTAATTTCAAAATAGTCACGGAAGTTCAAATAGAGCAACTAGGGGCAACTCTCCTCAGAAGGAGCCCCCAGGACGGCTGCATCTCCCTCCTCTCCTCCTCCTCCTGCTCCCCCCACCACTACCACTGCCTCTGCCTTGGTCTACCTCCTTAATCCCAGCCACTGGCTTCAGGGTGGACAGCGACAGCACAGAGGAGGTTCAGAGCAGCCTTCCCAGCATAGCATGCGCTCACAAGCCAACGGCAAGGCATGTTCTAGAGTGTTCTCTTCACTGGTGAGCTTGTAAGGGGAACTTGAAATGGGCTGCAGTCTGGGAGGGGTGAGGCCCCAGAGGGCCTGTGTCACCCGAGAGTAGTGTGGGAGGGCTCGGGAACCTGTCACATTGGCAATGCACAGCTCCCTCACCCAGGTCCTTCATGCCTTTCTGACCTCAATTGCTCCTCCCCAGGCATGGCCCAATCCAGAATGAACCAGACTAAGCACGGAGCAATAACCAGGCCTGGAAATCCGTGATTCACCGAAACTCCATCATCTTTCATTGAGCTGACTTTATTCTTCCAAAACCAACCCAATAATACAGGGAGTGGCCTTGTATCTTGGCACAGGATGAGGTGACAGCCATTAGACCCCATCCTCTGAGGGTGTGCCCTGGGAGAGATGTGGGCGCTCGGGGAGGACCAAGCCATCACTGGGATGCTATAGGGAGAGCTCGAGCCCGGACCACATCCTCCTGAGCCTTGCTCCAGATCCTCAGCTTAGTGGCTTGTGCCATCTTGGATACCTTGTGTTCCCGGCCAGCCAGGTGCTCATCAAACTGGGACTGTGGATGTCTGAGAGGAGACTGTCCTATACCTCAGCTGAGTAGACACCTCTTGGCTCATATCTCACACCCTAAAAGGCAAGAGGACAAGGGAACCAGGGACCTCTCTCCTCGTCATGCCTAAGCACCTCTCTGCCACTCCCAGGACCCCAACGCCCAGCAAAGGATCCTACCAAAGGGACGTGGCCAGTGCCCGGACATGGGAAGTGGGTCACTCGAAACCTCCCCTGACCCACAGTGGGAAAGCCTAAAACAACCCTGCCTGCCTGAGACCAGCACTGCAGACCCACGGGCCTACAACCTCCCACAGGACAACAGGCTATGTCTTCCATAGACTCTGCACCCTGTATGCCACCCACACATCCTCAGCACGATGTGGAGAGTGGATGCCAAGGAGGGACAAGGGGGCCAGCACCGCTCCCCAGGGGCCGGGCATTGCATTTACAAGACTTTATAACACACAGAGTGGTTCTAAAGGTGGAACTTGGGGGTTTCCGGCTGCAAACAGGACTGCCTGGCAGACCCAAGGCATTGAGGCATCTGGAACTTTCCCACACGCAGCTGATCAGACTTATTAAAGAGCAGGAGCTTGGAGTTCCACAGGCACAGGCTGGGGACAGAGGGTATGGTGCTGGTACCCAGCTCTGGAAGCCCCATAAGCCAGATAACTGAAGCTCCCAGACTGGGAATCCACCAAACCGGAAACTCACATCCAATACCCCCAGACAAGCTTTCAGGTTCTACCAGAGCATAGGCCTGACTCGGAGGTGACTGGAGAAATGTGTCCTGACTCGGAGGTGACTGGAGAAATGTGTTCGGAAGGAGAGAAGGGGACAGGAGGTAGAGAGGACACAGGAAATAACTTCACCCTGATATTGATGGAAACCAGGAAGAAGAAAACATGGCACCCACCCATTGCCCTCTACTTGTGCCCTACCAGTGACGGTGACGACCCCTCCTCCCCCAGGAAACCTACAGCAAATACTGGTCTCAACAATGTTAAAGCTGGTGCCAGGGGTGGGGAGGGGGTGGCACCTTGGGGCCCCGTGTGAGCAACTCCTTTACATCTGAGAGTCATCCACGGTTCAGGACACAGAATAACACGCTCAATCAATGACAGGAAGAGAGACAGGTCCCTCCCAGAGCCAGTCATGCAGCGCCGATGAGGCAGACCGAGGACAGACAGCCAGCAGCAGTGTCTGCAGTCCACAGGGAAGGACTCGGCCCTCGAACCAAACTCCTGAGACCCTCGGGTGTGCTCGGGCAGGGAACACTCCCTTTTGCTGGGACCATTCAATCAAATGTGACTGTGATCCTACACTGTCCCCTGCCCTGCTATGCCTCAGAGATATACACCTGTGCAGCCGACACTGGGGATGATGGAGGGCCCAAAAGCCATGTAGCACTGCAGGAGGGGCAGGGAGGGGAAGGTACCCAGAGGAGCCCTTTAGGGAGAGGGGTCACTGGGGAAGGCTTCTCTGATTAGTTGCTGTGAAACAGAAAGCAGAGCGGAGAAGGATACCTGCTCCATTCTAGAGCAGAAGCCAGTAGGGGACCACAGGGGCAGGGGCCCTGAGGTTGGCGCTTAACCTTTGTGTCTGGACAGCAGATCCAGAGGACAGGGAAGGAGCAGAGGGAAGAGGGCAGAGAGGGTAACTGGCTAAGGTCAAGTCTGACTCCGTGACCACTGTGCAGACAGAGACATGGGAGCTTTGATCTCAGTAACAATACAAACCTGAAGCCCAGAAGGACAGGCACCTGCGTAGGTCACAGGTCAGCAGAAAGTCTCCCCACCAAAGCTCAGGGTCTCAGCCATCCATCCCACCAACTCTAGGTCAGAAACACGCCCTCCCCCCCCACCCCACCCCCGCCTGCCTTCTCTGGGGCATCAAAGTTCACACTGCCTCCTCCAACCTTCAGGCTTGGAGTTCACAGCCCAAACCTCTCCCTCTCTTCTCCCCACCCCTCAACACTGCCATGGTCCCAGCTTCCCTGCACAAGACCAAGCCCAGGAGTGTCTGACAGCTGGTGCTGCCAGGGCTTCTCCCTCAGCTCTTGCTCCCGCCCTGTCTTGCCCTCCTCCTAAACCCAACACCTCCCCCCACCCCCACCCTCACCCCCACCCCAGCACTGCCTGAAGCAGGGTCTTAGCCCTACCCAGTGCCTCCTGCCGCAGAGCTGTGGACACAGCCACATCTGAGAACAGGACTCCATCCCTACGACGGCCACACAAAGGCCATGAGCCAGAAGTGGCCATGCTGTCTGTGACAGACAGGGCCTGCCAGGAGCTGCAGAATTCAAGTCCCTGACTCTCATCTCTGTATTGACAGCCCTGCATCGGGGCAGTGGTTTGTTTTAACTAGAAGCCCTACCCCAAACAGTAGGTACAAGGGCTGGTTTCTGTCACTCAAGAATATAAGGGTAGCCAGAGAGGCCAAAACTCTGGCCCGTGTCCCCCTCACAATGCCTTGGTCTGACCCACAGGAGCAGCTGGGCTCTCCTGGTCCAACAGTTACAATGACCGTGGCCTTGCCTTCTCTAGGAGAGTGGTGGCTTAACTAGATTGTCTCACTTGGGCCTAAAATGGCACAGGCTGTCATTATGAGCTGTCATTTCCCAATTACCGCAGATAATATCTACTTTAATTGAACAGGGTCCCGATAATGCCATTATGCACCGAGTTACCCAATTCATTTAATATATGCATGTACACACATTAGCACCTGACTGCCACCACGAGACTGATGTGCAGAGACGTTCATGAGATGATACGTTGATGGGGGACATCAGCTTTCATTTAAGGGATGACTGTCCTCGGTGTGCTGCTTTTACCAAGAAACCTGAGGACAGGGAGGCGCTAGAACCGCCTCTCAGCCTGTGGGTTCATGGAGCTCAGAGGTGGGAGAAGCTCTGAGCTAGGCCAGCTTGGAGCCCCGCAGTTGCTTCTCTGCAGGAGCAAAGCTGGCTGGGGAAGGGGGAACCACAGGCTCAGGAGGGAGGAGCAAGAGAGCAGGTAAGGGCGGCTGAGGAGCCAGCCTGCCCTCTGAGGACCCCAGGCAGGGACATGTCTTAATGCAGCTGTGTGCATGGGATAGGAGTGTAATCTTTGTGTGTGCATATGGTGCACACACACATGCATGCTTGCACACATATGGAGACCAGAAGTAGACAGGTGTCTCCCTCAGTTTCTTTCTACCCTGTTTGTTGAGAGAGGTCTACTCACTAAGCAGAAAGCTCACTCACTAGGCCAGGCCGGCTCAGGCCGGCTGAGGCCGTCTCTCCCTCCACAGTGCTGGATCACAGGCACATTGCCTTCTCACACAGGGCTCCCAAAACTCAGGGGCCCTGGTGCTTGCCGGATAACCAGCTTCCTCCAGCTTCCTCTCAGTGCATTCCTCTGGCAATCCTAGCTGACTAGGGCAGAGCTGACATTCTTGGAAATAAGGGGTCCGGTAGGGAGTAGCATGAAGCTCTTGTCCCTACACCAAGCCCCTCTGCTTCTTCTTCGGCTGGGCCTGCTCAGCTAGCAGGTCTTCTGTCAAACCAGGAGCAGGGCAGGGGCCTGGCTGCCAGCTCCCTCACGCCTTCTCCAGGTGGCAGGAGGTGCCGTTCTGCAGAAGTGCACAAACCTTCCTGTGACAGGAGCTGACAGCCCAGCTGCCCGGTCCCCAGGCAGGGCCTGCCCACCGGAAAGTTGGGTTCCGGGCCGGGAGGAGGACAACAGGGTGGGCAGATGTCTTGGGGTGGGTGGTAATTAGGGGCTGCTGCTGCTCCATGCTTGTGGGGAGAGGATGGGTCTGTCAGCTATAATTACAAGGCTCTGGAGTCCATAGGTTCTGCTCCATGTCTTCTCACCAGCTGTGGGGCCCTCAGGACAGGGACAAGGCTGCATAGCCTTCCAGGCTCTTCTGACCAGCAAACTATTCACTCACAGGCTCACTGCCAAGCTCCTGAGAAATCACACCTCCAGCAGAAGCATGCAGAAGCCACTGACACAGATTACAGGAGGAGGGGATGAAGAGACTAGAGACCAGGCAAGCTGTTCAGCTTCCTGGCCTGGTCCTATCTTGCGGCTTGCTCGGGGCCTTTTCTGTGGGAGACCGAGTAGCTCCCGGTTGCCCTCTCTGAACATGCCTGAAAATCCACCATTCATGGAATGTTCCTCTAGGCTAAACACTGCCAGCTTCCAGGGCAAAGGATCATTTCTGGGGGTGTTTTGTCCCTGGATGGTATAAAGCAGATGAGAACGGCATTCCTCACTCAGGAGGGCAGACGTGCAACTCAGGGCTGAGCAGAGACTCAGCACAGATCCCAAAGGTCTCACCCAAGACAGGAATCTGACCAAGGCTGGAGGGTGAGGGGGGTCCTTCAAAGCAATCTTCTACTCAGAACTAACACCCACAGTAGGCTACTGCCTGCCCAGGGCCTGCGCTGGTCCTCTGTGTCCCCCCCCCCCAACCTCCACAGGAGTCTCTGAGTCTATAGGAGCAGCCCAGGAAAGCTCCCAAGTTCTCAGCTCTTCACCAAAGGCCTGCCACCTCCTCCCGTGCACAGGGAACTGAGCCCAGGGGAAAGGGCCAAGACCAAGCCACCTGGACTGCTTAGGTGTTAGGCTGAGCTAGAGAGACAGTTCTAGCAACCTGAGGTGCTCAGCGGGGTCACCCTCAGAGTACTGGCCTTCCTGCCTGCCCTAAATCCTATCCAGAATCCAGGGGGGGGGGTAGGTGCTGGGACGGGGGGGGGGGGTAGGTGCTGGGCTGTAAGCACGCACACGCGCGCGCGCACACACACACCTCCCGCCAGACTCACAGCAAGGGTGGCATCACACTCCACACATGTGGCTTGCCGAACCCTCGCCCTGAAAGCCAGTTCAGAGGGTGTCCCCAAAAGCCAGCTTTCTCCCTAGCTAGGAGCAGCCTAGAGTGAGGAGAGCAAGGAAAAGAAACCAGGTACCCCCTGCAGAAAGGATTGTCTTGACTAGTGTCAGCTCAGGGCCTAGGGGCAGAGGGCGCTCGTCCTTTGGGCTCAGGACTCCCCGCCGCTGTGCTGCTGCCCCAGCTCAGCACAAACAGCCACGCAGCGCCGGGTGCGGGGTGCGGGGGCGCAGCGCACAGTCAGGCCTCCACCTCGGCCCCGCCCCCGCGCGGGGAGGGGACACGGTCGCCCGCGGGCTCAGGGAACCGACCCCAGAGCAGGGACCTCCCCCGCCACACGCGCGCTCACACAGAGCCCTTAGAGACGCTCGGTTCACCAGGGTTTCAGAGAGGGTATGGTCCCAAGTGTCCAGAGAAAGCCTGACCCCAGGTCCCGGGGCTGCGGAGAGACCCCAGACCTGCAGCGCCACCGCAAACCACGGCGGCGGCTGCGGGCGGGAGGCGCTTCGGCTCCAGCCAGTGGCGAAGGTGGTGCCGGGGCTGGACGCGGTTCTCAGAGCAGGGAGGCTCAACGCGGGGCTGGCGCTGCCCTCTGGCCACGGGGCAAAGGCGCACACCGCGCCCCGCGCCCCCACAACCTAGCCTCTCTGCAGAGGGGGCGCGCGGGTGTCACTGTCCCCATCGGGGCCAACTCCACCTGTCACCAGTGCAGCCCCATCACAGCTCCCATCCTACTTGCCCCCAGACCCACAGACAGCAGTGCTCCATCCCCGAGGGGGCATCAGAGGGGCGGCCCCAGCCCGGAGGGAAGCCCCTGTCCCCGTGTCCCGCGCCCTCCTCCCGGAACTAGGGAGCTCACGGAGGCCACCTCCTCAAACGCCGGGGTCCCCGCCGCAGCCCGCGCTCCCAGAGGCCGGAAGGCATCGTCCCCTCCGCCCGTGCCCCTCGGGCCACAACTCACCGCGCATCGGCGAGGTGAACGCCGTGGCCAGGGGTCGCCTGCGCCCGGGGAGCGCAGGGAGGCGGCGGCCAGCCCTTAGCTGCTCGCGGTGCCGGGAGCCCGGGCCGCGGCGGGCGGCGCTGACGCTGCGGACCAAACCGGGCGCCGAGCCGCCGGCGGTCCCGGGCGCGGCGGGGAGGAGCTGGCGGCTGCTTTGGCCGGAGCCTCGGAGCAGCGAGCGGTGGCGCTCGGCGGCTGCTCCCGGGAAGCTGGAGCTGGGAGCGGCCGCCACGGTGCCCGTGCTGCTGCTGCTGCCGCCGCCGCCACCACCGCGGAGCCCAAGAGCGCGGGCGAGGCAGTGCGGGGCGCTGCGTGCGCCGAGGCTCGGGGCTGGGGAGCGAGCACAGCCGGCCGGGGTGCGGGCACCTGACGGTGGTGGCGGCGGCGGCGGCGGCAGCGGCGGGGAGAAAATGAGAGCGTGCGAGCCTGGCACGGGGAGCCGGGCGGCGCGGGAGGGGCGCGAGCGCCGGGAGCGCGGGCCGAGGGCCGAGGGGGCCGCACGGCTCCCGGCGCCCACCGCCCTGCCGCACCGCACGGGCGAGCCCAGCCCGCAAGTTTGCGCCGCGAGTGCGGGGCGAGCGCGCCACGCTTCCGCCGGCCTTTTAAAGAGCGAGAGCCCGGGTCCACCCCCACACACCCGCACCTCCACCTCCGGAAGCAGGGACTCGCCACCCCTCCACGCCCTCCCCGTCAGCGGCTCCCGCTCCCTCCGCACCCCGTTGTCGCCCGCTCCGGGAAGCCTCCCCTCTTACACTCCCCCCGCCCCCAATCAGCCCCGTGCGCGCGCCAGCTCACTACCCTGGCACCCCAAAGACGTGGAGGAGACCCCTCCTCACCCTCACAAGTCGAGGGTCAGAGAACCCAGCTTCCTGTCGCACACCCTGCAAAGTACAGCAGAGCACAGGGACCCTTAGGGGCGAGCTGTACCTACTCGGTGCGGTGCGTCACTGGAAACCCCCCACCCTCGGAGCCGCTTCTCATAGCCTCATGCACACACGTGGCGTGTGCCCCCTGCGGCATGCTCATTTGCACACTTCTGTCACAAGCATGCCGAGGAAGGAAACTGAGGCCCAGAGACGTGAATCCACCTGCCCGAGGACTCACGGCTTGTGGGGAAGAGCGCTCTCACCCTGAAACTCTTAACACCCCGCGTCCCCCAAACTAGGGGAGCAATTCACCCTCGGACCCACTGAACACGGTGTAACAGGTGGCCTGCAACTAGCCCCAAGAAGAGTTCCTCAGCCCAAGAGGTTGGCAGCTAGCTGGCCCCTTCCCCTCGCGTGGGCTTTGGTGATCCCGGAAAGGCGCCTTCGAGGCAGGCCACGAGGAAGGCAGGGACAGACCATGCAATCCTTGTAGAGCTGCAAACAGGCTCACACTGCAGAAGTGGCTTCCCTGGGAGCCCCGAGGAGTGGCCAGCCTCGTCCAGGGGAGATGCTACAGTGCCAGGGAAACAGGGGAGAGGGTAACTGATAACAGCTGGGGCTAGGGCACAGAGTGCCACCTGGTGTTCACTGTGCCCAGGCCTGAGACACTCAGCCATGCTGGCTGCTAAACCCCCTGATTTCCAGAGAATCTAGAGGAATGCTTGGGAGACTCTGGGGATAGCAAGGACTGAGCTGTCTGTCTGGTTCTCTCCCTGGTCCCCTACCAATGCAGGCCCCATCACCAGCTCTCCAGACCATGAAGGCCAGCGCGGCGACTGTTGACCATCTTTCATGCAGTGCCTGGCACCGTGCCTGGACCCCAGTGAGCTTAGGAGTGTTTGGTGAATGAATGACTGTTGACAAACTGTGTACTCTCGTTGCTGTCACACGGAATGACCCAAATTCATGTCTCCTTTACCAAGTCAGCCTGCGGTTGCTGACGGAAGTGTGCAGATTGTTCGTTCATCTATGCTTTGGCGTGTGTAACTGACACCACGGGGCCAGCCCCACTCACGGTGCTATCCTCAGGCTGTGGCTGAACACCACGTAGCAGTCCAGCCCCCGGGTCCTCCTACCAAATCAACATAATGGAATTGGGCTGCCTTTCTGGGCTCCTGTAAGTGGGAGCCGGGGCACTTCCCGTATAGAACATGATCCCCAGCATCCTTTGGTTGGCTGGATAGATGGAAACTGAAAATTACACGGGTCCTGGTTTACTGAGACCCAAAATGATCACATTGGGCCCTCCCTACCCCTGCCCCTCAGTATTGCCCATAATTATCCCCCACCCCCCACCAGCTGTGTGTTCTAAAGGCTGTGTTTTTCAGCGATTAAAAAAAGAAACTGTTGTTGGCAGATGTTGAGCCTGTGGTTGGGCCGGAGAGCCTGTAGGTCCCCAGCCGAGACCTAGATCTGCCAGGTAGCCATGACACCTCAGACCGCCACGGAAGCCCGGTTTGCTCCCCCATCAGCCCTTAGCCACATGCCCTGGATGGCCTGACTCCTCGTCCAGTTTGCTCTTGGTGCCCCATCATGGAGAGGAATGGACAAACACACGTGCCCTCCCATGGTGTCTTCTGACAGGGAGCCTGCCCCTGTGGAGGAGTGGTAGCCGGAAGTGACCTCCAAGGGGTCATGCAGGGTCCTGCCTGGACCTGCTTTCCCAGTTCCTCATTCAAACCACTGTCTCATGAGAACAAACTGCAGACCCTGGACCTCAGAGCTGGTTCAGGCAGAAGGGAAGAGGGACAGGACTGGATCCTCTGTGCTGAGAGCCACCGGATTATGAAGTCCCCAACCTTTGTGAGCATGGGGTTCTCCATCTGTCAGACCTATGGCTGGGCTGAGGTGCCTCTCAAGATTCCAGAGTGGGTGAAACCTCATTCCAATACCTTTTGAGGAGGTGGGGAGGCCACAAGGACCCTTTCCAAGAGGCTACCCTCTGGTAGAAGAGGCCCCAGGGACCCAGCCCTGAGCCCTCTGGATGCTGAGGAAGGGAGCCCAGCTCTGCCCTGTAGACTCAGGAAGTTGTTCCTGAGATCTGACTTAACTGCCTCCTGCTACAGCAGATTTTTTCCTTCCTCAAGCTTCCTGAAACTCATAACAATTTTCCTGGCTCAGCCTCCTGGGTACTGGACCTATACCCACTATTTTGTTTTGTTTTTGAGACAGAGATGGCATTGAACTCCTGGCCTTCTGCCTCCAGCTCCCCGCATAGTAGGGTTGCAGGCATCCAACTGTTTGGGCAGCACTGGGGGGATCCACCCAGGTTTCATGCATGCTAGTAAAACACTTCACTAAGAGAGCCACATGCCCAGCACGACACTGGTACTGTCACCTGGTTTTTGCAGTGCTGGGGTTTGAACTTAGGACTTCATGTGTGCCAAGCAAGTCCTTCACTTGTTTTTTGTCTTTCTTTGGTTTTTGTGTTTTGTTTTGTTTTGTTTGGGTTTTGGTTTTGGTTTTGGTTTTGGTATAGGTTTTGGCTTGGCTTTGGTTTGGTTTGGTTTTTCGAGACAGGGTTTCTCTGTGTAGCCCTGGCTGTCCTGGAACTCACTCTGTAGACCAGGCTGGCCTCGAACTCAGAAAGAACTCAGAAATCCGCCTGCCTCTGCCTCCCAAGTGCTGGGATTAAAGGTGTGTGCTGCCACGCCCAACTCATGCCTCCTTTTTAAAAAATGTATTTTAAGGGGCTGGAAAGATGGTTCAGTGCTTAAGAAAACTGGCTGCTCATCCAGAGACCCAGGTTCAATTCCCAGCACCCACATGATGCCACATAACTGTCTGTAACTTGAGTCTGTAACAGGGGATCTGACACCCTCTTCTGGTCTCCTGGGTACCCAAGCACATACATGGTACACAGACATACAGACAGACAAAATACCCATGAACCTAAAAATTATTCTTTTAATATTTTTAAATAATATGTGCCACCATCTGTGTGTGGAAATCGGTTCTCTTTCCACGGTGTGGGTCCTGGTCAGACTGTAGGGCTCAGTCTTGGCAGCAAACACCTTTGTCCACTGAGCACTGTAGCTGGCCTGTCCCTCAACTCTTTCTTCGTGCTTGCATCCTGACCTCCAAACAGAAAGAAGAGTTTGTCCACCGTGCCAGCCACATAGCTGGAGTCGCAAAGCCATCCTGGGACTTCTGCATTCAGAGGAATCCAATAGGAGAGAGAGATTGTCTTTGAAAGTCCTGTGTTTGGGGTTCATTACAGTGAGTCACGGTGAGCTTGGCCCTGGGAAGACTTACAGACTCCACTATCCGACAAATGGCTGAGGGCACAGCCACGCCTCACCCTCTGCACCGGAGGGTTTCCATCTTGTTTCCCCTGGACCAGCCGTTCAGGCAGAAATGTCTATTTAAATGCACTTCCCCTGGCGGAAGACCGAGAGCCAAGCCACTGTGCAGGTACCCAGGGGTCAGAGGTCTCCTTGGCCTGGGGTTGCAAGATCGCAGGGAAATCGGTGCCTGCTGTTCCTGGAGTCACACAGCCCTTTCGTGTAAGAGGCAGAAACCAAGTCTCAAGGGCATAAACACTGGCAAATTTTCTCACTCGGTCTTAGGGACAGGAAGGGACAAGGCTTAGCTATCTCTCTAGATCAACACTGTTCTGTCCTGACGGGCAAACAGCACAGGTGAGGGCAGGTGTCAGGCACAGCTCGGCTGAGCCACAGCGCCCGCTACAGGAGGGTGCGCAATGGAGTGCATTCAGCAGTGTACTGCATCACGGGAAGAGGATACAGGTCAAGAGGTCAGGGGTGACAGGGTCTGTCTCTCGGCTCCTTGCCACTAGCATGAAGACTGCACACAGGGGCCAGGGCAGGAGGAATATCAGACAGCGGGGAGAAGGAAGCAAGGGGGCTCCCAGGTCAACATTGTTTCTCAAGTGCTGCTCCTGAGTTTTGCCTGGTCTGAAAGGGATTTCCTTTGTCAGCCTCAGTTTCCCAGTAGTGAGGAAAGAAAAGCAGGGGAGGCTGGGAAACTGTTGGCTCCAATGGCAAGCCATGACATGAAATCCTAGAGGACGAAGATCTGTCCTGCCCCCCGAGGAAGTGGCCCCATGCACCCAAGGACCGGGAAAGCTAGTACATATGGAGCCTCAGGGGGGCTGGGAATGGGGACGGCCCAGACAGACAGGCCTCCAGAGCAGGAAGCTTTTGAACGAGGGCCTTGAAGGGTTTAAAAACCAAAAGATCCAGCTGTGAGGGATGTAACATAGCTGGGCACACCTGGATCCTCCAAAGGCCTCTGACTCTGCCAACCAACCAGTGAGTGGCTGATCTCCCTGACAAGAAAGGCTGCCTCCTCCCCTGCTCCTTCCTACCCTCTCCTCCGCCTTCCCTGTCTTTTTTTTCTTTTCTTAAGACTCAGGGTTTTTCGGCTTCTTTGCCACTCTGCAATTTAGAACTACTTATCATCTCTCTCGCTCTCCCCGCACGTCCAGGGGCTGTCAGCCGCGAGCCAAATGTCATTAGGATGGATGTCACAAGCCCAGATGTCAAAATACAATTAACATTTAAAAGCTTCTCCCGCCCTCAGCCTGGTGGCCAGACACTCCGAGGCTCCTTGGCTGAGTGGCAGGGCCCCTGAGCACCAAGAAGAGCTGCCAGGTGACAGGCACAGGAGAGGACACCATCCAGCTGTCTAGGTGAACGGATGCACAGGCCTACCAGGGGGTCAGAGGAGAGGAGGCCTGGAACAATGTCAGGCTTTCCCCCACCCCACATACATACCCCCAATGTCAGACTCCCCCCCCCCAACACACACACTAAGTCCCCTCCATCCTGTCTTCCTGCTGGACCTTATCTGCTGCCCACATCTCAGGACACTCTGCCTCTGTCTTGTCAACACTTCTAGGCCTGCTGTCCCATCTGGTGCTATCCCAGCCTGGCCATCAACTGTGAATCATAATATGGCCTGCCACTCACTCTGGCCTGCATGGGGAGAAAAGGAAGGACCAGGAGTACAGGACCCCCATGATTGGGGCTGGTGGTTTTTGTCTCCCAGACACACAGCCTAACTGATAGATGATTGGGGTGCCCCTCTGTCAGCCACCCCCACCACACACTACAGCCCTGGCCTGTTTAGAGAGCTGCTGGACAGAGGCCATAGAACTAACAGACGCCCCCTTCCTGTAGGGGACCAGGATGGACAGAAAGTGGGAACACTGTGGGACAGCTCAGTGCCAGCCGCCAGAGGAGGCCATTGATCCAAAGGCTTCTCCGAGGTTATCTTCAGATGGAGCACACAACATCAGGAAGGCTGGACTGACCCAGAAAAAAAAAATCCCCACAGAGGTAGCATGGGAGGGGGTAGTGGGGTCTTGTGCCTTGGCAGGGGGCAAAGGTCACAGCTGCAAGGACACCCCCCCCAGTCCCTGGTTACCTCTGTCTCCGCCCCTCCTTCCTGCAGGTGCTGCCTTTCAGTCACCTCACCCCTGCACAGACCCCCCAAAGAGGACAAAGCAGGCTGGGGAAGAAAAGCTTACACAACCAGCCCTACCCTCGTGGGCTGCATTCTAATGGTGTTTGATTGGATCGGATGCACTCTTAATTCCCTCCTGGGACATCAGAAGGAGGGTAGGGAAGAATCTTTAATTCATCAAACTGAAATATTAATAGACTTTCAACCAGCTGGAGTGGGTCGTGAGGCCCCCACAATGGAAAAAGAGGGGGACAGGCAGGAGAAGGTAGGAACGGCTGAGGAGGAGAGGAGATGCCCCAGGGAGGGGTTGTGTCACTGGGTGTGGGAAGAGAAAGTTTGCGAGCTTTCAGGTGGGCTCCAAGACCACATGAGTCAGTCACTGCCGCAACAAGGGGATCAGGGGACACTTAGAAGGCAAGTCGAAGTCACTAGGCCCATGTGGCATGCAGATCCCTGAAGAAGGGGTCCAGCCAGGCACCGGGACCTTCCCTCCCGTACCACACACCGGCTCATCCCTGACTTCCCACACCTGAGCTAGCGACATCCCTTCTGCCTCAGATTGCACAGCCCACCCTGGTTTAGCGAAGTGGCTGGACCCAGAGAAGCCGCATCAGCTTAGCACAGCGCTCAGACCACCCAGCACCCTGGGAATGCAGGAGTCTTGCAGATCCCAAGGGAGGATCCCCACCTGATATCAAAGATGCTATCCCAGAAGAGAGCTGCTCTCCCTCCACACTGCCCAGGAGCAGGCTGTCACAGGTTTCCTCCCAAGAGCAGGGGTAAGGAATGAGCCACACCATGGCCCAAGAACAGAGACCAAGGAGCCTGGGATAAGTCACCCAGGGTAAAACCACTTTGTACACCTCTATGGGCTCAGGGCTCAAGAAGCACCTACTTTGAGGCCAGCCTGGCCTACATAAGGAAACCCTATCTCAAAACAGCACCAGTTCAGGACCACAGGAGGGTGTAGTTGCCCCAAGCTAACATGTTGCAAGGTTCACACCCAAGCCACAGACATAATGCACTCAGGCCAACCGTTCTAAGTGTCTCTTCCTTCTCTCTCAGACCTTAGTCTCCTCTAAGGAGAAGCACTGCTCTACAGCTCAGGCTGGGCTGATCTGGGGCAGCACCCATGGACTCCCACACCCTCACAGTCCCACAGCACCACATGGGCTCCCCTCACCCTCTGTCCAGACCCCTTCTTCACCCCCCCCCCCAATTCCTCCCCAACCTTAAAAGCCCAAGTGGAGAATTTTAGGGTACCCAGATCCGTGGTCCTCCTCCCAAAGATGGAGTTATGTGCCTCCCCCATTTCTATGGCTTGTGGTGCGTAACTAACGTTACCTGAGCACATGATCAGTGGGCTAGCACCACCAAGTTTAGACTTCATAAAGTGTGGGAAAAACTAGCAGCCGGACAGCAAAGAACATAAGAGGCCTAGGGTGGAGTGGGGGGACCCTGAAGGACCCCAATCTCCCCCTGCACCTGTAGCAGCGTATGTGAATTGTCCTAAGGGTCCTCTACAGGATGAAGTTCCGTTTCCACCACCCTCAAAATAGAGATGGGCTCTCAGGAGCTGGCGAGCAAGAGCCTGGGTGCGCTTCCATCGCGGGCCTGCAGCGCCGCCCTGTGGCCGAGCGTCCTCACTGCACGCGCTGGCCGGCCGCTGGGAAGTCCGCAGATCTGAGCGGGACCCAGGCTCAGGTGTGAGCTGGCAGGAGCGGGAGGAGGGGGAGACGCCCGGATGCAGAGAGTTGTTTTCACCTGAACAGATTCCGGGAGGAGGCCGCGGGGGTGGCAGGGGCCCTATTTCAGGACCATTTTCCCAGCTGGGCCGCCGCCCTCAGATTCGTGCGCAGCCACTCACCTGCAATGACGACAGCCTTTTCTAATCCACATGCGCCCTTTGAGAGAGACCCGTGCGGGTCCCCGGTTTCTTGAGTGGGCTGCGATGCTGAGGTGTAGAAGCCAACAAGGACGGACAGAAAGTTGTAACCTTCAACCTTTCTCAACCCCAGTCCTCCTCCTGGGCAAGGCCCCGGGGTTTTCACCCTTGCTACACATTCGAGCTACAAGGACTCTTAAGTTTGAAGCCGCACTTCAAACCAGCCAAATTCAGATCTGTGCAAAAGGCCCGTGGGTTCATTTTTGTACGTTTAACCCAAGTTACAGTCATTTGGAAACAAGCAAACTCGATTGAGGAAAACCAGCATCAGTGTGGCCTATAGGAAAGGCGGGGGAGGGGGGGAACCAGCATCAGTGTGGCCTATAGGAAAGGTGGGGGGTGGGGGGCAATTCTCTTGATCAATGATTGGTGTTGAGGGCTCAGCCCAGTTTCATCCCGAGACAAGTGCTCTGGACTTGTGTAAGAATGTAAGCTGGACCCAGGCATGGTAGTAAGCACGGGTTCAATCCCAACAGAGACAGGGAACTTAAAGATCTCCAGACCAGCCAGAGCTACCCAGGGAGACATGTCTAAAAAGAAAAGGCAGCCAGGCAGTGAATGTCTGGGCATGGAGGATGAGCAGCGCTCCTCTGTGTCTCTGTGTTGACTCCTAACTAGGTTTCCATCAGCAATGGCTCTGATGAGGTGCCTGAGTCAAGTCCAACCTGTGTTCTCCAAGTTGCTTTTGGTCGCCGTCTTTATCACAGCCACAGACAGCAAACTTACACAAAGCTCCAGTCTCGAACTCTCCTTGGAGCAGGGACCCAGTGCACACAGCTGTGCTATCAGAGCCAGGAAGGCAGGCTGTGAGGCTGTGAGGTAGCCCCCTCCTTCAGCAACGCCAGAGATGCATGGGGTGACAGGGGAGGCGACAGAGAACTCAGTCTCCTGGGCATTGTCAGTCCCAGCAAAGCCAGGCTGATATTCCCAAGAAAGATGTGCCACGTGCCTCTGTGTGTACACGTGTGCCACGTGCCTGTGTATGTGTGCACACCTAAAGCCAGAGCCACGTGCCTGTGTAGGTGTGCACACCTAAAGCCAGAGGTTCAATATGTCTTCTTTGAGTGCTCTCTTTTGTGTGTGTATGGGGAAGGCAGCGGTTTCGAGACGGGGGTTTCCCTGTGTAGCTCTGGCTGTCCTGGAACTCACTCTGTAGACAAGGCTGGCTTCAAACTCACCTGACTCTGCCTCCCAAGGGCTGGGATTAAAGGTGTGTACCACCACCACCACCCCTGCACGCACCTCTTGGTTTTAACTGTGGCATGTTTTTATTTTAATTAATTGGTTGTTTTGTCGAGACACCATCTCATTATGCGGGTCCACCTGGCTTTGAACTAACAGAGACGTACAAATAACAGAAGTCGGGATGGGGAAGGTAGGCAGAGGGGCTTGGGTGTTCCAGGGTCTGCCCTCAGACAAGGAACAGGGGGCTTTATATGGACAGAACAGATAAGTCAGGATTACCGTGTGATCACACTCACGTGAGGAGACTTCTTCCCCAGTAAAGGAGTAAGCATGGCAGTCTGGCCTACCCTGCATCCTCTCAGGCCACTGTTACAGATGTGACTTCACGAAGGTTAATAGTGGCACCAGCTTGACAGCCTCAGGAATCACCTAGGAGATGAACCTTCGGGTGTGCCTGTGAGGGACCATCTAGATAAGGTTAGATTAGGAAGTACCATCCCTTGGGACTGGTCCTGGTCACGTGGCTCTGCTTTTTCTGCTGTAGATACGATGTGAGCCTACAATGCTGGCACCACCATCCTGCCGTGGTAGAATGACCCCCTTCAACTGTGAGCCAAGCAAGCGCTTCTTCCCTGAAACTGCCTTTGTCTGTATCTTCTGTCTTGGTTGCCAGTGAGCCTGGCAGCTGCAAGTCTCTGCAGCTCTGAGTAGTTCGTCATAGCAACCAGACTTCAAGCAGAAGACAGCTCTCTGCGTGTGCTGCTGGGGTCAAGCCTGAGTCTTTGCATGTGTCACGGGCACATGACCCCAGCCCTCTTGAGTTTCTTTGTTTTAATGTGTGTGGGTGTTCTGTGTGCATGTCTGTCTGTGTATCAAATGAAGGCCAAGTGCCCTTGGAGGCCAGAAGACGGTGTTAGAATCCCTAGAACTGAGCCATCAGATGGGAGCTGGGTATCGAACCCAGGTCCTCTGCAACAGCACCCAGTGCCCTTAATCAGTTTGCCACCTCTCCAGCACCGCCACCTGTAACTTTAATTTTTTTTTCAAACCTTATTTTTAATGATGGTTCTTAAACGCTTTAACCTCCCTTTTAGCTCACCACCCACCAGAGGTAGTGGGAAAGAAAGGACAAGGGGGAAGTGGACCTGTTTAGAAATTGTTCCTTGGAGCAAATCCCGTCTGCATTGTCAGGAAATCAGCAGTTCAGTTCACAGGAGTCAGCGTCAACTCGATCCACTCGCAAACACTTCACAGATACACCAGCAGTCCCGTTCAGTAGTGTTGGGATAGCAGCAGCCATGGGTCAACCCAGCAGGAACAGCCAGGCCTCAGCTGAATCGGTACAAATCAACAGGAGGGACACCAGAAGTTCTCAGCTTTGCCTCTCTCAGCAAAGGGAAGATCAGCAAAGACTCCAGACCAACAGGCACTGCACAGCTAGCTCTCCACAGGCAAGGCCAAGTTCAGCTTCTGTCACTCCGTGGAGTCCTTTTTATACACCCTCCAAATACCACGTGTCCTCCACTGGTCTTGACACGACACACGAGTCTTAACAAAATTCCACAAGAATCTCTCTCAGCTGACATCACTCTGCCAATCAGCCTGAGTCTGAGAAAGCAACAAGAAGCTGCAGCACACCACCAGAAGTTTTTTGGTGTGTTTCTCTCTATAGAGTCCCGACAGATGCAGCTCAACTACTCAGTACATGCCTGTCATAAGCAAAGAATCCTTCATCACGTGTCCTTTCACATACTTGCTTCAGCAGAACATCCTCTCTCCTGTGTCTGCTTCAGCCAAGCATTCCTTCATGGGTCTGCCTTAGCCTTTCATCTGTGTTCATTGACACACTCCGTCACGTGTTCACCCCAGCAAAACACCATCCGACACAACTCACCTTCTAGGGAATCCTTAAGTTTCCACTTCAGCCACCCTCTTTTTTGAAACAGCTTCTCAATATGTAAATCAGGATGACCTCAAACTCACAGAGATCCGCCAGACTCTTGCAAGTGCTGGGTTAAAGGTGTGTGGCACGGTGTTACCCGCAGTGTGCACTCTTAACCACCGAGCTGTCCCTTGAATCACCAACAGTCATAGGGTCAATACTGAAACACACTTCATGACGGACCACCTTTTCAGCAGTATAGCTGATGAGATGGCTGGCGGGTAGCAACCTGTGCAATCATAAAGACCCGCGTTTGGATTCTGCACACCCACAGAAAAAGCTGGGTGACTGTTCAGACCTGTGACACCAGTGCTGGGGACAGGTGTGGGGTGGCTTACTGCAGCTTGCTGGCTGCTGGCCTCGCTGGAAAACAGTCAGTTCTCAGTTCAGTGAGAGATTCTGTGTTAAGAATCTGTGTTCAGAGAGCTGGCGAACGCCTTTAATCCCAGCACTCGGGAGACAGAGACAGGAGGATCTCTTGAGTTTGAGGCCAGCCTGGTCTACAGAGTGAGTTCCATGACAGCCAGGGCTACACAGAGAAACCCTGTCTCGAACAACAAGAAGGAGGCAGAAGCAATAGAGAAAAATACCTATTATTTCCCCCAAGGGATACACAAGTGCATACCCTGCACACAAGATGACAATGATGATATGGTTGTGTAATAAATGTATAGAGAATATGGTATCTTTCAAAGTAAGGCCCCAGCTACCTTAATTCCCAGGGGAACTCTAATTGGCAGTCCAGCTGATTGAGTGGGCCTCTGAATCTGGGCTCTGTGACAGTTTTGTATAAGGACAGAGTGTCTCCAAGCCAGTGCTAGGGGCCAGCCACTTCCCCTTCCTGCTTCTTGGAATGCAGCTGCATGTTGGGAGGAAGTCTTGGCCTGACCACACGGCAAGTGACTCAAATATGATCTGGCCAGCGGCCAGCTATTGGCCCAGATCACAGGCAGCCATGGCATGTGAAAGAGGCAAACAGATATGAGACAGGCCTCAGCCACCTGCCTGCAGCCATAAGAGATGCCGCCAGAGCCACCAGCTAAGCCATAGAATTGAAATATCTTTGGCCTGTTGGAGACTGGAGCCACATGGTGGTTTTTGAGAAGCAGCAGCCATGTTCTCAGGAGAATCTGCTAAGGGACTCGGGGATGAGGTATTGTTGTTCACACATAATTCACACATAATAAACTTGTGTGTGGTGCGCACGTGCATGTGTGTGCACACGTGTGGCTGTGTGCCCGTGTATGTAAGTCCAGGCACCCCGTTAGTGTTTGCTACACTGTCCTTCCAAGAGCTGCCACCTAAGAAACTGCAAGGCTGAGGAACCCCAGCTGTGCACCCCGTCTACCGCTGGGCAGAGTGCAAACTCCCAGGGACGACTGTGATTGGTCAGCCCAGATGATAGACATGCTCAAGCATCCAAGATTCTTATGCTAGGAAGAGAAGGAACACTGACCAAAAGAATATATGGAGGTTGCCACTTGAAGACGAGGCAGCTGCCACAGGCGACGCGCAGGGGCCACTGGGTGTTCTTTAAATGTACTGCTCACTGACCCAGTCACATGAGAACAGCTCAGCGGGCGGCTGAAGAAACGGCAGGATGCGGTGGAGCGGCGAGATAAGGTGGAGCAGGACCCAGGCTCCTGGTATCTGGCTCCAGCTGCACCCGGTCCAGCCACATCAGAGCTGTCAGCTGGGTCCCTAGGTGCAAGAGTGTTTAAGTGGGAGTGGCTTGGCCAGGTCACATGAACCCAGGCAGCTATGACATCCTTCCCCATGAGGAGTGAAACTGTTCCCTCCTTCCTTGGTAATCCAACAGCCCTGCGCCCACTACGGAACTGCCCACAGGGGGCTGGTGGGAGTTTCTGGTAAGGCTCTGACCTCCGCTGGCCAGCAGAGGGCGCTCCGGCAGCCCTTTTGGTCATAGCCTGGGGTCATTTCCTTTCCCTGGCTTTACCTTCCATTGTAACCAGAAAAAAGTTTCCTCCAGGCAAGATAGTGTAGACAGGGGACAGAGATCAAGGGGATGGAAGAGAAATAAGAGGAAGGAAGAGAGGACAGGAAGAAGAGAGGAGAGGGCCCCTACAGTCCTGTTGAGTTTTCCTTACCATGATGGGGCAAGGGTTGGGGTCTCCCCCAAGGGGGCAGTTCCTGGGGAAGAGGCCGAACCCCTGGAAAACAAGAAGTGAGCCAGGCCTGGTGTCGCACCTTTAATCCCAGCAGAGATGAGCAGATCTCTGTGTGTTAGAAGCCACCTGGCTTACAGGAGAAAGAAAGCAGACCAGGGAACAACCCAAACCAGCGAGCCCTGAGGAACGGAAGCTGTAGGCAGTTCCACGAGGCCTGCTGCCACAACGCTGTGGCCAGACCCTGTGGGGATCCTGGCCACAAGGTGACTTGGGCCTGGTCCCAGCTTAACCCTCTCTGGGGCCATTCTGTGGCCTCAGCCTGAGCTAAGAGCCACCTGGGGGAGCTACTGTGGGGGATCCACTGCCTGCCCTGCCCTGGCCTCCAGCCTCTGGGTCACCAAGGCCTGAAGCTGGCAGCTGCACTTGGTCCTGACTCCTCCAGAGGGAGAATGCAGGGCAGCCTGGCCTTGGTCCAAGCCCAGCTGGTTCCATTTAATGGCGTTCCTCCAGCTCAGCACCCACCGCGGGGCTTGCTGAGTGGCATTGCATTGTCCTGAGTCACAGCTGGAGGCGGGGTCAAGACATGACCTGAACTTCCAGTTCTGCAGGACCCAGGACACATCCGGCAAGGTCAGGAGGCTGACCTTCACCCCAGCGTCATTCACCGCTATTCACTGTGCCCACCAGGGACGGAGGACGCAACAAAAAGACCCATGGGGGTGGAGAGATGGCTCAAGTCTTGCCGGAGACCAAGCTTTGGTTCCTAACACCCATGTTAGTTGGTCTCCTGTAATATCAGCTCCAGGGGATCCAAGGCTCTCGTCTTACCTCCGAGGAAATTCATAAAAATAAACAGAGAGAGAGAGAGTTAGTTCTGGACTGCCCCAGGGAAGCTGCCCTGCCCTGGCCATTGTCACATACACAAAAGCCCATTTGTCCCAGAAGTGCCAGCTTTAGCAGCTGTGTCCAGCCAGACACCCCCACACACAGCCACTACCCAACTGACACCTGGCCCGCGGCAGCCCTGAGTCCACACTGGGAGGAGCCAGGCGGAGGACGAGGTCCTGGCACTCCTGTCCCAGGTACCCTGCGGATCGAGCCTGCTGCTCTTGGTCCCTCTCACAGCCCTCTAAGGCCAGGTCATCTGCCCCTGCTGCCCCTCGCCACCCTCCTTCTCACTTCTCTGTACTTGAGCTCCAAGAGGGAAGGGGCTGTGGGTGGGAGGGGCTGTAGGAATGGGAGGGGTTGTGGGTGGGAGGGGCTTCGGGTGGGAGGGGCTGTGGGAGTGGGAGGAGCCTCTGCCACACAGATTTTCTCACTCCTGCCCATGCGCAGGAAGGGACTGGGGTGACAGCACCAACAGCGACAGCCCCTGGCTCCCCATCATCACCCTCGATACACTGGTGAGACACCAGATCCCAGTGTCCCAGAAGCAGCACCATGACAAAGCCCTCTCTGCGGGCCGGACACCTACTCCGGGAAGTGAGCCACACTGAGCCACACACCGCCTCTGCTACTACCTAGCACCCTGCGATGAACCGGAAGGGCGCTGAGCCACTTTCCGCAGGCCCAGGGGAGAGCTGGCCGACCTGCGGCGCCTTCATACCCTAGGTATCGTCACACCTAGGCATCCTTAGCACTTCTTTCTCAAAAGTGATTCATAAGTGACAGGAGAGGCCCCATCCAACATCCATGCTAGCTGCCCATCTTTGTTGTCCCCACCGTAGGTCACTGAATGCTTGCGCTGTGGCACCAGAGGAGATCTGTTATGATGCCCATCTTACAGATAAGGAAACTGAGGCCCAGGGGAGTTCTTGCTCAAAGAACACGAACACGCAGCTTGGCAGTGTCCGAGGAAGCTTCCGGAAAGGATAAGGGACCCGGGCTCACCATCCGGCATAACTTACTTCATTAGAGCCAGTTCTTGCCAGTTCAGTGATAGGCTCACAAACACTAAGTTGTTCCTCAACCAGTACAGCTCCGAGAGGCCGGTTGGGGCTGGCACCATCAGTGAAGGCACACCTTCATGGCACTGGCACAAGGGATTAAGTCCTCAGGTTCCCCAGGCCTGTTGATCCAGATCCTAGCAGCCCACTGGTCGATCTGCCTTAGACATTAAGAAAGATCTTTCTTCACTATCTTTTTCAGATAGGTCTCAGGTAGCCCAGGTTGGCCTCCAAACCACTATGTAGCCCAGGGTAACCTTGAACTTCTGATTTTCCTGCCTCCACTTCTCAAGTGCTAAGATGCCTGCACCTCTCTCCATTTATCAAGTGCCGGGGGCTGAATCCAGAGTTCATGCTTTCTAGCCAAGATGTCTACTAACTAAGCTGCATCCTCAGCCCCGGGGTAGAAAAAAAATGTAATGCTATATCTGTATTTGCTTAATAAAGCCGGATGTGGTGGCCCATGCCTTTAACACAGCACTGGGAAGGCAGAGGGAGACGGGATTTCTGTGAGTTCAAGGTCAGCCTGGTCTGCAAAGCAAGTTCGAAACCAGCCAAGGCTACACAGTGAGACCCTGTTAAAATGGAAACTTAGTTTCTTTGGTAAGTCAGTTGTGCTGGATGGTGTTTTGCTGGGACAAACACTCGAAGGAGTGTTTTCCCGAGTCAGACACAGGTGAAAGGATACTCTGCTGAAGCAGACACAAAGGTTGGGCTGAAGCAGACACCGGTGAAAGCAAGCACGTGTAAGGAGGACTCGTGATGAAGGAGTCTTCGCTAACGACACACAGGTGTTGGTGTGCATTGTGTAGCTGAGCTGTTTGTTGTGACTCCACAGACAGAAACACACCAAAAAAAACCTTCCAGTTGTGTTCTGGTGTCTTCTTGCCACTTCCACAGCTCGGGCCGATTGGCAGAATGATGTCAGATACAGACACGAGGTGATGTTTGGAGGGGGTATTCAATGGGGCTCAAGGGCTGGAGAGATGGCTCAGTGGTTAAGAGCACTGACTGCTCTTCCAGAGGACCTGAGTTCAATTCCCAGCAACCACATGGTGGCTCACAACCATTTGTGTGTCTGAAGAGAGCGACAGTGTACTCACATACATAAAATAAATAAATAAAGGTGTTTTCCCACACACACACACAAATGGAAGTCAGTGGTCAGTGAAGGAAGCTTGCATAGCTTTGCCACACTTCTTGGTCTCAAGTCTTCACTGATCTTTGTCTCATTGAGAGAGGCAGGGCAAAGAACTCCTGGCCCCTCCTGCTGACTTGAACTGATTTGGCTGAGGCCTGGCTGTCTCTGCTAGGTAGTGCCACCGCTGCTGATTCATGTCTGCTATCCTGACACTACCAAACTGGACTGCTGGTGTATTCTCTGAAGTGTTTGCGAGTGCATCGAGCTGCCGCTGCTGACCTGAAAACTGAATTGCTGATTTCCTGACAACGCAGACGGGAGTTGCTCCAGAGAACCATTTCTAAACAGGTCCACTTCCCCTGTGTCCTAATAACATTTCTTTCCCACTACCTCTAGTGGGTGGTGGGTTAGAAGGGAGGTTAAAGCATTTAAGAACCAGCAATAAAAGTAGGGCTGAGAAAAATATAAGACTACATCCTGTCTCAAAAAATTTAATATACGACATATCACATGTATACATTATGTATGGTAGGTATATGGTGTGTGTGTGTGTGTGTGTGTGTGTGTGTGTGTGTGTGATTAGCTGAGTATGGCGGTGCATGACTGTATCTTAAATCAAGTATTCATGAGATACTGCAGGAGAAATAAGGCCAGTCTGGAGACTCTAATGCAGAAATCAAACTATATATGTGTGTTTGTACAAACTGTGTGAGAGAGAGCCGAAATGCACACACACACGATAAAATATATTTATAGCCGAGTGGTGGTGGCGCATGCCTTTAATCCCAGCACTTGGGAGGCAGAGGCAGGTGGATTTCTGAGTTCGAGGCCAGCCTGGTCTACAGAGTGAGTTCCGGGACAGCCAGGGCTACACAGAGAAACCCTGTCTCAAAAAACAAACAAACAAACAAACAAAAATTATACACCATCACTTCATCATGTACATGACAAGATGTAAAAGTTGGGGCTGGAGAGATGGCTCAGCAGTTACAATCACCTGGCTGCTCTTACAGAGGACCCTGGTTTGGTTCCCCAATGCCTGTATGGTGGCTCACAACCATCTGTAACTCCAGTTCTGGAGAACTCGATGACCTCTTCTGACCTTTTCAGACACCAGACGTACATGCAGGCAAAACACCCATAGATACAAAATAATTTTAAAAAATATACAAAGAGGGTCTGACTCCTGCTCTGGGTCCCTTATGTGGGGACGGCTGCTCGATTCCCTCACCTGACTGCAGGGGGCGCTGACGAGCCTGCCCCTTGACAGTTCTCAACGCTGGACTCTTTTGCTGGCTGCAGGCAGACTCCCGCAGGCCAGAGACCTTCAGGAAGGCTCCCCCTCCGCCTTGCTCACCAACCTGCCCACAGGAGTCCTTTCCCCCTGCAACGGGTGGTAGAGAGCCACCTGTAAATGCCTGAATGGCTTGTGAACCCACAGGGGCCTCGCTGCCCGCCACAGGGGCCTCGCTGTGCCCGCATGCCTTCCTCCCCTTTGCCTCTCTGTGTGGTACCACCAATTTACACATATCCTCAACTAGCTTGCAAATAAATGAGACTCAGACTATGGTTATTTTATTTGGCTTTGACAATGACTGGGGGGGCGGGTTAACAGTAGACAAACCCCTAATCTACTGTTCTAACTGCTGGCCTAGCTACCTCCCCAATGGTGTACCCCAAATGCTTGCCTTTTCTCTTGGCCATGTGATGGTCATAGTACATCTCTCATGGCGCCTTCTCCCTGCTCCTCCTCCCCTTCAACCAGGTCACTCAAAACCCATCTACCTCTAATCCCTGCGGTAACTGGCTGGAGCCATTTTTATTTAACCAATAGCTTTAAATTAAAGGAACAAGGTCTGTACAACAAAACCTGGTACATGTGAGGGTTCACTCGGGCCTAGACTTTTGGGTACAGAATTTAACATTACATTAACATTACATAACATTAACAATACACAGCAACAGACCAGACCTCAGCACCTCTGTTCTTCCTTCCCACCTTATGACCCGAGTCCATCCCAAGAGCCCTAGTTGGCCCAACAAACAGCCTGGAACCGTACTTTCAGGCACGCACTGCAATGCCAACTATGACCACGAGGTGGCGACGGCGCTCCTCGCTGGGACCAAAGCCAGCTGCATCAGAGCCTGAGTCTAACAGACTCAGGAGGACACTGCAAAGAGGTCTCAGGAGATGAAGAACCATGCGGTGCCTGCGCATCCCCTCCCCGCTGAGACCCAGCTCCCCCAGACTGTAAACGACAGGCTGGGACATGGACAAGGGTCACAGAAGACACTGCCTGGCAGGTCTTTCCGGGGATAATAACCCTTAATGGATACTTGTTACCGGACTGTACCTGCTGCCCATCTGTGGAAGAAATCCAAGTCATTGGTGCCTTCACTTCAGCCTCAAGTTCACCTTTGACCCTCAGGGTCTCCCTATCACTCTACAACCTCTTCCTGGGAAGAAAAATGGAGTTAGGTGCCCAAAGGACTAGGTCATGGGCTCATTACGACTGTGGTCTACGGCAGACTCTAGAAGTACTTAGTTGTGTGACCTGAGACAGACCACTCAGCTTTCCCCTCACCAGAGAAACAGGTAAAAGGGCTCATCGCCAAGCCCCACCCCACGTGATGGAGAATTGACTCCTGCAACTTACCTCTGACCACCACCGGTGTGTCGTGACAAGCACATAAGCAAATGTAATGATCTTTTTAAAGCATTTCGAACGCTTTGTTTATGTGTATGGATGTTTTCCTACACATATGTCTGTGTGCCATGTCATGCCCGGTGACTGGTCAAAAGACCTGTCAGATCTCCAGGAACTGGAGGTTCAGGTTGTGAGCTACCATATAGGTGCTGGGACTTGAACCTGGGTCCTGTGAAGAACAAGTGCTTTTAACTGTTGAGCCATCTCTCCAGCCCCATCATTTTTTTTATTTTATTTTTTTTGAAACTATTGCCTAGTATGGTGGCTCATTCATCTAATCCCAGCACTCAGAAGGTAGAGGCAGGGGGATCTCTGTAAGTTGGAATCCAGCCTGGTCTGCATAGTGAGATCCAGGACAGCCAGAGATACATGGATGCTGTTTCAAAAAAGAAGAGAAAGAAATCTGAAGCAGCATATACTGGCGTGTGTGTGCTGAAAGGTTCCTGCTTTCTGTGGTGCTGGGGACCCAAGCCTGGTATCATTACAGGAGAGTTTGTGGGTGGTTGCTACCCACTTCAGGGATTAACTTGGGCAAGACAGGAGTTGTGTTCCTTCACAGATGTGCCCTCCCCCCAGCCTTGAGACCTCGTTTAGCACAACACACCTAGAAATAGCAGTTAGGTAGAGTCACCCACCTTGGCTGCAGGGACAACTTCCTGCAGGAATTTAGAAGAACAGACTCAGCTTGCCTTGTGACATAATCCGGCTGAAAAGAAGGACGGGTTCTCCAACCCATCTCTGGCTGAAAGGAAGGATGGGTTTGGTAGGGCTTTCCCTTTAAATACTAGAGCTGAATATTAAACTTTGAGCCTTGATCAGAAAACTTTGTCTTGGCTCCATGTTTCTCTAGGCTCTCTGTTTCCTTTTCATTTCCAGCCTCCCTTTCAGGTGGACCCAGTTCATCCATGGCCACAGGCGGCTACACACAGAGACCCAGCAGGGTGAGATGAGGTGTAGTTTCACTGAAGACAACCATGGCGGCGGCTGCTGGCAGAGACTTGAATGTGGTGTTCTGCTTCTTACCCTCAAGACTGTGATGGTCGCCACTGCCTGTGTTGTCTCTACATGTGTCCAGTCAAAAAACACACGCAAGTGCTTAGAGGTATCGATCACGCTGCCAGGAGCTGGGACAGCTGCTCGCCGAGAGGTCAGAGGTCACCACACAAGCACACGGAACCCATAGCTCTCCCATAAAGTGAGAGATTCCCAGGGAGAAGGTCAGTTGTGGTCTCAGGGTGTGCCTCCTCCCCCCACACACAATCTTCATCAGGTGGTTAAGAGTCCTTACTGGCCGGGCGGTGGTGGCACACGCCTTTGATCCCAGCACTTGGGAGGCAGAGGCAGGCGGATTTCTGAGTTCGAGGCCAGCCTGGTCTACAGAGTGAGTTCCAGGACAGCCAGGGCTACACAGAGAAACCCTGTCTCGAAAAACAAAACAAAAAACAAACAAACAAAAAAACAAAACAAAAAAAAACCAAAAACCAAACGGAAGAAGGAGGCAGCCTGCTTTTCATTAGCCCGAACTGCCTCCCTCCCCAACTCTCTCCAGTACTTGGGACCTCAGCAACTGGTCCTTGATGTCGGCTTTCAATAGCGCACATGTCCGTTTCAAATTAACACATTTTTTTTGTTTCTTTTTGTTTTTGTTTTTATTTGATATTTTATTTATTTACATTTCAGATGCTATCCCCTTTCCCCATCCCCCCCACTAGCCCCTAATCCCATCCTTCCTCCTCCTTTTTTGCTTTTATGCAGATTAACACATTTTTATGATGTGTCCTTTAGTAAACACGACACTCTCCTAGGATGCTAGTCTGGAGATGAGGTGGGGACCCGGCAGGGAGCAGGGGCTTGTGGACTCAGAACTGCCCCCGCTTGCTGGAGAGCAGTGTGTACTGAGACCCTAATGTCCAGTACCATTCTCCAAGGGTCTGCAATCAGCACTTTGATTTGTTTTCAAGTTTTTCAACCTAGCAGTCACAGTGAGTCCGGAAGACAGCTACCGGCAGCGGTTGTCTCTGAGAAAGGGTTTTCTGACTCCCCACCAAGCATAAGCTTCCCTCATAAGATTACCCCTTTAAGGCTTTCCCCATAGTGGGGGGTCTTCTGCTTCCTGTAAGAGAGAAATGTTTCCAAATAAGCATTTGAAGTAAAGTGTCCTCTGACCAGCTGGGATAGGTAGTTCAGCCTCAGTCTCAGCACTCAGGAGGATGACCGTGAGTTCAAGGCCTGCCTGAGCTACATATAAAAAAGAGTGAGACCCTGTGTCAAAATAAATACAAAAGGAATATCCTGAGACTAGGAATATGGCTCGGGTGGTGGAGTGTTTGCCTAGCGCACAGCAAGCCCAGGTTAGATCCCAACACCCCACAGACCAGAGATGGTGGAGACCCTTACAATGACTGGTAAGGTAACAGGAGGCAGGAGCGTGAGAAATTCAAGACTTAGAACACAGAAATGGTGACCTGCGTCACGTGATCTCGCCCTCCGAGGTGCAGATACAGGCCAGATTAGACCAGATTAACAGTAGATAAAGGCAGATTTATTAGGGGGCAGCTCTCGGGTGCGTTCACTGATCTCATCAGTGGAAATCAGCGAAGTCACATGTCCCGCTAAAGCAAGGGGGTTTTACAGAGCTTAGGCGAGGTGTGTTGTCTGCTAGGACGGGGTGGGGGGGTGGGGGGATGGTGCCTTATGTGGTCAGAAACTAAGCTATTCCCCCCCCCCCCCCCCCCCGCACTCTTGGGTGGGTCGCCGGGAACCGGAAGTGGGGGATGAGGACTGGTGTTAGCCTGGTGTTTTCTCCAAGCTGGCCCGGGAGGTTGCAGAGGGATGGGGGGCGGCGGGAGGGTAGACGGGGTTTCCCGGCTTGTGCAGGGAATGAGTAGGGGCTGCAGCCTAACAGTGGTGATATGCACTTTGATCCCAGCGATTGGGAGGCAGAGGCAAGAGATCCCTGAGTTCGAGGCCAGCCTGGTCTACAGAGTGAGTTCTGGAATAGCCTGGGCTACACGGAGAGACTGTCTCAAAAAAAAAAAAAGAAAAAAAGAAAAAAAAAAAAAAAGTAAGGGCTGATTGTTGAAGCCGTTGATGAATCCGAGAGCCTGGGACACAAAGAACCTTACTATTCAGCCCCTAAGACAGCAGGGACGCTCCTTCTCTTGTTGAGATGGGTCTTCCCGCGTTCTTCAGGCTACCTCCCTCCTCAGCCTCCCATGGGCAAAGGCACTGGGCCACTATGATTCAAATCCATGATTTAAATGGATGTGCAGAAGAAGACCGTGTGTTCTGAGAAACCTTACAGTTTCATAGGTTTAGTCCACTCCCACTGTCACGGCGGGAAGAACGTCGCCAGAACAGTGGCTATGGGCTCCATCCTGGTCGGCAAGCAGACCTCCACATCCCTTTAGTAGACCTCTGAGCTAACCCGGGGAGGGGAGGGGCGGCAGTGTGCCAAAGGCCCCTTTACCCTTCCCCCCTATTCCATAGAGACAGGAATTTTAGCCCAGCATGTGACTGTCCAGGTAAAGACTACATTTCCCAGCATGCTTTGCACTGAGGTACACTCATAGGATTGCAGGAGAGGCATCTAAATATTAGAAAACCTGAACATTTTATACTAAGTCCTAAGGCAATTCACCTTCTGACCTGGAAGGAAACGCTATGTTCCCAGGCTGCTGCTGGCTCCACAGCCTCCCTGGAAAAGAATCTTGAGCAAAGGGTAGACAGACAGCACCCCTGCTCACAGGGAGCACCGGCACACCTGGGTGGGACTGTGAGTGGGGGCTGGGAGGTGGGTGTCACTATGACATGGGGCCTCAGCTACGCTTCCTCTGCCTATGTGAGCCTTGGATTGAATCACAGCCAGAACTGAGGAGTGTGGAGATAACACAGGAACTACTGTCAGCTGCTTCTAGGGAAATTCTTTTTCCTTCTTGCACTCCAAGCTGCCGTGCTTAGACATCATGTTTGGTGGTGACAGCCATCTCTTGGTGACAGCCATCTTGGGACCTTCAGGAAAACGTGGCTGGTACCCTTGTCAATGACAGATGAGGCTTAAAGACAACCTTGGTTCTCCGTAACATGGGGCTACTTGATTCATCGGGGCTGAAGGGCCTCACCTCTGGCCTCGTCAGAGGAGCAAGCACTGCCTCAAGGCTGAAGTCTTTTGTCTGAGGACATTACCACAGGCAGCCTGAACCTTGCTAAGAGACTCTGTGGCCCTCCCTCCCAGACGTGGGGGTTGGTCCAGGCCACTCCAGCCCTTTGTAGCTCTGAGCTCTGTGTCTGTAAAGCTCCTGACTTTGGTGTGTGGAGAAGCCAAGGGGGCACACAAGGAGTCCCTGCGAGGTGCTAAAAGCAGCTCAGCTTTGGACCTCACCCACCTAGGCAGGAAGGCTTAAGGAGACACCTGGGACACCATATACTAGTCCCAATGGGGGCATGTGAGGGAGGATCCAAGCACCTTGGGCAAGCTAGTAAGGGTATTTGGATTAAGACAGGTATCTCCTTATCCCTCAATGCTCAAATTACCAATTAAGTTTAAATTTCTTTTTAAAGATTTATTTATTTTATGTATGTGAGCACACTGTCGCTGTCTTCAGACAGACCCAAAGAGGTTATCGGATTCCCCTACAGATGGTTGTGAGCCACCCTGTGGTTTCTGGGAATTGAACTCAGGACCTCTGGAAAAGCAGTCAGTGCTCTTAGCCACTGAGCCATCTCTCCAGCCCCTTAAATCTTGACTGTTGCATTCCTAGGATATGGGGCTGTTCATGGCCGGTGGGTGTGGCTTGGCGGTCACTTTGCTGGCCTAGCTAGATCCAGGCCCTAAGTTTCGTTCCCAGCACCACAAAACATATGCATGCACGCATGCGTGCATGTGGACCATGGAGGTAGGACCTGCACCTCTGTTGAGGGACATGGAGAGGAGACCACAACCCTTCTCCCTTCTTCCTGAGCTGCGTCCAGGAGCTGCACAGGCCCAGTGTGCTTGACTAGATGACTGCTTCTCGCCTGCCTCTCATCTCCGAGCAAGTGGTTTACCTGTGTAGAATCTTCTACTGGCCGTGTCCATGTGCTGTGAGCGCAGGCCTGGGTAGGCAGCCTGCCTGAGGGGCAGTCAGCCCTTGGTGTTAGAAGCAACCTGGGCGATCCTAACACAGGTTCATCAAGTATCAGAAGTTAGGCACAGAGGCTGCAGGGCACAGACACCCCACCACCACCCCAGGAATTCTGAGTGGAGAAACAGCCTCTAAGCTTGGCTGAGCCTCTACAAGGACCAGGGGTAAGAGGTGCTGTGTGAGTACCCACAATATGTGTCACCTGCCAATCACACCGCAACCCATGTGTGTGACCCGGAGTGACAGAGCACAGCCTGCTGTGGGCTATCGCCTGATCCTCACACTGTCCCAGCTGTGCAGTTCACAGGCTACTTACATAGCTAACCGTCAGGCCACTCTGTCCCTGCCCTGACCCTGGAACTGGGTCTGTCTCCCTAGAGTAAGATGGGCAGCCAGCCAAGGCTCTCCCTGCACTGGTCTACCCCACGCGAGGCATCTGTAACAGTTTCCGCAGGGATGCCGCCTCACTCTGCTGGCTCCTTGTTCCTTCCACACAATGTCCCATGGATCCCTGCCAGATGCTGCAGTCCAGTGGTACCCAGATTCCCGAGGTCCCAACAGCCATCCCTGCACCTGCTTTGCTTGGTGTCTGAGAACGCTCACTCTGGAGGACAAAGGTCACCTCGGGAGGACACCCAGCCACAGAATGACAGCTAACCTCTCTCAGGACCTGCTCCTCTGCTTCACCTCTCTGCTGGACATCGGGCCCATGCCATCAGCAGCCGTGGGAAGGTGCCTCTGGCATTGGGAACACAAGCAATGCCCTTTAACCCCCACTTCCCACAATGCCCCAGGCCCTCAAGTCTCAAGTCTCTCCCTCTTAAGTACTGAGACTTCAGTCTCCATGATCTCTCTCTCTCTCTCTCTCTCTCCTGAATGACACTGGGAAGGACAAACGGATCCCACCTGAGGGAAGTTACCACTCTCACTTGTTCAACAAGATACAGGCAGCCCGAGCTGATGTGACCCCAGCGGGCTGCAGGGCCAGGAACCCAGGCCTTTGCTCTCTCAGTGACAGAGAACTTCTTCCAGAATGTTCTCTGAGTTTGAAGTAGCCGCCTCTGCGCCAGCCCTGCCCCGCTTCTAACCACTAGAGAGGAATAACCGCAGGAAAGGTTTCTTCGTCTTAGAAACCTCTTGCTTATTTCTAACTGACCATATCTAGCGAGGGAAGGCGAGGAGACAATCTATTTTGAGGGCCAAAATGTGCCGTGCACTCAGCTAAAAATACAAGAGAGTTAGTACTCAGAGGAGGGAGGCTGGCACGTGGGACAGAGGCAGCCTCTCCATCACAGTTGCCCAGTAACCGGCCTCCTTCTTCTCTTGTATAAAATAATGCCGTTCAGAACGCGGAGGCTGAGCCAGCTGTGGCAGTGCACGCCTTTGCTCCCAGTGCTTGGGAAGAAGGCAGAGGCGGGTGGATCTCTGAGTTTGAGGCCAGCCTGGTTTACAGAGCGAGTCCCAGGATAGGCAGGGCTACACAGAGAAACTTTGTCTCAAAAACCAGACAAACAAGGAAGGAAAGGAAGGAGGGAAAGAGGAAGGGAGGGAGGGAGGAAGGGAGGGAGGGAGGGAGGGAGGGGGGAAAGGCAGGAAGGCAGGTAGGAAGGAAGGCAGGAAGGAAGGAAGGCAGGCAGGGAGGGAGGGAGGGAGGGAGGGAGGAGGAGAGAGGGAGAAGACAGGAAGGAAAGAAGGGAAGAAGGGAGAAAGAGGGAGGGAGGGAGGGAGGTGAAGAGGGACTCTTTCAATCCCAACACTTGGCACTCGAGAAGCAGAGGCAGGCAGATTTCTGAGTTCAAGGCCAGCCTGGTCTACAGAGCCAGTTCCAGGACAGCCAGGGCTACACAGAGAAACCCTGTTTGAAAAGCCAAGTAAACACAAAAGCTGAGGCTGAAATGAGGTAGGGTGAGTTCTTCACCCAGGATCTCTACTGACTTCTGGATGAGATTTGGAGCCACAAGCACCTAAGGTGAGCAACAAGTGACTGGGGCAGAGGCAGGCCACCAACAACAGGGACCATCCCAAGAGACCTCAGAAAGCATTGCAGGGTCCCATCTCCGTCCTGCCTACTTGAGACAGACACTGTGTTATGCCCAAGGTCTGCTTTCTTCTTTCTTCTTGGAGCCCTTATAAGTAGTAGAAGCCAAGGGCTGGGGCTGGGTCTCAGTCGGTAGAGCACTTGACCAGCATTCAAAAAGCTGGGGGTTCAGTCCCCATAAAACTGGGTGTGGTACAGGCCTGTGATCCTGGCTTTCAGGATGTAGAGGCAGGAAGTCCAGGAGTTCAAGGCCATCCTTGGAGAATAAGCAAGTCTTAGCCAACCTGGGCTACATGAGACTCTTTCTTAAAAATTCTTAAACAAGTAAAGAAATAAATAACAAGAAGAGAAACCAAGTATGTTGGCTCATGAATAAAATCCCACCCGTTGGAAGGCTCAGGCCAGAAAACCACCATAAACACAGGGCCAGTCTAGGTTACGAAGTGAAACCCGTCCTAAGCAGTCTCTGCCTCTGTGGTCTCCACGTGCCGGCTGTGAACACCCTGGCATGCCGTCGTCCCCAGATCCCAGGCCTGTGAGCACCCGTGATTCTAGGCTCTGGAATTGTCTTCTTGTGTCTGGTCCTTATGAAACATTCCATCACAGTTCACCTCAGCCCCTCTGTGGACCTTTCTCCTTGATTTGACTATGATGGTGGTGGGACAAACTTCAGATTCTGGGATATAAGAGAATCCCTGACCCTTTCCCAATCCTGAGAAAGGGCCTGAGGCGCTCCAGGCTTCAGCTGCCCCAGCCCTGTACACACCTCCGTTGTTTTCCCGGAAGTGATCCCGCTTTCCTGGAAGTGTTGTCCCTTTCCTCGCAGATTGGAGACCGGCGTTGGTATTAACTACTGGGGTTGGAAGCTGGCTTCATGCTAAGCCAGCCTCTCAGCACTGAGCCACACACACCCATTTCCAGGAAAGGTTTAGAGAGATTGATTTCAAACCAGGTAGGTAGGTAGGGGTCCCACTTCCCTGCGTGGTCTTGAGAAAGTTACAGCCTCCCTCTGCCTGACTTGACTGTAAGCCAACTACATGGAAAGCAGGTGCCTCATCCGACCGTTAACTCTGCCTGCCGCATCAGGACCCTGCTTGGCACTTGGGAAGCTGCTTTGTCTGTATCTCCCTGGCTTGGATCAACTCAGGAAACTCCTCACTAAATCCAGGCCCTTCTTCTTCCTGGTCTCCAGTGGACATTCCCACACCTGCCTCCCAGGCTGCCTGTGTAGATTTGAAGAGCTTGGGGAGTTCTCAGGGTTCCATGCCGCACCCCGGGAACGAACAGACCTACATCATCACTAAAGGTCCATCCACGGGCCCAAAGTGGCCAGGGCCTGGCAGGGTCCTGGGGCCTTCCATAACAAAAGGGCTATTTGCAGGGGTGCTGTCAGGGTGAGCAGGGTCAGTGAGGGGGGCTGAGGCACCGAAACCAGAGAGTGATAGGAAGTCGCCGGACTCCTGCAGTTGAAAAGACAAAGATGCTGGGCTCTGGAACGGCTCTCACGGAAGAAGGAGGCAGCAGCCAGAGGGAGGAGACAGAGCTTCAGGTATGGTTCTGTGGCTGTCTCTCCTCTCCACGGCTCTGTCCATTCTACAGCTGACAAGACTGAGACCCAAAGACAGAGTCGGGAAAGCAGCTGGGAGACAGCGAGGTTCTCTACTGGAGTGCTTGCTGGTCTCCCTGGAGAGGCCCCTGGAGTCAGCAGGAAGCAGGAAACAGGCCAGTGTGGGTCTGTTATGGCCAGCACCTCGATTTGCTCACCTCCTGCATCTGCAAGGTCCCGGCCTCCAGTGCTGGCCCTGCTCTTCCTGTCCTTCCCTTGATGTCTTCTCCCCGGCTAGTGTAACACTTTGCTTGGTTATTGTCCCCATTGGGATTTCCCCCTTCCCCCATGACTATGTGTCTGCTGGAGTTCAATCTCTGTATTGTCTCTCTTTCTTTTTCGTTTGATCATGTATGTTCCCTGGCTGCTTTGGAACCCATAATGGACAGCAGGCTGGCCTTGAACTCGCAGGGATCCTCTTACCCCTGTCTCCCGAGAGCTGGAATTTCAGGCCTGTGTCTTCACACCCAGCCATGGTTTTTGTTTTTTTGTTTTTCGTTGTTGTTTTGTTTTTTTGTTGTTGCTGTTTTGTTTTTCGAGACAGGGTTTCTCTGTGTAGCCCTGGCTGTCCTGGAACTCACTCTGTAGACCAGGCTGGCCTCGAACTCAGAAATCCGCCTGCCTCTGTCTCCCAAGTGCTGGGATTAAAGGCGTGCGCCACCGCCACCACTGCCCGGCCCAGCCATGGTTTTTATTACAGTTTTGTATTTTCACTCTTTGAGACAGGCTCGAATACAGCCCAGGCTGGCCTAGAACTTGAGGTAGAGCCTTGAGGACAGCCTTAAACTCTTGATTCTCCGGAGTGCTGGGATCTCAGGCCTGCAGCACCACGCCAAGTTTATGTTTTCCTTTAGCTGTGGCTGCGGTGGGTCCCCGCTGGGGACCGGGGAGGCTCCCACCAGCTCCTATCCCTGGCTCGGGCTGCCTGGCCCGGGCAGTGGAGGATGTGGGGCTGGCTGGCAGGGTGCCTGTCTGAGTCACCGGGTGTGAGGCAGCCTGAGTCAGGCAGGGAGGGAAGTCCCTGTGGAAGGGGCTTTCATAGTGTGATGGAATCTTGGGGAAAGAGAAAGTGTGCTTCATGTCCCTTTGACACACTGACCTTGTGTGAGCCTGGGCCACGGGCACACAGCCTGCAGCTCCAGATGCCCCAGGCACTTGGAGCTCAGTGTCAGTCACTCCAGCCTCCGGAGGACACAGCCAGGGTTCCAGCATACACCTGTCCACAAGGTGGCGGTATAGGGAGGACCCTTGGCAGTCTTCCAAGCCACCTTGCAAATCCTTTGTGTCACTTGTGCCCAGGTGCTAGGGCAGGCAGTGAAAGTTCTTCACCCTGTCCCCCCCAGGTTGTCCCCAAATGAACCTTTCCCTTCAATGCCGGAAATTCTGAATACCTAGTAGGTGCCAGATTTTCAGGACCTGAGCTAAGACAGTGAACAATGTATGTTTACACCTGCCTTGCCAAGGATGTTGGATGTTCTGGCTCACAGGGGTTCTCCAGTTAGAAGGCAGAGGCAAGCAGGTGGCTGTGAGTTCAAGGCCAGCCTGGTCTTCAATACATAGTGAGACCCTGTCTCAAACAGCAGAGATTCGGACTCACCCAAGGAATGTCAAATGTTCTTTTTTTAGTTGAGTTTGTTTTTTAAAAAGACTTGCTTATTTTATGTGTGTGAGTATTTTGCCTGCTTGGATGTCCCTAGTACACAATGTTTGTGGGTTTGTTTTGGAAACAGGGTTTCATTCACTATGTAGCCCTGGCTGGCCCAGAACTCACTATGTAGATCAGGTTAGCCTTTTACAGATCAGGAGAGTTGGAATTAAAGCTAAGAACTGCCTATTGCTTTTAGATTTTTTTTTTTTTTTTTGAGACAAGGTGTCACTGTGTATTCCTGGCTGGCCTCCAACTTGCCACAATCCTCCTGCCTCAGTTTCTAAAGTGCTAAAATTTTGTAAATTTTGTGGTGTGGCACCACATCCAAACATTCTAGTAGTCACATCAAAATGTTAAAAAAAAAAAAAAAAAAGTCTGAAATTGCCTCAGGGTGAAGGCATTTGCGACAAGCCTGACAACCAGAGCTTGATCCCCAGAACTCGCATGGCAGGAGGAAAGAGCTGACCCCGAACCCACTGTCCTGGAGGCTACACACCCAGAGCAGCTCCCTCTTCAAGTAAAATAAAGGGTCACAGGGCTGGCGGGGAGGGGCCGCCCCTATGTACTGGCCAGGGCAGTGGGGACAGAATCACTGGATTCCTGGCATCCCTAAAGCCATCAGCTTTGGCCTGATCCTTGCTGGGCCCGTTTCCTTCTTTAAATAGTGCGGGGGTCCCCAAAGCAACACGGTCCCCCAGGAGATTTACCTCACCTCTCCAGCTGCCTGAGACACCCACACCAAGGATGACCTAAAGAGCCCCAACCTCCACCCCACCTTGGCCCCTGGACCTTTTACCTATCCTTTGCGAGATATACTAACTCACAGGCCTCAGCCTGACTGTATGACTGCTGAGATCTTGGGAAGGGAGGTACATTTCCAGGGGAGGCCACCCTTTTCAGACAGACATTGTGTGAGCAGGGACATCGGGTGGGCAACCTCAATCCATCCGTGAGAACACGTTCTTTTTCTGTTCTAGCTTTCTTCCGGTAGCAGATCCTCTGGAAGAGGGGGCCGTCTGAACAGTGGGCAGATCCAGGAACAGGGTGGAGGGGCAAGCTCCTGCCAGGAGAGGTTGGTGTTGGTAGGGGGCTTTGAGTCTTTTTTATATCAATTCTACCAACCTTCAGATGGTCAGCACCTAGCCCCTCCCTGGGGGCCCCTGAGCTCAGGGCTGAGGCTGCTGCCAGACTAGAGGTGGGGGATGGGAACACGCCCCAAAGGACAAGGACAAAGGCAGCAGAGGGGCATGAGCTTCAGAGGCAGAGCGCACATGCTCCTCACCCAGGCCTGGGAACTGGCAGGGCACCCTGGATGGTGACCCAGAAACCTGGCTGTCAGCCGCTCCTGCTTAGCACTGTCCGCAAGAATTGGAGTGGCTGGCCAGTGTCAGCATGACAACCTCTGGGTTCTCCGTTCACCCATCTATCCCTAGAGACCCCCACCAGATGCTTTAAGCCTGTAGGAGATCCCCAGTGTGGGTTAACCCACGCCCAGAGCCCATTGCCCACTTCCAGGAGATTTTGTCTTGGAGAGTCACTGATCTGTGGTGTTGTGGTTAGGAGACTATGAAGAGGCCGCCTGTGCCAGTCTCAAGGGATTCTGAATCCTGGAAGTCACTGCGAGCCTGGGGGGGGGGAGTGGCGGGGGTGTCTGGAAAGTTCATTAAGACTGGGATGATGGGCTCTCTGCAGCCCCTCTAAGTCAGATTCCAGGCCAACAGACCACATGGCCCCAACCCCCACCTCCATCTCCTACCAGGAGCCATCTTCCTCCCTTCCTCCCCTCCCAGCTACTAGCCCCCTCCAGCTTTCAGGATGGACATCATTCACCCATCCATTCGCCAGACTTATGCTCAGAGTTAAGGTCGCCTTGGGTCTGGTGTCCAGCCTGCTGGGGTTGAAGAGGAAGAAAACACAAAGCCTAGGAGGTGTGATAAATGTCCCGGATGGTGCTCGCTGCCCCGCCCTGCAAGACCTGCTGGTCCCTCCACAGCCACTTTGCTCAGTCCCTAACACTTGCCTCTTGTTTGACAAGGTCACCTCCTGCCTCTACAACCTGATTGGCAGACGCCCTCCAGGCCATCCCCAGAGACCAGGACTGTTTTCTCAACCCCAAGAAAGGTTCAGGGTAAAGACTCACTCGAGGTGGCCTGGGCTCCCCAGTCTAGGAAATAACATCAGCTCTGAATTCAAGAGGTGGCTGGTACCTCTCTCAGAGGCAGAGGGCTCAGGTAAAGGGCTCTCCCAGCAAGCATGATAGACAACAGTTCTGAGGCTCAGGTTTGCTAGCATCCGCAGTTCCATCTTCCCAGGATATAATACTGCTTCTGCAAGTCCCACATTGGGTGGGTTTTTTGTTTTGACAACAGGTTTCACTCTATAGTCCTGGGTTTGGGACAGAAACTCTCAGAGATCTGCCTGCCTCTGCTTACCAAGTGCTGGGATTAAAAGCTTGTACCATCACGTCTGATCTCAGACCCAGGTATTAAGGAGAAGACAAAAGCAGTGGTGGCCCACGCCTTTAATCCCAGTACTTGGGAGGCAGAGGCAGTCGGATTTCTGAGTTTGAGGCCAGCCTGGTCTACAGAGTGAGTTCCAGGACAGCCAGGGCTACACAGAGAAACCCTGTCTCAAAAAAAAAAAAACAAAAAACAAAACAAACAAACAAACAAAAAACCAAGGTCAAGACCTTGTGAGACTCACCTGTAACCCCAGGGCCTGTTCCCAAATTAGAGCCACATGGAAGAGAGCAGGTATATTATATTCAGAACAGCACTGTGGCAGGCCCAGTCCAGAAACTTGAATTAGAATCCCAGTTCCTGCCCTCAGAAGGCTCTGGGGACTAACGGGAGGTAGTTACAGCTAACAGGCCTTAAAACTGTTAAGCTGGCTCAGGCGGATGCTATGGAGGGGCTCTCAGGGGCTCTACAGATGCCCTGGGTAGGAGGGAGTCTTGGTATCTTACCTGCAATCTGCCACACTGAATGGACTCAACAGGTTCCTCGGGCCAAAGGGCGAGTATTTGATCTTCTCTTATCATGAAGACCTCACAGTGTCAGGCACACTCTTTTAATCCCAGCACTGGGGAGGCAGGGGCAGGTGGGTCTCTAAGTTTAAGGCCAGCCTGACACAGAGAAACCCTGTTTTGGAAACACAAAACCAAACATCATCATCATGCAAACAACAAAACAAAACCTCACACTTTCTCCGCCCAGCTCCCCTTGAAAGCTAGAGACATTCTCTTTCTCAGTACCCATCAAGCAACCTTGCCGGTCCCTCTGAGAAAAGGACACGGAGCTGTCAGGCCAAGACGAGAAATAACATCTCATGGTGTCAAAGGACAGCACGGGGAAATAAGGTGGGCTTCCTCCCGAGGGTGCGGGGCCGTGTCTCAGGCTGGACTGTCCTGCTGTCTTAGGACAGTCACTGTCTCCTGCCTTCAGCTCCCACGATGCTTAGGGACAGATGCCCTGGTACTAAATACCAGTGGATAGCAGACACTGACTCTGTGCTCGGACTTGGACGTGCTGCACAAATCATAGGACATACAATCCTTGTCTTGGCTTTCCAGACAAGAAGAGCACTCGGACCGTTTACTGACAACACTTAAATAGATAGGGAGGGAACAGGAAGACGGGTTTTTATTGTTATTGCTGCTGCTGTTTTTTTAAATAGGGTACACTATGTATGTATCACTGGCTTACCTGAAACTTACCGTGTAAATCAGGCTGGCCTGCAACCCGTAGAGACCTGCCTGTGTCTGCCTCAGGAGTGCTGGGCCCAAAGGTGTGCGTCACTACTCCCAGGCTGTACGCCCTGAGGGTTTTAAGCTAGAACAGGCCTTGCCTTTCAGGTAGAAAGAGACTCAGAACGGTGCTTACAAAACTGTTGGGAAACTGGAGGAGCAGGCTCCAGGCTGGGCCCTAGAACAGGCCTGAGCTGCTGGCCTCTGCCCCAGTGAAGGCAGGGACAGGAAGCCTGCCTGTCATACCTGTAGTCTGATCCCATGAACACTAGCAACTGGGTGTTGCTTAGCCCTCCTGGTGGGAGTGCCGGAGAGCCCCTCCCCCTTCTGTCTGTCACTAAAACCTAGCATCTAAAGCAGTAGCATCTAATTCAGAGGTGTGGGGGTAACGTGACTGAGTGCCAGCTTGCCATGTCTGTCCACTCCCACCGATCCTGTTCCCAGCTGGACATCTGTCTTCTCTCCACCTGTCTGCTTCCCCGACCCAGGCCCTGGGTCTCTGCATTGTGCTTCAACAGCTCAGACTAAGTACATCCGTGACATTGCCCAGGTCCTTTCTGTCCCCCTATCCTTCCAACTGACAGAAGTGCCTTGAGTATACAAGGGTAGCCACCCTGTTCAAGCTGGTGCCAATCGCAGTGCCTGGAGAGAAACCTCTGGCTAGACTGAAAGGGACAAAAGTCTAAGTGTTCTGTTTGCTTTTTTTCAAGACAAGGGTTTCACGATGTATGAAAGGCTGGCCCTGAACACAGAGACATCTGCCTGCTTCTGTTTCCCCTGTGCTGGGTTTTACAGCCTGGCCCCCGTGCCTGGCCCAAACCTCCTCTTTTTTTTTTTTTTTTTTTTCATTCCTTTAGGATTGGGGTAGGAATGGCTGCTGATGGGAGAGACTGAGTGGAGAGAAAGTCCTTCCTACCTCTTGCTCTTGTCCAGTAACCCCCCTTCCTCAGTTTTTCCTGAGGTTAGATAAGAGCCAGGTTGTTGAGCACTGATATTCCCAATCTCTCTCTCTCCTCCTCACTGGCGCGCGCGCGCGCGCGTGTGTGTGTGTGTGTGTGTGTGTGTGTGTGTGTGTATCTGCATCCTGGATCTCACAGCAGGGAGGAAGGCAGGCAGAGAGCTGCTCCTTCCTCTTCTGTTCTCTCTGCTTGATGGTTTTCCCTCGAAAGTTGGAACCAGAAGAGGCCCTCCTCCCACTCCAGCCGGCCAGGCTTCCTGGCAGCAGAGTCTGTGGTCAGCAGGGCTCTGAGGTCTGATCCTGCCAGAGGACCAGATGCACCAGTAGCTGGGTGACTCCAGGAGAGGAGGCAAGCACCTTGAGTCAGAGTGGCCTCAATAGTGGCTGGCATGGATCAGAACTGGTTGATATGGCTGGGGGCCAGTACTGTGAGCCAACCTAACACTGGCTGGTATGGGTCAGTCTTCGCCGGTTTGGGCTAGGTCAGGTTGATGCCTGCTGTCAGCTCATAGCCGTGATGAGTGGCCCTGTCACTCCGTAGCATCCTGAACGTCTGCTGACACCCCGGCACACACCTCCTGTGGTCCGGCAGTTTCTCTCCTAGCTTGCACCCGATAGAAATGTGCAGATCTGCTCACTGGGAACCCTGCCACAGCCATGGTAGCACTCTCTGTAACAGCCGGAACCAGTGGCTATCCAGAAGCCCTTCCACAGGACAGGGTAAACAAACCGTGGTACATTCACACTTGGTGAGTGTGGGGGCCTTGGGGGCGAACACTGCAGCCACGTGCTGTGGTGTGGATGAGTCTGCCTGGCAAAAGACGGAGGAAGGAAGTGAGTCTGAGAGTCTACACTGCAAACCCCACTGCCACTGTACATGCTTGGACACAAACAGCTAAGACGCTGGCTCTACGGGGAGGAAGCAGACCTACTCCTTGGTCTTGGCACAGCTGCTTCAAAGATGATCACTTTGTAAAAATCACCGGGCCAAACACTTAAAACATGCAATTTCTTACTTATTTTTGGAAGGTCTTATTTGGGGGGGGGGGGAGTCAGGGGAATCTAATATTACAGGAGAAAAGTATTTGCCATATAGTACAGCCTGGCAACTTATGGCAATCCTCCTGTCTCAGTCTTCCAGTGCACATATAGTTATCAACAACAGGTAACTTAAACTTTTTAAAAAATTTACCTCTTATGTGTTATGTGTTGTGGGCAGGCACGTGTGAACGTCAGCGAGCAGCCTGTGGTTGCTTCTCCTTCTTCACCATCTGAAGTTGCATCCCAGGATGCAACTCAGGTAATCAGGCTTGGCCAGGAGCAACTTCACTAAGCTGAGCCATCTCAGAGCTTTGTTTTGGTTTGTTTCGGACTGAGTCTCACTAGGCTGTCCTGGAACTCAGTATGTAGACCAGGGTGGACTCAAACTCAGAGATCCACCTGCCTCTTGGGTGCTGGAAGTGAAAGTACACCCCATAATTCCATTTATTTTGGGGGACAGGGTCTTTTACATGGCCTTGGCAGGCCAAGAACTCCCATCCTGCCTCAGCCTTTTGAGCACCACCACACTGGCAGCCAACCTATTTGTTTAAAGACCAGGTCTCTCTACCATAGTCCTAGCTGTCCGGGAACTCATGAGACCTGCTTCCCTCTGCTGCCACAGCTGGCCCTCAGTCACTTTTTTATTGAAGTTTGAGACCTAAACCTAGGTAGGGGCCTTCTACTCCAGGCTTCTCTTTTTCAGTGTCCTGGTTTGGTTAGACATGGCTCATCCTTTCCTCTCCTATCTCTACATAGGAAGGAGAGCCACAGAACACCAAGAGTATCCCTCATTGTACCCTTCAGGGGATAAGAGGGTCTCAAACTAAATGGAACTTTTTTTTTTTTAAGATTTACTTATTTTATTTATATGTGTACACTGTAGCTGTAGCTGTCTTCAGACACACCAGAAGAGGGCGTCAGATATCATTACAGATGGTTGTGAGCCACCATGTGGTTGCTGGGAATTGAACTCAGGACCTCTGGAAGAGCAGTCAGTGCTCTTAACCACTGAGCCATCTCTCCAGCCCTAAGTGGACTTTCTATACCAGTCCTTCCGTGCATTCTAACGGAGTCAGCTCGCCTGGGACACAGTTCACTTGCCCTTGAGAAGACAAGGCCCAGAGCTCATCCCTGACTAACCTCCTGTACCCGGTCCACCTACTCTCCAGATCCAAGGAAGGCCTGTTCAGGCCCTAACCGGTGCTTCCTGAAGCTCACACTAGGTCTTTAGGTTCCTGTCCCAAGTCCAAGCTTAAAAGCACAGGACTTTGTTCACTTACTGTACCCCAAGAACTTGGAAGTCAAAAATGGTTTTCAACTTCACAGCTCCTGCTTGCCTGGTTTGTTACCTACCTTCCTTCCTACCTTCCTTCCTACCTTCCTTCCTTCCCAGTCATGAGGCTCGACAGGACCCCTCACCCCCATTCACTCTTACGCTTCAATATTATTGCACAAGGAAAGGAATGGGATTCAGGGTACGTGCAAGCCGGAAAGCACGGAGGTCTGTGCGTGAGGCAGAACTGTTTGTATTTCAAGAGTGGGCAAGGCAAGAGGGAGACAAACTATTGTGTTTGTTTGCCTTGAATTTTACTTATCTAGCTGCCTGCTTCTAGAGAGGGTCTTGGGTGGCTTACAAACACACACACAAGGTACAAAACAAGCCAGTGAGCAAATCAGGACGAAGAGAAGCAGAGAAATTACATCAAACCAGTTTACTCTAAGTGGGGCAAGCGATTGGCCAAGCCCATTCAGGAAGAGTATCTCTTTTCTGGCCTACACAGGTCAGAGGCGGTATACGGAGGGGTCACTACTACTACCTTGAGGGAAAAGGGCCTGCGGGACCATCCCCAAACTTTCCCCATTCAATACCATAGCAAGGGCCTAGTGGCCTAGGCTGCTGGCAATGGCCTGTACCATGGGAGGATGTGCTGGTGCTGGTGGGACTTGGTAGCTTGCTCAGCCACACGTCGCCACGAAGGTCCCCAGAGCTCTCAGCAACTTCGGGCCCTTCCAGCCAACTCGGCTCGCAGGGCACCAAGATGGAGGGCGCGGCGAGCTTCCACCCCGCCACGCCCCCACAGCAGCTGCACACAAAGGGGCAGCCGCTCCTCCCCCAGACTGCCCGGGCGCCCTAGGCTCCCCTCCACCCAATGGGCACGGCCCTCCGTGACTTCCTCTCTCTCCAGTGGCACCTCAGGAGTTGAGGGTCACCTGGACCTCGGTCTGGGACCCGCGGCCTGTCCAGGCCTCCCGCGCCTGGCTGCCATGTCCCGCGCCCAGGGCGCCATCCTATGGCCCGTGGGGAGGGGCTGGGCCCGCTGCGCTCCCCACCCCCCACCGGAAACATTCCTGAGGCATTCCTGAAACTTGGAGGCCCGCCTCCCTACACCCCAGCTCCCACCCCGCCTCCAGCCGGGCGCACGCTGGGCCCCGGTTCCCGTCCCACCGCCCGCGCGCCCCCCGAGGAGAGGGCTGACCGCGGAGGAAGGGGAGCGGAGTTATGAGTCACAGTCGTGTGTCACTGGGCCCGCATTGCAATTCCCTGCATCACGAGAGGTGTGGAAAGGCCGACTCGGGGAAGCGAGGTGGGGAGGTGCGTCCGAGGGCCCGCGCCCGGCCTGCAGGGCGCGCCTCGCCTCCTGCTTCCCCGCGCGCCATCTTCCCACTTTGGCTTCCTCCCGCCCAGCAACAAGTCTTTTGTTGAGCCAGGCGCCCGGAGGCGGGAAACTCGAACCCTGCCCTCAAGGGGATTCCAGGCGCCCGTGGTCGAGCTCCTAAGTCACAGGGGCGGGGAATCACTGCGGCGGGACCTCTCGCTTCCTCTACACCACGCAGCAGGTCACCTCGTGGCTCCTCCCTGCCGGGTCCCGGGCGAGCCAGCCAATCGCTCGGCTCCTTTGAAGCCAGCACCTGGGTGGCGGCCGTTACTAGATGTAAACCGTTGGCGTCCGCCAACTTTCCCGTTTGGGTTTCACAAGACTTGTGTGTTTTCACGCGCTCTGAGGCCACCGGAGACGCACATGCCGTCACCTGCTCGGCGGCAGAGGGGAAGTAAGGACAGGCTCTCGACGTGGGGTCGTGGGGCGGCGTGCAGGCGGCGGGAGGCTGCCTAGGGTACCCGTGGACGTCCGAGGGCACGGGCGTCAGCGCGCCCCGAGAGATCGGAGCCCGCCGAGACCTCTTATAGGTGTGTCGCGGGGTCCCCACAGCCACAGCAGGGCCGCGGCCGCCGGCATCGGCTCCTCCTCCGCCAGGCTGCACGGGAACTGTGAGAAACGAGGGCCGTCGGCGCGCGTGCCTGCGTAGGCCGCGCGCGCACCCTCCGCGGCAGTGGCGAGCTACCCGCGCGCGGCGGCGGTGGCGGCTGGCGGGCGGCCGCCCTTTTAAATCCTCGGGCTCATTTGCATGGCCCCGCCCCCCGGTGACACGGCTGGCGCGGGCGGGCCCGTCCCCCCTGCCCCTGGGTCGCTCTTTTTAAGCTCCCCTGAGCCGGGGCTGCGCTCTTCTAATTGGGACTCGGAGTCGGGGCTATTTCTGGTGTTGGCGCGGCTCCAAGAAGGCGTGAGTTTGCCGCCGCTCGGGTGGCTTCTTTTTTTCCTGTAGGTCTAGAATCTAATCACATTATTATTTATTGAGGCCGCGCACGGGCCGTGCCCAGCTTCCTGCCCCTCGCCATCCTCCGGGGGAGCGGGATCCGTCCGTGTTCCCTCGCCCCAGCTCGGATGTGACACACATCCCCGGCGGGGGCCCGGGCGGCGCGCACGCAGCGGTCTCAGCGCCTCTGCCCTCTCTCCCGGTTTCAGATCCGCATTTGCGACCGGCGGCGGCAGAGGCAGAGCCCAGGCCGGTGCCCTGCGCCCAGCCCCGCCGTACCCGGCAGCCCCAAGCGCGCCCCGCCGGCGGCCTGCAGAGCTCGCGGTGAGTGTCCGCGGCGCGCCCGGGGGCCCTGCGGCGCGCGCTGCCCGCTTTATTCCCAGGCCCCGGGCTTGCGCGGGCCGCGGGAAAGGGGAGGCCGCACTGTGCGCGCAGGCGGCGTGGCTCGGGTGGGCGTCCGTCCGCGGGGCGACGCGTCCTTCGGTTCCCCAGGCCGAGGGTGCCCGGCTCGCGACCGTGGGGTGCGGAGACCCCGGGGAGCGGCGCGCGGAGGGGGAGGGGGCGCGCGGCTGCGACGAGCGCCGCTTGTGCACCCGGCGGCGCCCGTGCACCTCGCGCTCGGCGAGCCCGGCCTCGGGGAGGGGCGCGCGCTGCGCGCAGCGGCGGGAGGTGGGCGCGCGTCCCCCTCAGCCAGGGAAGTTCTAGAAGTGCGGGGGAGGGGCCCGGCGCCCCGAGATTCCTCCCTGGCCTCTCCTCGGCCTTTCCCAGGGTCGTGCTGTGCGTGGACGAGGCCGGATCGCGAGGGCCTGGGTTTCGGGGCTTCACCCACACACACGCACCTTTGGCCCTGCCCCGCGCCTCTTCAGCCCCCGGGGCCGGGCCTGCCCTCCGCCCCCACAAACTGGTTCCTCTGCTTTGCTGGGTGCTGTTAGAACTAGTCCCTTGGACTCCCCGTTCCCGCCCCCTCCCCCCCGTTTGGCTTTCGAGGAGGGGGTGTTTTTTCTCTCCGCGACTGGCACCAGGTTTCCTGCCCCCAAGGCGGGCTTGGGTGCCCCCTCTGGCGGGAAGTGGGACCGGGCGCACCCGCGTGGCGGTGCATGTGGTCGGGGTGCGCCGTTTCCCGCGCCCGCAGGGCCTTCGCCCCTCCCCCTCGTCCTACCTCCTAGAAGCGCCGGCCTACAACCGCCAGGCCGGGACGCTGGCAGAAGCACCCCTTGCTCTGGAGTAGAGGGCGCCAGGGTCTTAACCTGCTTCTCAGTAAACAAAGTGGCGGTCTGTAAGCATTCCGCAAGGACCTCCATTTCACCAAGCTGCTGTGTGACCTTGGGCCACTCAGGGGGCTTCTCTGGGCTATTTAAAGGGGGGGGGGGAACAAGCCTAACAATGGGTCTGCCGGGATGTTGTTCCTCCGGTCGTTCCCGCTTAGTTACTTAAACGTTGAGGAGCCACAGCGTGGGCACCCGTGTGAGGAGACAGGCTGGAGGCCCAAGAGAGGCACATGGGACTTGGACCCCTAAATGTGCCATCGGCATGCCGGGCCTCCCTGATGTTCAGAAACAGGTGGAGGAGATGAGGGGTTCCTTGGCCTGGCTGGACAGGCACTCTAAGCTTAATTCAGTTGGGGGCATTGGGGAGAGCAGGTGGTTTAGAGTCCCTAACGGCAAGAATTGGGGAGGCACCAGGTGGCAAAGCAGTGTCCGGGAGACTGGCCAGGATCTCCAGGCAAGCTGGATGCGTGCACGGTCTCTGGGACTGGGGCTGGCCTTCCCCCATGAGCCCCCTCTGAAGGGCCTCCAGCAGACCTCGGTGTGAGGTCAGCGCTCATTAGCTGATTAATTTTGATGTTTGGTTTGAAGGAGACCTGTGGTGTAATGTAAGGTTCTAATCACGGCCTGTAATTAGAGAACAGACCAAGCCGCTAATGATGGAGCTGGCCCAGCCACCCTGTTTAAAGGGGTCTCGAGTTGGAAATATCGTAGTAGAATAATTAGCAGAGTCCGCACCATCTGGAGAGTCTCTTCTTGATGCTTGAGAATTAGGAAACCGTTAAGTGTTTTAGAAATCACAAGTTTTCAAAATGTTTTCCTGTCGTTGGGTCAAAATTACCCAGTTGTCTCAAAATCTGGAAAGAGGGTTTGGGAGGGGCAGCTTGGTTAAGAGCACTCACTGCCTGGCGTACATGAGAAGGGACAAGCCTGGTCCTCAGTGGCAATGAGGTGGCTCTGCAGGTGCCATGGAGACTATTGCCTGATCCTGTCCCTTCACTGATGTGCCGCCAGCTTCCGCCCTCCTTAAGGACAGGCCATGTTGGTGCCTGAAGCAGTCTCCTGGGCCTGCGGCTGGCGGTACACTTGCTGGCTCTTGGTTGACCTCTCCAGAGGAGATCTCTTCAGTACAGGGCACAGGCTCTCCTTGAGGCCGTCTATCTCCCGACACACACACATTGTGGTCCTGGACCTCCCGTAAAGGACTACTTGCTAGCCAGAGGCTCTTACCTGGAAGGGTCTATTGAGAAGCTGCCCTTGCCCTAACTTGCTGTCAGACTACGGTTGGTTACTCACAAACACCTCAGCCCCTCCCCTGCGCACATGGCCACCCTCTGTAGATCTTGACGATGTGGTGCACTCTGGTCTTTGCTCTGGGTCTCAGGCTTGGAGCTGCTGCGAGTCTGCCCTGGCAGGACTGGGGGCTGGGGCTCCCCCTTCATATTGCAGCCCCTGGCTAAGGGGGATGGCAGTGAAGAACCACCTCAGCTTGCCCTGGGTTTGCCCTCGGGTCGGTCTGAGCGGGCTATACCTCAGTGGGGCCACCCTGGCAGTGGGGCCAGGGTGGTGTGGGCGGGGGCAGAGGCAACACCTGTGTGACTGCTGCTTTGTCTCCCTGCTTCACAGCCAGACTCACTCTGTGCTGCCCGGTACGTAGAGAAAAATGAGCGAGTCCGGCTCAAAGTCCAGCCAGCCTCTGGCCTCCAAGCAGGAAAAGGATGGGACTGAGAAGCGGGGCCGGGGTAGGCCTCGCAAGCAGCCTCCGGTGAGTCCTGGGACGGCGCTGGTAGGGAGTCAGGTGGGTGTCTAAAACTTTCTTGTTTCCTTTCTTGGCCTGGGAATGGGAGGGGGCAGAGCTGAATGGTTTTGCGCCTGTGTCTGCTCATTGCTCAGAGGCGGTCAACTTTGTCTGAGGTCATGGTGAAGCCACCCATGTCTTAACATTCACCCAGAAAAGTGGGAGACAGGTGTGGGTACAGGCAGGGGGAATCAGAAAGGCCACACCCTGTCTTTTTTTATTATTTTATTATTTATTTATTTATTTATTTGTCCTGGTCGGAATTTAGTCTTTTTTTCCCCCAGACCGAACCCAGGGCCTTGTGCTTGCTAGGCAAGCACTCTACCACTGAGCTAAATCCCCAACCCCCTGGTCAGAATTTTGAACAAATTATCAGACTCTTGTTCAGTTGCCCTCGGGATGTCAACGTCCTGTCTTTCCTCCCCCTGTCGGGTGGGAAAGAGCTCTGGGCCGGGCTGTGCAGATGTCTCTTACCCCTTCTTTAGGCCCTGGTTCTGTAGGTAGACATTGAGGCTCTCTGGGGTCCCTGAAAGGTTGGCCAGTGGGGTGTTGGCTGTGCCACCCGCCTGGCTTCACAGTGGAGCTCTCCGCCCTCTCCAGGTGAGGAGAGGCTGCTGGTGGCCCTGTGAAGGTGGCAGATTCTGTCCTCACTAGGTTGTCTTGGCTGCAAAGTCTGATGGGAGGTGGGTGGTGGTCATGGGAGCAAGGCTCCTGCCGGCTGGTGCCCTTGCTGTCCAGCCTCCCTGTTGTGGAGAGGGTTTTGGTTTTGGATGAGAGTTTGTGATCCAGGCTGGCATCAGACACACTGCACTCCTGGCTCAGCTACCTGGGTGCCTGGATTGATAGTGAGTGGAAGACTCCGTGCCTGGGAAGCACCACACACATTTTATTCTGGCCTCGAAAGGTTTCCTGTTTGTAAAGCAGTCATGGCCAGTGCTGGACCACTGCCTTATGGTTGACTTACCTGACACTGCTAGCTAGGTGCTCCCCACCGGGTGAGATCAGCTACAGCATTGGGCATTTTGCAAAAGACCAAAAACATAATAGAGTCGGTCAGGGCACCCAGTGACGTTTTCCCTGCTCGAGAGACAGCTCTCCCAGAGATCTCTGGTTTATCTTTCTTTGGTCTAAAAATCTTAAGAGGCTTGAGGGGCAGGGGCTTGGTTGGGGATGTCAGGTAAGTTTGGAGTCCCCAGGGCATGCCTGCTGCATCTTCTACGGACTCTAGGTTGGGGTGACCTCCTAGGGGCTGGCACAGCTTGGTTGTCACTGTTTCCCTCACTCCCAGACATCTTTGCAGAAGGAGCCCAGTGAAGTGCCAACTCCGAAGAGACCTCGGGGCCGACCAAAGGGAAGCAAGAATAAGGGTGCGGCCAAGACGCGGGTGAGTCTCCTGTGTGGCGTCCAGCGGGTGGGTGGGGGGGTATCTGTGTGTCTTGGCTAATTGTGGAAAGTGGGGTACCCAGGACAGTGGGGACTAGCTTTCCAGGTCTGGAAAAAGGCAAGGCAGAGGGAAAGAGTAAAGGCCTATGCCAACTCTGCTGAGAATGTCACCTTCGTTCCTCCCGAGTACACGAAGCATGTCTGCGGGGATGGCCAGAGTCACGGTGGCATAGGCCTCAAAAATGTTCTTGTTTTTATTTTATTTTTTAACACACGACTCATATCCTCTGAGTCACTTGTGAAGGGGGGTGCATGTATGTTTGGTGGGGGTGTGGGCTAGACAGTCAGCAGCTGGACTTGGGTGGACCCCCTCATGGGGTCCTGGGCTGTTCTGAGCCAGCTCCATCTCTCTCACTGGGCTCTGAGTTCTGCTCAGCACTTTGGACTTCTGTCCTTTACCTTCCCCTTCAGAAAGCCACCACAACTCCGGGGAGGAAATCAAGGGGCAGACCCAAGAAACTGGTAAGTACTCGTTGTGTTTGCTAGGTGAAGGGTGGGTTCACCCTGCAGTGGGCATACTGAATGTCTGAGTATGTGTGAAGTATGTATCAGCCAAGTTCAGGGTTGTCTTCCTCTTCAGAGATCCCTTGTCTCCAGAAGAAAATAATTCCTAATTTCAGGTACCCGCTATGGGACCTCATTGGGCCCTCAGAAAGTTTCCTGTGCCCATACTCCCTTTACTAGGTCCCTCATGGAAGGATCAGGAAGTGAAGGTCTGGAGAAGGAGCCCTGGCCTATATGGGCAACCCCAGGGGCTGCCTCCTCACTCTGTTTCTAAGCTGCCTGAGGCAAGATGACTCCGAGCTGAGCCACCCCTTAGTGGAGGGGCTGGGGGCCCCTGCTGGCTGGACCCCAGGAATGAGTAACAGGAAACTAGTTGTTTTGGAGTTTGCCTGGCACTGGGCTGGGGGGCCCTGTGGCGTCCTGACGATCCGCCCAGTGAGTGAGTCTGTCCCTAGGGCACATACTTCTTCCCACCCTGGGAAGGGTCAGCCGCTGGACACCCCAGGCCTTCTTGGAACTGGCTCCACACCTGCCCTGTGCCATCTCTCCAGTTCTTGTCTCTTGCCCTTCTGCCTCCTCTCTGGAGAGCTCGCTGGCCACTTCCTCGGCATAGGCCCTGGCCAGGCGCTGGGTCTGGCCTGTGTGTGAGAGCATGTGTGTGTGGTTTCTTCCTCCCTTTAAATCCTTCGTTTTTATGAATGAAAGCATCGTGGAGGTTGCTGAGTCACCCACACACTCAGCCCTGACTCATCCCCCTTCTGCAGAGGAGAGCCTGGGAGGGAGGGATGGGGAGAGGGGGTGCTGGCTGAGAACGAAGGCCAGTCCTTGTTGCTCTGCCTCCCACAGAAGGAGGAAGAGGAGGGCATCTCCCAGGAGTCCTCGGAGGAGGAGCAGTGACCAACCGCAGTGCCGCCTGCTCCTTAGCCACCGACAGGAGGAGCAGCTTTCCCCTGGGACAGGAAGCCCTGCTCCCAGGCCCCTCCCCGCCCCCACTGCACACTACCGCGCCAGGCACCAGCTGCAGGCTCTGCTCTGCAGCACCCACGGGAGCAGGATTTGGTTCAGTCCCTGTGCCCTCGTCCCCAACACACCTGCCCCCTCCTGACAAGGCTAACTTCCCATTTAGCTGCGGCCCGGCCTGCTGCCTACCTTCCTTAGAGCCCTGGCTCTCGGGGCGCTTTGTTTTGCGGGTCCGTCCCTTCTGCCCTGCTGTTCCTGGCTTCCCCGTAGAGGGTCCTGGGAGCATTCCCTGGCCTTAAGGGGCCCCAGCCCCATCTCATTTTGACAAGCCCCATTGGCTGACCTGGCAGCAGTGTGGTCAGTACAGGGGATGCTTAGATCCCAGCATGTCCCCCACTGAAGTGTCACCGGGTGGGTTTCTCAAGCCCCCTCCTGCCCCACCCTACGGAGATCCTGCACTGGGTTGGCTGAGCCCCTTGGTTGGACAACAGGAAGTAGGATGGTGTTGGCTCCACCCACGGAGGTCCTAATCTTCCACCTAAGGCAGACGGGCACCAACATGCCTCCCACTACACTCTAGGCAGTTCCTTCCTCCAGCAGGGCACTAAGGAGCTAGCCTTGCCGCCCCCTCCTTTCGCTCCTCCCTGCCCCCCAAGGTTCTGGTTCCATCTTTCCTCTGTTCACAAACTACCTCTGGACGGTTGTGTTGTTTTTTTTTGTTCAATGTTCATTCTTAGACACCTACCATTGCTGCTGCTACCAGCGTCAGATGTTCATCCTCCCAATTTTGCCTGTATTCTCTCCCCACCCCCCACAGTACACTCTAGGGGAAGGGGGGCTGGGGCGCAGCAGGCTGGTTACCAACAACCCCGCACTAGGGAAAATGGGGCCCGCCCCATTGATGCTGCAGCAGAGTGAAGAGGGGGGCCCACTTTGATGGGAAAAGGATGTAGGACCACCTCCCCTTGTTCTGTGGGGGGAGGGGTGGCCAGTATTTGTCCCAGCCCGGGGCTTCCCCTCTGGTTTCCTATTTGCAGTTACTTGAATAAAAAAAAAAATAGTCTTTTCTGGGCAGTTTCTGGTGTGAGGCATGGTAAGTGCGGCGTGCTGCCCCACCTGCAATGGAGTCCACCCCGAGGAGGATAACTTGAAGCCACAAAAGTTTATTATTTACAAAATATATACAACTATACATCTGGGCCCATCGCCATGGGAATAGGCCGGAGGAAGCAAAGCCACCCATTGGCGCCTAGCAGGCTTGGCTCCGGGCCAGCTCTAGGTGCTCAGAATAGACACGCCCTACCTATCTGGGTGGGTGGCAGGGCGTGGATGGTTATGTCTTGATGTCCAGCAGGGGCATCCGCTTGTGCTGGTAGCTGCTCTGCCAGCCATGTACCACCTGTCAGGAAGAGCAAGGCAGTGCAGCCGAGCATTTGTTAAGGGTTGCCTGGTGGCTCTGAAGTGAGGGAGGAACGGCCTCCTGTTGCAACATGGTCCTTACCCAGGAATGTACTCACTTTGGGGTCTCCCACATCCGACAGCAGCTCCTGCTCAGCTTCGTGGAGTTCTTCTGCAGGGTCATAGCTATACATGGGAAGCAGGTGATGACGAAGCCGGTCCACCCTGGGGAACAGGAGGGCAGGGCTGAGCCCACATCCCAGCCCTGCACTTTCTGGCCCTCAAACTCGGTGTCTACTCCCCTTACTCCCCTCAAAGCAAAGATACCTTGGGCCTGAAAGGGAAGGGAACCATTTCTGCTAGGGTAGAGGGTAGCACCAGGGAGGACACTCACCGTTTTTTCTTCTGCACATACATTACCTGTAACAGAGACACAGGACTGTGGAGGCTGGGGAGGTGAGCATGGCCCAGTGTGAGGACCCATTTTCACACCCCCAATAACAGCTGAGATGCCGTGGCCACCAAACCAGGCCCACCCAGCAGGCGCCCCAGGCAAGTCTGATGTGAGGGCTCTTACCACGGCCGCCACCACCCCGACCAGGGTGATGAGGAAAAAGGGTCCTAACACATAGCCCACCATGGAGTCGCTGTTGGCCTGGGGGGCATTGGGCACTGTCGTGTTACTCATGACATCAGTAGCCAGATGGCTGAGTGGGCTGCATGGGCGGTGGAGGGCGCCTCCCCTGGGCTCCCTGGGGAGGAGGAAGGAAGGTTATTAGTTGTACCTATGGTGACAAGCAGGTCTGTATTCCTCCCCAAGACCTGGAATGGAAATCCAGGGAGACTTAAAAGCCGAACACTGGGATGACAAACTACACCCCCACCCCAGGTAACCGTTGGCTCTGAGCACCAAGGACAAGTCCAGATCCCAGCCAGGCCTGCTAGTTTCCTGCCCAGCGCCTACAAACAAGAGGGTGTGGCCTAACTCAGATGCCTGGTAGACATTTGCAGGGTGTCAACTGCTTGGGGAAGGTTAGGTGCAGGTGCACGGCTAAATGGAGGGAAAGAAAGAGCAGGGCCTGCACTGCGGTGGAGGGGTAAGTTAGGATCATGTCCTGGTTCCGTTCCCAAGCTAGGAACCGTAAGCCCGCGTTCCTGGTGTAACCCTATACACGGTCCTCAGCATCGCATCGGCCTCAGGTACGAGTGTGGACACTATGTAGAGACGGACGGTATCTAATCTAGATGAGGTCACCTGCCTGTAGCACACCCGGGACTCCGCCTCTGTCCCTCCCCTCCCGGCCAGGGCTGACAGGCAGAGGTGGAGAGGATCTCCCCCATCGACAGAAACGAGATCATCCTTGGGCGGCGGCATTGAGATGGCCCAAGTTCCTGTCCGGGACTCTCAGACAGAGGAAGAGGGACGGACTAACTGCCCCATGTCCGTGGGTCAGTTTTGCCAGTTCCCAGTCGCGAGCTCTCCCCGTCTCAGGCCGAGGGGGGTTCAGGCAAGCTAGAACCGAAAAGGTATGAGGCCGCTCTTAGGATGCTGGCTCGCCTTGGCGGGCAGATGGTTTCCACGCTGCGGGGAGGCTCGGGAGTACTGGGGGGGAGGGTGTCGAGGGGCCGAAGCCTGCCTGGGTACCTTGGAACCCCGGCACCCCAAGCTGCTCCGTGCGGGCGCGCTGCTGCCCATCCAACCCGGCCATGCCTTACCTCCCGCCGTGCAGCCCTGACAGCAACACCGTGGGTTGGCTCCGGCCCCGGAAGAGCCCTCCGGCGCGTGATCAAAGAACCCGGAGAGAAGGCGGGGCCTTAGCGCCCCAGTCTAGCATACTGGCCAATCGGAGGCGGGTGGGCGTGCCAGACGGGGCCCTGCAGCGTCCACGCCACGGCAGCAGGGGGCGACCGAGGGCCGCGCAGCGGGAAGGTTGCGGGGCGGCGAGCTTTCCTGACTGCACACGAGCGGGCGGGGCGAGTGGTCACCGCAGGATCCCGGCGACTGGTTGTCCGCGGGTAGAGGCGGTGGCCGAGGGCCTCGCTCCTTTCTGTCCCCTGCTTCTTCAAAGCAGATTGTCGTGAAACTGAAATGATGGCGTGGGACTAGAGCCCAGCACATCCTGTGGCCCGAATGTTAAGCTCCTCGGAGCTCTTCTCCTGGTGGTGGTGGGGGCACAGATGGTGCAACGGGGTGCTGCTTGCTTGGGTCACGGGCAGCTTGGTAAGCCCGTGTCCTAGCTGTCATGTTCTGACCATTGATGTTACTCAGACTGGAGAAATCTGAGTAAGCTCGCGTTTGGGATGTGGGGGAGATGGCTCAGCGGTTAAGAGGACTTATTGCTCTCACTGAGAACTCAGGTTGGGTTCCCAACACCCATGAGGTGGCTCACAACCAGAGGATGCAACCCCCTATTCTGTGCCCCGCGGACACTAGACAAAGCAGGTGATGCAGGCAAGACACTAAGAATCAACATGGGATGCAGCAATTTTTTTTTTTTTTTTTTTTTTTTTTGTCTGTGACAAAGTCTGTGATTATTCCTGATAGGCTTGGAACTAGCTGTGCTTGTGCTTGTGTTTGTGAGCCTCCTGGATGCTGGGTGGGCATGTATCACCACGCCAGGGGAGAGAGCACTCCCCTCTGTCTCATGTATACAAGAGATCTTGAATTCCTGGTCCTGTCCTGCCTTCAGATCACCTCCTAAATGCTGGGATTCCATTGCTTGGGTCACGGGCAGCTTGGTAAGCCCGTGTCCTAGCTGAAATGCTTCCTGAATGGTAGCCAAGCATTCTACCAAATGAGCTAGCTCTCTTCCTCCCACCATTTCTCCTGCTCGCTCCTCCCTTCCTCCTCCTCACCTCCATCCGCCTCTCCTTTCAACCTGCCAGAGTGCTGGGATTAAAGGCCTATGCCATCACCAGCAGGTCATATATTCTCGGCATGAAACCTACACGTACTCTGAATGGATATTATAGTTTATTTATATAAACCTACAGTCCTGCACCAGGCCTCTTCTCTCCATGCTTGGGTTGAAAGCCATCTAAGACTGGTGGCACTGAAGCAAAGCCTCCCAAGTCAATCAGATGGTAATGAGGACAAGGGATAGCCTAGGTGCCCTATTCTTGCAGAGAAACCCCAAGGGGCAGATGTGAGGTACCCAGAACTAACACACTTGCTAATTTGTCTATCAGGTTGGTGTGAGTGACTTTGTCTGGCTGGGCCTGGATTTCCTCTGACCCTTCTGGAGAAGGATAGTTGACAGCAGGTCAGGTGCAGAGGTAGACCCAACAGGGAAGCATGGGGCAAATGGGGACCCTGACAAGCTATCCTCAGACAGCACCACCTGACTGGGGGTAGGATCAGGGAGAAGGAAAGAATCATCGAAGCCCCTCAGCCTGGAGGTTACAGGGGCATCCGATGTCACCTTCAACAAAGCGACAGGACACCTTAGGCTTTAGATGTTCAAAGATGTCAGAGCAAGGGTGAGATTTTAGAAGCTGGGCTCCTTCCTTGGCTGTCCACACCCCCGGCTTGTGTTTACTCTCTGGACTTCGGCTGCTTAACTTTCTTCTCTCCAGACTTCTGCTTCCATCTCCAGAGTTCTATGACAGCTGTTCACTGCCACGCCCAGCCGCGGTAATACATCCAGATGTCTGGAAGGCTAGTTCATATCTTCAAAGGGCCAGGGTCTCAGAGCCTGGCCTCATTCCTAGAGCAGAAACCCCGATAAGCTAGGAAGGGCAGGGGAGCAGTGTGTGATGGCCAGCCTCTTGTGAAGGACGAGGAACATGGTGGGTACCGGGTCTCTTCCTGGATAGCTCTGTGCTGGCAGTTGCTGCAGAGCTGCATGTATAATTTTAAGTCTGCTTTTTTTGGTTTTTGTTAAGGTTTCTATTGCTGTGATGAAACACCACAACCAAGGGGCGAATTTGGAGAGGAAAGGGTCTGTTGTGTTTTTACAGCACTGTCTGTCATCAGAGGAAGTCAGGAGAGGAACCCAAACAGGGCAGGAACCTGGAGGCAGGAGCTGAGGCAGGGGCCATGGAGGGGTAATTTCTTGTAGAATCCAGGATCACTAGCATAGGGATGACCCCACCCACAGTGGGAAGGGCTCTCCCCCATTGATCACTAATTGAGAAAATGCCCTATGGGCTTGCCTACAGCATGATCTTATGGAGCCGGTTTCTTGACTGAGGCTCTCTCCTCTCAAATGACTTTAGCTTGTGTCAAGTTGACACAAAACTAACCAGCGCAGTGTGGGTGTGTTGTGAAGAATCAAACCCAGAGCCTTAGGCTTCTGTAGGTACCTCCTGTGAGTGGCCTCCTACTGAGGGGCACCTCAGGCCTGCTCCTGTTGCCTGCGTCCTTCCCAAGCTGCCATCTGAGGTCATTGTTGGGATTGGAGTGGCCACCCTGAAGGTCCTCTTCGCTCTGTGCCCTTTCGCACAGTACTTGCTGAATAAACCAGAAATCAAGAGGCTGAGCTGTTTCCAGGTGACATAACTTCATAACATGCTCACTAAGGGGCAGGCCCAGGAAGCCAAAGGCAGCCAGGCCTGGGTGTCCTTCATGCAGGCCTTAGGGGCCAGTGCTGAAGCTCTGTGCTCGGTACTTGCTTGGGGTGTGGGAGGGCCTATGTTCCATCCTCAGCAGCCCCCCCCCAAAAAAAAACCACTTAAAAATACCCAGAGGAGGCAGGTATGGTGGCACACATATTTAGTCCACAGCTTCCAAGAGGCAGAGGCAGAGGCAGGCAGAGCTCTGAGTTTGAGGCTAGCCTGGTGAGTTCCAGGGCAGCCAGGAGTACAGAGAAAGACCCTGTATCAAATAAATAAACAGAATAAAAAGAACTGGAGGTATTGTTTAAAAAAAAAAAAAAAAAAAAAAGCAGGAAAAGAAACCAGCTCATAATTATCTTTAGGGCTGGAGAAATGGCTCAGCAGTTTAGAGCACTGACTGCTCTTCCAGAAGTCCTGAGTTCAATTCCCAGCAACCACATGGTGGCTCATAACCATCTGTAATGAAATTTGATGCCCTCTTCTGGCATATCTGAAGAAAGCAACAGTGTACCCACATACATTAAAAACAAATTATCTTTAACTGAAAACTGCCCAGAGCTGACACAGACAGTATCACAAATTAGAACCATTTCATGTTTAAAAGGCCAAGGAGGAGCTGGTGTGTCTGACAGCCACAGTGTATTTACATACAATAAATAAAATAAATAAATCTTAAAAAAAAAAAGAAAGAAAGAAAGGCCAAGGAATACAGGCTTCTTGAGACAGGTTCTAGTCTATAGTGCAGGCTGCGTGGGTGGGTGCCCAGAGAGGCATTGCACCATCTCCTCCTGCACAATTTATTCTTGCTGTTGGTTGAAGGCAGGGTTTCTCTGTGTAACCCTCCTTCTGGAGACCAGGGTGGCCTTGAACTCAGAGATCTGCCTGCCTACAGGCATGAGCCACCACTGCCCAGTGCAAAAATGTTTTAATAATAATTAAAGGACAGGCAGGCCTGGTAGCCCATACTTTTAAGCCCAGCTCTCAGAAAGCAGAGGAAGAAGAATCTCTGTTGGGTTTGAGACCAGCTTGGTCTACGTAGTGCGCTCCAGGACAGCCAGGGCCACACAGAAAGATCCTAGTTTAAAAAGAAAGAGAGAAAAAAAGAAATCCGGCGACGGTGGCACGCACCCTTAATCCCAGCACTTGGGAGTGGAGGCAGGTGGGTTTCTGAGTTCAAGGCCAGGTTTGGTCTACAGAGAGAGTTCTAGGACAGCCAGGGCTACACAGAGAAACCCTGTCTCAAAGAAAAAAGAAAGCAAGGAAGGAAAAACTGAGATAGAGAGATGGCTCAATTCCTAGTACTGCAACGGCTCACAAGCACCCGTTACTCAGGCAGGCAGGCTGACACGTGTACATACATGTATTTGTGCATACGTGTGGAGGCCAGGAGACAACCACAACCGCCGGTGAAGGCCCTTATGTTTTAATACAACCGCTCACTGGCCTGATGCCCACCAAGTACTCTACGCTGGCTTGACAGCACCAGGTATCCGTGCTCCTGTGCTCAGATTACAGGGACGGATCACGGGTGTGTGTTTTACATAGAGGCTAGAAATGGATCTCAGATCCCCACGCTTGTGTAGACAGCACGTGAGTGGCTGAAACCATCTCTCCAAACCCTCTTTCTTCCTTCCTTTCTTTCTTTCTTTCTTTCTTTCTTTCTTTCTTTCTTTCTTTCTTTCTTTTGGAGTTTTTTTTGAGACAGGGTTTCTCTGTGTAGCCCTGGCTGTCCTGAAACTCACTCTGTAGAGCAGGCTGGCCTCAAACTCAGAAATCTGCCTGCCTCTGCCTCCTGAGTGCTGGGATTAGAGGCGTGCGCCACCACCGCCCGGCTTCAATCCCCCTTTTATAGTGTTTATTATTATAATTGGTGATAGATTTGTACCAGGGTCTTTCAGGTAGTTCAGGCTACCTTTGCATTGATACTCTCCTGTCTCAGCTTCCCAAGTACTGGAACTACATGCTTGCTACACCATGCCTGGCTAGCTTTCTTTGTTGTTTCTGTAATTTATTTTTTGTTTTTGTTTGTTTGTTTGTTTGTTTAAGATTAGGAGTGCATGTAGCCCAGGCTAGCCTCAAATTCATTCTGTAGCTAAAGGTGGGCCTTCTGGCTCCCTCCAGTAAATTCGCAGCGTGTGCATCCGTGGCTGGCTGGCTGCCCCTCCCTCCATCCTATCATTGGTTGTTTTAGAGTTGGGGGTTCTAATCTCCAATATTACAAAACCCCGAGTATATTGTGGCCCCGTGGGAAACGGGAGGGTCTAGGCAAAGTATTGGCTTCAGGTCCTCAACCCCACTCTGGAGTCAAAGGTCAGGGGGGCTACTGCACATGCGCCACAACAGTCACTGGCTCTGGAGCTTGGGGGGGCGTGGCCTTTGTTCCCGATCTGTTTCTTCTCATCAGCTCATCGGTGTGGTCCGGAGTCCTACCGGTGCCCCTGGGCATGTGGCCATGTTACCCCAGTTCCTCCAGCTAAGGAGGCTGCGAGTCTGTCTTGTGTCCCTGTGTTCAACCCTGCTCTGCCCTGCCAACCTCTTACTCCATGAGTTTCCTCTCTTCCTCCAGGGCAGCTTGTTTTGTACCAAGGTGCTATGAAAGCGTGTGCACTGCCTCTGTCTGCCCGGCTGTCTCTGTGTTAGGATGCACCGAGTGGATAGATTTGACTTTTGCTGGGCACAAATTCCATTTACTGTATCTTCAAGATACCACGTGGCTCTCTTTTCTCCGGCCCGAATTTCCCAGGAACCTGCTTTGCAACACTGGGCTATGGGGAGAGACTCTTCTCTCTGAAAGCACCTTCGGAATGGGGGCATGTCCGAGGGGACACAGTCCAGTTTAGAGGCAAAGATTCGAGAGCTTTCCCAAAGTGGGGCATTGAGCATGTGAACAGGAGCACAGTGGTGGCGTCTAATGTACTTGGGGAAATTGCAAGCAAGTTCCAGGACCCAGGAATGGTAAGGCATCAGTTGGTCACTAAAGGCCCTGCAGCGGGGACAGCGCTGCAGCACCCGCTGTGGTCACTTCTAGGTAAGGTCCCTGCTGGCCTCCCTGCCAGGCCACCTGACCTCAGTTTACCATTCCCACAGCACTATGGTCACAAAACCATGTGGTTTGTGTCAAAACCAACAAAGCCACCGTCGCTAAGCACAGCCGAGGACAAGGGCTTTCCTCAGCCAGGGTTACCTCATCCTCAGAGATCCTCAGATGCTTCCTCCTTTGGGAAGGACCCACTTCACCCCTGAGCCTGTTCTGCTATCTCTGAAGAGTAAGCCTAGGTCCTTGCTCACCCTAGGTAAGTTTTCTGCCAGCCTATCTGGACTGAAACTACCCAGAGGAGCCTGACTTGATTGAACTCAGAGAAGCACCTGCTCTTGCCTCCTGGGTGCTGGGGGTAAAGGCACGTGTGTCACTGTACCTGGCATAAATTTTGTATTCTCTCTCTCTCTCTCTCTCTCTCTCTCTCTCTCTCTCTGTGTGTGTGTGTGTGTGTGTGTGTGTGTGTGTGTGTGTAGGTCAGAGGACAACTCATAGTAACTGGCTTTCCCCTTCCTTTATGTGGGCCTTAGGGACCAAGCTCAGGTCATCAGGTTTGGTGGCGTTTGCTGGCATCTCACTGACCATTTGCTGCTTGTTTATTTGTGTATTTACTTACCTACCAACCTACTAAGTTTCTATCATCTATCTATCTATCAAGTGTCTTAAGACAGTCTATGTATTCCTGGCTACATTCCTGGAACTCATATGTAGACCAGGCTGGCCTCAAAGTCACAGCTGTCCCTACCTCCTGGGTGCCAGGACTAAAGGCACATGCCACCGACACCCAGATGCTTTTTATTTTTGAGACAAGGTTTCATTGACTAAGTTGCCCGGGCAGTTCTTGAAGTCACTCTGTGGTCTGGGCCTTTACGCCTTTAATTACTGTGCCTTGGCTTCCCAGGTCTTGTTTGGCTACATTTGATGGCTGGCTTGTCGGCTTGTCGTGTTACTGCTTCTCTCTGCTGTTTTCAGTGAGCTGAGCACAGTCCTGCCTAGGTCTGACAAAACAGCCAACAGGAACAAGTGTGTGCACGTGCGCGTGCGCACACATACACATCCGAGTGCTTAGCTGTTTAAGCCATGGGGGACAAAAACAGAGAGCAAGTCAGCAAGGTGCCGGGGACAAGTGAGCCCCATTCCCCCCTTTGGCTAAGTCTCCAGGTTTCTAGACCCTCCCAGAATACTGTCACTAACCTGGGACCTGAGCTTTTATCATGAGTCTGTGGGGGACACTTCATAACTGCACCATCATACCGCACCCTAGCACTGGTGCCATACACATCACTTAATTAACACAGTAACCGAGGCTGGCAAACCACAGAGACCATCAATGGTAGAGCTGCACCAGGTCCGACTCCTGAGCTCACACCTCCAGGGCTCCAGCAAGCTTCCTTTCCTTCTGTGGCCCTGACACAGCCCCTCCTACCCTGACTCTCCAGACTGTTACCTCTCCCAATTCATGCCATCTGTCACCCAAACAGGTGCCTGCATGGGGGTTGTGTGTCCTGTTGGGGATTGGTTCTAATGCTTTGATTTAACTGGGAATCTTTGTGTTCAAACGATGAAAGGACTTTGTCCCCAACTGGTTTTTGATCGATCAGTAAAGAGGCCAGCAGCCAGTGGCTGGGCAAAGGGCGATGGGACGGGGCTCTTAGATTTTCCAGGGCGAGGATGCAGGGAAGGATAGAAGAATTGCCTGGGGAAAGAGAAGGGTCAGATTTAGAGCTGCAGAGGGAAGATCGTCTGACATGTAGGTGAAAAGGAAAGCCGGTCCCTGAAGTGCTGCCCAGAAGCCTCTTGGGCAGCACAGACCAATGGGCCTCACAGAAGGTAACAGAGTAGCAAAGTTTAAGAGTAGAGTAAGATGGAGCTGAGCCAGGAGTACCGAGGGGAAAGTATGCTAGCTGCGGGAGGATTAGAACTGCCTGGCCTTTGTTGTTGTTTGTTTGTTTGTTTTGGTTTTTCGAGACAGGGTTTCTCTGTACAGTCCTGGCTGTCCTGGAACTCACTTTGTAGACCAGGCTGGCCTCGAACTCAGAAATCCACCTGCCTCTGCTTCCCAAGTGCTGGGATTAAAGCCATGAGCCACCACTTCGTGGCTATTTATTTATTTATTTTCTGCCTGGCCTTTAAGTAGCCAAGGCATTTAAAAAATAAGCTAGTGTGTGTGTGTGTGTGTGTGTGTGTGTGTGTGTGTCTGTCTGTCTGTCTGTCTGTCTGTCTTTTAGATGAAGAGCTCCGGGCCAGGTGGCTGGAGCGCCACCCGCAGGAAGCATAAGGCAGAGTAGCCAAACTCCATGCTACAGTGTCCCACGTTTAGCGCACTGCTAGTATTCAGGACACAGGCTACATCCTCAGATATTCTGGTATTGACTGGGTGTCATAAGACGGAGATGAGAAAACTGTAACCCTTCAGACCCCAAGTCAGCCTGCACCAGAAAGGCCAAGGCATGTGACAGGGCTTTTTTCAGCACTTTGATCAGATCTCCAGGGATGGCAGCCAAACCTGGACAGGGATGAGCGGAGCTACCATGCTGACCGTCCACAGGGGCCCGCAGGAATGTGGAACCTGTCCACACAGTGTCAGGAACCATCCTGCTTTCTTTTTTTCCTTCCCTTCTCCCTCTCCTTTTGGCCCAGACCATCCTGCTTTCTTCGGGGTCATAACTTATACGGGAAGAAGTCCCTGTAACTCAGGTCATAACTTCTGGGGACCTTTTTTTTTTTTTTTCTAGATACAAATCCCAGTCAGTCTGCAGAAAGACCACCTTTGTTTGTTTGTTTTTGTTTTTCGAGACAGGGTTTCTCTGTGTAGCCCTGACTGTCCTGGAACTCACTCTGTAGACCAGGCTGGCCTCGAACTCAGAAATCTGCCTGCCTCTGCCTCCCAAGTGCTGGGATTAAAGGCGTGCGCCACCACCGCCCGGCCTTTTTTTTTTTTTTTTTAAATGTTTACTTTATGTATGTGAGTATGCTGTCTTTTAACACTCCAGTTACAACTGCAGGACAGTTGGCTCATCCCTCTGATAGGGATTTGTACCTGTAATCCCAGCTAAGGAAGCTGAGGCAAGAGGGTCCTGAGTTCAAGGCCAGCCTGTGTTACATAAGATCCTGTCACAAAACCAAAGAAGAGCAGGCACTAGGAGATGGCTCTGTCAGGAAAGAACCCTGCAGCACAACTCTGTGAAGCTGAGTTGGATCCCTGGTACTCACATAAAAGCTGGACAGTGTCACTTTCGAAAACCTCAGCACCGGGGAGGCGGAGATTAAGGGTCCCCAGGGCCAGGTCATCTAGCTCAGACAGTGCACTCTGGGCTTAGAGAGAAACTCTCTCACCAAAAAAAAAAAAGGGGGGGGGCATGCATTTGAAAGAACGAGGAAGAGCACATGGGAGAGAGAAAGAGAAGGGAGAACGATGTAATTATAATCTCAAAAATAAAATGAAAAACAAGGTGGGCTATGAGAGGAGACAGCATGAGACAACAGAAGCACACAGGATCTGAACTCAGGAGCAGGGCGTCTGACATGGCAGGCAGCCATCCCATGGTCGAGTCGGTCAGTACCATTCAGGGACTACCCTTCTGTCATGACGCAGTGGTGGCTACGCCAGCGAGGTGACCTGGACTGACCTTTATCATCACCCAGATGGCGTCAGCACCCGTTGGGCACACACACTCGCCTCTGTGCAAGGTCCTCCAGACTTCTGTCCTGGAAGCCTCTCTTCCACTCACCAGGTCAGGAAACCAGACCAGTCTGTGCTAAGGGATGGGTGTGTTTATCTGGTCACGGTGTGCTGTCTATTAGTGGTTTTATTCTCATCCATCCATAGGCCCTCTCCCCATCTACAGGACCTCGTGGGTATAGCTTCTTCCGGCTCTCAGGACAATCTTGGGGGCAGCTGCCACACGACTTCCCTGGTTCAGGAATACACCGTGTGCATGAATGCAGTATTCCCCAGCATGGATTTTATTTATTTATCTTTTTGGTGTGTGTGTGTTTATAAACAGACCTCATTATACTGTTTTGTATTAAACTAAAAATGTTCTTCAAGCTCAGTATGGTGGTCTGCCCTATGAGCCTGAAGTCAGAACAGTCTACACAGTGAAGTCCACATCTTAAAAGGCGAACAGGGAAGCCCCTTTTTCCATGTCGGGGTCAGGGGGTCAGGGGGCCAGGGGGCCAGGGGGCCAGGGGGCCAGGGGGCCAGGGGGCCAGGGGGCCAGGGGGCCAGGGGGAAGGGCAGTCTACCCCTTGTTTTCTGTAACTTCAACAATGCAGACAGGAGACAAAACAGGACCCTAACTACCCCGGCGACTCTGCGTTACATGTTCCAGTTCTCTGAATGGCAAATCATGAGAGACTTTCATGGGACCATCTCCTACCTCAAGAACCCAACAAAAGGGGGCAGGTGTGTGTATGTGTGGGGGGTGTGTTAGTATAGCAGAATCAGAGGATTGACGGGTCATGTGACTCAGTGGATAGAGGCAGTAGCTGCTCGAGACTGAACGACTGGCAGTTGCTCCCAGGAACCAAAGACAAGGTGACTCCATAAAGCTGTTCTCTGCCATCTACAGTGCACCGTGACACACATGCAAACGCATCCCCTCCCAGGGTAACACTAAATAAGTTTTAAGAACAACTCAGGAGCCACTGGGAAGAAGAGAACAGGCCCCAACAGCCCCAACAGATGTGTATCAAATACTAATTTTTTATTGGTTGGCACCAGCTTACCATTTACAATTCCAGGGTCCTTCCTGTGCGGCTCAGAGCAAGGGCATCACTCAAGGGCGAGCATTTGTTTTTACAGAGGGGGCTGAGGGGTAGGGATGTTACCCAAGTGCTGTCTGTGAGCCCCCTCCTTGTGGGGCTCCTCCTTGCCTGCTATAAAGGGTGGAAGGATGGCACCTGCCATGTGAACTCTTTTCTGCTTCCCCCATCCCCCCAGCCCAGGGGCGAGGTGTGGAAGAACACGAGGGTATGACATGGAGAAAGGCAGCCGGGAAAACTCAGCTTCCTTCTGCTTTCTCAGGACAGGATTCCATTTCTCGCAGTGCCTGAGAGGACTGCCAAGGCCTCCCCAGCAGGGCTCTGAGGACACTGGGAAGGGGGCCAAGCTGGGCTGGTGGCAAGAGCGGGCAAGAGGAAATGCTGGGCTTTCCAAGAAGTGCCAGGCAAGGCTGCTAGAAAAATGGAGACCATGGTCATGTCCCACAGGCTGTGAAGCTCCTTTGGCTGGGAGAGAGGGTGCCGCCATCCAGGAGCTTTAAGGCCAACAGCAGCCCTTCCTTCTCTCCAGGGCCACTCCTCAGCATGTTCTACCCAGCTCACTTGGTATTACTTGTATGACTCCTCTGGTGACTGTGTGACGTATCAGCTATCTCTGTGTCCCCTGTGAAGCGTGGCGTACCTGGCCAGAGTCTCCGTCTCAGACTAAATTTGACCATTAAGCCTCAGCTAGAAGGCCTAAAGGGGCAGGAAAGATAAACACGGGGCTACTCTGCCCCCCCGGCGTGGGCTACTTGGGTGAGTCCCAGCCACTGTGACCCTTCTGCTGCCGAGTGGAGGAGGGCTGTAACCAGGGTCCTCAGACCCATCCCCACAGAGCTCTTGATGGGATGAAGACAAGACCTATGAGCTCGGCACAGCCAGACTCAAGATGCTCCCGCCCCGCCTCACCCAGGCAGGTGGAGCGGCACTTGGCTTTCACCTCAGCAGCTTGAGGCCCTCGAGCTTCCCGACTGCCTTGAAACATTCACCCAACTGGTAGCCATCTGTGCTACAATTTTAAACACCAACCTTTTCTTTGATTATGACTAGCTGTAAGTGTTCCAACCATAAAAACCAGAGCACACAGCCAACACTCACAGAACCATTCCACAGGCTGATTCATTTACAACAAACTGGACCAATTAATTTTGTCACTTGCACTGCATAGCACTCCCCCAGCTGTGGGCCTTGAGTCCATCCTCTTTTCCTTACTGTCTGAGAAAGGCCTCCTCATCCTACCTGCACGGTGGGGTCTTTCCAAGTCTCACCCTAGAGCCGTTCCTGGCTTACCAAAGTAGCCCTGTCTTCCCCCGAGAAAGTCTGATCTCTTATACTGTAGGCGAGGAGCAACCAGCACTATACGTCTCCCATCAGTGGCCTGTCTCTCCATCACAGAGGGGCTGAGGTGAAGGCTGTTAGTCCTGTATAAAGACAGGGAGAGGCTACCGACAGTTGCAGGCTTAGGAGACTGCTCAACTCAGGGCCAAAGAGCCAGAAACACAGCTCAAATTAAGGAATGGCCTGCAGGAGTTTGCAGACCACCTCCGAGGTAAAATGATTTCCTGAGAGGAGCCACTTGAACCCATAGCCAGGAGTTTGAATGTGCAACCCACCACTGAGCTGGGGCACTCATCCTTCTCCCTAGGAGGTTAGAAAGTCTTCTCTAAAGCCAGGCATTGTGGTGCATGCATGCCTTTCATTCCAGCGCTTGGGAGTTGGAGGCAGATGAATCACTGTGTTTGAGGCTAGCCTGGTCTACAGAGCAAGTTCCAGGACTCATTGCACTTGAGGCTAGCCTGGTCTACAGAGCAAGTTCCAGGACAGAAAAATCTAAATAAATAGAATAGAGGTCTTTTTCAGTGTTGTCTAATAAGAAGTCAGGCAAGAGCTGGGGCTGACAACTGGTCCTTTGTAAGTGACAGAAGACCTGGACTGGGCAAACAGTGGCCACTAGGGAAGGAAAAAGCGATGACTTTAGAGGCCTCACCAGGACTTCCTCCTCCCCAGTGGAGGCCCTCTGGCCTGTGAGAACAGTCTTCCCACTGGCTCTCCAACCTAGGGCCTATGCCAAGTTCTAAGACATGCTGAGACTCCCTGAACCACTGTACAGGAAGCTTCAGGGACAGGAGTGACACTTCAAAAGCTTCATGTCAGCCAAACTCACAGGACTACCAGACTTCACTCAGGAGTGGCCCAAATGCCACAAATGAAAAGGGGCCAGGAGAACCCCCAGTCTACACTGCGGGGTAGACGCATCCCTCTCTCAAGTCCCTCCCAAACTCACAGCCATGGCCCAACACAGAGCTGTGGACAACGGGGAAGGGGGCCTAGGGGCCACAGCACAGAACACCGTCAGGTGGCAGTCAACCTTCGTCCTAATGCCATAAAGTGACATGGAAGACAACTACCCAGACATGGGGGTCTGCTCCTGGACACTCTAAATAATAGGGTTTTCACCAATGGGCCACCGAAGACAGAGGAAACAGGCCCCACCCCGAGGGTGGGCATAAGTACCTTTTGAAAGAGCCAAGTGGCTTCCCTGTTCCTCCTCCCGCACTGAGAAGCTGCTCTGCTCTGCCTGCCTGCCCAGCGCCCCACTCCCCCACACACATCAAGAAGACAACTGCTTTTCTGAATCTTAGATGGAAGTATTGTCAATCACAGCTGACTCTCCTTTTTCTTTTCTGTTTTTTTTTTTTTTTTTTTTTTTTTTTTAAAAAGGTTTTCAGAGAGAGGGTTTCTCTGTGTAGCCCTGACTGTCCTGGAACTCACTCTGTAGACCAGGCTGGCCTCAAACTCAGAAATCTGCCTGCCTCTGCCTCCCAAGTGCTGGGATTAAAGGCGTGCGCCACCACTGCCCGGCCCTGACTCCCCTTTTTCTTTAAAAAAAAAAAAAAAATTGTTTTGTTCTTTAGGTTTTCTTCCTCTTCAATTCTAAATGTTATCTCAACTAGGAAATCCTCAGAGTATACTCCAAAAATTGTGAAATCAACAAACTGCAACAAAACCCACACTGGTTAGCTGAGTGTGGTGGCATGGGCCTTTCATCCGAGCACTCTGGGGGCCAAGGCAAGTACTCTGTGACTTCAAGACCATCCTGGTCTACACAGTGACAAGCAGGGCTGGCTACACAGTGAGATCTTATCTCAAAACCAAACCACGGTGCTTCTTCAGGCCTTTCCGTGACCCAAGGTGGGGATGCAGCTCAGGATGGGCTGTTTCTAAAATGAAGACGGGACTCTGGCAAAGATGTGGACCAGCGCAGCCCGGAAGTGAGCTGTGAGTGAAGGACACAGGAGGATGCGCAAGGGGCCAGCCCATCTCTTGAGCTGCAGAGCCAGCCTCCAGTGAGAAGAGCACCAGAGAGAACGGGGCAGGGGAGAGGGGCAGCTGTGAGCTTTCCCTGTGAACTGGCTTTTCAGCAGCAAGCCCAGAGTCCGTTAGGCCAACTCCTAACCCACCCACAGTACCTCGGCCACCAAGAAGCCCTGCCATGCAGCTCCATTTACAAACCACTGACCCACTCCCAGGGGAAGTGACTCACGGACTCACCCTGCTCCCTGCAGCTGGCCGCGGGAAGCAAGACCACCAGCAGGCTTCTCTGTCTGAATGTGCTCTGCGGCACAAGGCCCAGGATGGGAGTGCCCTGTGCCGGCTTGCGGCAGCCTCTTGGATGGTGACACTCCCACAGGTCTCATCCAGCCGAGGGCTCGGCCAGGTAGGGCGAGTTGGGCAAGGGAGGGAGCCTCTTTATGCAGTACTGACAGGGTTTTTGATTTGCTGTCCAACCCTAAGCTTGTGCTGAGAAGACCGGGGCTCAGGGCTCGTGTTTCAGGGCAGCATCACAACTGATTCATATTCTTTCTGACTCCTGTTGTCTCCCTCTCTTAAAGGCTATGGAGCCCTTAAATGGCAGCAATCCTCCTGCCTCAGCCTTCCAAGTGTTGAGATTATTAGCATTACTCTAGAATTAAACTACGCCCTTCTTGTTCTCAATCACACAGCACAGAATTCCTGTTTCAAAAAGGTCACATAACCCCACTGCAATTTCTATTCTATTTATAATTACAGACAAACAAAAAAGGATACATTATCTTTTTCTACCCAGAGTAAGGTGGACTCTAATGAGCATTTCTGCAGGGACAGGATCTAGGACATGCAAATTTATTGTGAGCCGGAGACCAGGCCCAGGAGCCAGTTCCCATCAGGCTGGGGAGAAGCATGAGAAAATCGGCAGGACTCGCCGTCCACAACTCGCTTGGGCAAGTTTTGTTTTTTTACTTTCTACTTTCTTCACTGTGTCATTCAAGACTTCGGCTCTGACCAATCTATCACAAAAGAACTCTAACTATGCCAGCAATAGCCGCCAGCATGCTGACCGTGCCAGGGAGGAAAAACACTAGCCCCACTCCTCAGAGCGCAGGAAAACTGATGATGGTGGACTCTGGACCTGTTCAGAGCTGGCTTCTGTTAGCTGAACTTGGTGGTCCAATCTCTGCTGCTAACTGCTCTAACAGGCCACTGAGGCCACTGAAGAGGACTTGGTTTACTTTACTGACCCAGTGATGCCAACAACAATTGAAACTGGTCTTAACGTGGGCACAGTCAGGCATACCTATAGAGTGCCGAGACGGCAGCTGGCAGCTTCCTTCGCCAGGCAGGGCAGTTTCCTGCCACAGCACCGTTAGGCTGCACGGCTGAGGGAGAGCTGACCCAGAAGAACGTAGTTTGGGATTGTTTCCTCTGTGTGTGGATGGGACTTCAGGATGCTCTGAACCAGGCAAAAGAGCGAGCTTTGGTCCACAAGCGGGACCTGTGACAAGCAAGCCTGTATCTGAACTCAAATCCCACCGGGCCGCTGCCTTGGAGGCCACTCCTGTCCTGAGGTCTGAGTATCCCTGGACACCCCTCCCACCCCTCCCACACACACCGAGTTGAAATCTGTCTCAACACTGGGGTACAAATGCAAATTAGTTACATGTAAAACTTAAGAGTCTACCGGTCGGTCGACACCACGAAGTGTTGGGTGTCAGTGGTGTGCGTCACCACACAGTCCTTAATTGGAACAAAGAGCAAAAAGCTTTTCAAAGTTTGAGTATTTATTAGTTTTTAAATAAAGAGAAGTGCTATTTTAATTTCACATCTTGGCTATGTTTCAACATAGGCAACGCCACAGAGTCCTGAGCTCCCCCGCTAAGCCAGGCTAAGCTTCCCTCTCGACCCCCTTGCTCAAGGCCTTCCCAGGACCGTTTACTTCCCAACTAAACACCACAGCTGGCAGATGAGTTCTGCACAAAACCTCCATAAAATACCAACCGGAGCCTGCAGCGAGCCAGAGGGTCACTGGTGGGCCCCTCTCACACCGGGCGGACAGAACGCCAATGCTCGCCCAGAGCGCGCTCTTGGCCAGCCCTTGGCACATACATACATGCTCACACCTTTCCCCCACGTATTTCTCAGGACCTCGGTGGGGCCTCTCAGCACGGGGACAGAACTATACAGGATGGCTGCAGAGCATGGGGCCATATCCAGGTCAGCGTGGTGTAAGGCATACAAGGATAAGAGAGGCCATGTCAGCAATAAATAGCATTATGGAAAGAATTCCCAGCCAGCAGGACAGACGTGGTACCTGATGGCCCAGTCTCTGAGACAGCGAAGGTATCCAGTTTAAAGCCTATTGTGAGCATATCGGGCAGAATTCAATGTCTATCACTGTTTCTCCAGGCTTGGTAACAGAAAAGAAAACAGGTCCCCTTCTGTTTTCCTTGGCACAGGAATAGCCTAGAGAAGGCCAGGGTCCCAGGAGCGAGAGGAAGGTGGCTATGCTCGACATGGCCGGGAACAGAGCACAGGGAAGCCTGCCCGCCAAGTGACTAGCGTTAAACAAATGTGAAGAGGGAGGGAGGGAGGGAGGGGCTTCAAACCAGAAGTACCTGGGAAAAACAAAGAAAAAAAAAAAAACCCCAAAACTTTGAAAAACTGAACAGTTAAGATCCTCTTTCTGAGTCTCGTATTTACACATCACACGTCAGGATACAATGTGCACACAGAGGCGTCCTGAGGGAGCATGGCCATCCTACGGGACTCAACAGCGCATTACAGGACAGACTGTTAGAAAGTTTCATCGCACATGGATGTCTTTTAATGGAAAAACAAAAAATCAGAGGAACTATCTGGCCAGGCTGGGATGAGACAAACAGGACCGCTTCAGAACCCAAGGAGGAGAGACAGGCACCCTCTCTGAGGGCAGGGTGAGCAGGGAGGAGCGGGCATGCAGGAAAAGTACTCGAGTTACAACCCCACCCTCAGGAAGAGAAGAGTTCCCACCATGCCGCACCCACCCGCCTTGCGCCACAGCCCACAGCAGCACCTCAGTGGGCCCTCTCTACCGCCCGCCCGCCCGCCATGCCTGGGGGAAAGAGGAGGCCGTGAGGGTGAGGATGTGAGGAGAGCCACACTTCAGTCTGCTTTCCACTCTCCGCTCTTACAGATGTCTGCAGTCATCTGATGCCTGACACGGAGCTGGAGTAGGTGGTGGGCACCACAGGGGTGCCATTGTTGGCGGAGTAGCCTTGCCTCAAGGCCTCGAAGTAGGAGGCCTGCACGGGCTTGTGACACTGCAGCACCCGGATGGCGTCCTCAATTTTAAACCACTCTCGCTTCCTTCCTGTGGAGGCAAGGGAAGAGGTGAGCACAGGCTGGGAGCGGCACAGCTCTGAGGGGGAGGCAGGCTTCAGGCAGCGGTTGGTGCCTGTGATCCCAGAACTTTGGAGGATCAGGAACTGAAGGTCATCCTTGTTTACTGCACAGGGAACCCAAGGCCAGCCTCGGCTACGTGAGAGCCTACATCCATCTGTCCCCGATTCTCAGTACTTTTCCTTCCTTACAAAAGTAAAGCCAGCCCGCACATGACTGCGGAGCCGCTGTAGGAGGCAGCTGTCTGCGCTGCACCCACAACACGCCAGCACGGACTCTGCAGGCAGCTCTCCAGGGCTCTGAGCCTCTCAGCCACATCTTCAAGGAGGGTTCATCGTCCTCATCTTTTTTTTTTTTTTTTTTTTTTTTTTTTTTGGTTTTTTGAGACAGGGTTTTTCTGTGTAGCCCTTGGCTGTCCTAGAACTCACTCTGTAGATCAGGCTGGCCTCGAACTCAGAAATCCTCCTGCCTCTGCCTCCCAAGTGCTGAGATTAAAGGCGTGTGCCACCACCGCCCAGCTAAACTTTTTTTTTTCTTCCCCCCATGAGACTTGGGCAGAGACAAACGGGATGGAGTGAGCGGGACTCGAACAGGCGGACAGAGAGAGAGAGCAGAGGGCCCGTGCCCTCTGCAGGCAACTGCGCCACCACTGGTTCGCTCATCCTCATCTTTTGACATTCATTACCCAGCATCAGCTGCCGGACCATCATGATGGGTGACATAATCTGCTATCTTACTCCCTTCAACTAAAATACTGTGTAAGTGATGGATCGGCACAGAAAAAAAAGAGGGCTGGCGAGCTCAGTGTAAGCTCCGAAGCCACGTAAAACTCAAGACAGCTGATGACTGCAGAGTGGCTTCCGGGGTCCACGGTGAGCCGTGGGCGGCTGCACGCACACACATCATGCACCTCCAACACATGTGCTAATTCAGAAACAAGAAAATACAGAAACAAAACACCACACAACCTAACAAATTACCATTCTGTCTACTTTTATTAAAATTAATGTTTTATTTTTTGAGACACAGTCTATGTAGACCAGGCTGGCCTTGAACTCACAGAAGTCCTCCTGCCTCTGCCTCCAGAGTGCTGGTACTAAAGGCGGTGCTGCCACCACTGGCGTGGTTTTCTTGTACAGACTCTCTCTGGCTCTGTGGGCAGTAAATACGACTGCGTCAAGGAAGAGCAGCAGAGCGGCCTGAGCTCAGAGGCTGGACACTGGTCTGAGGCAGGAGGTCTGGCTTCCCCTCTAACAGTAAGAGAAGCAGATAAGACACAGCCAGCACGGCCGGAGCCAGGCTGTGGAGTCAGTGTGCCAGACTCCAGGCAGCCCTCTGTGACGTGACCCGGGGAGCCTTGGGCAGGTTACGGACTCCCCCGTCCTCCATTTTCCTCGCATGCAATATGTAAGTAGGACTCACTTCCTAATTTGTTAAAGACTAATTACAGAAAACTCTTCAATAATACCTGGCACTCAGTTGCTAATGAGGGCCTGCTTTTTTTCTTTCTTTCCAGGCTTACGTATCTTACGTGTCTAAGTGTTTTGTCTGTGAATGTATGTAGACATGTGTACCTGGCGCACACAAAGTCCAGAAGAGGGAGTCAGATCTGGAATTGAAGCCACAGAGGGTTGTAAACTACTACTTGGGTACTGGGAGTCTGACCTGGGTCCTTTGGAAGAGTAGCCAGTACTGTTAACCTCTGAGCCAGCTCTCCAGCCCTGTGGGGTACGTTTTTAATTGTAGTTAGTTCTCTTAAATTTCATATTGTTTCTTATATAAATTTCTATATTATAAAAGTAAAACTTGGGGATGAAGGGAGGCTCACTGCTTCTGGCTACCCTTCCACAAGAGCCGGGTCCTTCTAGTGGCCCACTCGGTGGCGCACAGCTCTCCTTAACTCTGGCTCCATGGCATCTTTTCTAGTTCTGAGGGCAGTGAGCACGTACGTGGAACAGACATACATACAACATCCATTTACATAAAATGGGGTGGGGGAACCTGACCTAATAGCGAGGTCCCAAGCCATGTATTGGGACATGCTGGCATCTAACCATTTCCTGTCAGGGGCACTAACAGCCTGCAATGTCAGCAAGTAGCAACAAGAACAAGTTTCTTTATACAGAGACAGGCTGCGTGTGTGCAGATGGAACCTGGCTAGGCCTTATGTTTGCTGGGCAAATGATCTAGCACCAAGCTAAAGTCTCAGTCCCTAAGAAAAGACCTTTAATCCTGCCGTAGTCTTTAACCCCAGGAGAGCATGCAGCCTTGAGGACGCTGAGGAAGCTTTGCCGCTGCACTGTGTCCCAGCATGGCACGGGCAGCCTTGTCTACAGCGCCAAGAAGAGCGCCCAGGACGGCTTCACATCAGCAGTGCTTCAAGGCGGCACAGCCAACAGCGCTCGCCGGCCTAACGTCCTGTCAGTGACACTGTCCTTTGTTTCCTCAAACAGGACAAACAAGGGTGAGCCACCTCATCTACCGTCCACCCACCTCACTCTGTCTCCACCGCTCTGCAGCTCTAGCCGCTTCCCACCTTCTGCACACAGCACCATGAAGGTGGCGAACCTCCGCCTGCTGGTGACTTACATGACCCACTTGTTCACTAGCATAGCAATGGGGGGCTGTGTGGATGTGCATGCTGTCCCTTCAGCACTGTGAGGCTAGGCTGGACGGCCAGGAGTGTGTGCTGTGCTCAGATGCCTTCCTGCTCAGATGCCTTCGCTGAAGTCAACACCGAGTAACACTGACAAGCAAGGAAAAGGCTCATCTGCATACAAACACGCACAAGACACACACACTAGACTGATGTTTTAAAAATTTTTTGTGGTGCTGGGGACAGAATCCAGGGCCTGGCACAATCTAAGCAGGGCCCCCGCCTCTCCACAGCCCAGCCCAGCGGTGTGAACGAAGGTTCTAAGACACAAGACTGCATCCTGCTCTCATCTTTGGTCCAATGGCCACAGTGGCCCAGCATGGCGATCCTGAGGTCAGCACCTGTTCAAGAGGTATAGCAGGATAGCCCCTTTGGGGAGGATCCAATTTTATGTTAGAAACATTTCTAATTGTTCAGGGACATGCTTCCACTCCACCCCACTCAAAACCTTGGCTTCACTGTAGACACCTGAAATGCTAATGTCAGTGTCAGGGTGTGTGCTTTGCTCCTACACACACACACACACACACACACACACACACACACACACACACACACTCAAGCGTCTCTGCTGGGCAATGGCTGGGCAGAGGCTGGCGTGACCCCGGGCCCCGTGCCGACTTACCGATGTTCACCGAGTCCTCCCAGTCTTCCAGCACCTCTGTGACAATAAGCACGTACACATACGTCCTGTGCTTCCTCTCCTGGTTCTGCAGTGCACAGAAAGAACAGAGGTGCTCCTCAGTGGGCTGATACTCAGAGAAGCACTGCTGTACACTCCAGAAGCCGGGACATATAACGCCTTCTGCTTCTGCTCTTCTGTCCAAGACGGTTCCACCAGAACAGAGGGCACACTTTGGACAGATTTCGTTTTTTTGTTTGTTTCGTTTTATTTTATGTATATGAGTACACTGTAGCTATCTTCAGAGACAACAGAAAAAAGCATCAGATCCCATTACAGATGGTTGTGAGCCACCGTGTGGTTGCTGGGAATTGAACTCAGGACTTCTGACAGAGCAGTCAGTGCTCTTAGTCGCTGAGCCATCTCTCCAGCCCCGCCTCATTTTTTTAAATATTTTTTTTTGGGTGTGTGTACTAGGATTAAAGGGCACTAGGATTAAAGGTGTGTGCCACCAGGCCCAGCACTCTCAATGGCTGAGCCGTCTGTCCAGCCATGCCCACCCCTCAGGTCCAAGCTTTACACTTTCCCTTCCTCCCCTAACTGGAGCTGCACGGGATGCAGCTGACTGGGGAAAGGGGGTGAACACACTGTGGGGGTGCAGGCTCTCCCAAATGACCTGGCCCCGCTGTTCCCATTCTTCCTGAAACCCCCTCCTTTTACATCCAGCAGCCCTGTTTCCGCTCCTCTACTCCTCTTCTCACTTGGAAGAAGCAGGAGGAGGAACAATACGCTGGTACACACTTGGGGCCTGGGTCAACTCCAGAACCTATGGAAAGAGAAGCTGGGCACAGAGGGTAAGCCTGTAACCACTGGGGAGGTGGAGGTAGGGGGATCGCTGGGACTCAAGCTAGACTATCTGGTGAGCCTCAGGCCAGTGAGAAGCCCTTTCTCAAAAACCAAAGCAGAGAGCACCTAAGGAATGACATATGAAGTTGTTCTCAGGTCTCCAGACATGTACACAGGCGTCCACACAAACACAAGACAACAGTGAACAGCAGAGAATCTGGTCTGCTATGCTGCCTGTCCTGACCTTCAGTGAGACCTGACGCCCCTTCCGAGGACAGGAAAACATTGTTATTAACGACTTTCAGAACAAAGATATTAGCAGACTTACCTCAAAAATTCCAACTAGTCTTCCCAGCGTCCCTTTTACTCCAGCCTGAAAGAGGGAGACAGAAGAATGAGCAGAGGACATTACTATGTCATAAGTTTTCTGTAGTTTTGTAAATAAGGGTGAGGGCGTTGGAGACATGGCTCAGCACCTAGCAGCACTTCTGCTTTTCCAGAAGACCTGCATTTGGAGCCCAGCACCCATGTCAGGTGACTCACAACTGCCCAGGACTCCAGCAGATCTAACATCCTCTCCTGGGCTCCACGGGCACCCCTCTTCCCTCAAAAAAGTACAACAAAGTCATGAGTATGTGGCTCGGGAGGACTCGGGTCTGTGAGCTCATGCACACCTAGATTTCCTGTGTGTCACATCCAGAGTGGTCACAGTAAGACACACCGAAGGAGAGTCCTTTATGTCTCTCTCACTACAGAAGAGCTTGACACACAACAAGGTGACATATGAAGGCTAAGAAAGGTACACCAAAAACCTCGCGCTAATTCGTTTGTTCATGCAGCACAAATATGTGATGTGAGAGCCGAAGGCACCAGTGCCCGGGCAGGGGCAGGAGTGCAGTCCACGCCAGCGAGTCTTCACTGACAGGTCTCTGGCTGCTTGTGGCAAACAGCGAGCCAACGGAACCATCACCACGACAGAAGCCACTGAGCAACGGGGAGAGCGTGTCACCGTGGCTGTTTCCACGTTCTTAATACACAATCTTCACGCCCAAGGCCCTTCTGATGGCTGCTGAGCCTTTGGGCTGGTGGGTGATGAACATCTCAGTCCACTCCAGGTCCCTGGCCTTCCCACGTCACGAGCAGTCGCCACAGCTGGCTGCCCTTCTCATCCCTGTTTCTCTAGGTTACTTTGGTTCCCACTCTTTCCCTCCCCCCCCTTTAAAGTTATTTATTCACTTAAAAATTTTTAATTTATGTCTACATGGTGTGTGTGTACATCCAGGGATGCAGAAAGAGCACAGGAACATCAAGACGTCGTGAGTCACACAACATGGGTGCTGGGAACCAAACCCAGGCGCTCTGGAAGAGCGTGTTCTCGTAACTGTTGAGCCCGCTTCCAGACATGTTATCTGAAATTCATAAAAAGTCAAAAGAGACTGATGTAAAAGACTAGATTTCAACCTAGCAGTGATCCTGCACACCTTTAGTCCCAGCACTCAGAAGGCTGAGGCAGGCAGGTCTCCGTGAGTCTGAGGCCAGCCTGGTCTACAAAGTGAGTTCCAGGACAGTCAGGGCTATATAGAGAAACCCTGTCTCAAAATAAAATAAAATAAAATAAAATAAAATAAAATAAAATAAAACAAAACAAAACAAAACAAAACAAAACAAAACAAACCAATCAAAACAAACCAAAAGGACTAGATGTGAGGAGGTGGTTCTGATGCTTTCTTTGATCAGGAATCTGCGTTTACTGACGATGACGGTCGTCGCCCTCAGTTGGTTTTTGATCTGGCAATAAGATGTCTGGCCAATGGTGAGTGGAAAGAAAGAGGCAGGACTTCCAGGTTCCTGCAGGCTAGGAGAGAGGAAGGGAATCCAGAGACCTGAGAAAGACAGGTCAGACTTGGAGGGAAGCTACAGACAAGACCCTCCAAAATGTAGGGGAAGGCAAAGTGGCAGCAAGACCAACGGGCTTTAGAGAAGGGAACCGGGCAACTACGCTGAGGGCTCACTAGTTGTGGAAGGCTTAAAAGAGCCCAGCCACAGAGCCAATAAGGCAGTGTAAAAATGAGCATGAGCGTGTGTGTGTGTGTGTGTGTGTGTGTGTGCACACATGTGCAAACATATCTTCTATCCACGGATTTGACTTAGCTCCTGGGCTCGTACAAGTGTGTGACCAGCGGAAACACAAAGTGCTGTAGAGAAAACTACCTGATAAAACTAGATTCCTGGACTTGTACTTTGAAATGACTGTGTTCTGTGTTCCTGACAAGGAATTCAAGTCTGTTGTTTTATATCCACTCACCTACAAAGGCTCTGGTATTGTGAATAACTGTCCTACCTTCTCTTATGCAAACTGCCCCCCCCCCCCCAGGGCTTCAGGAATAACTCTTCTTCCAAGTCAGCAGTTTCATGAGCTAGTCAGGGAGTGCTCTGATGACAAGCCAGCTAGGAAGCCAGCATCTCTGTGTTCAGACCTAAAGCCCAGGTGGAGACTCAGGTGAGGGGCCGGGCGAGCCATCACTTACCACTGTGTGTGAACTGCCGTAGTACCGTCTAGCTAATGCTCACGTTTCTAGCTCCAAATTAACAGTACAAATCAGCCTGTGACCTTTTAAAGACGTACTTACTGCATGTTTATGCATACAGAGATTTGCCTGCATTTCTTTGCGCCGTCTGCATGCCTTATGCCTGCTGAGGGCCCTGGGTACTGGAGTTACAGTACAGATTGTTGTCACACAAGTGCTGAGAACATGGAACTTGGTCCTCTGCAAGCCCAACAGCCCTCTTAGCCACCCAGCCTCACAACTTACAATTCTGACAAGGCAGATAATAGTCACTTCTTTAGTCAGGGACTCATGTAGCCCAGGTTGGGCTTTAATTCCCTGTATAGCTGAGATAATCTTGAACTCCACCCTCCCGCCTCTACCTCCAAATGCTGGGTTTATAGGCTGAATCCTCTGGATTGTGTGTGGAGAAGATGGGACTCGGGTTCACACATACTAGACGGGCACACTCAGCTTGAGCCAGCCCTACTGCAAACAGCAATTTCTGCACAGCACAGCATAAATGACGCTCTGTCAGAAGAGGATGGAAATCATGTAACAGCATCTTTCAACTCACTGGGCGGTGGTGCACTTTTTTTTTGTTTTTTTGTTTTTCGAGACAGGGTTTCTCTGTGTAGCCCTGGCTGTCCTGGAACTCACTCTGTAGACCAGGCTGGCCTCGAACTCAGAAATCCGCCTGCCTCTGCCTCCCAAGTGCAGGGATTAAAGGCGAGCGCCACCACTGCCCGGCGGTGGTGCACATTTTTGATCTCATCATTCAGAAGGCAAAGGCAAATGGATCTCTGAGCTTGAGGCCAGCCTGGTCTACAGAGTGAGTTTTAGGACAGTCTGGTCTACAGAGTGAGTTTTAGGACAGCCTGGTCTACAGAGTGAGTTTTAGGACAGCCTGGTCTACAGAGTGAGTTTTAGGACAGCCTGGTCTACAGAGTGAGTTTTAGGACAGCCAGGGCTATGCAAAGAACCCTGACTCAAAAAACCAACCAAACAAAAAACCAAAAAGGAAAAAAAAAAAAAACAAAAAACAAAAAAAACAACTTAGCAGTACAGTTCAAAGAATGTTGTCACCAAGCAGCCAAGTCCTTCCTTTAATTCATCTTCAACTGGCAAAGCTAACAGCGGCTTCTGATTTCTCCTTCACTTCACTTTTAAGCTAACACGGTATTATACACTTGATAGAGACCTAGAGTGAGCCCACCGTCAGTTCTACAGTTCAGAGCAGAGACATGGCAGGTGTATGGCTCACGCCATTAATCCCAGGACTTGGCAGGCAGATGCAGGCAGATCTCTGTGAGTTTGAGGCCAGTCTGGTCTTCACAGTGTTGTTCAGGCCAGACAAGGCTACACAGTGAGATCTTGTCTCAAGCAAGAAAAACCAAACAAATAAAACCATAGAAACAACCCATATTTACCAGTTTAAAAACTGGAACTTAGTAGTTTCTTGGAGAAAACGCCCTCAAAGAAATTTCAGAAACCAGGCACAGTGACTCACGCCTGCAATGCCAGCTACACTTCGGGGACGGAGGCAAGAGAACTGTCATGAGTTTTCAGACAACCTGGGTTGCCCTGACCCAAAAATCAACAAGAGGACAACAGAACAGGGGATTTCAGGACTGAGGGGCACCGCCATACTAGCATGGTGGCTGGGTGTGATCCCAGGACCACACACAATGGTTCGAACAGACAGGCTGCAGTGCAGCCTCAGGCCAATGGAGGAAGGTCTTCATGGTGAGACCTCTGGGGCGGCTATTTCAAAACCACCTCCTGTTCTCACAGTTCTCGGAAGCCAGCTCTCAACTCTTCAGTCTCAAATGCTGGCAGCAGCGTGAACTCGGGTATTTTTACCACCCACATGACTGCAAAAGCAGGTCGGGACAGGCGCCAGCTCAGCATCTGACAGCGCCTGGCTCAGACATCTGACTTGGACATGTGTAAGCTGGCGCAGGCTTGTTTAACCATCTTTATGTCAAACCCTAACCCAGAAGGAGTCTTCACTTAATGCTAGTTACCCTCGAAACACCGAGAGTTACCTCTGACCTCTGCAGCACAGGTGCACAGTGTGGGGACATGCTGGTTCAGCTCGTGGCAAGCATGCCCACAGTTTAGTTCTCAGTCATGCAAAAGCAGCTAAGCATGAACCCCTGACAAGTACTCTGTGCCCATTCTGGTATTCTCTACCTAGTTAACAAAAACCTATGCCTTTTAATTTATTTATTATTATTTCTGTTTGTTTGAGGCAGGTTCTTTCTATGTAATCCTGGCTGTCTTAAAACTTGCTATGTCAACCAGGATGGCCTTGAACTCCCAGAGATCCTCCACCTCTGCCTCTCAGTGCTAGGATCAAAGGCTGCACCACCGTATCTAGCTTACACATCTTTATAAAGGGGGCCGGGCATCTCTTTTTCCTTGAGGGTGTTCTGTGCCCACATGATAAAAAAAAAAAAAAAAAAAAAAAAAAAAAAAAAAAAAGCTTAAATCCCTATGTTTGGAAAGGCTGGGTCAGCCTCTTGGACATTAGGCAAAGCACCAGCAGGAAGGGCCCACAGACCTCTTCCCACGAGGAGCCCTGCTTTAGTACTCAGGTGGGTCAGCTCTTTCCAAAGTGGGTTTCCCTCACAGTATGTGGCTGGTAGGCACAGATGCCACCTTGCCTGTGGCTCAACTTGGGAAGGCCCGCCTGAGCAAGGTACATAGCAAGCATGGGTCAGGAGTGCTGCATGGGGCCATTTCAGGTCAATAGCTCCAAGAAGGATCTCTTGGGGACTGTGGGAAAGATTTCTCACAATAGAGAGACTGTACAAAAAGAAACACTACACTTTTCACTCGTCAGACGGGGACCAGAAACCTAGAGCGACTACAGTTATCTTGTGACCCTAAAGTGAAGGCCGAAAACCCAGCAAGAGGTCAGCCTAAAGCCACGGCCAACACTGCCAATGCCAAGGAGCCACCAATGTCAGCCTGACGGGAGAGAACAGCTTCGGGGCGAGCGGGGCTCTAGTAAGAAACATCTTATCTGTGACCGAAGCTTCCTGGTGTCTTCAGAAGTTCCTACAGAAGGTGAGGTGCTCTAGGGCAGACCTGGGAACACTGGAAGAGCAGTGTACTGAAGCTTCCTGTGGATCCAAGGCAGAAAGCTCAGTCCCAAAAGGAACCCCTGGGAGCAAGTGCAAGTGCAAGTGCCTGCAGGAGGGCACCCAGCAGGGTGTGTGGCACCCACCTGACATAGGAAGAGCCTCACTGAGGAAGGAAGCCTGCGGAGAAACCCAGGGGAGGCCCGCAGGCGACCCACAGTCTCCCTGTGAGATGAAATATTTTAAACAACAAAAGGAAAAAAAGTGGGTAGGGGGGTTAGCCCAGACTTGTTCTATGTACCAGTCACAGCATGTGTGGAGGTCAGAGGACAACTTCTGGGAATAGGTTTTCTTCTTCCACCACGTTTAACAGGACTGAACATGGGCTGTCAGAGCTGGTGGCAGATAGGGCCCTTTGTGCATGAAGCCATCTTGTTAGTCCCAGGAATAATAATCATCTTCTTATTACTATTAAGAGACAAGCAAACACCAAGCCTCTGGAGCCCTCGCTCCGCAGCTGTAAGGAGCCTTTCCTTACAGGTCTGCTGGCTCCCACTGCTCAGGCCTACACCTGCTAGTAACAGGAGATGGCATTTTCTGTAGGTTCTCTATACAAAAACAAACAATAAAACAAACCCCTAAACCAAAGAATTCCACCTTAGGTGACCGGCTCATGGGAGAGCCTGGCTAAGCTAATGTGCACAGAGTAGTTAATTCACGTTACGGTTGGGAAACTACCACTGTCTGTTCAGCCCCATTATAAAGATGCTGGATGGTGTTGGAGGGATGGTTCAGTGGTTATGAGCACTGGTTGCTCTTGCAGAGGACCCAGGTTTGATTCCCAGTCCCACAGATGGTTCACAACCATCAATAACACCCACTCTGGTCTCTGCATATATTTTACAAATGTGAGGCACTTACAAAACAAGTGGGGAAACCATATACATAAAAGTAACAATAATAAAATCTAAATAAAATAAAAGCCCCTCTGCCCACATGGTCCTGGAGTTTCTGCAAGGTTGAAAGCCAAACTTCTGCACCATGGGAGTGAGCCCTCATCATTTCTGAAAGCTATCAGCTTGCCTGCTTCAGCAGAGCAGCTGCAGACCGGCTTCCAACTCCCAGGGCCCACACCCTCGGAATGAGATGCAGTGTGCGGCTTGCTATCTGGAGAGAATCTGCTTTCCCGGATCTGTCCGCCATGCCTGACTCTGGCGGACAGACTGTGGACTGAGTGCCACAGTGGTTTCAAACTGAGGCCTCAAACATGGTCTGGTTTCTTCCTGGAACCCTATGGGAGTATGTGACAATGCCCTTTCTAGCCTCCCAAAGGGTGGAGGACCACAGACAGCTTCTAGGCCTATAGTGTGCTAGCGTCTAAGCTGGAGAGGGAGGCACAATTAAAGCTGCCTCCACAAGTGAGCCACAAGTGTGTCAGCTTAAGAAAATCTGCTACCTGAAGCCACAGACTCACACACCTCATGAGCTGCCATCACTATTGTTCCTCTTCCAAACTTAGTGCTCACTGCTGACTGACCCCTCAGGGCTCACTGCTGACTGACCCCCTCGGGGCTCACTGCTGACTGACCCCCTCGGGGCTCACTGCTGACTGACCCCCTCGGGGCTCACTGCTGACTGACCCCCTCGGGGCTCACTGCTGACTGACCCCCTCGGGGCTCACTGCTGACTGACCCCCTCGGGGCTCACTGCTGACTGACCCCCTCGGGGCTCACTGACTGACTGACCCCCTCAGGGCTCAATGTTGGAGGTCAAAGGGCACCTCTGTGGAGTCAGTTCTTTCCTTCTACCATATTTTACCATTTTATAATTCTGAAACAGGGTTTCTCTGTGTAGCCCTGGCTATCCTGGAACTCACTCTGTAGACCAGGCTGTCCTCAAACTCAGAGATCTGCCTGCCTCTGCCTCCGAAGTACTGGGACTCAAGATGTGCACCACCACTGCCTGGCTCTCTCCCTTTACCTTCATGGGAGATCCTGGGACTGAACTTCAGGCTACCCATCTCCAGCAGCAGGTACCACTGGCCACCGCTTTAGCTTTGAAAGAGGATTTTGTTTGCTCAGAGTAGCTTAGAACTCAGGTTCTTTCATGCAGGTCTCCGTGAAACTCTCTTCAAAACACAAAGGGATAGCTTTGTGAACACCCCCACCGCCCTTGCATGCACACACGTTTGTGCTCACTGCAGCATCTCTATGGCTCTACACTTACTTCCTGTGTGGTGAGCTCTGCTCGCCTCTAGCGTCAGTCAACTGGAGCTGCGTACACTACTTTTCAGGCAGATAAAAACACCTGTCCAGCCGGGCGGTGGTGGCGCACGCCTTTAATCCCAGCACTTGGGAGGCAGAGGCAGGCAGATTTCTGAGTTCGAGGCCAGCCTGGTCTACAGAGTGAGTTCCAGGACAGCCAGGACTACACAGAGAAACCCTGTCTCAAAAAACCAAAAAAAAAAAAAAAAAAAAAACAAAAAACAAAAACCAAAAAACAACCAACCAAACAAAAAAAGCACCTGTCCAAATCCAGGGTCCTGACCTCGAAGGCTCTGAGGCAGGGGCTCTGTTAGTATGGGACGACATCCACTGTGAACCACATACTCTTCCAGTAGCTCAAGATCCCTCCTGGAATGTGGAGCTGGATGGGAAGCAAACACAACTGTTCTGGAAGACTCTGCTGGGCTCATCACCAACAAGAGGCTGGTGATTATCCCAGTAATCCAGCCTCTACTCACCAGGCTTCCAGCACAAGCCAGTCCAGCACAGGACAGCGCTCCTAACAGCAGATTCTAACCTCTGTATTAGCTACTAAAGTAACTGCTCACCAATAGGTGGCATTCAATTATTCATGATAAGCTAAGTAAAAGGCACCTTCTTTCCTTCTTTTTGATCTAGTTTTTGATAGCGTTCTGGGATAACTCTGAACTGTGAATCCTCCTGTCTCACCCTCCCAAATGCTGGGAACATAGGGGTGAGCCACCTTTCCCAGCTCACATTTAATTTTATTTCTGTTTGGTTGGTCCTGGCTGTCCTAGAACTCACTCTGTAGACCAGGCTGGTCTCGAACTTATAGGTATCTGTCTGCCTCTGCCTCTGGAGTACTAGGATCTAAGGTGTGTGCCACCACGGTCGGCTTTAGTTTTTAGTTTTGAGTTAGGACCTCATTACATCCTCCGTGCTGGCCGGAACTCACCTGTGGAGCACCTGCTTCCCATCTTCATTAGCCTGTTAATTTGTATGCGTGCATTTGTGTGTAACAGCACATGACAAGTGAATCCTCGGGATGAAACTCAGCCAGCCAGGCTTGCCAGTAGCCACCAACCCCCCCACCCCTCACCAACCTGCTGGGCCATCTTGCTGGCCCAACACATCATCTCTTACGTGTTTTTAATGAACTTCCCGTTTCCTCCTGTATCTAATATTTGAGAAGCCTACAGTGGAGAAGGAAGGCTACAGCAGGCAAAAACTCATACAAGGAAAAAGACCAAAATGCTGCTGGTAGTATTGAAAAAACTGTGTTTCCGCCGGGCAGTGGTGGCACATTGCCTTTAATCCTAGCACTTGGGAGGCAGAGGCAGGTAGATCTCTGTGAGTTCAGTGCCAGCCTGGTCTACCAAAGATGCTATAGGCTAGCCAGGGACACAAGTGAGACCCTGTCTACAAACGCTGGAGCTGGAGAGATGGCTCAGCAGTCAAAAGCACTTGCTGCTCATCCAGAGGACCCAAGTTCAGATCTCAGCACTCACTAACTCACATGCCTGTAACACTAGCTCCAGGGGATCTAGCGCCCTCTTCTGGCCTACATAAGCACCTGCATACATGTGGCATTTACTCACATAGACAAGTAATAAACCTTTAAAAATACAAATCCTATAAAAAAAGAACATATGTTTGAACTGGACACTACATGGTAATGTTGGAAAAAGTGCACACGCTTGGCTGCAGTCACAATCTTCCATAAAATGCAGTGGCTTAGCTGGAGAGCCAGACAGCAGGCAGCAGCAGCAGGAAGTCCCCACAGGCATCAGACATGTGATAAGCGGCCAGCGGAAGAAAAGCAGGTGTGACACCACCAAGTCAGCACCAACATTCTGTGTGTGGGTGCACACGTGCGCTGTGTGGGGGCGTGTGGGTGGTGTCCAAGTGTCAACATCCAGTGTCCCCAGCTGCTTTCAATCTGTTTCTTGAGATAGGGTCTCTAACTGAATCTGGATCCTCCTGTCTCAGCTCCCTCGAACCCCAGGTGCCCACATATGCCTGGCACTCTCTCTCACGTGGGAGCTGGGGGTGGAACTCAGGCCCTCGTGCTTGGGTGTCAGGTTCTCTCCTCAGTGAGGTCTTGGTCTAGCTTCCTTAGGCTCTTCCTGTGTGCCACCTTCTCCAACATCAGCAGAATGTGCTTTTAATTTGATAAGGGCATGATACCAGCTTGCTTTTTAATTAAAAAAAAATGTTGGGCAGAAGAAATGGCTTAGCTAGTAAGGATACTGGCTGTTCTTCCAAAGGATCAGGGTTCAATCCCCACTACTCACATGACAACTGTCTGTAACTCCAGCTCCAGGGGACCCAACACCTTCACCCAGTCATACAGGCAAAACACGAATGCATATAAAAAGTAAAATGAAAAAAATTAATTTGTTGGGTCTGGTAGTGCACTCCTTTAATCCCAGAACCTGGAAGGCAGAGGCACACGGATGTTCGCAGGTTAGAGGCCAATACTGTCTGTCTACACAGAAATTCCAGGACAGCCAGGGCTACGTAATAGAGTAGACCTTCTCTCAAAAAAACAGAAACAAAAAAATTTTTTTTAACCTGGACATGGTGGTATATGCCTGGTAATGCCAACATCTGGGAAACAGAAACAGGCAGAGGCAGGTATAGAACAGCCTGGTCTACATAGTGAGTTCCAGACCAGCGAACACTACATAGTAAGACCTACCTCAAAAACAACAAATGTGAGCCAGACATGCTGGCCCACACCTTAATCCCAGCACTCCAGAGGCAGAGGCAGGTGGATCTCTGGTAGTTCAAGACCAGCCCTGTCTGCAGAGTGAGTTCCAGGACAGCCAGAACACTATACAGAGAAACCCTGCCTCAACAAACAAACAAACCCAGCAAATGTGCATGGGTGTGAATGTTCATGTGGCCTAGTGCCCAAGGAGGCCAGCAGGAGGCCTGAGAACCCTGGGACTGGAGTCATGGGCAGCTGTGCACAACAATGCTCCCCGGGTGCTGGGAACAGAACCTGGCTTCTCTGGAAAAGCAGCCAGAGCCATCTTGCTAGCCCCTGCTATCAGTGAGCTGGAATATGTGTCTTTATTTATACCTTTCTCTCCTCCTAAAAGTGGGAGGCTGAGGAAGAGCGACCATGCCCGTGCCTTCCCTCTGACGGCTACTAAGTGACCCTGAGTAACTCAGCAAGGGATCTACAAGAGGACAAAGGAACTCCAGAACCTGCCAAAACAGCATTCTCCACAGCGTGCAAGTGTAGGAGGCTGTCTGTGGTTCTGTGGTGATGAAGGGCTACTGGTAAGGGGGTGGTGACTGGCACACAGTAGGAGGTAAGGGGGTGGTGACTGGCACACAGTAGGAAGGGACCAAGATTTCCGTCTGAGACTTTCCAACTCCAGTCTGTATTTGTTTGTACTCCCCATAAGGTGCAGGTCTGCGGTCAATTCTCTCCTGTTTTCATGTCCCATGGACTCAAGCCCATGTGGTTATCCAGATAACGGCTCTCTCAGGAGCTGCCGGAGAGGCTTGGCCATTACATCTCACTTTCCCTGTAGTTAGCAGGGCCAGCAGGGAAGGAGGCAGACATGAGCACAGGAATCACTGCTCACAGCAATCCAGACCTGCTCGGAGCTGAGCCCTCCCGAGCAATCAGATGCCGATCTGATTAGGTTAAGAAAAGGATCTGCTAAGGGATGAGAACAAGAATTCTCATCCCTTAGTGATTCTCACAGAATCACTGACGTGTGAGGAGACAGACCTGCAGGCCAAGGCTTCAAAATCAACTCCCCAAAACACACTGTACAATAGGACTGCCAAGGTGGCTGTCACCTCTTGGATAGGCCAGGAAGCAGCCAAACAAAATCCAGAGAAACAGCCAAATCAGGGAGTGGACATTTACAGCTGCATCTCCTTAAAACTCGTGCCACCGAAACAGCCAGCCCAGCTCCCCTATTAGCCCCCTGGCTTCTGTCCTGGCTAGGGTAGTCTATGCAGGGGTTTATAACCAGAGCCTCGGTTTCCTGAAGGAAACTTAGCTGCATCAAATACAGAATCTGGAAACGCAGTCTCTGGCCTTCCTGTCCCTCAGATACCAAAGGACTAGAATGGAAATGGAGTCGGCCTTCCCAGAGCAGAGCCCTCCGAAAGCCCTTCCAGATTCATCTAGAAACTGACAACACTGTGTCTAAACGTCACCAAGAGGAGCCACAGTCGCCTGGGACCCTACACCCGTCAGCTCTGTAGCACTGGGGCGGGAATGTCCCCTTTCTGACAAGCTGCAGGCCGATGCTGAGGGTGCTAGCCCCACACTCTTAAGCAGCAGGGGTGATGGCTCTGTCCTGGTTCTATAGCTACTGTGTCATTGGCACACAGCATCGTCTACGGCTACGTCTGTGACAGAGACTGACTGTGACTCCTATGTAGTGTAATGCTCTTATCTGACTAAAATTACAGATTATCAGGGTTCTGTTTTGTTTAAAGAGCATCTCAGGCAAGAGTCTACTGACTGACTGCCGCCCTCCACTGCCCACGTGGTAGGACACAGGCGTGCATCACATCCAGATACCCATTCATATTTTACACCATAAAAAAGTGTATGTTAAATTAAAATGCAAGTAAATCTCTAACCAAATAAACTGTAAAGATTTTTATAGCCAAGCAGTGGCACATACCTTGGATCTCAGCACTTGAGAGGCAGAAGCAGGCAGATCTCTGAGTTCAAGGCCAGCCTTGTATACAAAGCAAGTTTCAGGACAGACAGGGCTGTTATAAAAATAAACGCTATCTCAGGAAAAAAAAAAAAAACCCAAGAAAACGTTTATTGGTCAGTCTCTTATCTTATTATTTATTTACTCACTTTGCTTACAAGTGAGGCAGAGGCTGCCTGCTTTTGTCTCCTGAGTGATTAAAGACGTTTATTTATTGAGACAGGGTCTTGGTATAGAACCCATCTGTCTCGGAACTCAATTCACTATGTAACCAAGCTAGCCTGAAACTACTTATAGTGATCCCCCTGCCTCTTCCCCCAGTGCTGAGATTATGGGCATGAAACACTACATGGGGCTGATAACTCTGAGGCGGCTCTGAAACCAAGCTACACAGACAGGCCCTGTGGCAGGCAGTCACCCTGGGCAGAAGCTGCTCTGAGCACAGATCTCTCCTCCAAGTAAGGACATGAGCAAACGTGCAGACCCTGCGTTTGCAGAGGAGACAGGACAGTGAGGGTCAGGTTGCTACTGTACGGAGACAGACAACAGCCAAAGGACAGTGGAACAACACGGGAGGACTGGAGGCACAGCCACTGCCCACAGGAGTGATGGTCCCCTACGGCCAGGGCAAGAGGGACAGAGCCTCAAGAACACTCTGGGTAAGAGACCCGCACGGGGCTTCAGCAAGAGCCCGACCAGCAGCTCGGAGCAGCTGTCTGGCACAGAGGCTCACGTAGCTCAGGCTGCCTCTAATTCACTGCTGAGGACCTTCAACATCTGATCCTCCTACCTCCACTTCTTAGTGCTGGAATTACAGGTCTGTACCGTGACCCCAGTTCATACAGGGCTGGGGTCACATCCAGGACTCAGGAATGTGAGGTCACCACTCTACCAACTGAGCCACAGCCCAGCTAAGAACCTTTCTGTTTGGTTCTAGCAGTACTGAGAGTTGCCCCTTGCCCACCTTAGGGAAGAACATGACCACCACTAAAGTGTATTCCTAGGTCCTGAGTGTCCTAAATTATGCTACATTGTATGTCCACAAAATCAGGCTTAACTCCCACTAGGACAAGCAAATATATTTTAAAAAAACATTAGCTGGGCGGTGGTGGCGCACGCCTTTGATCCCAGCACTTGGGAGGCAGAGGCAGGCAGATTTCTGAGTTCGAGGCCAGCCTGGTCTACAGAGTGAGTTCCAGGACAGCCAGGGCTACACAGAGAAACCCTGTCTCAAAAAACCAAAACCAAAAACCAAAAAACCAAACAACAACAACAACAACAACAAAAACCAGGAAGTTCTTGGGGAGAGAGAAGTCTCGGGGCGCTCTTCACGAGTGCTCAGCAAGGCTGCTGGGCCAGAGCTGAGCTCGGGCGGCTGCGGCCGGCGCAGGCTGTGGATGACTCCCGTCCCTTCCTCTCGGCTTTCAGTCTCAACCTTTCTCTCCCTTAGACCATGAGCTCTTTTTTTTCAGAGAGGGGAGAATTCCTAGTCTGAGCGTGGTCTTACCCACGATAGGAAAGCACTCTTCCACTAAGCTGTCTCCCAGCCCTCGAGCAGAGGGATCAAAGGACTCAGAGCTGACTCTGGATCATCCTCGCACACGTAGTGAGAGGTGGTCAAGGAAACCAGCCTGTGTGTGCTGCACACATGACTGAACGGCTGCCACCTCTCAAGCATACGTACTAAGCAGCACTAGCTCACTAGGAGCCGCGGCCTCGCCCTCCTCCATGTAACCAAGACCCAGCTTCCCCAAGCAGCCGCTTCCTTTCAACACTGACATTTGATCTCCGAGGAGGAGTACCAGAGGTGATGCTGCTGGAGGAGAGCCACAAGTCACAAAGGCCTGACAGGTGTCACTAGACAGTGACAGCCTTCCTCCTGCTGAGAATGGGGACAATTCCTGCCATGTCACAGCATTGCAGCCACGAGGCTTAGTGACTGTTAAATGCTGTCTTTCTGGGGTCACTCTGGGAGCTGAGACACGGACAGTGGCACCTGCAGGCCAGGCCATCAGCACGTACCTCCTCACACACTTCCCGGACTGCTGCCACACCTGGCTCCTCCTCAGGCTCCATGCCTCCTCCAGGGACAATCCATCGGTCTGGATGGCGGCTGCTGCTCACCAGCAGTACCTGAAGTCAGAGGTTACAGGGAGGTCATGCTCAAGAAGATATTCAAAACTCAGTCCAAACAGAAGAAGCGCCACAGTAACTTACAACCAAATCTTGTTTACACCGCCAAGTAACTTTACGCCAAGTAGCTCCTGGTGCTGGGAACAGCTGGCACTGTGCCCAGGACATGACAAGGGCATGTTCGGGAAACAACTGAGGGCTGTGGTCTCTGCATCCCCCTCCACTCGGCTGTCTGTCTCTCTCACCTTCTCTTCCATCCTCTCATTTTTCCTAAATCCCTTATCATATACAGCTGATCAGGTAACACACAAAACAGGTGGGAGTAACAAGCCTGGAAAAGGACCAGGAGTGAGGACACAAGCCACACGAGTGTCCAGCCTGCGGTACACTCCCAGAAATGGGCTCCCTCTGGGCGCCAGTCCTTCTACTACTCAAGTGCTGCAGCTGCTGCTGAGCGGAGCTCTTTTTATTTAGTCTATGTTTGAAATGTCACCACCTTCTATGCAGGGGTATATGTCTGTGCGCCATGTGCACACAGGCCAGAAGAGGGCGCTGGAGCCCCTAGAGCTCAAATTACAGATCGCTGTGAGCTGCCATGTCGGTGCTGGGAATCAAACCAGGGTCCTCAGGAAGAGCAGCCAGTGCTCTTAACTACTGTGTCATCTCTCCAGCCCTAGAATTCTTTTTTAATGTATACTATAAATTTTTAAGAAACAGAGTCTCATGCCATAGCCAATCTGGCTGGCCTATACTCTTGCCTCTACTTTCTGTGTGCTAAAATTATATGTGTGTGAGCCATCATGCCCAGCTGGGATTTTAAAAGAATGCTAAAAAATGGAAAGATGGGCCGGGCAGTGGTGGCGCACACCTTTAATCCCAGCACTTGGGAGGCAGAGGCAGGTGGATTTCTGAGTTCGAGGCCAGCCTGGTCTACAGAGTGAGTTCCAGGACAGCCAGGGCTACACAGAGAAACCCTGTCTCGAAAAAACCAAAAAAAAACAAAAAAACAAAAAAAAAACAAAACAAAACAAAAAAAAAACAAAACAAAAAAAAAGGAAGATGACACAGTGAATCTCACGACAGGACAGCCAGGGAGAGAGAGAGAGGTGGGGGGGGGGGAGAGGGAAGAGGGGGTAGGGGGAGACATAGAGAGACAGAGAGAGACACCCTGTTTCAAAACAAGTCAACAAAGGAAAAAAAGACAAAATGCAAAGGCCTGGCTAGAGATGGCTCAAAATGAAGTGAGGGCTTGCTGTTCTCACAGAGAACCCAGTTTGCTCCCAGCACTCGCACTGGGAAAGTCCATCTCCAGGGCAGTCAACACCCCCCTCTGGACTCAGCTGGCAGCACACCCATGCATACATACCCACACGTATACACACATCAATTAAAAATAAAAAAATAAACCTTGAAAGATTCTAATTTTCCTACGTGGGACTTAACCAGCTTTCTGGTGACGGTGGACACAAGCGTGTACTGTCTCCAATTCCTCCCACACCCACTGTCTGGGACTCCCACACAAGCTGCTGCTCCTTCCAAAGCTAACGGAGGGCCACTGCTTCCCACAGGCCATTCTCTGGTGATGGTGGAGCCTCCTGCCCTATTCTAATCTGCGCTCCCTCTAAGCTCCTGTCTTCCACCCTACAGCCATCTCTGCTGCTGCCTCTCTGCCTCACAGAAACCACTGAGCTTCCCGCCATCCCAGTTCCTTCCACACCTAGGGTTTCCTAGAAATTTCACCTTCATCCTTAAATCCCCAAATCCCCCTTTCCCTGTCACAACAGTCTGCTACTGATCCACAGAATTGGTCCTGTGTGGACTACAGGAGACTACAGGGTGCAGACAATTCCACAAGTCGTATGCAGAGCCCAGACTACACTCGTGTACTTATGAAGTACTGCTTTGCGTAATAAGATACATTACTGTGGTGATGAGAGCACCACAGGACCCGTGCTGTGTCCGCTGCAGTGTAGGGCTGCCTTCCTTGTCACCACCACCAAATACCCAACAAGAAGCAACTTCACAAAGTGGGGCTGCTGTTCTTGGCTGAGACTGAAGGGATTGCTCAGCATGGCAAGGAAGCTGTGTGGTTCCACGCCAGCACAAAGGCACCAAGCTCACATCTCAGTGGGTCAGGGAGCAGAGACAAACTGAACGCGGCAACTGTCAGGCCCGTATCTGGAAGGTTTGCAACCTTCCAGAACAGTCCCCAGTAGCTGGGGCCAGTGTGACCCACCCGCCTGCGAGGAACTTTTGTGGTGAAATCATACCCTTCCTCTATACTAAAGGATACTGAAATATAACATGGACAGGCCATAAAACCCATCATTAAAATCCAAGTTCTCATTGGACTCCTCAAATAAAATACAAAAACTCAATAGACCTAAATATAAACGTAACCTAAATACAGTCGCTAAAACTAAGACGCACTGGGAAGAAAACAGGAAATCTCTACAGCTTCAGAAGTAGTGAGTTACATCAAATTCTTAAGACAGCTCATCAAAAGCAGAGTGAGAAGATAGAAGTCAGGTAGGCTGGACTCCAAACTGAGAACCCTGCATCAGACGACCTTCTCAAGGCTGGGAAGCTGGCCGGGGCTGGAGCTCTCACAGAGGACACTTGCACCGCCAAGGTGTAGCGTGCACGGCAGGGAGAGGCTGTGGGTGCTCTGGAGTTAGGCTTTCCACAGTGATAGCCTATGGCACAGAAAGTCTCTCCTAACAAGCTACACAGCTTCAACATCTGGCTACTCTGCGGAGAATAGCATGCGTAACACACTCACCTAACTCCATGTACAACAGTGCACTTCTGTGGCACTCAGCACATCTGGCAAGGCTACTTTCTTTTATTGTGTGTGCGCCTGTGCACACGCACGTTCCTCCACACACCTGTGCACATGTACAGGTCAGTGCACAGCTTGCAGGAGCCAATTCTCTCCTACCACCTGTGTCTCAGGAATCAACCTGGGTCGGCAGGCTTAGCAGCTGGGACTTTTCACAAAGAGGCATCTCTCTAGTGATAGCCATTGCTCTTGTCAGAGAGCCATGCTGCCTCTCTGTCACTATGCTGTGTGAGCTGCGTCAGCCACACTATTCTGTCCTCATTTGACACAGGTCTCCTCTTAACATACGACCAACATCAACATGAATACTCCCATCCCCCACCCCCTGCCCCGCCCCCTTCAGTGCCAGTTAAGGCTTCCCAGTCTCATGTGACCGCCCTTACAGCCACACTAGGGAACAGGTCAAAGCAAACTCTAGACATCAACAGATCTTGACTGCTGGAGAGTTTTCTTTCTCTGATTAACAAGTCAGCACAGTGTCCATGCCATTTCTACACTTAGCAGGACAGATTGTTCCTTCTGAGAACAGATGTCTCGGTGCTAAGTAACACAGACATTATAATGCTTAACAAAGCTGGCAGCAGATCCCTGAGCTGGGTTCCCAGGCTGAATTAGAAGGGGGAAAGGAAGAGGCCAGCTGAGCAGCACTCTCTCAGTGGGTTCTCTCTGTCACCTGACCCTGACAATGTGACCAGAAGCCTCACAAGCGGCCTCCAGGTTCCCCTCCCCCACAATGAAGTGCCCCCTCAAACTGTCAGCCCACACCTGCCTGCCTTCTTTCCTTCAGATGCCCTTGTAAAGGACTCTGCCCCAGCAGAAAAGCAGAGTAACTAATATGGCCTAGCCATAAGCCATCTCTGCTGAGGTCTGCTTCCCAAGGATACCTTCTGCTTTCTGGACTTGACAGGTCACCGTGTGCAGAGTGCTTGCCTGGATGTATGTATGTATCACACTGGGACCTAGTGTCTGCACAGTCCAGAAAAGCATCAGTTTGGCCGGAGAGATGGCTCCACAAGAGTTCTGCTCCTCCCGCCCACCTCTTGCAGAACCTGGTTCAATTCGCAGCACCCACAAGGCAGCTCATAGAAGTCCTAACTCCAGTTCCAGGAGGTCCAGAACTCTCTTCTAATTTTCTGTAGGCACTGCATGCACATACCAGCAGGCAAAACATCTACTTGCATAGAATAAAAAATGAAATTTTAAAAGGGGAGGCCTCTGATGCCCTGAAACTGAAGTAACAAGTACTTAGGAGCTACCATGTGGGTTCTGGGAGCCGAACCCAGGACCTCTGGAAGAACAGCCAGTGCTCTCAACCACTGACCTTCTCTTCAGCCCCCTGAGGATTTTATTAATATGGCCATATTATAATTTATTCCACTGGCCTCTTTGTTCGTTTGGTTTCTTTGGTTTTTGGTGTTGGAATCCAAAACCGAGATTGTATGTGTGTTGGATGAGCACCCGTCACTGAGTCACAGCCTTGGGCTTCTGGATGGAGACCTTGGACATTCCCATCTTTCTGCTTCTAAAACCAAGCGGTACCTTTTACACCAACCATTTCCCACATGTGAGTACACTAGCAGACTCGCAGTCTCCATAATCCACCCAACTGATCTTCACGGGCAATGGAAAGCTTCCTGTGCAGTACAACCACGGTAATTTATAAAAGAAAACATTCAATTCAATTCATCACAATTCCAGAGTGAAAGAGAGAGAGAGCGCCAGAGACAGACAGACAGACACACATACACACAAAGACAGACAGACAGACAGACAGACAGACAGACACACACAGAGACAGACACACATACACACAAAGACAGACAGACAGACAGACAGACACACACACACACACACACACTGCACTTACACTACCTAGAAATGGCATGAGCTTTTTAAAGCTCAAAGCCCACCCCCAGAGATAACTCTTCCAACAAGACCACACCTCCCAACTCTCCCAGCAGCCCCACCTGTCACAGAAGCCACATCCAACACCATAGCCTGAGGTGGCAGCCTCCCTTACCCAGCCATGTCTCCAGGCTGTGCTTTCACAGACCCGGCCCCTGCTTGTGGCACTACCTTCACAATGGCAGGGCCTTCTGGTAAGTTCTAGCTGGCAGAAGTTCTAGCTGGCATGCCTGTGCGCTCAGCTCTAGCCTGCAGTGCTGTGGAGAGCACTTGCCACCGCGCACTCTACCGTCCGTCCCTGCGTGGACTGAGGACTTAGGAAACCCCGAGTCACAATGGCATTCCCACCTGTGAGAAGTTTTTCCCAAGTGTGTGGTCACAGTCATACACAGGAGGCCATTACAGAAACTGGTACCAGGAGACTGCTGGATGCGACCACTAAACCTGACCATACTGGTTCTTTGGCCTCCGGAACTAGTTTGCTAGCTGAAGAAGAGGTTGGAAGTGTGGGCGGATGTCCCGGGTGGCTGTAGGCCTCGCCTGGTGGTTATTCTTTTTTTTTTTATTTTTTTTTTTATTTTTTTTTTTCATTTTTTCGAGACAGGGTTTCTCTGTATAGCCTTGGCTGTCCTGGAGCTCACTCGGTAGACCAGGCTGGCCTCGAACTCAGAAATCCGCCTGCCTCTGCCTCCCAAGTGCTGGGATTAAAGGCGTGCGCCACCACCGCCCGGCCCTGGTGGTTATTCTTTTGGGAGTTAAGAAAACTAGCTTGTCGCCGGGCGGTGACTTGGGAGGCAGATTTCTGAGTTCGAGGCCAGCCTGGTCTACCGAGTGAGTTCCAGGACAGCCAAGGCTATACAGAGAAACCCTGTCTCGGAAACAACAACAACAACAAAAAAACCAACAAAAGAAAACTAGCTTGTCAAGATAGGTGGCCAGTGAGCACTGTGCTCCTCAGGCCTCGGTGTGGGCTCAGCTAGGCAGTCTCGTGTTACTTTGTGACAAGTAATCTAAGTTTTGTTCAAATCCTTAAAATATGAGGCTGAATTTTAAAAATGATGGGGGTTGGTGATACAGCTCAGGTGGCAAGGTTTGCCCACCATGTGTGCAATGCTAATTTGGTTCCCAGCACCTCATAAAATCTGAGAGAGGGGGGTGAGGAAGGGAGGAAGGAAGGGAGGGAGGGAGGGAGGAAGAAAGAGAGAGAAAGCAAGCCCATCATCCTGTCACTGCGGAGGTGAAGGCAGGAGGATCAGAGGCTCACCGTCATCCTCAGGGGTACAGGAAGCTGGAGGCGAGGCCTGGCCTGGGCTGGCCTGGGCTATGTGAGATCTTGTTTCAACACCACCCACCACAGCCACAAAAAGGGGGGAGGGGCACTAATTTATTTAGCAGAGGAGATTCCAGACAGCACACTCAGACTATAGATCTATAGCTTCAGGCCTGCCTGGGGCTTACTGCCTTATAATCTGGATGTGACACAAAGAGTATCAGGAAGCTGTAAAATCCAGTCTGGGAGCACATGTAAAGCTCTAGATAAGGCAAGCCTCCCCACATTTTGCCTGGGACAAAAGGATATGTTTAAAAGGTGAGCCATCCCAATGAAGGCCCCAGGATATAAAATACAAACCAATTTCAAAGGTGGTAGCTCTCGCCTGTAACGCCAGGACTCACACGGCTGAAGCAAGCTGATTTCAAATTTGAAGGCAACATGAACTACACAGAAACCTCCAGGCCAGCCTTGGTCTAACATACCTGTCTCACTCCATCAGAGAGCCAAAGGGGCACACTGACAGAAAGGGGCTGCCTAGGAAACTGTCATTCTACAGGTTCTCAGAGGACACTGTAGCCAGTCCACAAGAGCCCAGCGGACGGAACTCAATACTGTTCCCATGTGCTAGTCTGAAGGCATGCAGGATTAAAGACTGAAGGACAATAAAGGCTCATACTGTGGTCCAAAAGAGAAGAGGGAGGCCAGGCAACCCACTGCAGGGTCCCGCGAGGCTGAGTGTGTGAGGGTGTGGACTGATTACTAGTCACAGGGGAGAGCTGAGGCTGCTTCGGATGCCAGGAATGTAGGACATCTGTTGAGGGAGGGAAGCTGCAGCACCAAGTGAAGCAGGGCCAGGCTACACAGGCTGCAAATGTCAAAGCCAAGGGGGCGGGACTACCACTACATGCCCCAGATGCTGGACCCAGAACTACAGGATCTGGGTGAGCCTGCCAGGTCCAGTCTTTCTGTGACAATCTGCTGCTGGTTCACACTGGCAACGTTCACTCTGTCATCATGTACTGGAAGTCTGTAGCCTTCTGTTTTGTACTGCCTCGGGCCTCAGACAATAACCTGGCCCCTCACTGCTTCGCTCTGGTGGTAGCCCTCGGGATCTAGACTCTGGCCTGGATTAGAACAGGCTTTACTACAGAGCTATGTCTTGCAGCTGGGAGTGGACTTTAGAACAGTTTGAGCAGGGCAGCGGTTAAGGCAGGAGTCTATTCAGGACGAACTTAATCTATTTGCATTATAAACTCCTCTGCTGAGCCTCTGGGGGCTTGGAGTCTGGCAAGAGTGGGAGGGCCTGCAGGCTCCAATTGCCTTCAGCAGCAACTCACAAAGGACAGGTCTCTCAAGCTCTAACCTGTCTCTGCTTCCTGTCTGTGTGTCCTCACAGAGAGCCCCTGCCCCACCTGCTGTGACAGCCTGAAATCTCTCTGAAACCATCAACAAAGTGGACTTTCCCTCCCAGAAGTTAGTTAGTTCCCTCAGGCCTGTGAACTGAGAGGCTGCACTCATCAGAGTTCACTACCTTCCAGGAGGACTCTTACAGAGGCACACACCACCACTACAAATATACACCGTTAGTAGGCTGTGGTGACCACACACCACTACTACAAAGATGCACAGTTACAAGGCTGTGGTGGCGCACGCCTTTAATCCAGCAGTGGGGAGGCAGAGGCAGGCAGACTTCTGAGTTTGAAGCCAGCCATGGCTACTGTTACCTGGGTCCTTTTCCAAGTTAACCCTGCTTAGTGACTCTCCTCACCTACTGGCATTTAAACACTTCCACCAGAGGGTGGCAGCTGTACAGGAGACCCCTAATGTGTCAGACAGCCAAGACGGGAGGAAAACGGGGCAGACTTATTCATGCTTCCGCAGAACTGAGACACAACTACCCTGTGTGGCAGCTGCGAAGGAGAAGGAAGCAGGCTTGTCGCTCAAGGATAAGGGGCGTGTTCAGCAGCTGTGGGAGGTCAGGGCATCTTGGCAGTGCAACAGGGCTCAAAATAGATGCATTCAGCACATACACGGACGGAGAGGGCTGAGTGGCACGTATTTTTAGTAATGGCATACTTAAAACTCTTACATGTCCAGGTGAAAACTGATCCAGCCACCAGCCTTCAGAAATGACTGCTCCTCGCACACTCTCAGAGCACAGGGCTCTGGACAGTCAGTACCCTGTAACCTACTTCAACTGGACACCAAGAATCAAGGAAGAGAGGGCTGGTGTGACAGCCTGACTCCCAGTCAGATCCTGGGAACCGCATAACAGCAGGAGCCGGTGGTGCCGGTCTGTAATCCCAGCTTTCCCACAGCAGGACGCAAGACAGACACAGTAAAACTGACTGCAGCAGAGCTTCATGGAACGGCAGCACGAGAAAGAACGAGAGACTGCGCCCTGAGGCGCACACACCACATATACATGAACCCATGCACAGACAACAACAGTAATATCTCTGGAAACTCAATCCCTGGCTGGCCTGGGATTTGAGACACAGACAAGCTAGATCCAAAGTCACAAAGCTCCACCTGCCTCTGCCTCCCAAGCATGGAGATTCAAGGTGTGCACCAACATGCTTGATCCTATAAATAAAGTACTGAAAAAAAAATGAAGTTGGATGACAAACATATTCCAAATTATTATAGGTAATTGTTTTGGTCTGCTTTGTTCTTCGAGACAAGGTTTCTCTGTGTAGCCTTTGCTTTATAGGTAAGGCTGGTCTGAACGGAGATCTGCCCGCCTCTGCCTCTTGAGTGCCAGTATGAAAGGCGTGTCCACCGCTGGCTGCCTGCGGCCAGTCAGCTCTGTGGAGCATGGCTCCTGAGCCAACTCCACCACCCTCATAGTGCTCGGCACAACCCCAAACAGTAACTGCCATCCTCCCAGCACCCGGTAGAAATGAGATTCTTGATGCTTAAAGATTATCCAGATAGATTTATATAACAGCAAATACTCAATACACAAGATGCCACACAATTAGAACTCTTTTCCCAAATATCTAACCTTGATGATAATAACTGCCTTTGTTAGCTAGAGACACAAGGGTAACATCTGCCTCCATCTCTCCTCTCCTCCTTCTCCCCTTCCTCTCATTCCTTCCTCCTCCCAACGCCTAGCCCCGCCCACCTCTTCTCTATCCAATGACAGAGCTCCACTGCAAATACAATGGGCAGGAAAATACAGCTGCCTGGCAGAATACTGTAGTTATGACTGACTGAACTTGAAGGAACATAAGTTCTCTTTTCCCCCTTCCCTTTTTCCTCTTGCTCTGGCCCTGCTTCACTCCACCCTTGCTTGCTCCAGCCCAAAGTACACTGTTGCTGTCTTCAGATACCCATATGAGGGCATAAGATCTCATTACGGATGGTTGTGAGCCACCATGTGATTGCTGGGAATTGAACTCAGGACCCCCTGAAGAGCAGTCAGTGCTCTTAACCACTGAGCCATCTCACCAGCCCACTCACTAAGTTCTTGCTCTCTTCTAACTACTACACTGGCCTGTTCCTTAACTACACTATAAAATCTCCCAAATCATTTTCAATACTTCCAACTGAAGTTCACCAAGTTGTTTCCCTTATGTGCATTTAAATTTCTTATTATTTATTAATTATGCATACGAATGTGTTCTCTGTAGGGAATAGTTTTGTGCACATGTATCCTTGGAGGCCAGAAAGGGGCATCAAATTCTCTGGAGCTGAACCCATGGGTGGTGGGTGGTAAGGTAGCGCTAGCTCTCTGTCTCTGTCTCCCAATATCTTTCTCTCAATATCTATCTCTCTCTCAATCACACTTTCAATATCTATCTTTCTCTCAATATTTCTCTCTCAATCTGTCTCTATCTCTCTCAATCTCCCTCAATATCTCTCTCTCAATATCTCTCAATATTTCTCTCTCTCTCTCTTTCCCTCCGCCCCAGCTATGTGCACTGGGAAACCAACTCTGGCTCTCTGAAAGAGCTTCGAGCTCTTATTTGCTTACCCATCTTTGTAGGTGAATCTGCACTGTGTATGTACTTGCAGCCTGAGGAGGTCAAAAGTGGGCATCAGATCCCTGGAACTGTGACTATGGGTGACGGCGAACCACCATGGGGGGGTCTCAGGGTTGGGAATCAAAACCAGGCCCTCTGCAAGAGCAGCACGTGCTCTTAAGTGTGAGCCAGCTCTCCAGTATCCCTCCCTATAGTCACCAGTCTTCAGATAAAGTCACGGCCGAGTCTTGGTTACTCAGTATGGCCAAGTGTGATCTTAAAAGTGCATGTGCAACACACTCAGTACTCACATCAAATCAATCAGTAAAGGACTGGCAGGGCCCAATGCTGACAGGTGACTTCCAGTCTTTTAAACTGGCAAAGAGAAGCAAGTCACTTGAGTGTAAGCTTTAGAAGGAAGAGCTGCTCTGACCCTGTGACACGGATGAGCCAGGAAGCTGCGACGCTGCATGCAATGTGCCCACTGGAAAAAAGGAAAAGGTGCCTAACTCTACTTCTGAGAGGAATCTCCAGCAGTCAAATTCAAATTCAGAGAGAAAGGCAGCTGTCCAGGGCTCTGAAGGTAAGGAGTGGGGACTTACTGAGAGGGTACAAGGTTCCAGCACAGGACATGAAGGGGGTGCCCTGCAGCTGGAAGTGGATGCCGGCTACAGAACCGTGTGACTGTAATGAGTGCTGCAGAGTTGTTCATATTAAAATTTTATATTGTGTATACTTTACCACAATTTTAAAACATTTTAAATAAATTAGGAAATGTGTACAGTCATGTCTACCAAATAAATAAAAAGATTAAATAAAAGTGCCACCTCGAATGACCATCTAGTTTTTAACTGCCTGGCAAGTGTGAGGCCCTCCTGTACTCCTAGCAGCATGAAAACAGAGTAAACACTAAGACACTAACTTACTCTTGTTTGTCTGGGTGCATCTGTTGTCCTCCGGCTCTAACAAACCCAGCATCCCGAGGCCAACAGCCAGGTGTGCCGAATTCGCACACACTGACACACAGAGAAAAACCAGACCAACAACTCACTGCAACAAGTGTTTGCGTGGAAAGCTGTCTGGCAAAAGGGTTTGCTTCCAATGCCACTACAGCAAACGAAGAGGAGATGAGGCAGGAAAGATGGAGAAGCGAGTGGCGCATGGACGGGGCTGAAGGCGCCACAGCTGTGGTGGGAAGAGAAGGGCTGATAGAGGAGCAGGCCATTCATTATGCAGCAGAGGGGAGGATGGCATGCAGCTGCCTGAGGCTTGAGTGGATCCAGCCCCGAAGCAAGCTGCCCAGCCACACTATTTCCTGGGTCTGAACAGCGACAAGATATTCGAGAAAAATGGTCCATTTATTGGATTAAACCTCCTCAAAAGACCTCCATAGTCTGTCCCTCGGCAGAGAACCTTGTTGGGATCAGTGGTCCGCACTACCACTGGAGACCAACAGCATGGACCGTCTCCATGGAAGCACGTGAAAGCCTAGGATCCCAGCTCCCACTCGCAGACTGTGAAGGGCAATGAAGCTATTCCTGCAGCGCTATCAAAGACTACAGACACAGTTGAGAGAGATGAATGTAAAGGACTCTGGGACAACTCCAACCCCCACCCACCCCACTGCCCCCCAAAGGTGACAGCCCCAAGAGAAAGCCATCAAGGACAACTCCTAAGAATACTGTGGTGGTGATGCCAAGGCAGCTCTGGCAGGAGTGCGGGAGACGGCTGGGGCTCCAGGGCACTGGACACTGGGCGTTCAAGCACGCTCCAGTGAGCATGTGAGCAGCATAAAATGGACTTTTTTCCTTCGTTGTTTTAGTGGGGAAGGCGGCCGTGGGAGAGGGGCGGGTGTGTGAGGACTAGGATAGGTTAAGTGCAATAAGGGTGTGTGATGTGAGGTCTCAATCAATACAAATTCAAATATGACCCAGAGAGGGCGGAGTTTCCCACCGCGCACTCTGCAGCCTCCCTGCACTTCTCCCACTGAGTCACTGAGAACCAGCTGCTGCTTTCCTGCCCAGGCCACACAGACAAGGGCAGTTCACCTAGTTACCACGCCCTGCAGCAGGCCTATAAACACAGCTATTAACTGCTCATGATCTAGTCTTCTAAACAAGCCACCTCAGTCTGTTTCTGAGCTTGGTTATCTGTAAGCAGAGGCCTTGGTTTTATTCAGAAGGGCCCCAAAAGAAGCCAATGCTTAAAAACAAAATATTTATTGCCAGGTGTGGGAGTACACACCTTTAATCCTAGCACTGGGGAGGCAGAAGTAGCTGGATCTCTGTGAGTTCTAGGCCAGCGTGATTTACAGAGAGGCCCAGGACAGCCAGGGTTATCTCAAAACAAAACAAAAAGTTGTTGAATAATCTATGACTGTCTAAGACGTCCAAAAGAAATCTTAATATGCTAATCTATCTATATTGGGCTGGATACAGCCCTTGCCATGCAAGCCTGAAGACCTGAATTTAAGCTCTAAGACAACCCCCCCGCCCCCCAAGGAAGGAAGGAAGGAAGGAAGGAAGGAAGGAAGGAAGGAAGGAAAAAAAGGAGGGAAGAAAGGATACAGAAAAGGAAAGGGAAAAAAGAACATGGTTGGGCTGGAGAGCGGGCTTAGTGGTTAAAGCACTGCCTGCTCGTCCAGGGGACCCAGGCTCTATTCCCAGCACCCATACGGAGCTAATAACTATCTGTAACTCCAGTTCCAGGAGATCCAATGCCCTCTTCTGGCCTGTACAGGCAGCAGGCATGCACGTGGTACACAGATAGATCTACAGGCAAAACACTAAGTCTTAAAAAATCAAAGATTAAAAATGTACAGTAGCCGGGATCTGTAATCTCAGAGCTGAGCAGACAGCTGGGCCCCCAGAGGAGCCACATCAGTTTTGCCTTCAGGCCAGTGAGAGACCTTGTCAAAAGCAAAAGCAGAAAGGTAGGCTAGAGATAAAACAATGTGCCACATCTACATGAGGAACAAACTTGGAATCCCAGAACCCACACTTAAAAACGTACATGGGGCTGGAGAGATGGCTCAGCAGTTAAGAGCACTGACTGCTCTTCCAGAGGTCCTGAGTTCAATTCCCAGCAACCACATGGCGGCTCACAACCACCTGTAATGGGATCCGATGCCCTCTTCTGGCCTGCAGATAGAGCACTCAACATAAGTAAACAAATCTTAGTGGTAGGCACTTGTAATCCTAGCAGGCTTACAGTGAGATGAGGCATAAGAAGGAGAATCCATGGAAGCTGGCAGGCCAGGAAGCCTGGCGTATGCATGCTCAACAAGAGACCCCGCCTCACAACAAAATGGAAGGTGAGGAAGGACACCCTAGGATGAGTCTGCATGCCCATGCACCACGAGGGGAGTTCACAAGCAGTACAGCAAACCTGCACTATTACCACGGTCGTCAATGCCATTGCTGGGAGGTCACAAGCCCTCATGGGGAAGCTGCTGCTGTTCCGCTAGAGGGACAAATGTGTTCATCGGCTCCTCCAGACAACTGCTTATGACCATAGAGTGCTGCTGCTGTCAGCTCTGCTAGGGAAGCCTCTTTCTCCAGTGCAGCCATGGCTGCAGAAATCACAGATGATCCACGCACTGACAAGACAGGGCTGTCGACACTCAGTCCTGAGTGCGATGCCTGCATCAGCCCTCCAGGGTGAACTGGATCCGCAGGAGTGTCTGCGGAACTCTAGGCATTCAACACTGAAGACAGAAGGGGGGCGAACACGTGCTCTTGGGTCATACGACCATTCTCAACTACAAGGACACCTAGGAGGCACTTTGTGGAGAGGAGGGAGAATGAAGACAAGTCCACATCAGCCAAAGGGCAGTGTCTACTATGTCAGGGACTGAAGTTCCCATACTGGACAGCTCACAACTCCAGGAGATCCTACATCTCGAACCTCCATGGATACATACATACACACACACACACACACACACACACACACACACACACACAGCCAGGCACATCGGCACACACCTAATCCCAGCACTCAGGAGGCAGAGGCAAGTGGATCTCAAAAAACAAAAACAAACAATATCCCTGGCTGTCCTGGAACTTGCTTGGTAGACCAGGCTGGCCTTGAACTCAGAGATCTTCCTGCCTGTCTCCCAAGCGCTGGGGTTAAAGGTGTGTGCCACCACTGCCACACTATTTCTTTAACATCTACTGATGATCTGAGCCTAACAGTTTGATGGTAGAGTGCATGCCGAGATTGAATAAGCCCCTACGTCCAATGCCCAGCACTGAGGAGACCTTATATAACCACTTTCTGTGTCTTCAAAGAGCATATACGATTGCTGCAGAATTCTACAAAACAAGCCTGCCATACCCAGCAGACACTGAGGCGGGGCCACAGCACAGGGGCAGTCTCTAAGACTGTTACTGACTTTCTACTAGGAAAACCTATACCAGGTCCTCTCTGAGACCATTAACAACAGCTTCAACTCAGTAAGCCATGCTGACATGTAGGTGATGTCTGATACTCTCTCTGAACACACTGCACACCGATGCAATAAAAACAAGAATTCTTTCCATCACTGAGGGAAAGAGGCAGAAAGTGTACAATAGTTATTTCTGTTTGATCTTAAAATACTTCTGAGAAAGAGTGTCTTTGTTTGGGCTTCATTGCTGTGAAGAGACACCATAACCATGGCAACTCCTACAAAGGACAACATTGACTGGGGCTGGCTTACAGTTAGAGGTTCATGGCAGGAAGCATGGCAGCGTGCAGGCAGGCATGGAGCTGGAGGAGCTGAGAGTTCTACATCTCAATCCACAGGCAGCCGATGGCGACTGTGAGCCACACTGGGCATGGATTGAGCATAGGAGACTGGAAAGCCTGTCCAAACAATGACATACTCCCTCCAACAAGGCCACACCTCCTAGTAAATGCCAATCCCTATGGGCCAAACATTCAAACACATGGGTCTATGTGGGACCATTCCTTTTCAAACCCCCCACACCCAGGTGGCCTTCAGCTCATGGTCCTGTATGTGCCCACGATGTCTAACAAGGTAAATGGAAAGTGTCTCAAGTAGCTCAAGCTAGCTTCAAACTCACTATGTAGCCAAGAACCCCAGATTACGTATGGACCCTCCTGCTCCTACCTCCCAAGTGCTGAACTGCAGGTGTGCACTAGGCCCAGTTTTTTTTTACAAAGTGCTGGGATCCAACCCAGGGTTTTGTGCATGATAGGCAAACATTTTACTGACTGAACTCCATTTCCAGCACAAAGAACAGTGATTTTCAAAGATAATTTGCTAAGTGTCACATAAACTTTTACAAAGGCACACTGTGAGACGGGAAACACAGTAATTACTGCGGTTAGTGCCACTACCGGATTTTGTGATGTAAAATGTTACCAACAGCAGAGAGGAATGTTGAGTTATTCATTTCATTTTTCATTTGTTCCCTTATTAATTAAGAGGCAGCCCCTTACTCCTCAGCCCAGGCTGGAGCTCAGAGCGGCTTACACTCACAGCGGTGCTTCTGACTCTGGCTCCTGGTCTCTGTGATTACAGAACTAACTCACCACAGCAAACTCCAGAGACCAGGGAAATCGGATTTTTTTTTTTTTAAACATTTTATATATATGGGTGTTTCGCCTACATGTATGTCTGTCTGTGTATTACATGTGTGCCTGGCACTCTTAGAAGCCAGAAGAGGGCATGAGTTATAGACAGCTGTGAGCCTGTGGGGGCTGGGAATTGAACCCAGATCCTCTGGAAAACCAATGCTCTTAACTTCTGAGCCATCTCTCCAGCCCTGTAACTCATTCTTAATGAGCACAAGCCAATAAAAGCATGTACAGAATTTAGACTAGAAAAAAATACTGTATGTTCTGAGGTACCATAAAAACACATATAAATCATTCACAATGTAAAACTAAGCCTACAGGCTGAGAAAGGGATGTCTTCCTATGGACTGCAGGACATTATCTAGAGACTGACCTGATGGAACAGGGCACCATGCAAAGCCACAAAGGACAAGCCACACACAGGAGACATTTTAGAGCTCAAGTAAGGCACATCTGGTAGACACATAAGAGGATATTTTCTGAGCCAGTACTTCAGAAGAGGCAGGAGGATCTCTATAAGTTCAAGGCCAGTCTGGTGTACATAATGAGTTCTAGGCCAGTGAGAGCTGCATAGTTTTACCATGTATCAAAAATAAAAATGGGGTTAGAGAGACAGCTCAGCAGTTAGGAACCCTGGCTGCTATCCAAGGACCTGGGTTTGGTTCCCAGCACCTACACTGTGGCTCACAGCTGTTTCAACTATGGTTCCAGGGCACCAGACACAAATAGGGTATAGATATACATGTAGGCAAAATAGCCATACAGATAAATACAACTGTTCATAAAACGAATCTGCTGTAACAAACACGAAACATCTTTATGATGGAAAAACTGGTAGTAAAGTGGGCTTCAACCCTATTTAGAGACTTGCCCAAAATAGCTGTTTCTGACAAATGCCTAAGCTGCTTCTGCCCACAGTATTCACACACACTGCTGCTGCCAGGATACAGATACATGATCAGGGCAGCTTCTGCTGCCAGAGCTGTGCACGCTGCACGCCATAGCTGGGTTGATGTCTCTCATCCCCCCCACCCCCTATTCTGGTTAACACTGGCGTTGAGTCTACCTGAGACATGTATGTCTATTCAAGCCTTCCTTCTCCATGTTACTTGTTCAGCAACTTTTGTGGATTTGCCCAAAGAAAACGCATGTCCTGCCCTGCGTGTGTTATTTCCCTAGAAGCAGCACCACAGCCAGAGTGAGCCTTCTCCGTTTCAGTTTCCTCTCCTGGAGGTGGATGGATAGGCCACAGATAACTACCTCGAGGCTGTCAGATTTAAAGACTGTCTAACCTCAGACATCCCTCTCCTTAAAGAACCTCTCTTCAAGCTAAAGGGTACAGAACCAGTAAATCTTTCTTTTTTCTCCATAAAGCACAGTGGAGTCTATCCTGTGCAGTTAGAATGAGGACCCCCTCAGTGGGAGAGTTGAGCCTGAGGCCTTCTAGCCAAGTGCCACCTCAGGATCTACAGTGTGGAGCAGAGTTCACTCACCTTTCAGTCTTCCTGCACCCTGGCCCCCAACCTCTCATCCAGCGTTTGTCCCTAGCCCTCTGGACAGTTCTGTCCCAGCACAAATCAACTGACCACACCAACAAGGCAAACCTTTCCTGAGCCCGCGCCATGCCCTGACAGGCACTTCTCTCTTCAGTGTCTCAGGGCCTCAGGAATAGGAAGAGCTTGGAAGGCTGCTGTCTCACACCCCATCCCAGCACCAGGGAGGCAGAAGATGGTGGGTCTCGGAGTTCAAGGCCAGCCAGAGCTACAAAGACAATTTGTCAAGACAATAGGGAGGGAGAGAGGGAGGGAGGGAAGGAGGAAGGAGGGAAGGAGGGAGGGAGGGAAATCCTTAGTCAACTTCCAACTCCTGGTCTCATACCATGCTCTAGAATCAGTTCCTGAGAGACATCGCCCTCTCCAGCTGCCACAAACTGTGACTAAAGGTGTGAGCCACCATGCCTGGCTTAAAGCCATTGTCTTGAAAGGACCTGAGTCACCTAGAAGACACACCTCTGTGGCAGGCAGCATCCAGAGATGATGAGCTGAGGCTGAAAGACCTTCCAAGAACAGCCCAGACAGAAAGGGGTCCCAGAAGCAGTAGAAGTGAGGCTGCCTGCCGTCTCCTGTGCAGTGAGTCCTCTGAAGCTTCCCGTGTGTGCTCAACACCAGCCACACCGGGAGCATCCAGGCCTCTGGCTCTGGATTGGGACTGCTGAGGTACAGAGCTTCACAGTGTGCTCACCTACCAGTCCTGGTCCTCTGCTTTCCCACGCAGCTACACCCCACTTCCCCAGAGTAAGGACAGCCACTGTGACACCCCACTTCCCCAGTGTAGGGACAGCCACTGTGACACCCCACTTCCCCAGTGTAGGGACAGCCACTGTGACACCCCACTTCCCCAGTGTAGGGACAGCCACTGTGACACCCCACTTCCCCAGTGTAGGGACAGCCACTGTGACAACCCAGTCCTGTGTGAGCCAATCAAACAAAGCCCCTTTGTGTCTCCCCCTCTGCCATACCCCACTCTACCTTCCCCCTGTGCATGGTTGGCTCTCCAGCCCTCTTTAAAGCCCTGAGCACCACCATGGCTTCACCCATGTCAACTGCTGTCTCAACTACTATCACAACTAACATCGCTATCCCACCATGCCTGACAAAATCAAGTTCTAGATTTTCTCTAAAACTAATCGCTCTTCAGAATGTCCATTTTTCCTGTCCCTAGGCTGTGCACACTCTCGGTCTTTGGGACAGCTCTAGGAGACACTAGGTACTGAGTTTGAAGGACAGGCTACGCTGGTATGCGTCAATCTGGGCCTTGGCATCAGTGTCTGTCTGCTTAGCTTCCTCTGGATGCAGGCTCTGTGCACAGAACATTTACTGAGGCAGTGTGCACTCAGCGACTCAGTTTGAGGCATAAAGTCAAAGCACAGAATGTTGTTTTCTGAGGGCTGTTCTGTGGGTGATTTTAGAAGTGTCTGGCTGTGGGAAGAAGGACACTTATCATGTGTATCTCTAGCCAGTCCTTTCCTTAGTCTTCGCTTCTTTTTGAACAAAGTCCATTCCGCCTTCCAGCCTAGAGCTTCCTGCTTTCTCTCGGCAGAGACGGGCCTGGGCAAGAAGGAGAAAAGAGTCTTCTTTACCACACACTTGGACACTTCTAACAGGCTTACAAGAACAAGATACCCAGACCTGTGAATCCATGGCCTGGCTAGCCTAGGATTTTCTCCCTAGAAAATTCCTATTCTCATCTTATTATAGTTTAATTTCTTTATTACATTTTTATTTATTTCATGAGTGCTGGACCAAGCATGCATACAGTGTGCCCACACAAGAGATACAGCTGTGTGTGGAGGTGAGAGAACAACTTTCTGAGTTGGCTGTCCCAGAGGTCCAGCTCTGCTCACCAGGCTTGCAGATAATGGTGACTTTGCCCACTGAGCCATCTCAGCAGACCAGGTGTGTTCGTCTTTAAACTAACCCGACACAACCAGGTGTCCACACCTGCACCACACACTCCCAACACCACCCTGCATTCCAACTCATCCCCAGATTCTTCCAAACCCTGTCAACACCTGCCCAACACACCTGTCTCAGAGTGACCTGTGCCCCGCACACAGACGGAGGCTCCTATGCCACATCCTGCATGTCTGAATCTCCACTAGTTAAGTCTGTCTAGACACCATGGTACACCTTTTCATAACAAAAATTTATTCCTTTTTTGAGGGAAAAAAAAAAGTGTAGCCAGGCGGTGGTGGCGCACACCTTTAATCCCAGCACTTGGGAGGCAGAGGCAGGCGGATTTCTGAGTTCGAGGCCAGCCTGGTCTACAGAGTGAGTTCTAGGACAGCCAGGGCTACACAGAGAAACCCTGTCTCGAAAAACAAAACAAAAGTATAGTTAGTACCTGACAGAAAGGTAATCTCAGACAGTAGCTTAGGAATACTGCAGTCTGCCTCCCAAGAGCTGGGATAAAGATGAGAAGCACCATGAGCAGCTGACACTGCTATACCTAGAGTCTTTCCGGATTATTGTTCTAACGTACTTTATGAATAAAATCTAAATGTTTTGTCTCCTTGGGGTCTTGTTTGCTCTTTGCTTTTGAGATGGTCTATTATGGACAGTCTATGGTGGCTCTAAATTCCTGATTCTCCTGCTTCTATCTCCCAAGTGGCTGCGTGTGTCCCACCTCACCTGCTTCACCTTAGAGCTGAAGGCAGACTCCACATGCTACAGAAACATGGGAGAGCAACACAGGATAGTACATACAAGCTATAAGCCATGCTCAACCCCTCAAGTGACCAAATGAGTCCAGCAACTGAGTCACCTCAGCCATCAGCAGCACAGGAAAGCATTTCCCAGCCACATAAGCATCCAGGGCAAGCACAGGGCCACTTAAGTCCCACACAGAAGGAAAGCACTAATACAAGCTGACTGCTTCCTGGGGCTGAAGGGCTCGCTCGGCAGATACTGAGACTTGTTCCAACAAGGCTGATAACTTGAGTTCGCTCTCCCTAGGACCCACATCATGAAAAGAGAACCAACTCCTGAAAGTTGCCCTGACATGCACGCACATGTCCATACCCCACACTGTAAGAAATATGTATTTTCAAAAGGAGTTTGCTTCTCGACAGTGGTGGCTCATGCCTTTAATCCCAACACTTGGGAGGCAGAGACAACCAGATCTCTGTGAGTTCAATTCAAGGCCAGCCTGTCCTACAGAGCGAGTTCTAGGACTGCCAGGCCTATAGAGAAACCCTGTCTCGAAAACTAAGCAAACCAAAACTTCCAGACTGTCAGCAGAAGGAGAACCCTCCGCTTCAGGCACTGGCCAGCAGGCTTGCGGGTCTGGTACATACGTGTCAGTCCTCCAATAAATCCTTCCTGGTGGCAGTTTAACATCTGATGGAAATCCTGTGTCCTTTACATTATCCAGTAAGATGCAGAGAAGCAGCTATGCCTGGTGGCACATGTCTGTAATCCTAGCACTCAGGACGCTGAAGACAGGAGAACTGACAGGTGCAAGGCCAGCCTGGGCTACATAATGAGTTTGAAGACAAAACTTCCCCGCCCCTGGGGCTACAGCTGGCTCAGCACTTATGCACATGTGCTGCTCTTCCAGAGACCCACGTTTGATTCCAGCACCACATCCTGCAGCTCAGACACCTGCAACTCCAGAGAGAGCTGCCACCTGTGCTCTGTGAGCACCTGCAACAAACCTGTACACACATAACTCAAAATAATAAAAATACAAGTGGAAAAACTCCCTTCTCTCCCCCAACAAAAGTTTACACTATGAGGAACATAAAACCCCACTGGGCTGCTCCTCACCAGCCCTGTCTTTGTCAGGGTTTCTATTCCCGCACAAACATCAGGACCAAGAAGCAAGTTAAGGAGGAAAGGGTTTATTCAGCTTATACTTCCACATCCCTGTTCATCACCAAAGAAGTCAGGACAGGAACTCACATAGGGTAGGAACCTGGAGGCAGGAGCTGATGCAGAGGCCATGGAGGGATGTTACTTACTGGCTTGCTTCTCCTGGCTTGCTCAGCTTGCTTTCTTTAGAATCCAGGGCTACCAGCCCAGGGATGGCACCACCCACAACGGGCCCTCTCCCCTTGATCACTAATTGAGAAAATGCCTTACAGCTGGATCTCATGGAGGCATTTCCTCAACGGTAGCTCCTTTCTCTGTGGTAACTCCAGCTTGTGTCAAGTTGACACAAAACCAGCCAGTACAAGTACCAATCATCTTCTCACTGATGTCTGAGCACACAGTAAGATGGAAGGACCTGTCAGGACACACTACGGCGTGCGTTCCTGGAAGATAACAGCACTTCCAGAGTTTTGGTTATTTGTTCCTTCTTTCTTTCTTTCTTTCTTTTTTTTTTTTTTTTTTTTTTTTTTTTTTTTTTTCGAGACAGGGTTTCTCTGTATAGCCCTGGCTGTCCTGGAACTCACTCTGTAGACCAGGCTGGCCTCGAACTCAGAAATCCGCCTGCCTCTGCCTCCCAAGTGCTGGGATTAAAGGCGTTTATTACACACTAGTTTGGTGGCAGAGACAGACTCTTCAGGCTTATCCATGAATTCACCAAACAGTACCCAGCACCTCTGCACTCTGAGTGCCAAGATAGAGAAGTAACTGTTAAAATAAGTACATAAATAAACAACCAAGTCCCTGTCCTGTAGGCGAGCTTGCACTCTGGAGTGAGCAGGCAGTCAACAAACACACAACATGGAGTGGTCATGGGCCACCAAGGGAAAAGACATCATGGAGCTGCAGTGACAGTGGGCCAGTGTCATTTAACCATGCTGCTTCTTTTTGAGTTTTTACAGACAGGGTTTCTCTGTGTAGCCCTGGAAACCCTGGAATTCACTCTGTAGACCAGACTGGCCTCAGAGATCCACCTGCTTCTGTCTCCTTCCCAAGTGCTGGGATTAAACGTGTGCCCTCCCATGACCCAGCCTTCCTATGCTTACCAATGGTTTGAGAAGATGATGGTCAAGGACCAAATGGAGGGAGTAAGGCTGGTAAATAACATGGGAGAGAGAACTCTGAAGCCAAGTAGCTGGAGAACAGGGAAAGAAGGACCAAGGGCAGAGGCAATGTCAGAGCCACGGCGGGGGCTCAGCAGGCACATAAGGGACATGATCTGACTTCTGGGTTAGAGAGTCATTCTAGCACTGGGGTGGAGGCTAACATGGGAGGAAGGACAGAAGCGGGGAGGCCAGCTAAGCCCTGGCAACAGTCCAGGAAAGAAGCAAGACTGGGCTGGGTTAGGGCAGCAGAGTGAAGGTCAGGGAGAGATGGCTGCAGTTGGGATCCCAGCCAGATTAGATATAAGTATGGAGTAAGGAAAGTCCAGGGTGACCCCAGGGTGTCTAACCTGAGCTTCACAGCTCAGGAGGCTTCTCTTCCTCGGTGTACGAAGTATGGTTTTGCTATAGGAGAGGCAAGTTTGTGTATCTGGCTGTTGGGCATTTTAAGAGTAGAACCAAAATTTGAGTTTGAGGGCTGAGGGTGTATCTCCAGGGTATGTGGAAAAGTGAATGCCAGCACCATGCAGGAGTCCCTAAAGTCAATTTCCAACCCACCCACCCCACTTAAAAAAGAGTTCATTAGGCATGCCTATAATTCCAGCAGAACTTGAGAGGCTGAGGCAGGAGGATCACAAATTCCCAAACAGTCTGAACAACAGTGAAACCCTGTGAAGAAGGAAATAAAATCAACCAGCACCTGAAACTTGAGATGTCTATCAGGTTCCCAAATGGAAACGTGGAGCAGACGGCCGGCCATCAGTCCTGACTTCAGGAGAGTTCAGAGCTAAAAATAGGCTTCTGAAGGCATCAGTGTGAAGCCCCAAGGCTTAAGAAGAAGCTCAACCCCCACCTCTGAAAAAGAAAAGTGCTGGTGTGGGGTGGGTAGGTGGCCACTGCAGGAGGGCAGGCCTACTGGATAGGCAGGCATAACAGACACAGGTAGAAGGCTGGCTCTGTAATCCAAGCAACCCACGGCAGAGTTCTCAAACAATGAGTTTTAAACTGGGTGTGGTGATGGACTCCTGCCATTTTATCTATCTTCAGATTTTAAATCTGAAGCTAGAACTTGGTGATCTGAACCACACAACCATGTCCTTTCTTAAACACACACACACACACACTCTCACTATATATGTATAGACTACATGTATAGACATTGGGGGGTTATATATATGGAGAGAGGGGAGGGAGGGAGGGAGGGAGAGGTGCACACACACAAATGAATGCCTAAGGAGAAGCTTACCTGCTGGTGAACAGCCGTAAGGACCTGAGTTTAATACCCAGAGCCCAGAGTTTTTGTTTTTTTTTGTTTTGTTTTGTTTTGTTTTTTTTAAGAACATGGTGTACAGGTTTATAATCCTAGCACTAGGGAAGTGGAGACAGGTGGCTCTCTGAGCTCGCTGACAGAACAGCTTAACCTTTACCAGTGAGTCCAAGCCAATGAGAGACCCTGTTTCAAAAACAAACAGCAAAATATAAGGTAGACAACAACTGTAACAAATGACCTGTGGCCTACACACATGTAAACACACACATGTAAACACACACACATGTAAACACACACACGTAAACACACACACATGTAAACACACACACATGTAAACACACACACATGTAAACACACACACACGTAAACACACATGTAAACACACACATGTAAACACACACACATGTAAACACACACACACGTAAACACACACACACGGAAACACACACACGTAAACACACACACGTAAACACACACACATGTAAACACACACACACGGAAACACACACGTAAACACACACACATGTAAGCACATACACACACATGTAAGCACACACACACATGTAAACACACACACACATGTAAACACACACACACGTAAACACACACACATATGTAAACACACATATGTAAACACACACACACACATGTAAGCACACACACATGTAAGCACACACACACACGTAAACACACACACACACGTAAACACACACATGTAAGCACACACACATGTAAACACACACGTAAACACACACACACATAAACACACACACATGTAAACACGCACACATGTAAACACGCACACATGTAAACACACACATGTAAGCACACACACACACATGTAAGCACACACACATGTAAACACACACATGTAAGCACACACATGTAAGCACACACATGTAAGCACACACATGTAAACACACACACATGTAAACACACACATGTAAACACACACACGCACGTAAACACACACACGCATGTAAACACACACACGCATGTAAACACACACACACACGTAAACACACACACGTAAACACACACACACGTAAACACACACACGTAAGCACACACACATGTAAACACACACATGTAAACACACACACATGTAAACACACACACATGTAAACACACACATGTAAACACACACACACACATGTAAACACACACACACGTAAACACACACACGTAAACACATACACATGTAAACACACATACATGTAAACACACATGTAAACACACACACGTAAACACACACACGTAAACACACACACGTAAACACACACATGTAAACACGCACACATCTAAACACGCACATTTAATGGTAAATCTGCCCAATCTAGGCATGCAGCATTCATTTGATACTTATTGACTTGTGTTATTCTCTGGACTCCCTATGGGCAAAAGATTTACCACAACACGCACACATCTAAACACGCACACATCTAAACACGCACACATGTAAACACACACATGTAAACACACACATGTAAGCACATACACACACATGTAAGCACACACACACATGTAAACACACATGTAAGCACACACATGTAAGCACACACACATGTAAACACACACACGTAAACACACACATGTAAACACACACACATGTAAACACACATGTAAACACAAACACACGTAAACACACACACACGTAAACACACACACACATGTAAACACACACACACATGTAAACACACACACATGTAAACACACACATGTAAACACACACACGTAAACACACACACGTAAACACACACACATGTAAACACACACACACGTAAACACACACGTAAACACACACACGTAAACACACACACGTAAACACACACACATGTAAACACACACACATGTAAACACACACACACAGTGTCTCTGTCTCTCTCAAGAAACAGAAGTGATAGAACAAATACATTCCTGGCAGGGCACAGTGGCTCACGCCTTTAATCCCAGCACTCCTGCGGCAGAGGCAGGGGGATCTCTGAGGCCAGCCTGGTCTATACAGTGAGTTCCAGGACAGCCATGACAGCACAGCAAAACCATATCTCAAAAGGAAGTACTCCTAAAGAAAGATCTGTCTAACTTGTACCAGGTGATGAAGACAGACATGGGTTGCACACAGTAGATGTGTAACTTGTTATTGAGAAATACGAATCATCTAGAAGCAAAAGTAGGACTAGGGCAGGGAGTTTTAACGGCAGCTGTTGTGATGACGAGCACCTGCCATCGATCCCAGCAGTTGAGAGGCTGGGCAAAGCAGGAGCAACCAGTTCAAGCCCATCCTGGTCTCCTTGCAGAGTTAAGGGGCTATCCTAGACAACACAGTTGAGACCATGTGAAGAAGAAAGACAAACCCAAGAAAACAAGAAAAGACATACAGTATGACCTCAGGCCACACCCACACTGTGGGAAAGCATTAGAGAAAAGCCCCCCTGACTGCTTTAGAGAGAGGAAGAGCAGAAACGCCCCCACTGTAACCTTAGAACAATGTAAAATTGGACACCAGGCAGGACTCCGCCATCTGAGCTGCTGAAGCCCTTTGTTATCTCCTAGGGACTGTCCCAGAGCTTTACTGCCCTCTTCTGAGCTTGCTGGAAGGTGTGGTCTGCAGTGACGTCCTACCCATCCCTCTGGGGGATTTCAGAGACAAACACTCAGGCCACCAGAGTCTACCCACTGAGGATCCCAGATCAGCCCCTCCCCATCGACTAGGTGAGCTCTAGAGTCTGAGAAAACACCACACAGCAACCCACCAGGCAGAGCTGGCACTCACCACGGAATGCCCTTAGGTGGTAAACCTCTCTTTAGAGGGACAAATGGCTGAGGAGTCCTTGGAGAAAGCATCTGAGGTACCCACCAATGACCCCTCCAACTCATATAAAGCCAGGTAGGGCCCTGTCTACAAGCCTCCTACAGTCATGCCAAGTGGAGACAGGAGGATCCCTGAGTGTGAGGCCAGCTAGCCTGGCTTGCCTAGCAGCAAAGAAAGCTTCCCTCAAGATGGTGGAAACAGTACTGATGCGTGGCCTGACCTGGACACCAGGCCCCAGCAGACACAGGCCCCCAGTACTCACACACACAAATACATTAAACACGTTTTAAGAACCACTGAACTCACATTGGCTGCCCTGGCTCTCCCAGGCACTGGAATGTCACCTGGTACCTACTCAGCATCAATGACCTTCTCAGAGGTCAGCATCCATCACTGTCCATTCTAAAGACACTCCTCCGCCCTCCTGGTGGGAGAGCACACATAAGTCCTCCCCTGTCTTATCAGAGGCTCGAGATGAAGAGCTACCTCTCTGGGACAGCTTAGGAGAGTCAACACTGACTATGACAAAGTCGATGTGCATTACCCCATTTCTGAAGGGCATGGCTGATTCAAAAAACATAAAAGTATATTTGTATATTTGCTAATCTTTGAGGAGCCAAGATTTCAATATAAAAACAGAGCTGCAGAGCTAGAGAGATGGCTCAGCAGTTAAGAGCACTGACTGCTCTTTCAAAGGTACTGAGTTCAATTCCCAGCAACCACATGGTGGCTCACAACCATCTGTAATGGGATCCGATGCCCTCTTCTGGTGTGTCTGAAGAGAGTGACAGAGTACTCATACATATACAACAAATAAATAAATCTAAAAGAAAGGAAGGAAGGAAGGAAGGAAGGAAGGAAGGATGGATGGATGGATGGAAGGGAGGAAGGAAGGGAGGAAGGAAGGAAGAGCGAGCTGTGGAGTGTGGGTGTGGCTTAGTGGCAGAGCACTTTGCATAGCATTCGAGCAGCTCTGGGTCCACTCAGCTCTGAAGGAGAGGAGAAAAGAAGGATCTAAGTATTTCAGCTGAGCAGTGCTCCCAGCACTTAAGATGTGGAGGCAGGAAGATCAGGAGTTCAAGACCAGCCCAGGCGGCTCCAATGTTTCAAACAAAACAACTTTCAGCCCAAAACAAAACAAAAAGAAGCACTGAGTTATAAGCTTTCTGTACTGTGCCACCCACGTAAGGTCTTGCCTCTAAATGGGATAAGCATCAGGAAACACTGGGAGGTGGGTATCTCTGTGCCAAGTCCCACAGTAACTGCTCAGCTCTCCAGTCTGCCTGTACTTGTAACGAAGCAGTGATTTCTTCCAAAACACACATTTGCAGTGTTTCTAAAGCACCCCCCACACACACACACAGAGTGACCCTTTCTGAACTAGAGTCTCACATTAAGGTTTACCATGACAAGACTGAGAAACAGATAGAACTAAGTGCGACAGAGCCTTCACAAGCATGAAATTCCACATGTGGGGTCAGGGGGCAGAAGGGGAGGAGGCCAGCTGCCAAGCACAGCAATAATTCAGGGCACCAAGTCACAGCACCTCGGGAACTATGTCAACTCTCACCAACGCCCATTTACAGAAATGTCAGGGGCAGCTAGTAGTATCCATAGGCAGGGGCTTTTTTTTTTTTTTTTAACCTGTTAATTTCAATTTACCAGCAGGAAAAACATCTACAAGTTTGGAAGAAAGACCTCCCCGGCACCGTGTGGCTGGGGAGGCTTTCCTGTGTCTCCGAGCTCTGACCTTGCGTGCTCCCATCTGTTTTCCCCTGACCACAGTGACGCCACCTTCAGTGAGAGCACAGTAACTGTGTTAAGGACTCCTGTCCTGACCTGGATGAGTTCTGGCGCTCACTGCTTGTCAGCTTCCAGGTGCTGAGTGATTTTTGGTCTATTTTTTTTTTTTAAATGTTTTAATCTCTTTCTTCACAATGTATGTTTCTCTCTCTTTCTTTCTTTCTTTCTTTCTTTTTTTTTCTTTTTTTTGAGACAGGGTTTCTCTGTGTAGTCCTGGCTGTTCTGGAACTCACTCTGTAGAACAGGCTGGTCTCGAACTCACAGAAGTCGACCTGCCTCTGCTTCCTGAGTGCTGGGATTAAGGTATGGGCCACCACTGCCCGGTGTATGTTTCTTGACAGTGGCTAATTTTAAAATCAAGGTTTCATTCACACTTACATTACTGCTGCACTGTGCTAGTGACATTCTGTAAATGAGTCTCTTCTGATTAAAGCCATAGTGCCCACTTTAAAAAAAAAAATAAATTAGACCAAATGCCCTCTCTGGTGAGAATTTCATTTTCCCCACAGAGCTAACAGCCAACATTTCAATCTCTGGCGCAGCCACTGAGAACATAGACGTTTCCCTGAACTAACACATCACTTTCCTTCCAGCACAACTATGTAATCTGGGAGTTAAACGGTACCGTAGAGATTATTCTATGGTCCAAAATCCCTCCGGACTGAGACTATCAAAATCCGCTCTGGGTAGACAGGCGCTGATCTGCAAATCCACCTAACAGACGCTGCACCTCACTGGGCTCTTCATGAGAAAGCCTGCTCGTTTCACTGAACAGAACAAGCCCAACAGCAGCCGGGTCTGCTAACATTCTTCTTCTTACCAAACTCTGACTCCAACAGCCACTGAATCTGTCCTTCAAGATTCACCTGACTGTCCTGCTCGTTGACCAATATGCAAAGAGAAATTCAGTTAAGGTAACTCCACCACGGAGCAAATGCTTTAATCCTTATAACAGTTTAAAATCTTAAGCTCAAAAAAAAAAGAAAGAAAGAAAGAAAGAGAAAAAGAAAGAGAAAAAGAAAGAGAAAAAGAAAAAGAAAAAGAAAAAGAAAAAGAAAAAGAAAAAGAAAAACCAAGCCCTAGGCCTGGTGTGACCTGCACAAGGTGGCAATAGGTGGCCAAAACACAGAAGCAAGCATGGACATTAAGGCTGCCGTCGGTCCATTAATAAAACTTTTAGCCAAAATCGGAAAACCTGTCGTTAAGGATCTTAGGTTTCCAGTATTTATTCAAAATACTCACATTCTCACCTCTAGGATGACCTTTTGACAAAAGTACAAAGGTCTTGCTGTACTCCTTCTACTTATAACCGCGGACGGACCTACCCAGTTCTGCAGGGCGTGAGGCATGCTAGTTTTCCTCCCGTTAACAGCCCAGATCCCATCCGACTTCCCACATGATCCTGAAGAGAACAAAGCTTCTAGAACAGCCTTCACCACTGACAGTTACACTTCACGTATTCTAAAGCCCGCTCGCCACTTACAACACGACCTTGCTTACAAACTGCGTCTTTGGGGGACCTTTTGTGAGGAAGGAAAGTAACAAAGTCTTCATTTCCAAAACTCCTGTTTTGCAATCCCTCCACAGCACAAAGAACGCTTTCACTGATTTTCTTCAGGCCGTCATTTCATTTAAATTCCCTCCTCCTTCTCCTCCTCCTCCTAAATATCTCGGGACAGTGATTCCTGGCAGTCCATCCGTCCCTTTCATTAGAGCTTTTCATAACTAACGGGTCAAGTTCCTGTCGCCCATTTCAACACGACGCTCACTGTACTGCAGGCTTGCCACCCCAGCCCACCGCCGAGGACCGGGATAAAACACACTCCGTTTCACTGCTTCATTGTTTTCAAGCTAACTGCCATCTTACACCATGCACACGACAGCAATGTGTCCCCGCAGGCATTTTATGAATTTCCAAAGCAGCTATTCTTTGTGGCAGAGCCGCAAAAATACAACCATGCGCCTTTCCCGAATCTCCCTTCATCGCCACAGAAACGGCTTTGTAAAGCCGGGAAAAAAAAAATTTTTTTTAAGTTCCTTCAGGAAAAAAAAATAGACTCTTAAAATTTTCTATTTTCCTAGCATACCCTACGAGTCATCCTATGGGGCACAGCAGAGAAACGTCGGGAATAAAGATCTTCAGAAATACAGCTCTTGATGTTCGGGAAGTTTTCCGGTCAATAATAATAATAACAATAACGTCAACCGTGTCCAATGCCCTTTCTTTTCAGGCTCCACCGCACGGACTCATCAGCTCAACGTTAGAATCGAACGGCCGGCCCCGGCTTGTCGCTGCCAGGGCTCGCCCGCAGCCACCTCCCCTCCGCCAGCCGCAAGCCTGCGGGAGGGAGCGGCCCTCGGCTCTGCCACAAAGGCCCGTGCACGTGTACCGAGCTGCCGAGCCGCTGCCCGGGCGAACGGAGGCCGGCCCCCGACGGCCCGCCGCAGGGTGGCATCCCCCTGCCTCGGGCCCTCTCCAGTCCCCTCCCCATCCCCCCTCTCCTAAGAAACCCCGTCGGGCGTCCCCGACCCCCCCCCCCGCCCCAGCGCCTCACCTCCTCCTCGCTCTCGCTGCGGAAGCACAGGCACGCGGCCCGCTTCTTGTAGCCGTCGCCGTCGTAGGTGCGAGTCTGGTTCGACTTGAGCTTCATCATCCTCCGGGCCCGGGTGGGGGGTGCCGTGCGGGGCCTCGGAGTCCAGGGAGGGGGAGCCTGCTGCGGACGGCCGCGCGCGCGCGCGCCCCAGGCTCGGTCGAGAGGGCGGGGAGGAGGGTCTGTGTGTCCGCTACACGGCTCCGCGGCGGGACAGCCTCATTGCCCCCGGCCCAGGCCCCGCGCCGCCGTCACGGCCGCCGTCGCCACCGCCGCCGCCCCCTCTACCGCCGCCGCCCCCGACGACGACCGCGCCGCCATTTTGGACGCGCTGCGTCAGCTGCGTAAGGGCACGCGGGCCCGCGGGACGGCCGCGCGTGCGCAGCGCAGACGGCGTTCGGGAATCGCGCCCCGCGCAGAAGAGTGTCTGCCCCGAAGGCCGCGGGGGCTGGCGCGGCCGCTACGCAGACAGCGTAGGACTGGGGACGGCGGAAGCTGGGTGAGGCGTGGCGCGTGGGCGCCACCCGAGACCCCACGGTCCGGGGAGCCTCTGGGCAGAGAGCAGTGACCCGCCCAAGGTCGCCGGGTGAGCCGCCCAGCCTGACCCAAGGTCGCGCTGCTCAGATGACAGCACCAGTCTGCTGTCCCTCGCCGCAGACCGTCAACCTTAGCTGCTGGGGATCAGGAGTGGGGCGGGGCGTGTGTCTGCTCTTAGTGCTCTGTTGATGACTGTCAGGACATGTGTGCATCCTGCAGCCATTTGTGCAAAAAAAAAAGCGAAAGCTGACGCTCAGGGCCACACCACTTGCCTGGCATGCTTGAGGACTGGGTTCGAACCCCAGCACTGCAAGAGAAAATAAAAAAGGAAGGAAGGAAGGAAGAAAGAAAGGTATCCTCTTAAACAGGAGGAGCTTTTAGAAAGGGAGAGACAGAGTGTGCACAACAAAATACCGTTTCTGGCAGTGACTTTACATTGGGATGACCCTCTCGGAGGACGCGAAAATGGGGTACAGCATTCCTGCACCAAAACGGGTGCCATTACTATGTACTACGATAGTCAAGATTTACAAATAAATCACAAAGTATTTATTCGTGTGTGGGGACAGGTATGTGCGCCATGATTGCTTCTGTGAGGTCAGAGGGCAACTTATATGAATTCTTTCCTCCCATCACACAGGATCAGGAGACTGAACTTAAGTGGTCGGGCCTGGCTGCAAATGACCTTACTGGGCCGTCTGACTGTCTCCCATTACCTCTTTTAATCATCTTGTATGTAGTATACTACTCATTAATACTCTAGAGGGGCCCAAGAGATGTGTCAGTCAAAAAAGGTACTGGCCAGGGAGCCTGACAATCTGAGCTAGGTCCCTGGCACCCACATAGTGAAAGGAGACAACCAATTCCCACAAATTGTCTTCAACACCACATCTGGTCTATGACATAGGTGACCACACACATGGTAACTTTTTCAAAAACTAAATGAGGGGGCTGGAGAGATGGCTCAGTGGTTAAGAGCATTGGCTGTTCTTCCAAAGGACCCTGGTTCAATTCCCAGCACCCACATGGCAGCTCACAACTGTCTGTAGCTCCAGTTCCTTCACACAGACATATATATATATGCAGCCAAAAAAACAATAAAATTTTAAAAGTCTGGCTGGAGAGGTGACTTGGGGATAGGAGCACCCAAAAATGTACAAGTGACCTGTAAGCAGGAAGCACTGGACATTATCAGTAACAGCAAAATAGCATGTATGAAACTCTAGATTCCAAATTAACTAGGTAATGGCAGTAATCCAGGCACTGAGGAGATAAAGGCAGGAAGATCAGGAACTCAAGGCCATCCTTAGCCATACAGCAAGTCTGAGGCTAGCCTAGACCACATGAAACCCTGTCCCAAAGGGGAAAGGGATTGGAGGGGGCAGTGGAGAGATGGTTCAGCAGTTAAAAACACTAGTCTTGCAGAAGACCCTGGCCTGGTCCCTAGCACCTATATAAGGTAGGTCACCACCACCTATAACTCCAGTTCCAACACCCTCTGGATTCTGTACACACTGCACACAGGCATTCACACATACACAGGAAATAAACCCTTAAAAACAAACTAGAACCACACCTTTTGATGCTTCTTATGGGTACTCTTCAGAATTTTAGAGCCCCGTTTGACTTATAGCTTCCATACACTTTGCTTCATCCTGGGGCCTTCTCAGTCCCTTGCCGAGCCCAGTGTGGCCTTGGTGGGGACAGAGTGACATGGTTCCTGCCTCTGGGACAGGGCCCTGGTGTGAACCTTCATGAGTGTCAATGACTGCTGGACGTTAGGCTCGTCTGTGTTACAATGTACATACTTTCTAGAGCGGTTACTAGTGGTGGAGGACTCTTGCCCTCTAAGGGATGTCCCTCCCTCCCCATTAACATTAATGACCTAATAACATTAATGATAATTAGAAACATAATAACATTCATGATAATTAGAAACAGCATTAGTCCAGGAGTCGAGGGTGTGGCTGTGTCTCAGCAAAACGGTAAACAGTGGGACCTTCAAGACAGCCCTTAAGGCTACGCAAAAGAGCTCTAAATAGCTGAGTTCAAACATATATAATTTCTCAACTATGCAAACAATAAGGATGCAATATGAAGCATAGGAGGAGCTTCAGGAATCTAAAGGAACAAAAGCAGCTGCACCGAGTGAGCCAACTTGGTAGAAAATCACTAAGGAGATAAAGAGACTTAGGGAGTGGGAGACCCCGCCCGTACAAAGGCAGCCGGATTCCTAAGTTCATGGTCAGCCCAGGACAGAGCAAGGTTAGGTCCAGGCTTGGTGGAAATGGTAATTTCAGAGCAGGAGCCCACCCAGCTAGCTTATTGTCTGTGCTTAACCGAGGCAGACAGGTCTCTGAGAGCTCCTACAAAGTTAAGAGAAAATGTGCACTTGGTGTCTCCAAAGGATCAAAGGGCCGGGTCCCAGGTTGATTCAGAGGATGATCAAATGGAAACTGGAAGTGACTGAATTGAGACGTAAATTAAAAAACTGGGGTTTTGGTCTGTGAGCCGAGCTGGCAGAGAGCTGAGAGCCGAGGCAGTTCTTTAGAGTTTTCTCTAGAGAGCTGGAGTCTCTGGAGAGTGAACACAGCTCTTCAAGAATTTTCTCTAACAGGGTTTCTAGCTTGGTTGGAAGATCCAATAATTTTTTTATAGCAAAAAATTATTGACTTTGGTCAATAAAGTCAATAATTTTCTGACTTTGGTCAGAAAAGCCGAGAGCTATCCGGATAGCTTTTAAATTTTTTACTAGCAGAGAAAGCTGTGTCAACCAGAGAGCTTAGAGAGAAAGAGAGAGGGAGGGAGGGAGGGAGGGAAAAAGAGAGAGAGAGAGACAGAGACAGAGACAGAGACAGAGACAGAGAAAGAAATACAGTCTAGAAAATCATCTCAGCAGAACCTAGGCTGCCAGCTAGGACCCAATGACTTCGGGTCCTCTCTTTTCACAGCTCCCAAATACCCATCCTCTTGGGAACCCCTCTCCGTGCCGAAGCAGGTCCTTGGCAGTCCCTCAGCTCAGTCTCCTCTCCCATTGCATATTTCATCCTCTCTAAAGATGCCCTTTTTCTCACAATGGCCTCTTTGATGTGTCAATCAAGCAGGCGGGGCTTATTTCTCAAGTGGCTGTTGCTCTGGACCCTCGCCATACATTTATCACAGGCAGTTCTGAGGGGCCATGGCCTCTGGGCTCCCACAGGCTGGAACTGCCAAACAAGACCTCTCATCCTTCTCCAGTTCTGTCCTAGCCTCCTCTCCTGAGAGAATGATAGCTTTCCCTCTTTTCTTCCTGACAGTTTCTCAGTGCAGTGCCTCAGTGTGACCACTCGGCGGCCAGAGAGGCTGAGCTGTGTTCCCTTGATTCTGGAGCAAGGGTTTCAACGTTTTGAGACATCTTGTGGTCTGGTTCCCACTCTCAGTGCCCTGGTGGCCTAGACCTGTCATCCAGCACTAGAGTGGTACAGGGAGGATAGCAAGCTCGAGGTCAGCCTGCCAGTGAATCTGGAGACTATTTTTCTCACCTCCATATTAAAGTTTTTTTTATTTTAATGTATTAGCCACAGCATTTAATAGCAGCACTGTGGAGGCCACCCTGGTCTGCACGGTAGATTCTCTCAGAACACACATCTAAAACCCAAACAAGACTTAGTGTTTCTGTATTAGTCTGTCAGCGTGAATGCAGAGGCCAGCATAGGATGCCAGACCCCTTCCTTGAAGCTGTACTTACATCCACTTGTATGCCACACAACATGGCTGCTGTGGTCCAAACTCAGGTCCTGCCACCAAACCATCTCACCAGCCCAGTTAGCTATGTTTTTAACTGGTAAATAGTAAGTATGTACATGTGAGAACAGTGATTTTTTTGTAAATAGAATATGTGAGCAAGTCAACCTAATTAGCACATTCGCTGCCACTACTAGTAACCCTTTCTGGTGGTGACAATATTTGAATATTTAAGTTTATGTGCATTTTGGAGTTCTGCCTGCATGTCTGTCTGTGTGCAGGTGTGGGATCCCCTGGAACTGGTGTTATACAGTTGTGAGCCACCATGTGGGTGCTGGGAACTGAACTGGAGTCCTCTGGAAAAGCAGCCAGTGTTCTGAACCGCTGAGCCATCTCTCCAGCCCCTGAACATTGAATATTTTTTCAAATGTTTACTACATTAACAGGGCAGTAAAGCAAGTGTGGAGGTCAAAGGTCAACTTCCAGCTGGTTCTCTCCTGGCACCAAGTGAACCTGAGGCGAACTGAGAGCCTCGAGCTTGGTGATGAACCACCCAGTCATCTCACTGGCTTTTTGTTATTGGTCTCTTACTGTCTTTAGTCCACCCTCAAGAGACCTCACCCAAGTCTGCCCTGTCCAACTTCACTACCTGACCCCCTGCCCTCAAGTTTTTGTTTTTCGAGACAGGGTTTCTCTGTGTAGCTATGGCTGTCCTGGAACTCAAGAAATCCGCCTGCCTCTGCTTCCCAAGTGCTGGGATTAAAAGCGTGCGCCACTACTGGCTGGCTCAAATTTTTTAAGTTTGAATAACACCTGGGTCTTTGGTGTTATAAAGCAGGTTTTTTGGTTTGGGTTTTGTTTTTGAGATAGGGGTTCTCTGTTCAACTCCTGTTCCAGACCTGTACTGACCATAACCAGGATAGCCTGAGTGCTTAGATTAAAAGGCATTCACCACCAAATCACCTAGGCTTGGGTTTTCTAACCAAGGTGCTTGAGGGCAAACTTAGCATTTGGTTTGGGCAGGATCTCAGCCTAGCCAGGCCACAAACACATCATGTTTGGCCTTTAACTTCTAAATCTGCCTATCCCTTGGTAACTACAGGCATGAGCCAAGGTATTCAGAGCACTTACCCGAGCCCCAAAAAATGACTAGCAAAGGACAATCGTTACCAAGAACAGATCGCTTTACAACCTTGAAGCTTCCCCCGGGCCGTGGGTTACCTTAGATTTTCTAACATCTGATGGCACACACCTATAATCACAGCATAGGAAGGCTGAGATGATAAAGGTTTGGGGGTGATCTAAAACACTGACCATGGTTTTGTTTTGGGTTTTTTTTTTTTGGGGGGGGGGGAGTCTCACCATGTAGACAAATTCACAGACCCCACCTGGCCCTGCCTCCCCAGTGCTGAGACTCCAGGTGTGCACCATCATGCCTTTGCCAAGATCCTGTTTTGTGTTGTTCTTAACTGGTGACGGGGCATGATACAAACTTTTTGTACAAGTTAAAGCAGGATCTGTTTACCGTCTCAAACCCAACTCCTCATTTAGATGAGGCTTACAGAGCCAAAACTGAAAAATAGTGGCATTTTAGTAACAAAAATCTGCTGAGTAAAACTTTCTGGCAACCTAAGGCCAGAAGCCACAGACAAGTTCCCTGAAGAACCCAGGTTACATTATGCCAAGGTAGATGAACTGTGTTTGAAGGGAAGCCAAGGCTGTACAACATGCTGCTGCTGGCCAGCAGGAAGCTCCCAAGGCTTGGCATTCAGGTTCCAAAGCCCAGGGCTTAAAGTTCAACTGTGCACTTAAGACTTACCCACTGCCACCTAGTGGTCCAAACAGCCAAGGGCTACAGGACTGAGGGTAACTTACTGAGACTGGTCACAGGTTTTGGAATGCTGGCCCTGTCCTTACAGATGCAATCTTTCCAGAGATCCAGTTTTTTGTACTGGGTTTCTCTGTGTAGCCCTGGCTGTCCTGGAACTCACTCTGTAGACCAGAAATCTGCCTGCCTCTGCCTCCCAAGTGCTGGGATTAAAGGTGTGCCACCACTGCCCAGCTGAGATCCAGTTCTTAAATCTATATAGGATGCTTTGCCAACCACCCCCAACCCAGGGTAGCCAATGACTTGCAGGTAAATGGGCAAGGTCCCCATGCCCATTCAACCGCAACCAAGCTCCCTTCTGGTACCATAATGGGTTATATGCTGTAGTCCAGTGGGACGCCTCTTGCCTGCTACTCAGATCAAAGTAACATTTTTCTCTCCCCACCCCTCACACCCTAGTTGACACCACTCACTCTTTCCCAAGGTGCTGGGTAAGGACTCCAGCAGCTTACTTTCCAATCCCAGGAATACAAGGATCCAGCCTTAGGAACCTGAGCAGAACTTACCAGGGTTCAAATCCCAGGCCTCTCAGTTCCTACTCTAGTACAGGCCACATGTGAAAGAAAGGGAGGATCAAAAGTTCAAAGCTAGCCGGGCAATGGTGGCGCACGCCTTTAATCCCAGCACTTGGGAGGCAGAGACAGGTGGATTTCTGAGTTCAAGGCCAGCCTGGTCTACAGAATGAGTCCAGGACAGCCAGAGCTACACAGAGAAACCCTGTCTCAAAAAGCCCCCCCCCCTCAAAGCTGCCCTGAAGCTCCTTTCTGTGTGTGGGACCTCCCCCTCCATAATGCAGCACTCAGCATGGCCCATCTGAGGTAGATGCCCCAAACCCTGACTGCTGAGGCACAGCCCCAGCCTGAACCGGCTCTGCAGGGAGGGAAGTGCTAACCTGGCAAGGCCAAGAACAGGACCACCCAGGACACTCCCAAACCAAGTTTCACTCTATTCACACACTGACCCTCGAACCAGCGCCCCCTGTAGGCTACACAACATAAGTGGCCATGTTTTCTTTAAAGTTTATTCAATACATTATCTCCGACTTCACTGAGGTGGCTGACCACGTCCACGACCAAAGCCGCCTCTCTGCAAGACAAAGTACATGTGCATTAGTAGTGGCCGCTTGCTTGGAGGACTTCTAGCTCTTCAGCCTCCTTACAGGAGACATCCCCAAAAGAAAACAGCACCCCAGGTCTACATGTGCCTTTACAGTGGCAACTTAACTCTCCCCATTTTCACAGAGACACCATGATCAAATCTGAAGCAGAGCAATTGTACCCTAGGACCCACAGAATCGCCAGTGTTCAGTTCCAACATCATGAAATAAGCTCAGAGGCTGGGCCCCAGCCGTCAGTATGAGCCTGCCTCAGACAGACACAAGATCTGCAAAAACACACACTGCTCCACTGCAGGACTGACCCCAACATGGTAGGAAGGAGCCATCACACCCACAGAACCCACCAACCCAGGCCAGGCCCAGTGACCCCAGAGAGCAGACAGGAGACACTCACAAACTGGAATTCAGTTGCCGAGCCAGCCCCAGCCTCAGCCTTCTTGTCAGCTCCAGCTGGAAAGAGAAGAGACAGTCAGAGACAGCAAGGACGGACAGACGACACGGTCTCCTCACCAAGCACCTGGGAGTGGGAAACATGGCCTGCCTCGGCCTGCTCAGCTCAGACCCACTTGTCACCTTCCAAACTCCTCAACTGTGCTGCCAGGTGGCAGAGGCAACTCGCCAACCATCCCCTCCTCCAGGAAAGCTGCTCTGACCACCAAGAACCAAACCACACAAGAGGCTCTGGAGACCAGGTATCAGGGAAGGAAAAGGGGTGAGTGGTGTAAAGCTGTATAAAGCATGTTTTAGGTCCCACGCTAAAACAACACTTTAGGGTTGCAGCCAAGTAACATGTTTCTACTGAGTGTAGGTCTACACTCCAACTCAGTCCATATGGGTTGGGTGAGCCAGGACCAGAGCTGCTTCACTAAGTGTCACAACCAGAGACTATTCTGCCCCTTCCCACCACGGGCTGGTGCTGCCTCACTTCTGTCCTTTACCCAGGTCTCTCTCCAGCGTGCCGACTGACCTATGCTCATGCTCACAGCCTCTCCCTCTGCATGAGGATCCCTCAACCAGGACTGTGGAAGGTGTTCAGGCCATGTTCACCTCCAAGCACGGACATCCCGCTAAGGAAAAGTTTGGTCCACACTCCACACCTAGGGCTTCCCTGTATGTCTCTCGAGAACCCAGCTGGCTCTTCTAGGTGTTTAATCCTGACTGCTGTGGACCTGCTTCTCTGACCCACCTGCAGCACCTTCCCCAGTGACTAAACGTGAGCTCAGTGACAAGGGCATCATGGAGGCGTCTGTCCGGCACACGGCAGGCTCAGGGCAAGCATTCTCTCTCAAACTAGATTCCACGGGGTTACAGAGAGCATGGGCTCCTGCTCTCAGAGGGATGTCCCTCAGCTCTACCAACAGTTAGTCCCACGGTGTTCCTCCAATTCCACACCAAGGACCTCTCCTGGCCACCTTGGCAACAAGGACTGCACTCCACCGAGGACTGGCTTAGAGTCTGAGTTTGACCCAGGCAGAGAGGAGATACTCACGGGGCACAGCGCTCCTTCTGTATGTGTCTCTGTCTGCCTCTCCTCTTGTGAATCTTGCAGGCCGTTCACCCTCTGGACCTAAAGAATCCAAATTATATTGTGAGTGCAGGGCAGCAAATGACAAAAGAGAGCAGGGAAAACTGCAGTGCAGCATGCTTCCAGCTCTCTGGAGCCAGACTGTAAAGGAGTATCAATCCTCCAGACCCAGAGCAGTGCCACAAACTTTGATGTCCCCATGGGAACTTTGTCACTACCAGTATTTTGGTTCCTCACATCTTGATTAAAACAGGCCAGGTGGTGGCGGTACACGCCTTTAGTCCAAACACTCAGGAGGCAAAGGCAGATCTTGAGTCTGAGGTTAGCCTGGTCTACAGATTTGAGTTCCAGGATAGCCAGTGCTAACCAGAGAAACACTGTCTCAAAAACCAAATCACAGGAGAAACTGGAACCAAGCAACCAGTGACAATTCCATCCATAAAAGGTGTGAGGAAATGCTGGGAACCTGAACTTGACCCCAGATTTCACAAATATTCGACTTTCAAAGTTGTCCCCGAGCCGCCACAAGACTTCCAGCTTCCCCTGGCCTCTTACACACCTCAAAGGGACTTATTTATTTAGCACATGTTCACTTTAAAATTTTACCTTGAGACAAGGTCTGTTCTGTAGCCCTAGCCTGGCCCTGCTTCCTGAGTGCAGGGATTAATACTGTTACCTGGAAGGCTGGGCGTGGTGGTAAACAGCCTTTAATCTCAGGACTCAGGAAGCAGAGGCAGGCGGATCGGAGTTCAAGGCCAGCCTGATCTACATGCTAAGTTCAAGGCCAGCCAGAGAAACTCTGTCTCAAAATGCCCAAGCTATTGCCACAAATTTGATTTTTATTGACTTATTACACGACTCACAAAATCTCACCGTGTAGACCTGGCTGTCCTGGAATTCAACAAGCATCTAGCAAGTGCTGGGATCAAAGGTATGCACCACCAGACTCCTTGACAAACTTGTTTCCCCCCTAAATGCTAGAACCCCTTAGGTGGTTCTGCACAAGTCCCTGGGCTAAGCCCTCTCCTGTGTTCAGCAATTTCCTTACCCCAGCACCCCAGCCTGCAGCACTACAGAAGTTCAATGGACTGTGAGCCAGAACAGCTCTCAGGAGTCCGGGAAGTTCCAGACAGAAGCATATATCCCCCCCAGGCCGTGCTCATACACAGCTGGCTTCTCCCTCCTACCCATTTCTGTTCCCCTTGACAAGTAAATACACATGGGGAACAGCTCTGCTCTGAGCTCAGCACCACCTCTCTCTGAACAGTGCTGGACCACGCCACAGCCAAACTGTTTAAGCTTAATGTCACCTCACCAGCTTATAGGACGTCCTGCATCCTGACACCACTGTGCCATTGTTAACATTTCTGAGCTCGAAGTGGTGGCACACACCTGTAATAGCCAGCACTCAGGCTGAGGCAGGAGGATCAGAAGTTGTCCAAGGCCCATGTAAGGATCATGGCTCATCAGGGTATCATGAGACCTTTTCTCAAAAACACACAACCAATACCCCCCAAAAAGCCATTTCTGAGGAGGCTCTTGGGCATTCAGAATCCGTACCTTTGGGCCGAGGCCTGCCAGTCTCCGGGCGGCTGCGGCGCAGGGTGGCGGGCACGATCTCCGGAGGTAGGTGCAGGTAATCCCGGAGATACTGGATGCCCTCGTTCGTGAGGTACCAGTAGAAATGTCTCCAAGCAAACTGCTCCTTCACGTAGCCTCGAGACTTGAGAGACTGCAGGACAGAGGCGGACAGACAGCTCAGTCAGCAGCCAGCTCCCCAGGCAAGGCAAACCCCCTTCCATCTGCGTCCTGCTCCATACCTGCATGGCCTTCATCACGTGAAGGTTGGGCACATTCTTGTCTGCCAGCTCGGGGTGTTTGGGCATGTGGACATCCTTCTTGGCGACCATCACGCCCTCCTTAAAAAGGAGTTCGTAGATGGCAATCCGATTCTTCTTAGGCATCAGCATCTGCAAGAAAGACGTGACCGAGAAACTTCATCAGCATGGTGGCCAGGATCCCCACAGTCACAGGGGGAAACTCAAGAGACACCACAGGGACCAGGCCCTCCTCCTTCCACTTCCAACAGTCTGGAAGACGTTAAAGCCAGAGGGTCACAGAAGACACACAGTGGCTGTCACGGCTCACAGCCGAGTGTCTAGGGGGACACACAGACCCTTCTGTCAACCATACTTGGGGCCATCAGAACCAGACGTCGTACCTCGGACAAAATCGGGGGGTTCTTCCTTAAGGAACACAGGGAGGAGCCAGGGAAAGGGCTCCACTTCCTTGGAGGAGGGGGGCAATAAATCAAAGGACTGAGTGCTCCCCTGAAACTCCTCCCCAAAGGTAACGCTTAGATCCTGGAGGGGGGCAGGTAAGGGTGAAGGGGTCTGCCGCGAAGCGATCGCACCCAGGCGGGCGCCGAACCCCCGGCCAGGGCGCTTCCCGCCACACGTGGCCTCCCAACTCCGCTCCTCCTTCCGCCGCCATCGGGACGCCGGTCCTCGTCAGCGGCGTCCCTCGGTCCCAGAGCTGCGTCCCCCCCCAAAGCCCTCTGACAATGGTGAGACAAGCTGCGGGGAGGACGAGAACGGCCTCCGCCTCCCCACCCCGAGGACGCAGGCCGGCCACGGCAGCGCCACGGCCCGGATGGCGGCCGATGGAACCCGGACGCCAGAGGAACTCACCGCGGCGGCTGCAGGGTCCGAGGCGGAGGCTGGAAAGGAAGGGGCGTGCGCGGCGCAGCGTCTCTTCCGGGCTGCGCGGCCCCGCCTCCCCGCAGGACCCGCGCGCCGTCCGGGGTGGCCTCGGCAGTGCCTGAGGAGCGCGGCGGCGCCAGAGCGCATGTGCGAGTCGGCACCCTCTCCACCCCGCCCCCACCCGGAGGATCGGAGCCTGTGCGTAGTACCCCGGGCAGGTGTGCGTGCAGTCGGTCCAGAGTCCCCATTAACCCTGCTTATACTGGGGTAAATTTTAATTAACGCTTCATAAAGTCTCTCAGATAAGAAATGTTACTCATCAGGCGGCGGGGCAGCGTCCAGGCAATACACATCCAAGTAAGACCACCACTAAAAATAATAGTAGTAATAATAATAATAATAAATTTTAAAGGCAGGGCATCATGTGCAGGACAGAGGCAAGCAGATCTCTGTGAGTTCAAGCCCAGCCTGTTGGAAACAGCGAGTTTCCAACAACTCACATTGTTGATTTTAATTTAGATTTCTCCTTTACCTATCTGACTAAACGTTTTATTTATTGTGTTTGTTCGTTTGAAGACAACGGTTCATTCTTGCCTCTGCCTCACAAATGCTGGGGTTGCAGTCGTGCACCTGGTTGATGAGCTGGCTTCTCACCACCATTACCTCAGTAAAACAAGCCGTGTGCACGAAGCCTTGGGTTTGACCCCCAGCACCGACTTAACTGAGCGTGGTGGTGGCAGTGCTGGAGGAAGTCGAGGAACAGGACGCTCTCTCGGGTGGGGAGGACTGCTCTGGAAAATACTCCTGATAGACAGTTTGGCTTTCTCCGTTGTGCTGAAGGTTATTGTCTGTCAGTCAGCACAGAAGACAAACTGGACGCCAAGGGGAGTAGCTTTTCTTCCTCCCTGCAAGCAAGCTGCTTTAACTTCTGTCTTTCCATCCACCCCAGGTCTACAGATACCTGGAGGGAGACTGAGATGGGATGCCACAGTCTGGTCCTGCTCTGTAACCTGGACTGCTCTCAGTCTTGAGATCTCCCAGCCACAGCCTCAAGTGATGAGAAACCAGGTGCGGCTGTAGCCACGTAAGCATCTAAAATAAGGTAGCTTCTGCAGAGCCTGTCCTGTTTTTTTTTTTTTTAGACTGGCCTGGAACTCCCTGTGTAGACAGGCTGGGCTAGAATTCCTAGCTACCCTCTGCTTCTGCCTCCCATGTTGGGTTTATTGGTATGCACAAGCAGCCGCCTACCTTGCATTGCTTTTGTGCCAAGAGCCCCCAAATTTCTGGTGATGTACAATCAGTATCACGGGGTTCACTACAGCTCCAGGGGATCCAACGCCTCTGGAATCTTCACACACACACACCCCTTAAAGAAAGAAATAAAAATAAGTAAACAGGCTGGAGAGATGGCTCAGTGGTTAAGAGCACTGACTATGCCCGGCAGTGGTGGCACACGCCTTCAATCCCAGCACTTGGGAGACAGAGGCAGGCGGATTTCTGAGTTCGAGGCCAGCCTGGTCTACAGAGTGAGTTCCAGGACAGCCAAGGCTACACAGAGAAACCCTGTCTCGAAAAACAAAGAAACAAACAAACAAACAAACAAACAAAAAAAAAGACTGCTCTTCCAGAGGTCCTGAGTTCAATTCCTAGCAACCACACAGTGGCTCACAACCATCTGTAATGGGATCTGATGCCCTCTTCTGGTGTGTCTGAAGACAGCAATGGTGTACTCATACATAATTAAATAAATCTTTTCTAAAAAAAATCTTTAAAAAAAAAAAAAGCAGTTTCTTTCCCTTCACCCTGGGGGCAAAGGGATCACATGATCAGGCTCAATGGTGAGTGTCTTTACCCACACAGCTACTTCAGAAGCACAAGCATTCCAGTTTTATTCAGTGTTGGAGACTGAACCTAGGCCTTCATGCTTGCCAGAGCAAACATATCTACAGTTGGCCTGGTACTTGTCTTCCTTCCTTCCTTCCTTCCTTCCTTATGCACATTGTTATATCACCTGCATATATGTCTACATGAGGGTGTCAGACGGTAGAGTTACAGACAGATGTGAGCTGTCATGTGGGTGCTGGGATTGAACTCAGGACCTCTGGAAGAACAGTCAGGACTCTTAAACACTGAGCCATCTCTCCAGCCCCGTATTTTTTTAAATTGGTGTGCAATATACCAATACACCCCAGAGCATTCTTGGATGGATCAGTCTAGGCCAGTCATTCTTAACCTGTGAGTTGCAACCCTTTTTTGGGGGGTGGGGGAGGGTGTCACATATCAGAAATCCTGTATATCAGATATTTATAGTACAATTCATAACAGTAGCAAAAATACGTTTATGGTTGGGGCCACCACAACATGAGGGGCTGTATTAAAGGGCCAGCCACATCATTAGGATGGTTGAGGACAACTGCTCTAAGCCAACGAACAGAATATGGCCAAATAACTCAGGAATCCCACGCCTAGTCTCTACTCCAGGGACACTCCACCGTGTGTCACAGCTGTGAGCATTTTTTTTTTCTTTTTTCTTTTTTCTTTCTTTTTTTTTTTTTTTGGTTTTTCAAGACAGAGTTTCTCTGTATAGCCTTGGCTGTCCTGGAACTCACTCTGTAGCCCAGGCTGGCCTCGAACTCAGAAATCCGCCTGCCTCTGCCTCCCAAGTGCTGGGATTAAAGGCGTGCGCCACCACCGCCCGGCAGCTGTGAGCATTTTAAGTGCTGTTACCGGCTCCACACACACACCCCCCACCCTGTCCCATGTCCGCTGTATCTCCATTCGCCAACTGATCACAATTCACTGTCACCGATGTCTGACTTCTGTAAATATTGCTATTGAGTCTATTAAAGTCGACCTGGTGGCCCGGATGTAGCTGAACAGCTGAAGTCGGGAACTCAGGGCAGAAGCCAGGGTCTAGGTTCTTGGGCCTCCTAGGGGTCTCCCCAAGCTGGATATAAGTAAAGATGCTTGGTATTGGCTTTCATGTTCCATCCCTTAGTTCTTAGGCCTTTAAATTGGGAACGGAGGTCTGGAGAGATGGCTCAGTGGTTAAGAGCACTGGCTACTCTTCCTGAGGACCTGAGTTTAATTCCCAGCAACCACATGGTGGCTCACAACCATCTGTAATAGGATCTGATGACCTCTTCTGGTGTGTCTGAAGACAGCTACAGTGTGCTCATATAAATAAAAAATAAATAAATCTTAAAAAAAATAAAAATAAAAATAAAATAAAAATAAATAAATTTGGAACGGAAGAAGGCCTTGGGGAGCAGCGCCGCCTATGGGCAGCACCTTGGTGGCGCCACTGGCCCCTGGGGCTTTGCAGGCAGCGCATGCAGACACATACTCTTCCCCCCTTAAACAATAACCCAGATAATGCTCAGCAGACAGCCTGGGTCTCGCCTCTTCGCAATCGCAATCGCCCTTCACACACCTAGAATAGCTTTTCGAGCCTGGAGCGCGTCGCCTCTTCCCACCCACACAGAGGCTCCTAGGAAGAGCCATCTGTGCTGCAAGGCCCCATTAAAGCTCCCAGTGCAGGAGATCCTGGTAGTGGGTAGACAACGCCTGGTGCGCTCCCAACACCAAGCGTTCAACCACGCTTGCTTGCTTGCTTGCGTCGCCTACATCTGGTGCGTTGGATGAGGCTTCGACTCCCCTGCATGGAGTCTGGTGCGGGGACCATGGTCTGGTGGTCCCCTCCACACAGGCAAACCATCCAGGGTTGACCCCGTACCCCTACACACAGGCAGGGTCGACTCCGTAGGGACCACACCTTTACCTGTTTTGGATAGTGCCTCTACCTTAGCCTGCCTCTGTGACTCTCCTCCACTAGATTAAGCCAGCGCCGAGGTGAGAAGGGGAGTCCAGGAAATGTGTGCCGACATACACATATATATACACATATATATAGCCTGTTAGATGTTTTTGTTTTGTCTTGTGTCCTGGGTTCCTTTGGTGAGTGACAATTTTGTATATATGTCTATGGCCTGGGACTGGTCTGGAACTTTCTACGTAGACCACAGCTGGCTTCAAAATGGTGGCCAATCCTCCCTTCCTGCCTCTGCTTCCCAACTGCTGGGAAACAAGGTACGTGCCACCACACCCTGATAAGACCCTATCTCCTCTCCCTAAACTCCTCCAGATAGGTTCTCTCACTTCATAACCCAGGCTGGCCTTGAACTCACAGAGATCCATATGCTTCTTCTGCCATAGTGCTAGCATTAAAGGGCTGGGCCACCGTGCCGAGTCTGGTTGATATTTTTGAGACAACTATTATTACATAGACCAGGCTGGCCTCAAACACATGATCCTCCAGCCTGCCTCCTGGGGTGTGGGGCGGTTACTTCAAGCACATGAGACCACACTTGGCCTTAAAACTGACCATCATGGAACCAGTGAGATGGTCTCAGTGGGTAAGAGCTCTGGCTGCCAGGCCTGACAAAGGAAGAACCAGCAGCAAATTGTCTACACACAATATATACTTGTGTGTGTGTGTGTGTGTGTGTGTGTGTGTGTGTGTGTGTGTGTGTGTGTGAAGTGTGTGCTGGTCCACAGAGGCTATCTCTATTTTTGTTAATTTTTTAATGACCTTTATGAGGGGCTGAACAGATGTCTCATTAGTTAAAAGCACTTGCTGCTCTTCCACGGGACCCAAGTTTAGTTTCCAGCACCCAGTGAGGCTGTTCACAGCTGCCTGTGAAAGCTGAGGCTTTGTGGACCTTCCAGCTCCAGAGGATCCGATACCCTTTTCTGATATCCGTGGGTACCTGCACACATATAGAGTTCAAACACACACACACAGGCACACAGGACACACACAGGCACACAGGTGCGTGCACACACACAGAAATTTTATATCTCCATCTTAGATGCACAATTCAGAGGAACCAAGGACACCAAGCTCCATTTCCAGAACTGTCATGTTGAAAACCAGAGCCCTGTGATACAAGACAGGATGCCAGGCCTTGGGAGTTTGGAGGACAGCAGCACCATGGTTTTCTGGCTGTAACAGCAAGCCAGACCGTCTCGGCAGACACCCTGGGCCTCGGCAGTTTCCACATCTCCCTGTGACTGCATCACTTGAGAGATGGTATGGGCCTACCTCAGTTCTGTAGTAAGTTCTAGACCAGTCTGGGTTCTATGACACCTTGTTTCAAATCTATAAAACAAAATAAACAAACAAAACCCTCAATCTAAAACAGAACTTGGAAAGATCTGGGTGTGTGGAGTAGTAGCTGGGGCTGGAGATGGAGAATTTTAGGCCAGCCTGGGCTACAAGGAGACATGGCCCCCTCATCAAAAAGCAAAAACCTAACGGAGGCATCTTTCCCCCGTTTTATTAACCAGAAGCAAACCACGGTCCCGCCCATGCTCAAGACGAATTTTCCAAATGCCTAGCACAGGTCACTTAGAGCTGGAGGCTGATTTTGTGAGACAGGATCTCATTATATAGACTGACTAGGTTGGCCTTGAACTCAAGGAGATTCACCTGCCTCAGCCTCCTGAGTGCTGAGATTAAAGGAATGAGCCACCACACCCAGGTACCGCTCTGTGGTTTTTGAGGGAGGGTTCATGTATACCAGATCTGACTTGAACTCACCCAAGGATGACACCCTCCAGTTGTCTTTACACAGGTAGTTATTGGTGCGTTCACACGAGAGTGTGGTCCTCTTCCCTCTGGAAGCTTCTACTGGACTAGAAGGAAGTTCTCATCACTGAACAGTGTGTTGCCAGTAGGGGAGAGAGGCCTTGTTGGGGGCTCCAAGCTGAGGCTTTGTGGACCTTCCAGCCTAGCCTACCACCAGCTCAGAGAGTATCTGAGGTGGCAGAGGATCTCTCTCTCTCTCTCTCTCTCTCTCTCTCTCTCTCTCTCTCTTTCTCTCTCTCTCTCTCACACACACACACACACACACACAACTTTTGAGACAGAATCCATTGGAACCAGGGTTGGCCTTGAACTCTTGAACTCTGAGAATGGCCTTGTTCGTGATCCTCCTGCCTCTGCTTCTCAAGTGTTCAGATTACGGGCGGGATGTCAATCACCCCGGCATTAACCGCCTTTCGGTGGCACCTGAATGCCACTATTGGCTGATTCCAATCTGGTGTAGTCCTTATTAGGCATCAGGGTGGGTCCAGTGGGGGCTTTACAGATGGCCAGCCAATCTCTGGCTGGATCCTGTCCATCCTCCAGAACACAGTGAACCGATTCACCTTGTACCTTGTAGTTTCTGATTCAGATTTTCCATATGAAAAGAGATTATCATTTTTTTCCTCTCTGTCTTTCTTTGTTTGCTTTTCTTTTTTCTTTTCTCTCTCTCTCTCTCTTTTTTTTTTTTCGAGACAGGGTTTCTCTGTGTAGCCCTGGCTGTCCTGGAACTCACTCTGTAGACCAGGCTGGCCTTGAACTCAGAAATCCACCTGCCTCTGCCTCCCAAGTGCTGGGATTAAAGGCGTGCGCCACCACCGCCCAGCCTTTTTTTAATTAATTAATTAATTTTTATTTATATGAGTACACTGCAGGTGTCTTCAGACACACCAGAAGAGGGCAACAGATCCCATTACAGATGGTTGTGAGCTGCCATGTGGTGGCTGGGAACTGAACTCAGGACGTCTGGCAGAGCAGTCAGTGCTCTTAACCACTGAGCCATCTCTCCAGCCCTTTTGTTTGCTTTTTTGAAACAGAGCCTCAGTGTGTAGCTCTGGTTTCCCTGAGACTTGCTATGTAGACCAGGCTGGCCACCAACTCACAGCGATCCTCCTGCTTCCCAGGTACTCCGATTAAGGCGGGCATGTGCTTCTGTGCCTGGTGTTTGTTTATAAAGTTTAAGACAGGGTCTCATGTAGATCTATTATTATTATCATTGTTATTAGTATGTAGCCCAGGCTGGCTCACACTTGGTATGCAGTCAAGACACTTTTGAATTTCTGATTCTCCTGTCTTACCTCCCAGATTCTGAGGCTTCAGACATGTACCATCACATGCAGTTAATGTGGTACTGGGGTTCTGGGTGCTTCAAACCCAGGGCCTCATGGCTGAAATCCTGATCCTCTCAGTCCTACCTTCCACATGCTGATAGACAGGCCTGTGCCATCTCACCATCGCCTGGTTTCCCTGTGGTTGTGAGTGGTTTGTCCTCAGCCCCTTATGTTATGGGCTTCACTGGTCACCCAGGGTAAAGCTTGTCTGTCATGTCTGGGTGACCCTACAGATACTCTCTGAGCTGGTGGTAGGCTAGGCTGGAAGGTCCACAAAGCCTCAGCTTGGAGCCCCCAAACAAGGCCTCTCTCCCCTACTGGCAACACACTGTTCAGTGATGGGGGCTTCCTTCTAGTCCAATAGAAGCTTCCAGAGGGAAGCAAAGCAGGAGCTGTCTGCCTTATGTCAGAGCAAGTCTGGAGACCCACTGGGACTCAAGAAGAGGAATGCAGGTTGTATTCTGATGAGCAGAGTGGCAGGGGCCATTGCCATTCTCGAAGATTCCAGATCAGGCTGGTGAAATAGAGAGCGGCAGAGCCTGTTTCCAGACTGGGCAGGGCAGCTTGGACACATGGGTGAAGGACAAGAACACACACACACATGTATATACACACATACATATACACACATGCATATATATACACATACAAATATACACACATATACACACATACACATATATGTACATATACACACATACATATACATACATATATACACATACACACATGTTGTGTTGTAGTTTTGGGTTGAATGTGTGTGTCCCGTGTTTGCCCCCTCCCCCCCGCCCCCCGCCACGGGGCTAGGGTCGCTCGTGGAGGACAGAGGCAGGATGCAGGAAGTTGAGTGTGCTCTTCCCACTCAGCGCTGGGTGGGTACCAGGCTATGTGAAGCCCTGGGACCCCGCTCAGGGGTAGGGAGTGCAGTCTGAGGTCCCATGGGGAGCCAGAGGTTTGGAGGTCCCTAGGCCAAAAGGCAGCTGGGGACCAGCTGGCTCTTGGGCTCTTGGGCCCCTAGGCACCACTAGGGGGCCGCAGAAGGGCTGAGAATGAAGTGGGGGGCGTAATTGGCCCCGAAGTGGAAGGGGAGAAAGGGAGAGAGACTCCGGCTGCCTCCTGCAGGGATGAGAGTTCTTGGTCTTGGTCACATCAGCTAGCTTGGCTTGGCTTAGCCTCAGCTTGCTCGCTTGGGCTGGTGCTCTCCGTGGCTGGGAACATTGAGAGTTCTGCAGGAGATTAGATTTCTGCTCTGTAGATGAAGGCCTGCTCCACTGTTCCCCACGGTGGGTCCCAGAGAAACAGTCCATGGTCTTAAGATGTTTATTGTCATGGTGGAAAGTAGATGAAAATTATGCCCCAGTTTCCTCAGGGCGGGCCTGAGGAGGAGGGAGGAGGGTCTGGGAAGGAAAGTTTAATTGATTCATTAATATGGAGATCTGTCTTGAGGCTCTGTGGCCTGTAGTCGCACCCTCTACCTGTGGTGGGGCTAGGGGGTGTTGTCCTGCATGACTGAAAGACACAGATCTATGGAGGTCTGTGGCCTCATGTCAGGAGCCTGGAGTCTGTGAGCATAGCGAAATGCATGCTGTCCCTTAGGGTCACCTGCATCCCACCTGGGGCCCCTCAGGATCACCTGGGGTCTCTGGCAGTTTCCAGCTGGTGCTCGACCAGAAACCAGGCTGTCCTTCATGGTCCTACACACACATACACATACATGTACACACACGTACACACATATACACATACACTTACATATATACACATACATATATACACATATACGCATGCATATACACACATACATGTACACACATGTGCATATACAAACATATATACACATACACACATACATATACACATATATACATACATATACACACATACATATGCACACATACATACATACATATACACACACATATATACATACATATACACACATACAGACACACACAGATATATACACAAACATATACACACATACACACATACATATGCACACATACATACATACATATATACACATGCAGACATATACATATATACACATATTCACATACATAAACACACATGCACACATATCTATACACAAAAATGCACACATATGCATACATACCTACACACACACACACACACACACACACACACATCACTTAAAAAAACAAAAAAGATTCCAGCTTAGGCTTGCCCAACCCAGAGCCCATGCAACTGCCATCTCCGTGGCTCCGGACACTTGGCAGTGATGTCAACAAGGGGTGGGTGGGGAGGAGGAGTCCCATTGCCCCAATCCTACCCAGGCAGACAGTTGCTCTGTGGCTCCTAGGAACTCCAGCACAGGCAGCCAAGGTGGTAGCAAGGAATTAGCTCTCCTCCGGCTCCCCCACCCCCTTCACTGTCAGGCCTCCCTGGGCTGCCAGGACATATGGCCCTTCCAGGGGAAGTCAAGCCGGGAGCTTTGCCAGTGAGGGCCAGATGGAGCAGCAAGAAATCACAAATCAGCTCACGGACAGCACCATAAATACTACTCGTGGGTGGGCACAGCTCTGAAGACGCATTTCACAGCTCTGGAGTGCTGGGGCTGGCTCCCTCTGCCTCTGACCTGGAAACACTCCTCTCTCTAAGATAACAACCCCCTGGTACTCACACAACACAGGCTGGGGACAGACCGAGTGGGAGACAGATGAACCCACGTGTCAGGTCACTTTAAAAGCCATTCGAGATCTGGGGATGTGGCTCATCTGGTGGGGTGTTACGAGGCTCCTGTTGGAAGCCCCCAGAACCACAGTGCCCTGTACACTTAACATGGTGGCTCACACCTGCAGCCCCAGCATTTGGGAGGTAGAGATGGGGGCGGGGGGCGGGGGGGTGGTGGAGAGCAGGCTTCTAAGTCTTTTTGGCTATGTATCAAGTTATAAACAAACAAACAAACAATGTGAACCCCTGAAGGGGTTCTTCTACCCCACATCGATGTGCCCAGGGCGTGGGGCTTTTAGGCAGCTGTGGGGGACTAAGACAAGCTGCCCCGTGGAGCCTTGTCATTCGCTGGATAAAGGACAGTGTGTTCTGCTCTCCTGCCTCAGCTCTTTTTTCTTTTCTTTTTTTTCTTTTTTCTTGTCTTTTTTCTGAGCTGCTGCAATGCCAGCCAGGCTGTTGACATGGCTTCTCCACTTCTCCAGTCACAGAAGTGGCTTCCTGTAACCAGGGGATGGGCTCTGAGCCTCTCCCAGACGGCTTCTGTGCTTTATCACATCAAGGTGAAGATTAAACTATTTCAGTTTGTTTATTTATTTATTGATTGAGGCAGTGTCTCACTGTGTAACCCTGTGTAGCCCTGGCTGGTCTGGAACTCACTACGTAGCCTAGGTTAACCTTCAACTCCAAAAGACATTCCTTCCTCTGCTTCCCAAATGCATTCGTTGTTCTTCTGAGACAGGGAGGGTTTCTCTGGGTAGACCAAGCAGGCCAGGAACTCACAGAGAGCAGCCTCCCTCTGCCTACGGAGTGCTGGGATTAAGGGCGTGAGACACACAGTGGTGTCTCACCACTGCCAGGCTTGATTTTTTTCTTTTCTTTTCTTTTTTTCTTTTTTTTTTTTTTTTTTAGATAGAGTCTCACCCTGTTCATGCTAACCTGAAACTCACACTATTGCCCAGGCTGGTCTTGAACTCACTGCATGTCTGCCTCTGCTTCCCAAGTGCTAGAATAACAGGCCCACGTCACTATTCCTGACCCTGCCTCTGGTCGGGTCCCACGTGCATCCTAACCCTCAGCAGGAAGGGGACTTCCGCTCATTGGGGGGGGCGCAGAGCCTTACGTGAAGACTTATGATCTGGGGGTGGCGGAGCTTCGGAGCACCGAGCCACCCTCACTTCCGTGTTCATCTCCAATTATGACACTTCATTACGTTAGCCTGAACTAGGAAACGTCTTCAAGCTGACCCTCAACGTGCAGCTAGAGTCTGGTGTGACAACACAGCCTCCATCTTAGATTTTTGGGGGCTGGTGCAGTGTTGGGAGCTGACTTTAGTAGAAAGCGGCTAGATCAACTTTGCAGCCATCTGGAACTATATACCCTGATGAAAGACTTGGTTGTCAAAAGCCTATAACAGCTGAAGCACACTCTGATAAATAGTTTATCCCACATAGCTTGTTTTGCTGTTTAGTGACCTCAGCTGTATGGTGCATGTGGTAAAGTGTTTCACCTGTGTTCTCCTGCTTGTGTATATAAATACCTCAGAATTCCCTTCAATAAGAGAGACTTGATCACACCCTGTCTTGTCTTCATTCTTCGAATCTCCTGCCCCTGCAGCCCCACGCTCTCTCTTGACCAGAGCACTTAGCCCCAAAGCGTTGAGGAAGAGTAAAGGTTACCAACAGTGCAGGAGAATTTTGATTTCCTGGCCAGGATGGGTTACATTCTAAGGCTCTGTCTCAAAACAAACTAAAACATATGCGTGCACGTGCACACCAGTGCGCGCGTGCGCACACACACTTGCATAGATACATGCACACACCACACACAGGCACACCTACCACCCCCACCTCCCCCCTTAATCCCACTCCCCCACCCTCACTACACACAGGGTGACTTTTAAAAATGGCAGACTTGGCTAGGCTTGGTGGCACATGCCCGTAATCCCCAAACTTGGGAGGTGGAAGCAGGACGGTCAAGGGGTCAAGGGCAGCTTTTGGTACATGGCGAGCTTGAGGTCAGCTTGGACTGCATGAGACTCTGCCCTCCATCCGTGCAAGTACCATCCAGGCTCGAACTTGCTTAGCTTCTGAGATCATACGAGATCAGGTGTATTCAACGCGGCATGGCCACAGACTCAAGAACTTGTCTTAAAACTACGACAGAAAACTAGGGCCAGCGGGATTGAGCATTGGCTGCTCTTCCAGAGAACCTAAAGTCAATTGACAGGACACACAGGGCGAGGCACAGCTAGCTACCTGTAATGATAATTCCGGGCTATCTGCCGCCCTCTTCTGGCCTCCATGGGTACTGCAGGCACATGGTGCTCGGGTATATGCAGACAAAACATCCATATACACAAAATAACAATGGATACTTCTTGAGAACCAGTTGTTGCTTCGGTTTAGACTGTGTTACACAGGAACAGGGATCCCATTCCCTTGTTGTGTGCCTTGATGGCGGGGCGCGCGGTGGGGGGGGGGGGAACATGCTGAAAGGCTTAGACTGGGAAACACAGGTTCCATGGTGGAGAATAGAGGAGGAGCCAGGGAGGGCAGCGGCTCGGCTCCGTTTCTACCGGAGGGTTGGGCTCTGGGAGCTGCAGGTCAAGATGGCCTCTGTGTTTAAGTTGTAAAGTCTGTTCTTGGCCTCTTGAGTCCAAAGGGGGCTGGGGACTCAGCTTCAGAACATCGCTGCTTTGGCTGGGTTTGCATCAGCCAGCTCAGGGACATCCCCCCCCCCCCTACTTTGAGCTCTGAGACTCCACTAAACACTTGCTGTAGCTCTGGGACCACAGGCTGGACCTAAGAGTGCACACCTGCCTTCTAGCACTTGGGAGATAAAGGCAGGAGGGGCAGGCGTTCAGAGTCACGTGAGCTGCCGAGCACTTAGCTGGAAGGGTGTGCAGCGGTAATGTCTCAGGCCTGGTTCTAACTGACACTTCTTCAAGCGGCCTCACACGGTGATGGTCTCTGTTGTTGCAGGTGGTTCTCACTAAGGGATACTGATTCAAGGTGTCAGGGACCAAGGTCATCTCAGGAGTTCACTTGAAGCGGCTCCCTGGTCTGCAGAGACTTCTCTGAGATCGGCCCCAACTATGCCAGACAGTAAGGCTGGGGGCTCAGGTGGTGGGATGTCTGATTAGGTCTCAGAGCTTTGGAGAACTATTGGGGACTCTTGTCCTTGAGCCTTCTGCTGTTGCCTCCGTGGCTTGCCTTCCTGGTTTGAATTCAAGATCAGTGGGGTAGGACAGGCTGTGCTCCTAAACCCGGCCCTGGTTCACTCTGCTCCTGCCTCTGGTCTTTCTGCTGCAGGTAGGGTCCAATGAACAGGACGGACTGGGTAGACTGAAGGACACAGGACAGAGTAAGGGACACAGGACATGTTGCCACTTAGGAGAACCGCATGTATTTTGGTCAGAGACCAAGACAGAAGCCAGAGACAAAGAAGGAACTCATCCTTGGTGGAAAACACCAGTCACTCCTTTCCAGCCACGCCCCCACTCCACCCCAACCAGAGAATGAGCCTGGCCTTTAGAATCAGAGAATCCTGCAGGGAGAGCTGAGCTGTCTCCACCCTGTCTGTGAGCGGCTCTCCTGCCTGCTGTACCCACAGTCCTCTGGTGACCAGCCAAGCTGCCGCTGGCAAGAGCTTTTGATTGTTTACTGAGGTCATTTTGATATTGTATTGATGGCATCCTTGTGACCTCCCTTATAAAGAACACAGTCTGTTATTCACCCTGTTTTGTCGTTGTTGGGTTTGTTTTGTTTCTGAAATGGAGTCTCACTATGTAGCCTTGTCCGGAATGAACCGGCTTTGTAGAACAGGCTGGCTTCAGACTCAGAGAAATCCACTCGCTCCGCCTCCCTGCCTCTGGAATCAGTCCTGTACCAGCACACTAGCCCTGCCTGTCGTGTTTTGAGATAAGATCACATCCTAGGCGTACATGGTACACAGGTGTACATGCAGGCAAAGCACCCACACAGAGAAAATAAACCATCACCCCAGACTGGAGCCTGGGGGGGGGGGGGTGTGTGGCTCAGCCAGTAAGGCGCTTACCGTAGTACAAGCATGAGGATCGAACCCATGTGAAACTTCCAGGTGTGGTGGCCACATCCTTGTCATCCCTGTCCTGAGGGGACAGACAGTCACTAGCCAGCCAACCTGGCCCAGTCAGTTAGCGCCAGATTTAGTGAGACCCTATCGCAAAGACTGAAGAGGAAAGTAGTGGAGAAAGTCACCCGCCATAAGCCTTCACATACCGAGCCACACACCATACATGTGTACACATAGACTGTACTCATATGTACACACACACACTCACTCATATACATACACACATATACACATACACACTCACACACATATACTCTCTCTCTCTCTCTCTCTCTCTCTCTCTCTCTCACACACACACACACTCTCTTGAAAGTCAAAACAAAAGACCAAAAAACAAGAAAAAGCAGAGAAGCAGAGAACAGTTAGGGGTGCTAGGGGTTTGCACGCTGAGCCCCGAAGCAGTGTCTGCAGTGTCTTCGGTGAGTGTGTATACGAGTGAGTATGTGTGTATGTGTGTGTGTGTGTGTGTGTGCATATGAATACAGTCTACATGTACTCATGTATGGGGGTGTGTATGTGTGTGTGTAAACCCCATCTTCTCCCGACAGGGTTTGATTTGGAGGAGGAAGCTGCTGACAGGCGTGGATCAGAGAGAGACTGAACTCTATAGTTGAACAGGAGAACAGGGCTTGAGACTCACTGCTGTCCCCAGACCTCTGGGCAAGTCACCTTTGGTCTGACTACGATTGGTCCGGGGCGTGGCACCGTTAGGAGGTGTGGCCTTGTTGGAGGAAGTGTGTCACTGTGGGGGTGGGCTTTGAGATACTTCTCCTAGCTTCCTGGAAGCTGGTCTCTCCTGGTTGACTTCAAATCAAGATGCAGAACTCTCAGCTTGTCCAGCGCCATGTCTGCCTGCATGCTGCCTTGCTTCCTGCTATAAATGGACTGAACCTCTAGTTTTTAGGTCAGCTCCAGTTAAATGTTTGCCTTAATAAGGGTTGCCTTGGTCATGGTGTCTCTTCACAGCAATAAAACCCTAAGACATCACTCAACCCCTTGTAGCCAAGAACAAGGGTGTTTGACTAAATGTGACCTCTGTGGTCACAAGATGCAGGTCTGGAAGAACAGGCTTGGGTTCAAGAAAACTCAGACAGTTTTCTTATCAAAATGATATGGGTTTCAAAGTAGTATCGGGTGTAATGGTTAGTCATTTGGGGGGGGGGGGGGAGGGAGACAAGGGCTCTCTTTGTAGCCCTGGCTGTCCTGGAATTCACTCTGTAGACCAGGCTGGTCTTGAACTCACAGAGATCCGCTTACCTCTGCTTCCTGAGTGCTGGGATTAGAGGCCAGGTGTGCCACCGCGCCAGGCAAGACCCTGTCTCACGTATAACATTGAAAGGAAACACCACCTGGGAGAGCTGGAGACACAGTTCTGTGGTAATGCACCAGGTTGGTGAGGCATGGGGCACAGCTCTGTGGCTGGGGTAACACAGTGGGCAGGGCTCAGTGGCCGGGTTGGTAAGGCACATGGCTAGCATGCAGGAGCCCTGGGCTTGATCCCAGCACAGCAGAGACGGGGGTGGGTGGGGTGGGGTGGGGTAATATGTGCATAACTGTAATCGTCGTGCTGCAGAGAAGTGGGAGGGTCAGAGGTTCCTCAGAATCAGAGCATGTTCAAGGATATCCTGTGCTACATAAGACTCTGTTAAAGCAGCAAAGTTGAGTGAGAGGGCTGAGTGGGGCAAACCCCTGGTGGGTCTGCTTCTAGGTCCATTAATTAAAACGAGAAGACCCAGGCTGGACGTGGGCATGCTGCCCAGTAAGCATGACATCAGAGTGAGGGACATTAGACAGAGAGACCCGAGTCAGGCTTGGTGGTGCACGCCTTTGATCCCAGCACTAGGGAAGCAGAGGCAAGCAGTGTTCTGTGAGTTCAAGGCCAGCCTGGTTTACATAGTGAGTTCCAGAACATCCAGCTCTACATAGAGAGATCCTGTTTTGTTTTGTTTTGTTTTGAGAAAAGGCTCAACAGTACGGGGATTTGTAGCCACCCAGGGCTGGTACGACAAATGTGTTCCTGCTGCCAATACACTCTTCGTGGCTTCAGGCCCAAGGCGATAGATCCAGCTGACCTCAGTTTCAACGTCCATGAGTCAAAATAAACCCTCTCTCCTTTGAAATGGGTTCTCTCGGGTGTTTGACACAGAGAGAAAAGACTAACTAACACATTAGTCAAAACCCTTGATCCTCCTGTCTCAGTCTTTGAGCTCTGAGATTACAGGTGGGCATCACTACGTCAACACTAAGTGTTCAGGTTAAGAGCAGGTGGAGGGGGGAGCTAAGCTGCTAAGGGAGCTTGCAGCCAAGCTTAACAACCTGAGTTTGATCCCCAGGACCCCTATGGTAGATGGAGAGATCAATTCTCAAAAGTTAGCCTCCAATCTCTAGGCACCCTACTACCCCCTCCCTGGCACAAGTAAACAAATGAAGAACAGGGTAGTGAGTAAGGGTAAAGGTGACTGCTGCCCAGAGGGACAGCCTGAGGGACCCGAGTTTGAATCCAGGAGACCCCATAAAGTTAGATAGAGAACCAACTCTACGATATTGTCCTCTGACCCCACCCCCGACACACACCGATAATAATAATAATTTTAAAAACAATAGGGGCTGGAGAGATGGCTCTTGGGGAGGACCCAGGCTCAGTTCCCAGCACCACTTGGTGGTGGCTCGCAACTGTAACAGCTCCAGAGGAGTAGAGCACTGTCACTGAGGCAGTGGAGGCAGGAGGATGAGTTTAACGCTATCTTCAGCTTCATAGCGAGTCCAGGCAGTTGGGGATACTACCGAAGACCTTGACTAAAAAGCATAAATCTAAACCCAAACCAACCAAACAGCGCCCTTCGGCTGCTTAGGAATTCCGCTTGTAGTTAAGGTACCATACCACTAGGTGGCGAGAGTGTCCAGTCCATAGCCACAGGACCACAAAGACGTCGAGCCCTCCGGCTTGGAGTAAGCATCTAGTCCAGTCTGCTTTTTCTTTCTAACCGCGGAGCTGAACTCAGTCCTGGATTGGAATCGCAGCTCTAATGCTCTCCAGCTGTGTGACATCACACAGCCTACCTAACCTCTCTGGTCTCCGTGTTCCAGCCTGTAACATGATGATGGTCCGTAATCACAACGTCCCCATGGTTCCCCATGCTTCACATTCAGAAAGAACCTGGTACTGGAAAGGCGCTGTTTGTCTGTGTGTCCTGGGTAAACTGTCTCCAGGGTCCAAAATCTGGGCACCCCTTAAAGGTTAATGCAGGAGTGTGGTTTCCAGCCGAGTCGGAGGCAGAGAAACTCACCATTGCAAGCCTCTGGACACCTGGTCTCAGGGCTCAAGGTGCGGCTGGCAATAGTCCCTGTCCACCAGGTAGGTGACTGGCACTGTCCGAGAACTTGAAGCCAGCTGACGGCGGCATGAGGAGAGAGCGAGCCGAGAGGCTCTCCCTCAGCATTGCCGGTTCCCACGTCGTGTTGCTGCTGAAAGGGAGCTTAGAAAAGAAAACCCTATCCTGGGCAGCCGAGACCCAGACAGTCAGATTCCCAGCCTCCAAACCGGCTGCAGCGACCCAATCAGAGCTCAGAGATCTGTTTATAGCCACAGCTCTGTCACTGAGGTGCTGTGTGACCTGGAACGAGTCTCTTTCACTCTCTGGGCTTCAGAATCCCCATCTACCCAAAGTGGGATAGATCCCTGGCCTTCCTTCCCAACCAAAGGTGTGGTAAGAACAGGGGTGGTTGCCTGGTGGGTGTGGTGAGTCCGTACTCTGCCCGTTGAGCATGCGCAGAAGCCTCAGCAAGTAAAGGCGGTTGCTGCAGAAGCCTGGTGGTCTGAATTCAATCCCGGGTCCCATCTGGAGGAAGAACACTGACTCCCAAAAGTTATCTTCTGCTCTCCATCCACGCACGCACCGTGCATGGATGTGATCAAACACACATATCATGCATGTCGGGTACACACATACCACCACCACCACCACCAACAATAATAATATAATAGATAATTGTTAGCTAGCATGGTGGCACATGCCTTTAATGCCAGCAGTTGGGAGGCAGAGGCAGGAGGATCTCTGTGAGTTTCAAAGCCAGCCTGGTCTACAGAGAGAGCGGTCCATGCCAGTCAGGGATACACAGTGAGACCCTATCTCGAAAAATGAATATAATAAAATTTTCAAAATTAAACAAACAACAAAACCCCAAACTGGGTAGGGTGGTCATGCTTGCAACCCAGCACTGTGGAGAGGGTAGGGGTCAGCAGTTGGACCTCACCTGCAAGGGTTCAAGGCCACCGTAGGAAGATAGACGTGATTGCCTGAGGGAGACAGGGGAGAGAACTCAAAACCGCTCCTCCTTCCTACCCCTAACCCCCCCAAGCCTTTTTTCTATAAGGAAGACGGGGCAACCGGAGTCTCCCTTCTGCGGGGCCCCTCTTCCAGGCCCAGCACGCAGTATCAATTACCAATCCATTATTCATTCATTGATTTATTTATTCCCGCGCCTTTCGGTGCTGGCCAGCCTTTCTGTCCGCATGCCTTTTGTGTATCGCTGGCATCTGCAAATCCCTCAGGACCAGCCTCTCGCGGCCGGCTCCTTGCTCTACGTGGCCCAGAGTCTGAGGGAGGACGGACCGATGGAGGCTCAGAGCTCTGGGTGGGAAGGACAGCCCCATGGAAACAGAGAGGGGTCAAATCTCAACGGGGCTGAGAGAACAGAGAACGTGAGGCCAGGACATGAGAGACATGGGAAATGCTCAGAAAAGGAGGAGTTGCTGTGCCCAATCGGAGGGCATCTCTATTCAAGCAGAGGCACAAACCGGGAGGGAGGGTGGGGGAGGTACGCGGAACAGGAAGGGGTGAGGGCAGGGCACAAAACAGGAAGGTGGGCCAGGCTCATCTCTGCAGAGCAGGTCTGCAATTAGAACGTCTACAAGGAAGCTGGTCTAATTTAGGAAGTGTGGACATCCCGTGTCAGTTCCCGAAACATTTTATTTTAGGTTACACAGGGCCGCAGCTTTGTGTGTGTGTGTGTGTGTGTGTGTGTGTGCGCGCGTGTGCGTGTGCGTGCGCGCGCACGCATTCTGAATTCAAACCCAGACACACCTCAGCTCTGCACAGAGAGTCCCTGGCTGTCTTCTCCCTCACTCCTCTCTGCTTTTGTTTGTTTGGTCTTTAAAAGAGACTACTTTTATTTTTAACTGCATGTGTGTCTGTGCGGGAGTCTGTGCACATGTGTGCAGGTGTCTAATGAGGCCTCCAGAGGGCGCGAGGACGTTCTGGAGCTGGAGTTACAGGCAGGTGTGAGCTGTCCCATGTGGGTGCTCACAACCAAAATGAGGGTGTCTGGGAGAGCAGTTAGTTCCCTTAACTACTGAGCCTCTATTTGTTTAATTTTTTTTAAAGGAATTTTTTCCCCCAAGACATGGTTCCTCTGTGCAGCCCTGGCTGTCCTGTAACTCGATCTGTAGACCAGGCTGGCCTTGTGTCCTGTAACTCGATCTGTAGACCAGGCTGGCCTTGTGTCCTGTAACTCGATCTGTAGACCAGGCTGGCCTCGAACTCAGAGACCTTTGCCTCCCGAGTGCTGGGATTTGAGCTGTACACCGCCTTGTCCGGCCTCCTGTTGGATTTTTCAAGAGGCCCAAGATGACCACAGACTCACTGTGTGGTGGAGGATGACCTTCCAGCCTCCAGTTCAGGATGCTAGGGTTACTACAGGCCTGAAGCACTGTCACCAGCTGATGTTCTAGAGCTGGGGCCCAGGGCTTCGTCGCTAACTGTGCCATGTTCTTAAAGCCCGCTGGGTCTCCTGACAGAACTACAGCTCTGTGACGGCTCCCAGCCTCTGACCTCTCTTCCCCACAGTATCATAGCCTTCTACCCCGATCACTCACTTAGGACTCTTACCAACCCTCCAAGGGATCAAGGGATCCCTCAAAGGACAGGAGGGGTCCTGTCGGGGAAGTCTGGTCTTGTGGGCTCCTCTGGCTTTTATCTTAAAAGTATCATCATCATCTTCATCCTCTTGAGAGAACTCACTAGCCCCTCCTCTGCCTTCTCAGCCCTCACACTCCCCTCCCCCAGCCAGCCCCCCAGGCTCCAATCTGTCTCCACCCACGAAAGCTAATCCAGTGTATGAGAAGGGGAGGGGCAGGCTTTCTAGCTCTGTGAGAACTTCTGTGGGGAATCAGCCTCTGGATGTGAAGACATTTCTGTCTGGATGGGAGACATTTCTCCCACAGCACTGGGAGAGAGCACTGGACACAGACAGTTGTGGCTTCCCTCCCCCCACCACCTATTAGGTTCAGAGCAGCCGGCTAGGTACTCTACACACCTTGCCTGGTTCCAGCATCCCACCCGGCAGTGTAACCACTGCCATCATTGAATGACGTACCCATGAACAGAGAGCCCTGGGTGTGTCCATGGCTCCCCCAGGTCCCAGACACTCAGCCAACAGCTTGTCACATGGTTATCAAGATGAGGCGTCTGAGTCAGAGTGTTTCCCCGACAGCTGTTCCACCCGTGTGAGCCTCATAGCTTTTCCTGGGGCTGATGGTAAACTCCAGGTTGGGGTGTGGGGAACAGGAATCGGGCTGCTGGGGCAGGAGTAGAGGGTGGGTCTCATCAGCTCCGGGCAACCGTATCCCCAGAGCTATGGGCCTTGATGGCTTTGCCTGACAGTTCCCCAAGTCCTAGGCCTTCCAGCTAACCTGAATTACAGTTCTTCGGCACCACTAGAAAACCTTTCTGGACAGCTCTGCCCAGAGCCCTCAACCTTCGTGGAACACCAACCACTGTGATGGTTATTCTGGACTTGACTGCATCTGGAAAGAACTAAGAGACTCTGGGTAAGTGTGGGAGGGCATTTCCGGGAAGGACTGACTGAGGGGAAAAGAGACTCTCCATGGTGGGCGGTACCTTCTTGGGGTGGCGTGATGTAAGAAGTCTGGGGGTGGGGCACAGTGCCGTTTGCTTGCCCACCTTTGCTTCATGCTTGTGAATGCATCTGCTCTGTTGCTGCTGCAGCTGCTGCAACCAGAACCCCACCTTTTCCTATGACTCCCGGGGCTCTTCCTGAGGTTCTTTATGGGTTCAGTGCCACATTGGGATTACTGAGGAGCCCAGTGTCCCGGAGCAGCTACGATATCCTCGCCTCTCCAGCGTGCAGACGCTTATATCATTTAAGCTGATCTGACAAGCCCTTTCGTTCGTAATAGACGCGTTCATTCTATCCCTCGGTTCCCTGACTAATGCATCCACTTACTTAATTGTCACAACCCCAGAGGAGATGCCACCTATGGCCTGCTCATTTGGTGATGTCTTCTAGGCTCTAGCAATATAGATTGAAACCAGTGTCCCTGGAATTCTTAGCAAATTAACAAACACTGTAGCAGGCATACCTCTGGGTCCCTTCAGAGAAGGGTGAACTTCAGAGCTCACGGTGGGGCTCACCGCTAGGGGTTCAGGGAGACTCCCTTCTATGAACCCTGTAGAACATCTCTGCAGCGTGAGCGAGGGGTGGGCAGAGGTGGGCAGTTTTCTCCTTCCGATCTTACTTCTCTGGTTTATGGCACGTTCTGGACACACTGAATGGATTCTTCTCTTTAACGTCAGGCCCCACTCGCCGGGGCAGCAGCCTGGCTCCTGGAATCGGTTAGAATACGAGGCATAAAAGCAGCTGGTGTGTGTGTGTGTGTGTGTGTGTGTGTGTGTGTGTGTGTGTGTGTGACCTTTTAGATCCCCAAGTCCTAGAAAGCCTCCCCAAAGGCTTCCAGCCAGCTTTGCTGATAGCCAGCTGAGGTGAACGTTGGCCTGAAGATCTTCTCGGTAGAGCTGAGTGTGGGCGCCGGGATAGGTTGGAGGAGAGCATCCTCACTATTTGGCTAGTCTGAGGCTCCTGTCCTTTATGTCCCCAATACACACGGTAGGGGAGGGGGGTCACCACACCAGGGCCTGTCCTGCGTGCATCCATACACGCACAGGTAGAGGAGGGGGGTCATTGCACCAGGGCTAGACGTCAAACTCCTCTCCTGCGTGCACCTCACATGAGAAGCGGGGATTAGGGGCGCGCAGGAACCGCACACGCCGAGCTGGGGAGCAGGCGGCCGGGCGGGCGCGGCCTCCGGGTACCGCGGCGCTGCCACCTGCGCAGCCAGCGCGCCGCCATTGGCTCGCGGAGAAGCCGCTCTAATCCGCGCTGCCTCCGCCCCCGCGCGGCGCTGCGCTCCGCGGAGTCTCTGACCTTCCTCCTTCCCGCAGCCCCGGAGAGACGCGCGGCGGTCACGCCAGCCTTTTCCTCCTCCTCCTCCTTCTCCTCCTCCCCCGGGAAGCCTCCAGGCTTGAGGCTGGGCCGCCGCCGCCCGCTTTGCCGCCCGCCCCGCCGATGGTGTCCGGTGCTCCGGCGCCCAGGTAGGGGGTCTAAAGCGTGGAGAGAGCCCGGGTTTGGGGGCGGGGTGGGGGATGGTTGGGGGGTGTATGTGGGGAATCCAGGGCCCCAGTGTGGGATGCAGGTGCCCAGAGTGTGATGGCGTTGGAATCAGCCAAAGGCAGGTACCTGGGGAGAGATGGGCGCGCGCCCCGGGATGCTCTTGGGCTTGACCCAGGCAGTGCCAGGATGACCCCTTGGGGATGCTGAAAGGATGGCCTCTACCCTGGGGAAAGGGGGAGGAAATAGGATCGTTGGGAAGCTGGGGCCTGCCCCCCCCCAACCCCTCGGTATTGAGTGTGTTTTTCTGGGGCCAGCTGGGATGGGTGGGCCGATGCCAGCTTGGTGCGTATGTTATTTCTGGATCAGAGTGGGCTGGGGAGAAGCACAGCCGGCGATGTCTGGTTTAGATTACAGGTACTTCCTTCTCTGCTTCCGACCCCTCCCCCCACCAGCTGGGGGTGGGAGGTGGAAGGAGAGAGGAGGTGGGGATGCTGAGCCCCTCCAACCCCCCTCCCCCCCCCCCGCAGATGCTGCAGAATGTTCTCTGCGCCACATCGCCTCTTTCCGCCAACCTCAGACCATTTAGTCACGGTTGGGGTGCTCTCCTGGTTGTGTTCACCTTTCAGGAGGCCGTGGAAAGGTTAAAGGGTCATTAATGTGACAGTGGCTTGGCTAGACCCAGCTTCAAACCCCGGCTTTTAAGTTTCAGCCTTGCCCCCCACCCCCATCCCCACTTCCCCCAAGCCCAGCTCTGCAGCCTGGGGGAAATGGACACGTGCGGCACCTTCTAGGCTCAACCAAAAATAGCCCATTGTCAGGGGCTGGCACAGCTGGGGCGCAGATTGCCAGTGGTCTGGGAAGCTCTGCCCACAGCCTGATTTTTTTATCAGATGTTTGCCTGGGTATCAGATCACCCTTCCCAAGCAGCTTCCTGGCGCCCCAGGTGAGAGGTCACCTCTGGCCCCATGTTCTTGAACCCTGTCAACCTGGAGGTTATTTATGTCTGACCTGTCCCCCTCTAGACCAAAGAGACTTTGGGTTAAGAATCTGATTTGTCTCTGTCATTATTCCTGTGTCTGAGAAGGGCTCCTCACTGAAGAAATGTTTGCAGTATGAACAAACGAACGAACAAACGAATGAATGAATGAATGAATGAATGAATGAATATGTAAATTCTGAGCAATAGCTAGCACACTGAGAGATGGAGGGGAGCCCCTTTGGTCTTTCTATTTCCCGGGACCAAAGAGCCACTAAAAAATTACTTTAACCCTGGAGTTGAATGTCACCTGTGACTTTTGGGAGGCTTTTGTCCTGATGTCTCCTGACATGTTGATCCCTGTGTTCCTGGGGAGGCTGGCCCTTTTGGGCCTCCCTTTCTTCAAGCTTCTGGGTTGGTGATTTCTCCTAAGGTGATTTCTCTCAACTTTAACTAGACAATCCATGTCAGCTTTCAGGGCTGGGTGGGCCAGGCTGTGCTACGTCTCTGGGGTCTTCCCAGTAAGTTGTGTGTGTAAAAGGTGACATGGGCCTTTGCAGAGCCCTTCTTGGCCGGCCTTGTTCCTTTGACAGGTGCACAGCCCTCCCGGAGTAGGCTGTACCACCCTGCCAGTCAGCTGACGCCTCTTCCTCCCTTCTCTGCTTTCCAACACTCTGAATTCTCTCGGTTCCTCAGCAAAGCCACACTGCTCTCGCCTGCAAGCCTTCCGAAGCGTCCTTGCTGGTGGCCCCTGCCCTATCTTACTCCTTCTCCTCAGACCCGCTCTCCCAGTCTTTGATTGACATCTTCCCTGGGTTATGGACAGTCTGTGGATGAAGGAGGTGTGTCTTGGTCTGGTGTCCCCAAGGCCTGACACAGAGAGACCGTCACGTGTGGAAAGTGTGACGTAGTGGGTCCTCCGTGACTTCAGGTCACTTGAAAGGTTCTTCCTCAGGAGATGCCTGCATCCCCGGCAGGATTGAGTGGCAGTGGGAGACCCCATTGAAGAAGAGAAGCTTCTGTGAGCTGGGCAGGCCAGGAGGGACAGGGAGGGCCAGCGGGGGAGGGGGAGGAGCTCACTGATCTGGGGGTCCTCCCCATGGAAGCAAGAAGAGGAGCTGAGGGAATGGCTGTACTGAGGAGGAACAGGCTCCAGCCAAGGGCCTGGGACACACTGTGACAAGCACTTTCTGCTGAACCATGCCCCTAGCCCCTCTCTGGAGGATTCTAGGCAAGGTCATTTCTTCTGTGATTTATAGCGCCAGCCCTTTGTTTTACATTAATTTTTTTTTTTTTACATTTCTATTATGATTGTTGCTATTACACTTTTGTTTTATTTTGTTTTGTTTGAGGCTAGGTTTTTCTGTGTAGCGCTGGCTATCCTGGAACTCACTCTGTAGACCAGCTTGGTCTGGAACTCACAGAGATCCACCTGCCTCTGCCTCCCCAGCCGGTGGGATCAAAGACATGTGCCACCACACCCTGCTTAGTATATACTTTTTTTTTTGAGACAGGGTTTCACTATGTAGCTCACGGACCTGGAACTCACTCTGTAGACCAGGGTGGCCTCAAACTCACAGAGCTCCGCCTGTCTCTGCCTCCTTTTTGTTACTTTTTATCATGTGTAGGTGTGCAGGTGAGTGCGGGTGTCTGTGGAGGTCAGCGGTGTTGGATCCCCTGGAGCTGGGGTGAACGGCCGTAGGGAGCCGCCCAGTGTGGGTGCGGGGAACCAGCTCATTCTCCCCAAGAGCAATGTGAACTCTCACCTGCTGAGAGCATCCTTCCTGGCCTGTCCTAGATTTTTTTCTTAAAGGAAAACCAAACCAAACCAGAACAACAACAACATCTTACAGGCTGGTGAGATGACTCAGTGAGGGGAAGGTGCCATTAAGACGGATGATTTGAGGTTGATTTCTAGGACCCCCGTGGGCAGGGGAGAGTTCCGACTGGTTGCCTTTTGACCTCCACTCTCGATGTGGCAAATAAACAACTAGGAAATAAAAGAAGAAACAAACCCGACCTTTCAAGCCAGATGTGTTATGTCTGTACACACACACACACACACACACACACACACACACACACGTAGACACTATGATATCAGCCCTTGGGAGTTAGAAACAGGAGGATTAAGAACTAAGTCCAGCTTTGCGGCTCATGTTGAACCTATCTAGACTATATGAGACTGTTTCAAACAAAAAGCTTTCGTTTCTTTCTTTTTCTTATTGCAATAATTGGCGTTTGCTGGGAATCGTTTAGATAGGACTGAAAAGCCGTTAGTTACTGTTGCCACCCTTGGCCTGCCCTGTGTACCCTGCAGTTGGTTTCCATGACCATGAAGGGCTGAGCCTTAGGGCCTGGGATGGGGTAGCCAGGGCCCTAGGAGGTACCCAACAGGAGCCACCCACTTGTAGAATCAGAACTTCAGTTCAGTGACAGTGGCGATCAGATGCCCCCACAGGCTTTGCAGAGCTGGCAGGACCTTCTAAGGTGTGTCCAGTTAGGTCTCAGCATCCTCAGGTACAGCTGCTGCACCAGGGTGGGCCAATGATGGTACCCAAGCAGCCAGGGCGATAGAAGATACTCACTTCTAGGAAGGGTGGGCAGGAAGAGGACTTGGTGAGGCAGGAGCTTAGATGTTAAGAAAGTGGGTACTGAAGAGGTGCCTTGAGCCTTCAAACTGGGGCTCCTGAAGACTGGGAGGACCAGAGGCCGTCAGCATCATGTGGTGGGAGAATGCTGGTGGGAGGGTAGCTCAGTGGTTAGGGGTACTGGCTACTCCCACAGAGGACCTATTCGGGTTTGATTCCCAGCACTTACAAGGTGGATCAGAACTGTCTGTCGCTCAAGTCCCAGAGCATCTGGTACCCTCTTCTGACATCATTGGGTACCAGGTGCACAGGGTACACAGGCATCCATGCAGGCAAAACGCTCATCCACATGAAATAAAACAAGTATATCGAAAAAAAATTTTAAAGCTGGTATAGGCTGGGATAGGGGCTGTCCAATAAGGTCCGGGATGCCTAGCTATGGTGAAGTCTGAATTTGAGCGAGGGACCTGGCTCCATAGTAAAGTGCTTGTGTAGTGTGCCTGAGACCCTGGTTAAATCCCATCACTTTAAAAATAAGTTCAGGGGGCTGGAGAGATGGCTCAGTGGTTAAGAGCACTGGCTGCTCCTCCAGAGGTCCTGAGTTCAATTCCCAGCAACCACATGGTGGCTCACAACCATCTGTAACGGGATCTTATGCCATCTTCTGATGTGTCTGAAGAGAGCTATAGTGTACTCATATGCATAAAATAAGTAAATAAATCTTTAAAAAAAACTTCCACAAATCGGGCTGTGACCCCCCCCACAAGTGTACTGTGGTTCACACCTCTCCACGATAAATAAACAAATAAATGTAATGATTTAAAAAGAAAAAAAGACAAACTTAATTTGTCTTTTATCTGAAATCTGAATTGCACTGGCATCCTTTGGCCTCTAGGAGGCGGTGTTTAGGGATGGAGAAGAGGAATCTCCTATTTTCTGGAGAAAATTGTCTCTGTCTCTCTGTCTCTGTCTTTCTGTGCGCGCGTGCGCATGCACAACTGTGCAAGCATAGAGGTTAGGAGAGAGACCTCTGGCCTCAAGGTCCACCGCAAGGTCTCTTATTCTGTCTGACAGGGTCTCTTACTCTGTGGTCCTCAGTCCAGGCTTCCCTGGATTCTCAAGTCTCCTCCCCTCTGGCCATAGGAGCACTGAGATTACAGACACTTCTGTTCCCAGCTTGATGTGTGTTCCGGGGACTCAGACTCAGGTCCTGATGCTCACGATGCTCACAGGGCGAGCCTCTTACCCACCGAGCCAGTGCCCCAGCCCACAGTGTGGGTTTTGAATTGTGTAAACTGATTCTCCACACCGCGCTTCGAGTGCTTGCCCATTCAGATGGGGCAGAGAGATTTACCATCAAGGTAGATAAGTAAGGTTAATCCAGGGTAGCACAAATCCTTGCAGTAAGCTTTTTCCTGGCGGAGGGTGTGTTAGACAAACCCTCACATCTCAGGGGAGAGTGCGCTGGCACCTCATATTTGGAAATACCATTTTGGGGGTAAGCCCAGTAGGTGCAGTCTTAGTAGGCAGCGATGATCGGTGACGAGTCACCAGGAGGACTCATCCGTCAGGAACAACCCCCCCTCCTCCCCCTCCCCCACCCGTGCCAACCAAGGTGGTTCTTCCTTCTGTTGTCATCCAGTCAGCCGCCCTCGGCAGAGTCTGTTGTGCACCAGGCACTGTTGTAGGCGCCTGGGGATAGTGGGGACAACATGAAAAGATAGTTGTAATTCATGGTAGGTTAAAGCAGGTGACTTTATATATGATTGAGATTTGATTTGTTTAAATTATTATTATTATTATTATTATTATTATTATTATTATTATTATTATTAGGTTTTAGAAACAGGGTCTCTCTGTGTAGCCCTGACTGTCCTGAATCTGACTTTGTAGATCAGGCTGGCCTTGAACTCAGAGATTCACCTGCTTCTGCCTCCCAAGTGTTGGGATTAAAGGCGTGTGCCACCACTGCCTGGCTCATTCTTATTATTTTTTAAGGGTTTTTGTTTGTTTGTTTGTTGGTTAGTTGGTTGGTTTTTTGAGACAGGGTTTCTCTGTGTAGCCCTGGCTGTCCTGGAACTCACTCTGTAGACCAGGCTGGCCTCGAACTCAGAGATCCACCTGCCTCTGCCTCCCAAGTGCTGGGATTAAAGGCGAGCGCCACCATTGCCTGGCTATTTTTTTTTTAAAGGTTTTAAAGTGTGTACGAGTGTTTCGTCTGCATGTACATCCGTGCACTACATGCGTGCCTGTCATCTGCTGGGTGTCAGATCTCCTGAGACTGGAATTATAGACAGCAGTGAACTGTGGGTGCTGGGAACTGAACCCAGGCCCTCTGTCAGAGCAGCCAGTGCACTTAACCATTAAATCATTTCTCTAGTCCCTTTTAAAATTATTTTTTACACTTATTAATTGGGGAGGATGAGGGGAAGGGGGAACACACCAGGGTCACAGCGCCCTTGTGGAAATTGGAGGACGACTTCTGGGAAATGATTCTTTCCACCGTGTGGGTCGTAGGGATGACACAAGTCCCCAGGCTTTGCCGAAAACATCCTTACCCACGTCTCATCCAGCCTGGGTTTTGTTTATTTAGGCTCTTCATCCTTGAGACACACAGTTCCTCACTGTGTACCCGAATGTCCTGGTCCTTGCTACGTAGCCAGATGACCTCACAGCAGATATCTGAGGTCTCTGTCTCTGTCTTCTGACCACAGCAGCTATCTGATCTGTCTGTCTCTACCTCCCGAGGCCAGGATTGCCAGTTCCACCACACTCGGCGTCTTTCTCCTCTTCTTTTCAGACATAGTCTCCTTATGTTTCCCTGGCTGGCCTGGAACCCTCGGAGATCCTCCTGCCTCTGCCTCCTGAGTGCTGGGATCAAGGGCGTGCACCTCCATACCTTGTCCGTAGTCAAGGTCTATAACAGCAGCAACGCCTTCAGGACAGCGCAGGCAATCTCCAACAAGCCCAATGATCCCTGGCACCAGTTTTCCGCTGACCTCCATATGGGTGCCATAAAATATGTATGTACGTATGTATGTACATACATATGTCTCACACATGCATGTGTAAATATTAGAAATATTAAAAATAAAAAAAGCCAGGCACTGGTGTGGTACGCCTTTAATCCCAGCACTTGGGAGGCAGAGGCAGGTGGATTTCTGAGTTCGAGGCCAGCCTGGTCTACACAGTGAGTTCCAGGACAGCCAGGACTACACAGAGAAACCCTGTCTCGAAAAACCAAAAAAAAAAAAAAAAAAAAAAAAAAAAAGCCAGATTCACACTTGGGAAATGGAAATAGGAAGGTCGGGAGTTCAAGGCCACCCTCTACTACAAAGTGAGTTCCAGACCAACCTGGGCTTTACGGGACCCTGTCTCCAAATATAAGGTGGTAGTGTGGCTCAGTGGGTGGAGTGCCATGCCTGGTGCATATAAAACTCTCCTGGGCTGGAGGCTTCTTGCTCCTGGCTGTGCGCTCAGCTCACTGTGCCAGATGCTCAATGAGCCAGTTTTGAGTATAGCCTAAGTGCTGACCACTCAGTAGTGAAGGACACACACTCTATTCTTGTTACCCGGACGCATCTGCCTAAATCCCAGTTCCCCCACAGAACGCTGCAGCCTCACTTCCCAGTGACAGCTGTGTGCTGGACTCCTTCCCATGCACAGCCCCCTGATGCTTGGTTGGCGTGGTTTTATCTTCTTACAGTGCTGAGTCGAAACCCAGAGTCCCAATACGCTAGCTAGGCAGGTGCTCTCCCACTGAGCTACAGTCCCAGGCCTTATTTCCAGTTGCAGTTGGGTATACTGAGACGCAGAGGGGCCTCAGGCTTCCAGCCAAGGTCCTTCTGAGCTTGTGATTCCAATGCCAGACTGTACCCAGGCTTTTTTCTCGTGTCCTCTACCCCTCCTCCAGCTGGGTATCTGGTGTCCCCCTATCACCGGCCCCATCAGGCTGCAGCCCCACCCTCTGCCCCTGTCTGGGTATTAGGTGACTGGCTGCCATCTCACCTGTCCTATTTGGCAGGTTCTTCTGATGGATCCCCCCATCTCATGGGGGTCCTGTCCTCACCTCTACCCCCTCACCATTCCCAGCCCTTTGTCATTGGCCCTGAAGAAGGGACAGACCCTGTTTGGCAATGTGTCGGGGTGGGGAATACCTCCCCCCTTCCCCCTCCTCCATCCCTGCTCAGGGCAGCCTGGTAAACACAGTGAACTTGGCTGGACCAACCATAGGGCCCAAGGGACAGGGCTGAAAATGGGTGGCAGCTGCCAGCACCTTCAAGCCAGGCTCACAGGAATCAAGTCTTGAGGTACTGAGGAAGGAAGGAGAGCAAGGCAGGACCAGGCTGGGTGTGAGGAGCAAGTGACACAGGATGGGGGCTTCCCAAGAGTCCACCCTGCTCCACAGGGCTGTGGCAGTGGGGACTGAAGTCATCTGAGGTCTGTGGGCTTCCTTGAGGGCTGTGTCCCCCTGGCAACACTCAGGGAACATTTATGTGAGGGAGGTTCTTTTTTTTTTTTTTAAACTGGGACAGAGTCTCATGTATCCCAGACTGTTTTCAAACTCACTGATTATCCAAAGACAACCTCAAACACCTGATCTTCCTGCCCCTAGCTTCCCAGTTATCAAGGTGTGCACCTCCAAGCCCAGTTTCTCTGGTGCTTGGGATAGAATCTTGGACCTCATGCATGCTAGGCAAGCACTCTGCCAGTTGAAGTACCCTCTCTAGCCTACACTAGTATATGTGTATATATATGGATATGTATACATACATGAATATGTACATGTGTGTATATGTGTATATATAGGGATACAGATACATATACTTGTATGCATATGTATATGTATGTATGTTTTATCACTTTTAAAAAATTACACTTAATTTATTCGTATGCATGCGCACATGCCTGTCATGGCATCCACGCCGAGGTCAGGGGACAGCTTGCCAGAGGGAGTTTGCTCCTTTACCACGTGACTCCAGGACACTGGACTCCAGTTAACTGAGGAGGGCCTTTCCCTGCTGAGCTACTCACCAGCCTCCCCTTCACTTTAGAAACAAAGTCTCTTGTAGCCCAGGTTGGCTTCGAACTCCCCACCCTCCTGCCTCTGTCTTTCAAGTGCTGGGATTGCTGGCATGGGTGGCCACACCCAGCTAAGTGTTTTCTTTACTGAAGAACTCATCAGGGCCTTAATATGCTGTGGTGCCAGTGTCAAGGAGCTGCCGAACCATCAGGATGCCCTTTGAGGAGTAAGTAGTGGGCAGTTTGTCCGGACAATTAGATAGCACTCCACAACCTGAGCCATTAGTGCTTGAACAGACAAGCTGACGCTAGAACATTTTACAGAGTCAGAGAGTCAGTCTTGGACGGCTACTTGGCTGTTGGAGGGTCAAGGGAAGACAAAATGTACACACAGTGAAGGGATCAACGGTATCAGGAGTTTAACGGCGGAATGGGGTGGGATAGACCAAGTCAGCTGATCTCTGTGGTCCTATATCGGCAGACACCTCCAGTCACACCTGACAGGTCCTGTCGACTCTCCGAGGCCACATGTGAGCCCCAGTGCAGATTGTGAGTGTTGGGAAGGATGGCGTATCCATGGAGAACTGTCAGTTGATAAATGTGCCCTGGGCGCAGGGTGCTCTAGGTGGGGAGACCCCGTGTGGGGCTGGGGGAGCATTCTGTACTTTCCAGTCACTTAGCTATGAACCTGACAGTCTTAAAAGTAAAGGAAGGCTGGAGATATCTCAGCGGTTTAGAGCACTTGTGACTTTTGAGCCTCAGCACCCACAGAGCGGCTTAGAACTAACTTTAGATCCGGGGCTTTGGGCCTTCTTGGGCAAAAAATGCACGTGTGTGTATGCTTGTGCACGTGCTCACACATGTATATGTGTGGTATTTGTACACATACACACACGTGTGTGCAAATGTGCACACGTGTGTGCTTCTGCCCATAGGTGTGCCTTTGTGTGCGTGTGCACGCATGTGTGCAAATGTGTATGTGCATTTTTGTGTGCATGCACTGTGTGTGCGTGTATGTGTGTGTACACAACCTCACATAGTGTCTGGGTGTGGTGGTACATGCTTTTAAGGCCTGCCACACTATGCCTGGCCCCCCTTTTTTTTTTTGGTGTGGGAGAAAACACAGCGTCTCTAGAAGGGGGACAGGAGGAACATCTTTTACATTGTGGCATAAGGTAGAGAGAGCATGGTGGGGCAGGGGCCAGAGGGCAGGGGCCAAGTTCCAGGCACTGTCTTTGTCTGCTCCTCTTTTCTCAGACAGCACAGATGGGGGTGGAGGGGGAGGTGCTGTGTGTGAGACAGCGTCCTCCACAACTTCCCACAGTCACCTCGTGACATGGGCACGACTGTCCCTGCCCTGCAGATGACAAAGCAAGAACAGGGAGCTGGTAACCGGGCAGGAAGAGGCTCTCGTGATGGGGCATCACCTGTGCGGAGGTTTGTCCCTGCCACCTCACAGGTAACGTTCTTCATCGCTGTACAGTATCAGGAGGTGCGAGCGTTAGGAAGGTCGGAGCAGGACTCTGGGTGAAGATTTGGAAACAGGAGGTTTAGATGCAGGAAGGCTGCTTACAGAGTTGTCCCATGTCGAGATGGTGGCCGGGTCCTCACACTTTACTGGCCAGTCACAGGGCACAGGCTCTGCTCTTCAGCTGAGGGATGTCCAGAGAAAGACTCAGGCGTGAGCCATCCGCTACCAGGTACACTAGAAGCGTCCAAACCCTGACAGGGCAGTCCCCAGCATTCCCAGCATGCCCTGCGGCCCTTGAAGTCTCTGCTCTGGGAACAGTTCACTGTGCTTGGGGCAGTTGCTTCCGGCTTCTCATTAGTCGAGGGGAGCTGGGCCAGGCCAGAGACTGAGCTTCAGCGCATGGTGGCAGCGTCTTAGGCAGTGACAGATATTTCTTTCATTTCCCTGCCTTTGTGTTTGTCTGTGTGTGCATCTTTGTGTATGCCTGTGTGTGTACATCTGTGTGTGTGCATCTGTGTGTGTCTGGGTGTCTGTGTGTGTGCATCTGTGTGTATGTACCTGTGTGTGTGTCTGTGTGTGTGTTTGTGTGTGCCTCTCTGTGTGTTTGTGTGTGCATCTGTGTGTGTGTGTCTCTCTGTGTGTTTGTGCATCTGTATGTGTGTGTGTGTATCTGTGTATGTGGGTGGGTGGTTGTGCAGGCATTTGACCAGCAGCTTTGCTGGCCTGTCTGGCTTCCCAGGCGGCCCAGACACTTTAGCTCCCAGTAAGTCTTAGTCCCTGGTTGCTAGACTCCTCAGCTTCCTGTCAACACAACGTAGGGGTACCAGAGCACAAGCAGAGACTTCTGCCCAGTGACAGTGACCCTTCCTTCCTCAAATCTCTTTGTGGACAGTGAGCCTTTTGCTTAAGACCTTTGGAGAATGGGTGGTGGTTCCTCCTGCCAGCAGGGTTAGCCCTTTCAGTTTGCTTTAAATGGGCCAGCCATAGCCGAAGTGTCGTGGGATTTGCTGGCTCCAGTGGCATCAGAGGAAGCCTGATGTGAAAACCCATACTCTTCGGCCTGTCGCAGGGTGTGGCAGTGAGTGGAGATACCGCTTCACCCTGTGGTTCTGGAGGAGACAGATTCCACCTGGGGTGGGGCAAGCATCACACAGTGGCTGTTCTTAGTGTCCACTGATCCACTGATGGCTCCAGTGTGGTACCTCAGCTGCAAACTTTTATCACCTTTCTTATGTTATTTTGGTTTTAGTCAATTAGCTTATTTTGAGATGGTTCTCATAATGCTGCTCTGTCTGTCCTTGACTCACAGGGATCCGTAAGTCTTTGCTTCCCAAATACTAGAATTAAAGGTGTACATCATTACTTCTATTTTGTTGTTGTTGTTTATGTGCATTGGTGGTTTTACCTGTGGGAGGGTCTCAGATCTCGGAGTTACAGACAGTTGTGAGCTGTCATATGGGTGCTGGGAATTGAACCTGGGCCTCCTGGGAGAGTAGAGAGTATTCTTAACTACTGTGCCATCTCTACAGGTCTCTACTTTAAATTAAAAAGAAAACTTTAAAAATTTAAAAGTTTAAAAATTAAAATAAATTAAAATTTAAAAAAATATATTTTATTTTATGTGTATGAGTGTTCTGCCCGCATGCATATATGAATGTGTACTGTTTGTCCATGGAAGTCAGAAAAAGGTGTGGGATCCCTGGAACTGGAGTTAGGAATGGTTAGGAAGATACCATGTGGGTGCTGGGAATTGAACTCAGGTCCTCTGCAAGGGCAGCCAGTGTCAGCCATTTCAGCCCCTAGTTATAGTTTTGGGACAGGATGTCACGTCATTCAGGCTGGCCTTGGAGTTGCTGTATAGCCATGGATGATTTGAACTCTTACCCGGCCTCCAGCCTGCGTGCTGGGGTTTCAGGCCTGTGCCAGCATGCCGGTATCACGGTATCACGCCTTGCCTGGGATGCAACCCAGGGCTTTGTCCCTGTAAGTTCTCCACCAGCTGAGCTGCACTCCGGCCTTACCAGTGACCTGTGGTAGCATACACACTGCTTTTGCTGGCTGTCAGCCTGGCTGGCTTCTAGAGTCTCAGTTACTGTGGCCATGTCTGTGGTCTATGGCATCTCTGACCTGTCTTCTAACTGTAACTCTTGTCCCATGCTGGCTCTCAGCTCGGGTCCAGCAACCCTGGCTCCTTCAGGGGACATTATCTGAGACTTCCTTCTGTGACAGGTATCTGCCAGGCTTCCTCCTCTTCCTCGTCTTCCTCTTCCTTCTTCTGAGTTCTGTCGCTGCCTTCAGACACACCAGAAGAGGGCATCAGATCCCATTACAGATGGCTGTGAGCCACTATGTGGTTGCTGGGAATTGAACTCAGGACCTCTGGAAGAACCGTCAGTGCTCTTAACCGCTGAGCCATCTCTCCAGCCTGCCAGGCCTTCTTGTAGAAGCAGGACCATGGGTGAAGTTCAGGTCCAAGGTGGCTTGTCCCCCAGCATGCCCACGCTGAAAGCAGTACTACAACCGAGCCCTCAGCCTCTCCCGTCATCCCGTGTGCCAGAGCTGTGCCCCACTCATGGCTGCAGATGCAATGGCTGCTTGCCGGCCCCCAGGCATGAGCTGCTGTCTGTTGGCAGAGGCCAGTGTCTCCTGCTGCCATCCGGACTGTTCTTCCTCAGGAAGGCTGCTCTGGAAAAGATCAGAGGGCACAGAGGGGATGCGTCTGAGGCACAGAGGTGACAGGCAGCTATCTGGCATCAAGACTGACAGAACGAAAGCTCTGCCTTCAGACCTACACCGCCCTCACTGGGCCGTGCCACCCACCAAGGCTTGTGATTCACACAGAGATTTTGTTGAGGGAAGTTACCCATGCCAGTAACCCCAGCTTCCTGGGGGCGAGGCAGGAGGAGCCTAAGAGTTTTAAGGTCAGCTCTGGCAGCACAAGGAGCTCCTATATTAAAAAATGAAACTAACTAAAATAAATAAATAAAAATAAACAAACCACCAACACCAACAAAAGCCCCAAACCATCGTAGGCTATGGTAGTTCTAGCTATACTACCATTATTTGGGAAACAAAGGTTAGGAGGCAGGAGGATCAGGAGTTCAATGTCATCCTCAGCTATAAAACTAGTTCAGGGGCAGCCTGGGCTATGTGAGAACCTGTCTCAAAATATAAAAACAAATGAACTGGGCGGTGCATGCCTTTAATCCCAGCGCCCAGGAGTCAGAGGCTGGCCGATCTCTTGAGTCGGAGGCCAGCCTGGTCTACTCAGTGAATTCCAGGACAGCTAGAGCTATTGGTACCCTGCCCTCAGCCCTCAGAGATGCACAGAGAAACCTATCTCAGAAAAACCTTAAAATAACAGATAAATAAATAAATAAATAAATAAATGTAAACAAACCCAGGGGATGGACCTTCAGAGTGATCCTCTGGTCCAGGGTCTTTCAGCAGGGTCAGGAGAGGTTGCAGACTCCACTCTCTAACATAAGACAGGGTCCCTCTCCCTCCTGTCCCTGTGCCAGGACAGCATCCCCCAGCAGGTTCAGTCCAGTCCAAGTGGAGCACCACAGATTGTGACTTTAGTAGGGACCACTCATGCATTTCCTGGAGGGAACTGTGGTCTGGACGTTGCTGACTCTGCCAGGCAACATGTCAAGGGTCCACTACCATGTGGGAGATGGAGGATCTGGGGGCCTCTGGGAAGTGTTTATACCTGAGGTCTGATCCCAGCACCCAATCCTCGATGACACATCATCACACAATCCACAGCCATAGGGTGGCCTGGCCCATCCAAATGCCTTCAGCTGCTTGAGGGGTACAGGAACCGGGATAGATCCTGCTGCCTCTGACGCCTGGCTCCAGTAGGGATCACAGGGACACCCACTGCAGCAGTGACTCCCTCTGTCTGAGGGACAGCTCCCTCTGCCCTCCTAGCAGTCCCCCAAGGTACAAGAGAACATCGCAAGCAGATTCACAGAGAGGGAAACTGAGGCCAGTCTCCTGTGCAAAATCACGTGGTAAGTTAGGGGCGGAGACCCTTTGATAGAACTGTAGATGGCAATCCAGGTTTAACCGGTCTCCCACAGCCTCCATTTTCTGGAAACGGTTCAGGACTGACTGCACCCACTTCCAGGTCACACCCTTGTCTGTTTCTGTGCTGTGCTGCGCTGGACAGCTCAGTGCCTGTGGTTAGCCTCACTCAGTAGCCCTGCTGGTCCTCAGAGGCTGACGGCACTGCTCTTTTTCCTTGTAGCTCAGGCTGGTCTTGAACCACGGTTCCTCCTGTGTCCCTTTCCCAAGTGAAGCATGAAAGGCTTGGGCCACCATGCCTAACCTTCTACCTTTTGAGACAGAGTCTCTTGGAGGTCACAGGCTCACAGGCTGAGTTAGGCTAGAGCTCTCCAACTCCACAAAGCCGTGGAGCTTTGCTTTTTGCATGGACTCTAGGACGTGGAATACAGGTTCTCCGTGCTCGCTTCACCAGTGGAGACATCTTTCTTTTTCTTGTTCTCCTCTTCTTCTTCTTCTTCTTCCTCCTCCCCCTCTCCCTCCTCCTCACCTCCTTCTTCCTCCTCCTCCTCTTCCTCCTCCTCCTCTTCTTCCCCTTCCTCCTCTTCCTCCTCTTCCTCCTCCTCCTCTTCCTCCTCTTCCCCTTCCTCCTCTTCCTCCTCCTCCTTCTCTTCCTCCACTTCCTCCTCCACTTCCTCTTCTTCCTCTTCCTCCTCCTCCCCCTCTTTCTCCTTTCTTTTGCTTTTTGAGACAGGGTTTCTCTGCACAGCCCTAGCTATCCTGGGACTCATTCAGTAGACAAGGCTGGCGTTGAACTCTGAGATCCACCTGCCTATCTTTCAAATCTTTTTTTTTTTTTTTTTTTTTTGAGACCACCCAGGCTGCTTTTGAACTCAAAGTTCTCATGCCTCCTGTGCCCCCAGGCCTACCGAAGCCTTTCACTGTTCACGCCTGTCAGGAGCACCTCTTACTTGCTTTTCTGTCTTCATCAGGATTTCTAATCTCTCCCCTCCCCTCCCCACCAAGTGAGCCGGATTTTCAGAGAGGCAGAGGGGGAGAGCTAGCTGAGTAGACTTAATTATACTAACGTGTGAATGGCTGACATCTCTTCCTTAACTCTTGCAGTGACTGTGTGTATGTGAGGAGGAGGCTTGGGTACTGGGGACGTAACACGGGGTGACAGGTATGTTTATTTAGTATGTTCCCGGCTCTGGGCTTAATATAACCAAACCAGTGATAGATAAATAAATGGTTTTGGAAATGTTAACTCCTAAAGAACCAGAAATATTGAGAGAGTTTCCTCCACACTTTATCATCTATCAAACTCATAGACATAAACTTTAAAAGTAAGAAAGGTGTCTGGGAGACGGCTCAGCCGCGGAGGGCGCTGCTTGCTCTTGCAGGGGACCTGGTCAGATCTCCATCATTTATGTCTCTTCATAGCCATCCATAGCTCCAGTTCCAGGGAAGTCAAGGCCCTCTTCTGGCCTCTGAAGGCACTGACTGGGATTGAATGTAGCACACAGACATATATACAGTCAAGATACTCACACCATATAAAATAAAAGTAAATCTAGGGGCTGGAGAAGATGGCTCCGTGGTTAAGAGCACTGGCTGCTCTTTCAGAGGACTGGGGTTCAGTTCCCAGCACTACATGGAAGCTCACAACTGTTTGTAACTGCAATTCCAGGGGATCTGACGCCCCCTTCTGGCTTCCTCAGGCACTGCATGCCCATGATGCTCATGCATACATGTACCTGGGCAAAACATTCGTCAGTGTGGAAAAATACAAATCGGTGTGGAAAAATATAAATCTTTAAAATAAAATATTAAAAAAAATAAATCTGGAAAATAGAATCAAAGCAGAAATGGTGCTGGGAGCCTGGGAGACGCTTGTTGACAAGCGTGAAGACATTGCTGTGGGGACCTACACGGCAGAATGGAGGATACTGACTTGTGTATGTTGCCTCCTGACCTCCACGGTTACACGTGACACAGTCACTCAGTTGTTTAGGCTGATTTTGGATTTTTTTATTCTCCTGCCCTAGCCGTGTGCTGCTGCTACAGATGCAAGCTACCATGTCCAGGAATGAAGAATTTATGTGATTCAACAAAAGTGGGCATGTAATTGGGCATGGGGCATGGCGGCTTCCAGCTCTAATGCTAACTCTCGGGAGACAGAGGCAGGAGGAGCTCTGAATTCTAGGCCATTCGGGGCAACAGAGTGAGACCATGTCTCAAAAAAAACAAACCAAAACCAAACCATGAAAATAGGCCCAGAGAGATAACTCCCGTTAAAAGCACTGGCTACTCTTGCCCATGTTCTGTTCCAAGGACCCACATGAGAGGACTCCAACAGCCTGTCACTCATCTCCAGGGGTCTGGCACTCTCCTCTGCCCTCCCTGGGCACTCATATACACTGAACATTGGCACACAGAAACATAAATAAAAAATTAAATTAATAATAATTTTTAGTAGGTTGTGGTGGCTCACTCATTTAATCCCAGCACTTGGGAGCCAGATGCAGATGGATCTCTGAGTTCAAGACCAACCTAGTCTACAGAATGTACCTTCTCTTTCAAGAACAAGGCTAGCCTGGTGACCCTATGTGATGGTTTGTATATGCTTGGCCCAGGGAGTGGCACTATTTGGAGGTGTGGCCTTGTTGGAGTGGGCTTGGCCTTGTTGGAGTAGCTGTGTCATTGAGGGTGTGGCCTTAAGACCCTCATCCTAGCTGCCTGGAAGTCAGTATTCTGCTAGCAGCCTTCAGATGAAGATGTAGAACTCTTAGCTCCTCCTGCACCATGCCTGCCTGGATGCTGCCATGTTCCCGCCTTGATGATAATGGACTGAACCTCTGAACCTGTAAGCCAGCCCCAATTAAATGTTGTCCTTATAAGAGTTGCATTGGTCATGGTGTCTGTTCACAGCAGTAAAACCCTAACTAAGACAACTGATCTCAAAAAAACCAAAAAATAAAAAACAACAAGCAAGCACTGTAGCTGGGAGGTTGGGGACTTGCAAGGCCTTGGCTTCCACCCCCAGCTCTGCACAACTGAAAGCCAAAAGAAAAAAACAAAAAAACCAAAAACAAGCAGGAAAAGGCTTTGAATAGACACTTCGCCTGAGAAGACACACAGATGGTGGGTAAAACAGTGTCCGACGTCAGTAATCACTAACAAAATGCAAATCAAGTCCACAAAAGATGCCACTTCACACTTGCTGGTGATGGCCATTAGCCCCAAAATAGAAAAAACGGTCATTGTCGAGGAGGATGTGGGAGCACTGGGACCTGGTGCTTTGCACGGGATTCCAAAACCGTGCAGCCAACCGGGAGAACAGCTGGTACTCCGGGTGATCCAGAAGCTGAAATCTTTGTTCCCAATTCTTCTAGATACTGAGAAGTTGAAGTACCTCAAAGAAGGTTTTCAAAAGAGATACTAAGTAGATATAGGGCCTCAAGCATCATTGTTCTCAATGGCGGCAGCATGTTCAGTGGCAACTGAACGGACAAACAAAACATGTTGTGCATATAAGATGGAATATTACCCAGCCTGCCAAGGAAGGCAATTCTAATACAAGCTGCTGTACGGGTTTTTTGTTTGTTTGTTTTTGTTATTTTTGTTATTTATTTATTTATTTTTATTTTCTTGAGACAGGGTTTCTCTGTGTAGCCCTGGCTGTCCTGGAACTCACTCTGTAGACCAGGCTGGCCTCGAACTCAGAGATCCATTTGCTCCAACCTCTTGAGTCCTGGGATTAAAGGCCTGCACCATCACTGATGGGCTAAGCTTATGTTTTTACTTATTGTTTTGAGACAGGGTCGTATTGAGTTAATCCAATTTCCCCTTGATCACTTTGTAGCCCAGGCAGACTTTGAACTAGATAGACATCCTCCTGCCTCAGCCTTCCAAGTTTGGATAACAGAGCTGAATCACAGCAGCCTGCAGTCTGTGCTTTAACAAGTACCACTCTGCCGAAAAGCTCCTCAGTCTGGGGTCACCTGCTCCCAGGAGACACTTGGAAATGTCTGCGTGGTTTTTTTTTTTGGGGGGGTGGGTGGGGTGGGGGGGTTGGAGACAGGGTTTCTCTGTGTAGCCCTGGCTGTCCTGGAACTCACTCTGTAGACCAGGCTGGTGTCGAACTCAGAAATCCGCCTGTCTCTGCCTCCCAAGTGCTGGGATTAAAGGCGTGCGCCACCACCACCCGGCATATCTGCCCGGCATATCTGCATGTTTTTAACATGTCTGAGCGGGATGGGTGTGTGTGTTCCCGTTGGACCTGGTGGAGTCAGGCCAGGAATGCACTTGAATTCCACAGATCCCAAGAAAGCCCTATATGTCAGCCAGTGCGGAGTCGGGAAAACCTTAGTGGACACCAAACTATGTGTGTGGTCTCTGTACTCCTCTCCACTGTGTGTGTGTATGTGTGTGTACCTCTGTGTGTGTCTGTGCGTGCATGCGTACACTCGGCCACCTGTGTGCAAGCCTGTGTGTGCACTGGAGATGGAACCCAGGGCCTCCCTCGAACATGCTAAGCACATGCATATCACCGAACCACACCCTATGCCCTCCCCCACATGCCTCCGGGAAGGTCAGGAAGACAGAGGAGGAAGGACTGTGTGGTACAAGACATTTACTTTCGCACTTGACTTCCACACTTGAGTTGGATGTCCCCCATTGTTCCCCTACAGGTTGAAATTGCAGAAATAGACATGGGATGCCCCGGCCCAGAGTGCCTGGGTGTTCTGAGGGCCTGGAACGCCCGGCCCAGAGTGCCTGGGTGTCGTGAGGGCCTGGGGGCGACTGGGCCCCGTTTGCCTCACGTTATTGCTAATGCTGTTTTATGGAGCACCGAGCGTCATCTCTAAATATAGCCCATGACTGTAGAGGCAGCTGCATCCCTAAGTGTGAGCGCTGTTGGGGGTCACGGCAGAGGAGGCTGGAGTATGAGGTGCAGGGCCAAGCCTTGGCTTCCCGGAGGCCTGGCGTTGGACTTGTGTTTTCCTCTCCCTCCCCTCCCCCTCCCCTATGCTTCCTCCCCTTCCTCGTCTTCCCTCTCTTCCTTTTCTTCTTTTTTAATGGATGAAGCAGATCCCCAACTTATGGTTTTGTTTTTGTTTGTTTGTTTGTTTGTTTGTTTTTTTAAGACAGGGTTTCTCTGCGTAGCCCCGGCTGTCCCAGAACTCACTCTGTAGACCAGGCTGGCCTCGAACTTATGGAGATCTGCCTGCTAAGCATTACCTTGTTTTATGCGGTAAAGGTGATAGAAGCCAGGGCTTCATGTATGCTAGGGAGCGCTCTGTCAAGTGAGCCACACCCCGACCCTGCATCAGGTGCTTTGGTGACCCCTCTTAGTGTCTGCTGTCCCTCGGACTTCTTGCTTCAGGAGTGTCCAGTTGGTGGCCGTGGCTATGTTATTAATTAATGAAACTGGGGAATTGACTGAGACAGTTTCACTGAGTAGTCCTGGCTGTCTTAGATCCACTGTGTAGACCCGGATGACCTGAACTCACACCAGTTCTCCCACTTCTGCCTCCCCAGGGACGGGATTCAAGGTGTGCTCCACCACACCCGACTTAAATGTATATTTTAATATTTATCCACTTGTCACCTTGATGTTGTTTTATTCTTTGGGGAGGATTAGAAAAGCCTTTAAGGAAAAGTCCTTTAAGCTGATTTAAATATCTTGCCCATACTGTGAGAGCACAGAGACAATGTGCTAACAGCCAGATAATTGTTACTTTGTTACTTCAACACACACTATAGAGAGTTCCAGAGAAGCGAGCCTGTGCTCCTCCATGCTTCTCCTCTTCCACCTTGCTCCCCAGCAGGATGTGCCCAGGTGTGTTGCCAGGCACTCTGAGTCTGTCGCTGAGACCTGACCCCAAGTCACCCACAGGAGTTCTGTCAAAGCCACTGTCGTCTGTTTTCCCTTGGACAAAGCGCTGCTTCTCAGCCCCGTGTTTTCTGGTTCTTGAGAACCCAGTGTTGTGTTTGCTCGCCTTGGTGTTGCTGGTTTGTGTTATCTATCTGGGTGTCTTTGTTTGCTTTCCTGCCCTTTCTTTGAATGCCTTTTTTTAAAACAGATTTTATTTATTTATTTTATTTATATGAGTACACTGTCACTGTCTTCAGACACACCAGAAGAGGGCATCAGACCCCATTACAGATGGTTGCGAGCCACCATGTGGCTGCTGGGAATTGAACTCAGGACCTCTGGAAGAGCAGTCAGTGCTCTTAACCGCTGAGCCATCTCTCCAGCCCTTTGGATGTCTTTTTAGGTCTCCTTTTGCACCGTCTCTGTCTGGACTCAGACAACATGCTCCATCTTTGCTTATGCTTAAACATCCTCTGTCCGTTCCTCTTCCCAACAACCCATTTTCTTCCTGTGGTTCAGACTGAATATTCTCTGAGCTCTGCACCCTTCTGTCTCTGCCCTCAACTTCACTGCTTCCCCTCCTCTGTTGTTTTCATTTTCCTGTTGAATCTTCCAGCGAACCAGCAAGAAAGGCTCCTTCCACCATTACAGAGTACATTTGCATGTTCATCATGGCTGACAAGGTTCTACAGCATAGGAGCCCTGCTTCCTCTCTGTTACCCTGTCCTTGTTCTCCGTCTGGGTAATCCTTCCCGACACCCATCCACTCATCCACCCACCCATCATCCATCTCCCCATCCACACAACTCCCACTATCTACCCATTCACTGATCCATAATCCACCCACCTATCTACCGACCCACCCAACCATTCCCGTCCACCTGTCCATCTACCTTCTATTGTTTCTTGAAACAGGGTCTCACTATATAGCCCTGCCTGGCTTGGAACTCACTATATAGGCCAGGCTAGCTTTGAACTTGCCTGCCTCTGCCTCACCAGTGCTGAGATTAAAGGTGTGCACATTACACATATCTATCCACCTACCCACCCATCCATCCACCCATCCATCCACCCATCTAACCATCCATCTATCCAATCATCCATCACCTGCCTACCCCTACACCCATCTGTCCATCTGTCCATCCAATCATCCATCAGTCCATCCAATCATTCATCCATCCATCCACCTGTACCCCTGTACATCCATCCATTCATCCATCCATCCAATATCCATTCATCCAATTTTGCATCCATCTAATCATCCATCCATCTATCTACCCACCTGCCTACCCCTATGCCCATCCACTCATCCATCCATCCATCCATCCATCCATCCATCCAATCATCCATCTACCCACCCACCTGCCCACCCCTATATCCATCCATCCATCCAATCGTCCATCTACCCACCCACCTGCTCACCCCTATATCCATCCATCCATCCAATCGTCCATCTACCCACCCACCTGCCCACTCCTATATCCATCCATCCATTCATCCACCCATCTATCCATCCATCCAATCGTCCATCTACCCACCTACCTGCCCACCCCTATATCCATCCATCCAATCATCCTTCTACTCACCCACCTGCCCACCCCTATATCTATCCATCCATCTATCCATCAATCCATCCATCCATCCATCCAATAGATCTGGGTCCCTCCCACTTCAGGACACTCGCCTTGTCTGTTTTCTCTGCCAGAAACGCTCTGCCCACAAATCATCACACATCTCCCTCTCTCCCTCTATTTAAGTCTGTTCAAATGTCACCTCTTCAAAGGGAGGCTGTAGCTGGGGGTGTAGCTCAGTGGTAGAGAGCTTCCCCGGGCCCCATCCCCAGCACCGCGAGCTCTAAAACAGCTTCACATTCGCAGTCTTTTCTTTTAGCCAACATTATTTTTCCAGATAACACAAGCTAGGGTTTGACATTACATTATTTATCATGTAACTCCCCTTTTGGCATGAAATGTCCCTGATCTTGTGGATGGCGTAAGCCTCGTTGTCTACTGTGTGCCCGACCCTTCTCTAAAAGATAACACTGCACATAGTAGGTATTCAGGAAGTACTTGCTGAACATACTCAAGACACTCACATGGGATTTATCCAGACACAACACAGTGTTGGTGCCGGCTTCATCTTCCAGCTGTGTGTTGACAGGGATCTCGTGCATAGAGTCCCAGGCTTGTGAACTGCAGATTCTGATTTGGGATGCCTGCGGTGAGGCCAGAGTGCTACATGTCTGGGTGGGCAGTGCAGACTGTGCTTGCCCTCTGTCTCTGCTGGCTCTGTCTCTTTTCTCAGTTTCTTTGTCTCTTTGTGTCTCCGTCTGTCTTCCTCTGTGTGTATCACTGTGTATATGTATGTGTGTGTGTATATGTGTGTGTCTGTGTGTATCTGTGTGTATGTGTTTATCTATGTGTATGTGTGTGTATGTGTGTATATGTGTATCTGTGTGTATGTGTGTATATATATATGTGTGTATTTGTGTGTATGTGTATCTGTATGTGTGTGTATGTGTGTGTGTGTGTATTTGTGTGTATGTGTGTGTATCTGTATGTGTGTATGTATGTGTATGTATGTATCTATGTATACGTGTGTGTGTGTATATGTGTGTATGGGTGTGTATGTATGTATCTGTATACGTGTGTGTGTGTATATGTGTATATGGGTGTATATGTATGTATGTATCTGTGTGTATGTATGTTATCTGTGCATATGTGTGTATCTGTGCATATGTGTGTATCTGTATGTATGTGTGTATGTATGTGAATCTGTGTATCTGTATGTATGTGTGTATGTATGTGAATCTGTGTATGTGTGTATGTATGTATATGTATGTATGTGTATATGTGTGTATGTGTGTATCTGTGTGTATCTGTGTATACGTATGTGTGTATCTGTGTATGTATGTGTATGTGTGTGTATATGTGTATATGTATGTGTATCTGTGTGTATGTATGTTTGTGTATGTGTGTGTCTGTGTATATATGTGTGTATATGTGTGTATCTGTATATGTGTGTATCTGTGTGTATATGTGTTTATGTCTGTGTATATCTATGTGTGAATCTGCGTGTGTGTATCTGTATATCTGTGTCTACATGTGTATCTGTGTGTATGTCTGTGTGTGTATCTTTGTGTGTGTGTATGTGTATATGTCTCCATGTGTATCTGTGTGTGTGTGTGTGTAACCCTTACCCTCCCACAGGCTTAGGTCTGTCCTCTCCCACTGACCTTCACGCCCAGCCTTGGACCTAGATTTTGAGCAGTGGTGCCTTAGACTTGGGTTTTCCTACTTACCAAGCCCTGTGCCTGCTGCCTGGAGTCAGCAGTCTGCTCAGTGGGCGTCCAGTGCCCTCCGGGCCGAAGGGCTCAGATACGGCTTCTGCCTGTTCACTTCCCAGTGCCCATGTGTTCAACCTCCTATACAGACCCTCAGTGGAGCCTTGTCTGTTTTGTTTCTGCAGAGCTGCTCAGGGGTCGAGGAGGATTCTGGCATTTTGGCAGCCAAGAGAACATTATGCAAATGACATGCAAATCAGAGCTAATGAGTCCTGATTGCATTGGTGTTGGTGCTGGGAAACACGTGGATAATTGTGCCAGAGTGGGGGCAGGGGCAGTGAGTGTTTTGGGGGCTGACAAGAAGCCACAGCAGGGGTGACAGAAGTGGGTGTCACAGGGGAGGGCTTGAGAGCAGCTGCTGTGTGGCCCTATGTATCACATGGTCCTTGTCTAGGCTGTCCTGATTAAGGAGTAGGAACAAGGGCAGAGGTTAGTCATGGGAGAACTGAAGCTGCACATTGTGGGGAGGGGGGCAGAAGGCTGTGACAGGGTCATGGGAGGTGGGGGAGGAGCTTCCCTGAAGTAGGTGGGGCAGATTAGGCTAATGGTAGGGGTGGTGTGGGAAGGATGCTCTCCATGGAGAGAGAAGGCAACAGGAGGGGTCTGCTCCTCTCACAGGGTCTGTCTGGTGTCAGTGTGTAGAATGGCAGGACTTGGGTCTGCCAGGCAGCAGATGGGTTGGGTCAAACTCATTGGGAGGGGCAGCTGTATTCAGCCTCCAAAGAGCTTCTCTGGAGGAAAGATGAACTTGGCTTGGGGGCTGGTGTGTGTGTGTGTGCGCGTGCGCGCCCTACAGCACCTGGGAACCCAATCCCTCCCCTCTGGAGCCCTCTCGGACCAAGGATGGCTGACAGTGGACTTCTTCCAAGGCTAGATGTTGGCCCTGATGCCCACTGCTTCCGATATTTCAGATACAATGACTGTTTTGCCTTTGGTCTGCTGAGGATGAGGACCGAACTTGGCTCTGAGCCTTACAGACTTCAAGTGCCTCTAGCCATGTTTTCCAGATAAGTCCTTCACCATGCAGTCACAAAGATCATAACGATCGCCTCAGAGAGGCCCAGCCTGGCTCTTTCTTGACTTTATCACCTTGAGAAAATGGCTCAGTCTCAGAGCCTGTTTTCTAGTGGGCGTTGTGGCTGTCTCGTGATTGGCAGGGCAACTGAACCCTCTAGTTCGAAGGTGCTTGCCACTGTGTACCAACATCTCCAGTGTTGTGGTACTTTCTATAGTTTGTGGCTGGCTTAGTTCACTGGCAGCAGTCTTCTGGCTGACAGGGACTTATGTGATGGATGTGGATTAGGTTCTAGTCATTACTAACATCCAGGGCCCGGTGGTACACACCTGGGATGCACACCAGGATCGAAAGGTGACAGCCAGCCTGGGCTGCGGAGTGAGGGCAAAGCCAGGCCAGGCAACTTCTCGAGATTTTGTCCTAGAATGAAGACTAGAGACTTGTTGGGGGAGGGGGGGGGGGTGCTGGTGATAGGTATGACTCAGGAGATGAAGGTGTGTGGAGCAAAGTCTGACCACCTGAGTGCAACACATGCACACATAAGATACAAAATTGTAGGACTGGAGAGATGGCTCAGCAAAACACTCACAGACATAAATAAAAATAAATAATTCTAGACCATTAAAAGAGACGTCCAAAAGAGCCTTAGTTAGGGTTTTATTGCTGTGAAGAGACACCATGACCATGGCAACTCTTAGAAGGACAACATTTCATTGGGGCTGGCTTACAGGTTCAGAGGTCCAGTCCATTATCATCATGGTGGGAAGCGTGGCAGCATCCAGGCAGACATGACGCTGGAGGAGCCAAGAGGTCTGTGTCTTACTCTGAAGGCATCCAGGAGGAGGGTCTCCTATGTTGGGCAGAGCTTGAACAGTAAAAGAGCTAAAAGCCCACCCCCTACAGTGACACACTTCCTCCAACAAAGCCACACCTCCTAATAGTGCCATTTCCCATGGCCTACCACAGCAGTGGTGTCCTGGAGCTCACTCTGTAGACCAGGCTGGCCTTGAATTCTCAGAGATCTGCCTGCCTCAGCCTATTTAGTACTGGGGTGAAAGGTGTGTACCCCCACACCTGGCTCATACATACATGCAACATACATACTTCCACATAATATCCTGCGTCCCTTATAAATAAACTTACTGTCTTTATAAAACTCATCATAAGGCCAAACTCTTATTCCTATTGATCCCACGTTGTTCCTTTTAAAATCCCCTTTCCCCCGTTAACTACAGTCTCATAGTCTCACTTTCTCATAAAGGTTTCTTCATTTATATGTACATGCTATTTGCGTGTGTGCCTGCATGACAGACAAGCACATCAGACAGAAGAAGCCATCAGATCTCATTACAGGTGCTTGTGAGCTACCGTCTGGTTGCTGGGAATTAAACTCAGGACTTCAGGCTGAACAGTCGGTGCCTGTAACTGCTGAGCCATCCCTCCAGATCTGGACTCTCTTTTTAATGCCGTTCTTGTCGTCTTCCACTTGACTCGCTCTCCTGTTCTCCTTCTGAAAAACGCTCAATCAGATGCTGTTTAGTGAGGAAGAGACACGTGTGACTCTAAAGTGGGCCATTTGTATTTCTACCTCTGTAGAATTTTAGATTTGTTTTTTATTTTATGTGTTCTTTTTGCTTGTATGTCATACATCATATGCATGCCTGTTGCCCTTGGAGGCCAGAAGAAGGTGCTTGATCTCCTGGAACTGGAATTACAGACAGTTATAGTTAGGGTTTTACTGTTGTGAACAGACACCATGACCAAGGCAACTCTTTTTTTTTTCCCCCCACGAGACGTGGGAGGAGAGCGGGATTCGAACACATGGGTCAGAAAGAGAGCGCAGAGGGGCCCTCTGCAGGATAGAGGGCTTATGGGCTGTGCCACCGCTGCCGGTTCCCTCAAGGCAACTCTTTTTTTTTTTTTTTTTTTTTTTTTTTTTTTTAAATAAGAATTTATTTATTTATTTTGTGTAAGTACACTGTAGCTGTCTTCAGACACCCATATGAGGGCATCAGATCTCATTATGGATGGTTGTGAGCCACCATGTGGTTGCTGGGATTTGAACTCATGACCTCTGGAAGAGCAGTCAGTGCTCTTAACCACTGAGCCATCTCACCAGCCCAAGGCAACTCTTATAAGGACAACATTTAATTGGGGCTGGCTTACAGGTTCAGAGGTTCAGTCCATTATCATTAAGGCGGGAACATGGCAGCATCCAAGTAGGCATGGTGCAGGAGGAGCTGAGAGTTCTACATCTTCATCTGAAGGCTGAAGGGTCTTAAAGCCCATACCCACAGTGACACACCTACTCCGACAAGGCCACGCCTACTCCAATAAAGCCACACCCACTCCAACAGGGCCACACCTCCTAATAGTGCCATTCCCTGGGCCGAGCATATGCAAACCATCACACAGACAGTCATAAGCTACCAAGTAAGTTCTAGGAACTGAACTCAGGACCTCTGAAAGAGCAGCCAAGGCTCTTAACCCAAGAGCTCTCTTGCCCCAACAAATAAATTATATAAATATATATACACATATATATGTATATGTATATATATATATATATATATACACACACACACACATATACATATATATATATATACACAGACATATGTATTATATATATAGTAATGGCTGGGGGTGCCTCATACTGGGAGAGCACTGTCACCCCATGTGTGAAGCCCTGCTTCAATGCCCAGCACTGAAAAAAGGAAAAACAAAACCAAACAGACTTTCCCCCCACCCCCCATTTTGTTTCTGTCTTCTGTTTTATCTGCCCTCTCTGGGGAGCAGTGCTGGGTTGGGGTGAAGCTCGGCCCAAGAAAGAAGACTGGGGCATGCATCTTAGCGGGGAGGCCGGGGACCCATGGAATGTGTGAGGAACTCTCTGACCCCAGAGTGCAACTTGCACTGATCTTGTTCTAGGAGCAACTACAAGCAAAGATACCACAGTGTGCCGTGATTCCGGGGAATAGGAGGCTTTGCTTCATCAATTACGGGAGGACAAGGAGATGCAGATGGGGAAATACACAGGAAGGGAGTGTGAACCTTGAGTCATAAGCAATAGCACAGCCCTGTGTCCTTGTGATGGAGAGAGCCGTCTATGGTCCAGATTGGTCCCCTCTGCCCTCAGTGTGCCAAGGGTCAGAGTGGTGTTAGCCACAGAATGTGTGGTTTTTTTCTCAGACAAGACTGTCATCAGCAGAGAAGGGTCACCAAGGGACAGATGCTACAGTGACCCTTACCTCAGGCGTTATTGTAGTGTCAGCTGCGGACAGATGTCCTGTAGATCATGCTGTATATCCTGGTCCCTGGTCCAGTGTTTGGTCTCAGGCCACCACTCCTCCTGGGTCAGGTCACAGGGCTGTGCCGAGTCTGGAGCTCAGAAGGTGGCCGGTCTGCAATAGGGGTGAGTGAGCCCAGGGCCAGCGGCTCCAGGTAGCATCAGGAGTTTCAGGGTGGGGGCAGTGGTGGACTGTCTCTGCCCTACGGGTCTTCCCTCAGCAGCACAGCTGAGCCAAATGGCCCAGCTCCTTAGTGCGGGGAGGAGCCCCATGGTCACACCCTGTCTGTGGAGCAGTTCATGTGTCAGGCCTGGCTCAGGGCACTTTCCTGCATTCAGGAGAGCATCCTCACACCCGGCGGCGAGGGCTCAGATGCGTAGCTGGGATTATATAGGAAGTTTGTGTGTTGTGGGTTCTGGTTCAGTGTACGCATGTGTGCACTCGTCTTAAAGACATGTGATGGGCTAATATTAGTATTGTACGTGTGCTTCTTGTGCACAGGTGAGCTGGTTCACAGGCTTGTGGAAATGCACGCATGCGAATACACGTAATAGATGTACATGTGGGTTGTGAGTAGGAGTGTGCGCTGACACACGTGGGTACATGGATCACATGTGTATGTGGTGTTCCTTAAGGGGCCTCAGAGTTGGCATCAGAGGCCCGGGTGCCAGCAGCCAACTGGAGAGCTTTTATGACTCTGATGCCCAGACCCAGTCTATAAAATGGGATACTTAGGAGGCAGAGGCACGGGCTGGAGAGATGGCTCAGCGGTTAAGAGCACTGACTGATCTTCCAGAGGTCCTGAGTTCAATTCCCAGCAACCACATGGTGCCTCACAACCATCTGTAATGGGATCTGATGCTCTCTTCTGGTGTGTCTGAAGAGAGTAATGGTGAACTTATATACATAAAATAATAAACCTTTTTTTTTTTTTTTTTAAAAAGGAGGCAGAGGTGGAAAGATCAGGAGTTCAAGACCAGTCTCAGTTCCATAGCAGATTTAAGGGCTGCATCAGACACAGCCACAGACACACACACACACAGACACACAGACACACACACACACACACACACACGAGTGGCTGGAGAGATGGCCCAGCGTGTATTGCTCTTTCAGAGGACCTGACTTTGAATCCCAGCCCCCCATGTCTGAAGAGAATCCCTCCAGCTCTAGGAGAACCAAGGTCTCCTGTCTCTGTAGGCACAGGTATAAATAAAATAAGTCTTAAAAACAACAACAACGACAAAATCTGGGGAGCATGAACATGGCTCGGTCAGTATTTTACTCAAGAGCTTAAGGATCTGAGTTCAAATCCCTAGTGCTTGCATAAAAAACAGAGACACCGTGGCACATGCTTATAATCACAGCCCTAGAGAGGTGGGGACAGTAGGGCTCTGTGGTGAGCTAGTGTAGGCCAACTGTGAGCTCCTGAGGAACCAAGCCCCCGTTGTCCACTGGCCTCCACGCACACGCACACGTGCATTAAAAAAAATAATACCGCGTGTGTGTGTGTGTGTGTGTGTGTGTGTAAACAGGGTCTCTCTATGTAGCCTCTACTGTCCTGGAACTGGCTCTGTAGACCAGGCTGGCCTTGAACTCAGAGTGACATGCCTGCCTCTGCACCCCAAGTGGAGTGCCGGGACTAAAGGCCTGCACCACCACTGTGCGGTCAATCACCCTTATTGTTAATAAAGCAGTATGGTGGCTCTCCATGGTCCAACACTCCGGAGGCAGAGGCAGGAGAATCTAGTCTGGGTAGTGAAGCCCAGGCTAGTCAGACTGTCTCAAATATAAATCTATGAATCCGTATAATGGGTATGAACTCTCATGGTACTAGATTGTGTGTCGCTATTTCACAGTCAACCTGGCATGGCAGGACTTGGGAATGGGGGGGGGTGCCTGGTCACTGAACCCCAATCAGGAGCATCACGTGCCCTGCAGTGAGGCTGACAGCCAAGGGGGATATCCGGCAAACCCGGGCCGGCAGCGAAAATTCACGAGAGGCGCGCCTGCGCCCGGGTCACCGCGGTGTGGTGCAGAAAGAGGACGTCCCCTGCCGTCCACCCAGGGAGGACGTCTGTGCGCAGCATTGCCCGGTTACCATAGAAACGAGCAGCGGGCGGTGGGTGGCTGAGGAAGGAGGCGGGTCGGGAGGGGGGAGGCCGGCGCGTGGGGGCGGGGAGCTGGCTCCTGCAGTTCGGGCGCTGTCGCCTCCCGAGCCAGAGCGCCGGAGGGGACCCCGAGGACTGAGCCCTGAGCCCGACGCCAGGCGCCCCTGTCCTGCCCGCTGCCACGGAGCAGGTGACCAGCCAGCCCTTCCGGCCCTGACCTGGCCCAGCAGGGGCAGTAAGCGCCCACCTGTCCCCAGCTTGGTGCCCAACCGGGCTCAGGTAGGCGATGGGGGTTCTGGAGAAGTCTGCGTGGAGAGTGGGGATCCAGCACCCCTGCCTTCCTGCTGGGCGCACCTGGTAGCAAGTGTTCAGGTCTGCAGGTCCATGCAGGTCCGAGGGGCTCTGGGGGCCAGGGACTTGCTCTCTGCATCGCATCGGGACTGTCTCCTGACTGTCTTGTCTCTCCTTCTCCGTATCTCCTTCCCTGTCCATACCACAGACGTGACTTCTAAAGCTGCCCCACTCCCTGTGGACAACAGGCTTAAGGGGGTAGAGTCTTACCGCCGCTGAGCTGTGTGTTTCCCTCAGGTCGGTGCCAGACAGGGAGGGGCCAGGCGTGGAGAGAAGTGCGCTAGTGCTGGTATGCCTTGCCCTCTGCGGCCAGACCCACTGGCCTCAGGGCAGAGATCTGCTAGTCTCTGGGCATTTGTCACGAACCAACCTCTGGGGGTGACTCCTGGGTGGGCTTGTACAGTGGACTGAGGCAGCTCAGTCCCTCCCCCTCCATGCCAATGGGATGACCCGCAACTCTCGAAAAGGGCTCCTGTCCCAACCCCCAGCCAGCCAGGGGTCTCTATGTTGTGGGTATTCTTGTGGCCTTCATCTGTTTCTCTGTCCCTCTGCGGGCGATGCCCCTGGGGACCTGCTCCTTGCTACTCCAGGAACAGGGACACTGCAGAGACTCTACCGCTGCTGCCACCGCTCCTGAGGAGGGGATACTGGGAGGAGCTGAGGGAGGAGGTAGCCAGGAAACCCTGCTCAGAGGGCCAGAGTAGGCTACCTTGAGAGTGGACTAGGGCCAGCACCCCCTGGTAGTGCTTGGTCCTTCAGGAAGCGTGGGCCTCCCTCCTTCCCCTAGGCACTCAGGTCAGAGGACTGGCTGCAGGGTGGGAACTATTGTGGTTTATGGTGGTTCTGATTTCTGCAAATCTCAAGTACACAGTCTGGGAGTGTGGGTAAGGATTCTCACCTTGAAGTCTGGGGCCTGGGGGTGGTGGTGAGAGAGCAGAGGTGTGCCGGCAAGAATGGGAACAGGGGTGCAGACAACCCTCTCTGAACTCGTCTGCCTCCTCTCCCCTCCCTTGCCGGAGCTTTGAGTTGGTATGCCTTGCCCGCTGTGGCCAGACCCACTGACCTCATCAGGGCAGTCAGCCTGGCTTAGTGATGTCTGGAAGACAGAGGCTTTTAGCCAGCACCTGCCCCTAGCTTGACCTCTGCTTCCTCCTTCCTGTCCTGTCTGCCCCCTCCCCACCCCCCTCTTCTTGGCAGACTCCAGTTTTTGCATGATATTTGGCATGTACTCCAATGCCACTACACTCAGGTTGGGGTCCCCCGGGGTATATAACTCATCTCCAGTTGGCTGCAGCCAAACCACCTACTTAGAAACCAAGCTGAGACCCCACTTTGCCCAGGAGCTTCTGCATAAGAGAGAGCCCAAGGAAGGTCCTGGTACTCAAAGGCCTGGAGCGGGGGGGGGGGGGGGGGGGGGCTGGCCTCCCAAAAGCAGCTCCATCCAGTCCATGTCAGCTGCCCAGACCTCAATTCCAAAGTCGCCCCTCCACTCCTCTCAGCAGTAGAGGTCTTCCTGACTCCAGAGTGTTCCCACACCCACGTTCTCTCCCTTCCTATGACCACCTCTCCCAGGTACCCTGTCCTCCAGAGCCACAAGGCTCTGCTCTCCCTGCCCACTGCAAACCTTAGAAATGAAAACTAGACCATACCCCACATCTCCTCAGTCCTTGTAGTGGCTGGGACAGAAAGTCAGGTGTTCTGAATTCAAAGACCAGAATATATCCTCCACCGGGCCCCTCCCTCTCCCTTTCTCACTCCCTCCCCCAGTCTGCTGTAAGAATCTAACCACAGAGGCCCTGATACCACCTCAGTGTCTTTACACTGGCTGGGCCCTCTGGCTGAGTGCTCCTCAGAGCTCTCTCCCTTACCGCCCTCAGATCTTTGTTCAAATGTCACCTCTGAACGGCCTTCTCTGGCCATCTGCATTGAGTAGCGTGGTTGCTGGACCCAGCCATGTTCCCTGTCTTTTTCAGTGGCCAGGGTTCTTCACAGCACTTGTCAAAACACAGCCTACTTTGTCATTTACTGGTCCTCCAGTTTCTTGCCTGTCCAACCCCTTTAGAATTTCATCCTCACAGGCTCAGAATCCCCCACCCACCCCCATCCCCCACACCCTGCTGCAGTTTGCATCCTTCCTGAGAGCCATGGCTGCCACATAGAGCCTGAGTCCCTGCCTCAGGGGTGTTGGAGTTTTGGGCTCTGGGATTTGGTCCTCGAAATGGGAGAGCAGTGCCTTGATCTGGGCAGTGGTGCAGGCGCTCAGGCAGGACTGGCGATGGATGTGACTCCCTTTGAGAGGCTGAAAAGGAGGGAGAACAAGCTGCTACATCTGCCCTCACCACACCCCATCTCCCCACCGAAGAGAGGCAACGCTCCCTTCTCTCTGCCACCTGGGCCTGATTCGTCCCTAGCAGGAGTGTTACCCACACCCACATAGCCGGCATCCCTGACTCTTCTCAAGGCGATCAGTCGCGGATGCTGTGGGCTCAGGACAGGCAACCTGGTGCCTGGAGAGGCGATGAACCCAGACCAGAGGGTAGGTGGCTTTACTCTCAGCCAGTCCCCACTTCTGCTCCCCACCTATGGGTGTCTCACTTAGGGTCTCCTCCCCAAAACTTAGCCCCGAGTCAAACAATGAGCTAGAATCCCTGGAAAATTAAAACGGGGGAAGCCTGGATCCTTCAAATCTCTGTGTCCTTCAGGCTTGGATCCATGGCCTGGGGTGAAGCCCACGCCTCACTCCTGCTGGGCAATTCTAGGTTCCGGGCACCTGGCTTTCTTTACTGTCACCGTCTACTTCATGGGATGTGTGCACCCTAAGGTGGTAGAGGGCATCTTCTGCCTTCCCATCCAACACCCTACACAGGGAAGCCGTGTTGATCTGTGGGGACATGCTAGCTCCTTCATCAGGTGGGGAGCAGGCCGAGGGTAGGGCTGTGTTTGGAGGTGACATTACAGAGGGGAGAGGGGTTGTTCAGCTTGCGTGTTGCAGCTAGGATGCAGATAGGAACGGGCTGGAGGCTGCCCCCTGATGATCCGAGGCTCCCTCTAACCCCTTCTGCTGGCCGAGTTCATCAAGCTTCTGGCTACTCAGGCAGTGAGCACCCGACACTGGGTCTTCCTGCTTCCCTGCAGCAGAGGTAGGGCTGGATCCTGCCTCCTGCCTCCTTTGGGGGGCTAATGTCTGAATTTATCATTTCTTAAAGAAGCCCCTTGGGGAGCTTCAGGTGGTGAAAATGCAGGTCAGGTGGTTAGTGTTTGTTCGTTTGCTTGTTTGTTTGTTTGTTTGTTGGGGACATGGGAGATCTCCCGTGGCTCAAACTGGTTTAAATTAGCTATGGACACCAGGACAGTTTTGAGTTCCTGATTCTCCTGCACTTTCTGAGTTCTGGGATAACAGCTGTGTGCCACTGCACCTGCCTCAGGCCAGCTTCTAGATCCAAAGAAAAGCAAGAAGAAGTGAGCCCCAGGCCTGTCTTTTCACCAGGACCTTAGGAAGTCCATGATGAGAGCTCGGTGTGTTAGCTGAAGGTGTTGGCCATAGAACAAGGCTTACCACTGGTCACTGTGTTGGTGGCCCAGTGCCTTCTACCTCTGCCCCAGGATAGGTGGTGTGCACCTCCTTCAACCAGCTTCTCAGTGAGGAAACCGAGGTACCAGTAGTTGAAGTAACCCGCCCACAACTGAGAAGGGCAGAGCTGGGATTTGAACCCAGTCTTCAGTCCTATATGACGTGGGCAGCACACTGCAAAGCTGGGCTGGTACCCTGAGCCTACACTGAAGGAGAGGTGTGAGGAGAGGGCGGATGAGGGCTGGGAACTCAGGAATTGAGGCAAAGGGGAGGCACACTTGAGGGTGTGTGGCCAGAGGAGGATTATGGATTGGAGTGATGGGGGCCACACTAAGACCATTTTTACCAGGTTGGAATTCCAAAAGAAGCTTATCTGCCCTGCCCATCTCTAAGGAAGGAGGGTGGTGGAAACCACTGGGGATGTGAGCTAGAACCTGAGATAGCTGTGGATGGCCAGGCGGCCTGGAGGGATATTGCAGTGCTGGGCTGAACACCTGAGGACCCAACCAGCCCAGAGTCTCCTGCCTGCTGTGTGACCTGGGCCTGTTGCTTTACCTCTCTGAGTCTCACCTACCCTGTAGAACTGAAGAGCCTATCTCCGTGGGTTGTGGAAGAAGAGGGTGCATATAAAGAAGAGGGGACTGGGACCCATGGGTGTTGTTTTGCCGATGCACACGTGGGGAAACTAAGATTCCATCCCCCATTAAGAGACTTAGCCAGGATCTCCTTTGTGGCAGGTAGTAGTTAGAAGCCCACCAGGGGTGCACTGGCCTCACATAGAGAGGTTCCCCTGAAAGGGCCGCCACAGTACCCACACTAAGGGCAGCTAATGAATAACAAAGGGCGACCTCAGAAACAGTCCCTTTTACAGATGGGACAACTGAGGTGCAGACGGGTTTGAAGCTAGCCTGCTGGCTCCAGTCTGTGTTGTAAGACTACACTGTGCAGCCCCTCTGCCAGGGTCAAGTCCTAGCGGGGACACTAGGTCTCCTCATGATTGAAGGGATGGCTAGTCCCTCCCCTAAGGATTTCTGGGAAGACAACAGAACAGGTGTGCAAGGGTCTGTGACACCTGTCATAGTTCTCAGTAAAGCTCTGGTTCTCTCACTGCCTCTGGCCTCATCCCTTTATCTGGCTTCCTCCTCACTTCCTGGGGGTTGGGGCCCAGAAGGAACCAGACCCACGTGGGGACTGTAGCTGTAGTCAGGTAGGACCCAGCTCCACTATTCGCCACCTCAGTGGCCCTGGATATGCCATCTTATCTGCCCTGGGCCTCAGTTTCTCCATCTTTACACGTAGATGAAGTACCTAGCATGTAGACCAGCTCTTAGCACGTACCAGACACTCAGTAAATACTCGCCGCTGACAACCAAGCATGATGCCAGCGATGGCAAGGGCTGCAGATCAACCTAGCATGAGAGAGGCTGAGAAGGAGGGCGGCTTGTCAGCTCACACCACATCGCATCTGATGCTGTGACATCCCAGGACATTCCATCATGAATTGGGGAGAGCAGGAATGTGGCAATTCTTTGGGGGAACCCATGGCATCCTGAGTTCTGGTCCAAATGCCTGAGAAACTGGTGCATTTCCCAACCCTAGCATTAGGGGCCTTGGAAAGCGGGGTTTTCCCCTTGCTGCTGGGCAGGGGGAGCAGCTTCCCCTTTCCTCTGCTCCCAACTTCCCACTCCCCTCCCCCACTAGCTGTACGTGGGTGTGTACACTGTGGGAGGGCTCCTTTTGCTATCTCCATCCCCCACTACCAAAGCCATCCTCAACTCTGCCCAGGGATATACGGACAGCACACTGTGCCAGCTGCCTGTCCCTTCAGTCTAACCAGGTGGGTATGGGACAGGAGCCCCAGAGTCAAGCCCCCCAGCGGCTGTGCACTGTGCTCAGAGCATAGAACAGACAACCCTGGTGCCTGCTGTCTGTTATCATGACCCTTGTGGCCTGCAGTAGTGCTGGCTTGCTGGGCAGCTGGTCCCCATGGAAAGATGTTTCCCCCCCACACCCCGTCATGTTCCCACACCCCTGGACACACTCTTCACAGCTACATCCCTGAGCCCCTGCGTTTTCCATCTCTGACTACCACCTGTCGTGACTGAGAGTGAAAAGCTGGAGGGAGACTGCGTGTGGTGGCCTCTTGTCTAGGAAGTCCAGGAGCCTCTTGGGCACGTTACAGGAAGTGCCAGATGCCAGCCACACCCACTTCTTGACCCCTGACTGAAAGCCCTGTCATTAAGAGGGCGTGGCACTTTGTGGGAGAGGAACCTCCTCCTGCCTCGGTGTGCACGTGATCCCGTGTGGTTCTGAGAGCTCATTTGACGTCATTCGGCTTCCACTACCCCACCCTGTCTGCCTCTCTAAGCACATTCCCATGTGGGTCCGACCCTGAGGGGCAGGATTGTGGAGGGCCTAGAGTCTGCCGTGGGCTGGGCTCCTTCACTCATTTTGTTTAATTCATACTGATTTATTTTTAATCGTGTGTATGATGTAAATTTGTGTGTGTGGTGCCTGGAGTTACAGCTGGTCATGGGTGCTGGGAACCAAACTTGGGTCTCCTGGAAGAGCAGCAAGCATTGCTACCGACTGAGTCAATCTCTCCAGTCTCTCATCGAATTCTTAAAAAGTCATGTTCCAGGAAAGCCCAGGGGTCGGGGGTGTCACATAACTTGCCTAGAGTCACAGAGCACATTGGGATTGGACTTTTCACGGGCCACAAGCTACCTCAGCTGGGATCCCAGGGGAGTCCAGGAAGCCATGTTGCCTGTGGCCTGTGTACTGTTAGCCTGGCATTGCCAGGTCATAGCCACACTGTCCCTGGGGTGTGCTGAGAGGATACCCTCCAGCCAAGCCCCTAGGCTGGTGGTCATTCTTTCTTCTCTTGGGCCAGAGGGTGGGATTGGTTTTGGTTTTTGGTTGTTGTTTTTGAGACAGGGTTAAGCTAGAAAGCCCTGGTTGTCCTATGTAAACTAAGCTGACCTCAAAGTCAGAGATGTCCTCCTGCCTGTTTCCTGAGTGCTAGCATTGAAGGTCTGCACCACCACATCCTTCTCCCTTTTTAAATTTCTTTTACTGTATATGTATGAGTATTTTACCTGTATGTACCTCTGTATGAACATTACATACAGAACCCATGGCGGCCAGAAGAGAACCTTGGATCCCTGAGACTGGGAATTAGCTGGTTGTGAACCATCATGGGTGCTGGGAATTAAAGTCAGGTCCTCTGGAAGAGCAGTGAGTGCTCTTAAATACCCCCCCTCCCCACACACACACACCACCTTTGTTTTGGTTTTGACATACAGTTCATGTGCCGGAGAGATGGCTCAGTGGGTAGAGCATACAGATACAAGCCTGCGGCCCTCAGTCTGGATCACCGAAACGTTTGTGTTCTAGTTAGCTTTCTATTAATGCAATCAACATTATGTTTTTGGGACAGGGTCCAGCTTTATAGCCCTGGGTGTCTTGTGTAAACTAAGCTGACCTCAAACTCAAAGATGTCTTCCTGCTTTCTGGGTGCTGGTATTGAAGGTATGCACCGCCAAGAGCAACCTGGGAGGAAAGGGGCTTTCTGGCTTACACTTCCCAGTCACAGTTGGGCTTTGAGGGAAGTTGGCTCAAGCAGGAGCTGAGGCAGGAAACATGGAGGACCACTGCTCACAAGTTTGCTCAGCCTGCTTTCTCACTGGGTCCAGGACTCCCTGCCTAGGGGTGGCAATGCAAAAGGGGGCTGGGCCCTCCCACGTCAACCATAAATCAAGAAAATTGCCTCCGTTTTCGTGGTGGACCCAGGGTGATAACAGCCTTGCTCGCTCCTCCCAGTCACGTGTGTCCTCGGAGCTGGTCATCATTCCAATTATGCTTTGCGGTCTTCCCCAAATAGTTTCTTTTTGTATATATGTATATACTTTCCCAGCCAGGCTGATCTATGCACGTCACTTTGGTCATGTGGTGTGGCTTGGAATGGGGTGGGAGCTATGGGTCTGCACTGTATTTTACTTAGCCCCAGGGACATGGATTTGGGTCACTCCCTGCCTTTGGTGGCCACCTCACACTGTTGCAGTGGGCCAGCCTGTGCATGCATGCTTGCCTGGCACCCTGAAGGTGAATTCCTAGAGGTGGTGTTATGGGGGAGACCTCTGTCCAGTGAGACTGAGTGTCACGTGTCATCCAGTCTGCCCCCCCCCCTTTGGCTGAAGAGGCTTGTGAGGCCCTGTAACACTGGGTCATTACAGGAATAGGGTACCAGGCCAGAGCAAATGGAGAGGCAGAGGCTGGGCAGGGAGGGGCATCCCTGACTGAGGATCCTCATGGGTTGCTACTGCTTGCCCTGAGTCTGAGGGATGGTGGTTGCTAGGAGATGGGGTTTACCTGTCCTCTCTAGGAGGAGCTGAAGCTTGCAGAGCCAGGCCACCCTAACCCAGATAGATACCTCACAGTACATCAGCTACAGCTGCATTGCACAGACAAGGAAGTGTCCCGGGGAGCTATGGCTGCCTCTTTGAAGGCCCCTTGGCCCTCTGTGGCTGTTTCCTGATGATTGAGGCCCAGTCGGGGAGGAGTTTGCCCCCTGGCCCCTGGGGCAGATCGTGTCCTAGATTGGGCGACTGTGATGCCTGGTGACAGATCCAGGGCAGACACAGCATCCCGGCATGTTGTGTAGATCACAGTGTGACCCCAGGGCCAGAGAGCCACATGCCCAGACATGTGGGGGAAGGCTTGTGAGCAGCTTAATGGGGGCTGTTGAGGCAGGGCCAGGACAGTCAAAAGAGGATGGACAGGGCCCAATGGGAAGAATGTGTGTGTGTGTGTGTGTGTGTGTGTGCGCGCACTCGCTTAGGTCAGGATGTAAATGACAGAGGTGCCTCCTGTGAGAGTCCAGGGAACTTCAAGGCAGAAGCTAGGGCTGTAGGCGCTGAGACCAGGGACTCTGTGTTGGCGTCAGGGGAATGCAGGACTATCTTTTGCATCTAGTGTCAGGATCCAGCTGGGTCACGGTGGGTGGGTCGTGCTAAGGAAAGGGGGCTGTGCTCACCGAAGAAGCCCACTGGTCTTACCGGGTGCAGATAAGGCCCAGGAAGGCAGGAGGGAGGGCTTCTGTAGGATGATGGCATCTGAGGAGAACCATTCAGCTGAAAATCCCGGGAGGCAGGAGGAGCAGGAGTGGAGTGAGATGTAGATCAGGAACTACAGATTATCCTCAGAATGGTAAGCCCTGCCAGGAAGCCCACCCGTCCCAATTTGAGGCTCATCCCAGAGAACCTTCCTTCTCCATGGGAGTCAGGGACACGAACCTGGAACAGGACCATTTCCCTCAACTCTGAATCTCTCTCCTGCCCTTGCAGCTTGTGAGCGGCAAGCCTGCTAACTTCACATCCCCACCTGCCCGGCTCCCAACGGTTGCACCATGTCTGGCTCCTACGACGAGGCCTCAGAGGAGATCACAGATAGCTTCTGGGAGGTGAGTGGAGGTCTAGGCTCCCACCTGTCCCCCTGTTCAATCCAATCCTTTCATCCAGACTCCCTTGGGATCCTTAAAAACAAACAAACAAACAAACAAACAACAGTGTCCAACAGGTGGTGAAGCCTTGAAGGTAGGCTAGAAGTAATGCTCGCAGCTCTTCCCAGGCAGCGGCCTCGCTGTTCCCATTGTACCCCTCTGCATGTTGGGCAGGGCAAGACTTTTGAACCAGAGAGTGGGGTTAGCTGGGAGACCCCATATCCCGTAGAGGTAGAGGTGAGACGAGCCAGCATTTCAGGGGCCTCTGAGAACCTTTGAGCCCTGGAGGAAAGAAAAAATATTGCTTTTGGCTTTGGAAAGCAAAACGGAACCTGGCAGGCCCAGATTAATAAGTGCTCAAAGAGATGCCCCACAAAACACAATATTGTGTCAAGAAGCAGCAGCTACGCTCAAGCTTATACGACTCGTATAAATATAATAGAATTAGCTCACAAGGGCAAAAATGAATAATTCATTATAGCCCAAGTCCAAGTTATATAAAATCCCGTCTGCTTTTTTTTTTTGTGTGTGCGGCAGGGAGGTTTCAGGGGAGGGGAGACGTGGAGGGCGGGATGAGGCGGGAGGCGGCGCGCCCCCTGCAGGCCAGGGCCGGGACTACAGGGGCCGCGCTGTCACTCGCTGCTCCGACGCCAGGTGGGGAACTACAAGCGGACGGTGAAGCGCATCGACGATGGGCACCGCCTGTGCAACGACCTCATGAGCTGCGTGCAGGAGCGCGCCAAGATCGAGAAGGCATACGCGCAGCAGCTCACCGACTGGGCCAAGCGCTGGCGCCAGCTCATCGAGAAAGGTGCCCCACCCCCGGGCTCTAGCGGGTCTCCCAGGGCGGGTCCCGGTGCACCCAGCACCCAGCCATAGAGCTTTCACGACCAAAAGACCAAAGGAACCAAAGCAGGTCCCTTTATTCTGCTTTGTATGACTCTAGAACACACACACACACACACACACACACACACACACCACCTTTTATTTTGGAAGAGGCTTAGTTTTGATACAGAAATGTAGCCCAGGATGGCCTCCATCTATATTCGACGGAGAATAAACCCTGCGGTCCTGATCCTTCTACCTCCCCTCCCCAAATCGATGATTTCAGGTGTGGACAGCTATGCCTAGCTTCTCTTTCTCTCTCTCCCTTCCACTGCTATTTTGTTTCTTAGAGACAGAGTCTTGACAGCTATGAAGCGCTGGCTGCCTAGAACTTGCTACTATGTAGACCAGACTGGCACAGAAATCCGCTTCCTGAGTGTTGGGTTTAAATTGTGCACCACCATATCTGCCTGCTGCTGCCGCCACTCTTCAAAGTCTTGCTGTCCGGCCCAAGCTGGCCATGATCTTGAGCTGGTCAGACAGACTTTTTCCATTAATATGCATATTTTTTCGGAATGACTCGAAGGGAAATTAATGCTATCAACCTCACCCCCATTCTCAAAGTCTCCAAATAGCAAGAGCAACAGGAGCTCATGCCACCCTCAAGCCCTGTCATGATCAGAACATTTAAAACGGCTCCTCCATAAGCTGGGCAGTGGTGACTCACAACTTTAATCCCAGTACTTGGAGGCAGGGACAGGCTGATCTCTGTGAGTTCAAGGCCAGCCTGGTCTACAGAGCTACTTCTAGGACAACCGGGACAATACAGGCAAACCCTGTCTTAAGGGAGAGATGGCTCAGCGGTTAAGAGCACTGACTGCTCTTCCAGAGGTCCTGAGTTCAATTCCCAGCAACCACATGATGGCTCACAACCATCTGTAATGGGATCTGATGATGCCCTCTTCTGGTGTGTCTGAAGACAGCTACAGTGTACTCATACAAATAAAATAAATAAATCTTAGGAGAAAAAAAAGAAAATCAAAATAGCTCATACGCACTTTTGAGAGAGTGAGAGAGAGAGAGAGAGAGAGAGAGAGCGTGGAGCGAGAGAGCTAGCGCTTGATCTCAAATTCCCTAAACAGCCCAGGGTGACCTTGAACTTCTGACGCCTCCCCCCCACCCCCCCCAGTCAACAGTTCCAGTTTATTCAGTGTTGCAAGTCCAGCAGAGGGTTTCCTGTATGCTAGGCACCACTCTTCCTCCAGAACCACACCCCACCTCTCTGTGGTCTGCGCTGGTCCAGGGCCCACACCAAAACACTGTGCATCCAGTTGCCAGGACCCTAGATTCCTATAAATTAGAAGTTTCAAGTTCAGCTTTCCTTACGCTTGTTCAGAGTCGCCAGTCCTCATGGGAGCAGGGCCTACACTGCCTAGCAACAAGTGAATGTGAGGTCTGCTTCCCATTGGCTCAGATCCTTGTCACTCACCTCTGGTGCCCGAGTTTCAGGTTCAGCATCTTGCCTAGAGTACCTATCCTGGGCCCAGCGCTGTTCTGAGCCTGTAGAGGCTCCTGCCACGAGGTGGCCCACGAGGAGAGGGAGGCAACAGGTGGGAAGCAAGACAGATGCTGGAGAAGAACACATGGGGGGGCTGCAGGCTAGTGTGAACGTGGAACAATCAGAGAAGGCTTCCTGGCAGAAGCAGTCATCGTGGGCCTTAAGAGGGTAGATAGAAGTTTGGGGAGAGTGGAGGAAGATGTTTCTGTTACCATGGGAACAGAGGGAGAAAGCATCTCTCAAAGAGGAGAGGACTGTAGGCATCGAGTGTTGGTGGGGAGGGGTCCCTGTAACTTCCTGACATTTCCTCCAGGTCCGCAGTACGGCAGCCTGGAGCGGGCATGGGGTGCCATGATGACAGAGGCAGACAAAGTCAGCGAGCTGCACCAGGAGGTGAAGAACAGCCTGCTGAACGAGGACCTGGAGAAAGTCAAGAACTGGCAGAAGGATGCATACCACAAGCAGATCATGGGCGGCTTCAAGGAGACGAAGGAGGCCGAGGATGGCTTCCGAAAGGCCCAGAAGCCCTGGGCTAAGAAGATGAAGGAGGTACCTCAGACAGGCAGGACAATTGGCCCGCTCAAGGGTGGCGGGTCACAGGAGGGCACCTGTGGACAGGGAGGCTATCCACAAGGTAACGCCAGCATCTTGCAGAAAGAACTGTCCGCACACGGTCTCTGGTCCTGGGGGTACTTGATGTGCTTTGCCCAGTACATGGGCAGCTGCCTCCATGGATCTCTATGACTGGCATGTCTGCAGTACCATAAGGGGCAGCATCCATCCCCAAATGAGCCCATGGGCTGGAGCCCCCTGCCTCTTACAAAGGCACCTTCACAGTGAAGGGATGTGAAGTGGGCAGGCATGTGTGCTGATGGGTGACCACCTGTATGCCCACCTTGGCCGTCTCTCAACAGCTAGAGGCAGCCAAGAAGGCCTACCACTTGGCTTGCAAGGAGGAGAAGCTGGCCATGACCCGGGAGATGAACAGCAAGACAGAGCAGTCGGTCACCCCTGAACAGCAGAAGAAACTGGTGGACAAAGTGGACAAATGCAGGCAGGATGTACAAAAGGTACCTGTGGTGGTGGTGGTGGTGGGGTTTGGGGTGGGGTGGCCCTGAGGGTGGTGGCTGGAGCTGCAGGCCTGATAAGGCCCTACCCCATCCTCCATCCTGGTACCCGCAGACTCAGGAGAAGTATGAGAAGGTACTGGAAGACGTGGGTAAGACCACACCGCAGTACATGGAGGGGATGGAGCAGGTGTTCGAGCAGTGCCAGCAGTTTGAGGAGAAGCGGCTGGTCTTCCTGAAGGAAGTCCTGCTAGATATCAAACGGCATCTCAACCTAGCGGAGAACAGCAGGTACCGGGCAGTGCCCGCTGAGTAACTGAAGTACAGCACCCCAGACCTGGTGACCGGGAGGGGAGGGAGGACTCACAGGAAGCACCGGTAAGAGCCTGCAGGTACAGCTTCTGCATGGGTGATACCTAGCAGTTTCCTCGGAAACACAGCCTTGGGTGCCAGGGCATGGCCGTGGTGAGGCCACTGGGGCTGCATGTGCCCGGAGCTGCTCCCCAGAAAGCATTCTGCTCAGGCTGGAGGGAAGACCTGAGCTCCATTCCCAGCACCCACATCAGGTAGCTCACAACTGATGGTAACTCCAGCTTCGGAGGGTCTGTTTTCCTCTTGTGGACTCTGAGGACGTTTGTACTCACACCCGCAGACACACATGTATAAAATAAAACTAAAGAATAAATAAATCTGGGGGTGGAGAGATGACTCAACCACTTAAGAGCACTTGCTGCTTTTAAAGAGGGCCAAGTTAGGTCCCCAGCACCCATGTCGGGTGGCTCACCTGTGATCTCCAAGGTCACAAACCCACTTGTGCTATCTGCTCACGCAGACATGGGAATAAAAAGAAACCTTAAAAAACAAAAACAAACAAAAAAAAAAAAAACCCGCTGAATGCCTTTAATTCCAGCTCTTAGGAAACAGTAGCAGACAGATCTCTGTGCGTTCAAAGCCAGCCACGGCTACATAGAGGCATTCTGTATCAAAAGAAAACAAAGATTGCAGAAAAAAAGTGAAGGCGGGGCAGTGGTGACACACTTGGGAGGCAGAGGCAGGCGGATTTCTGAGTTCGAGGCCAGCCTAGTCTACAGAGTGAGTTTCAAGACAACCAGGGCTGCTACACAGAGAAACCCTGTCTTGAAAAACAAAACAAAACAAACAAAACAAAAGAAGTGAAAGGTCTGGAGAGATCGCTCAGCAGTTACACGTTATGATTGCCAGCACCTGTATGAACGGCTTAAGAACACTCCTAACTCCAGTTCTGGGGAATCCAGTGTCCTCTTCTGGCCTCCAAGAATACCAAGGACACGTGTGGCACACACACATCCATGCAGACAAAACACCCATACACATAAAATAAATACAATTTTGAAAATAAGGGGGCAGGAAGGAGCCTTCCTGGCTGGGGCTTTGAGGAGAATCTTGGCCTCTGAGTGGGCTGAGAAGAAAGCCTACGCCACCCTCCTCCTCCACAGCTACATCCATGTCTACCGAGAACTGGAGCAGGCCATCCGGGGGGCCGATGCCCAGGAGGACCTCAGGTGGTTCCGCAGCACCAGTGGCCCTGGGATGCCCATGAACTGGCCGCAGTTTGAGGTAAGGATGTTCTCGGTGGTGAAGTGGGATCCGGCGGGTTGAGAGGGGACTGCGGGTTCAGACCCCTCAGCCTGACTTCCCCTCACCTCCAGGAGTGGAACCCAGATCTCCCGCACACCACTGCCAAGAAGGAGAAACAGCCTAAGAAGGCAGAGGGGGCCACGCTGAGCAATGCCACTGGGGCTGTAGAATCTACATCCCAGGCTGGGGACCGTGGCAGGTGAGTACCTCCCATGGGGCTTCTGGGTAGGAAAGAGAGACCCACACACTGGGCCAGATACATTGTATCCAAGAAGACAAGGAACTACCCCAGACCATAGCTACTATGTGTCCTCTGCAAAACAGGTGGGTGACCCTTCAAGACACCTGCTGTGAGTCACACGGTATTCTCAGCATTCTTCTTTAATGGAGTCAAGCCTCCGGCCAGTCTGAGAAGGAATAAATGTGTGCGTTTTAAGTCCAGAGAGACTAAGCAACATGTATCACCTCAGAACCAGGGAAAGCGGTCTGGTCCAAGCTGGTACCCATTTAAGGGTAGTCTTTCTCACAGGATCAGACAGTCCTTGAGTCCTCCTTCGCACTAGCTGAAGTATTAATGCAAACTGTTCAAGGTAGCTAGGATCACCGGCTGGGAACCTGCCCTGTGTATCTGACCTTAGCTTCAGCCATGTAGAATCTGGACCCCAGCTCTGGTTAGGAGAGGATGTTAATACGGGTAGGGATGGGGTCAAGGCCACTGATAGAGGTCTCCATTTGCACCTAAGTGTTAGCAGCTATGACCGAGGCCAACCGTATGCCACCGAGTGGTCAGACGATGAGAGCGGAAACCCCTTCGGGGGGAACGAGGCCAACGGTGGCGCCAACCCCTTCGAGGACGATGCCAAGGGAGTTCGTGTACGGGCACTCTATGACTACGACGGTCAGGAGCAGGATGAGCTCAGCTTCAAAGCCGGTACGGGAGCCGGGCTGAGGGTGGAGCTTGGCTGAGGGCGGGGCGGGGCTGGAGGACTAGGGGGAGGAGACTGGGCTTGGATTGGATGTAGGAAGAGAGCAGGGGCTGAGGGAGAGGTCTGGCCTGAGCTGGGTAGTGCAAGGGTCCGGCTTGAAGACAGGAAGTCCAGGTAAATGGGATGGAACTCTGGGGCAGAGAGATGCATTAACAAGGCATCCCTGTGTCTCCCACTCCAGGGGATGAGCTCACCAAGCTCGGAGAGGAGGACGAGCAGGGTTGGTGCCGCGGGCGGCTGGACAGCGGGCAGCTGGGCCTCTATCCTGCCAACTACGTTGAGGCTATATAGCTACCTTGCCCACCCGACTCCTCTCACTCCTTGTCCACCGCCTTCCGCCCTTCCCCCTCCCCTCGCCATAGAGTTCCAGACATATTTTCCGATCAAGCTTTTATTTTTTTAAAAGTCAAAACAGAACAAAAAAGAAGAAATATGAAGAGACAGCGTCTGCGGCCTACCCGGAGGCCAGGGGAGTGGGGCTTAGGATGATGGCCTCCCCCACAGCGTGGGCAAGGATCTTGGGACTTAACCCAATGTCACATCTGGTCTACAGAGTCCACCAAAGAGTCTCCTGAGTCTTGAAGGAGATCTTCTGGATCCTTCTACCCTGTCTCGCTCTCCTGTCCCACCATGGCTGCCAGCAGCTAGCTACCCTTGTCACCTGAGCCTGGCTTCCTAAACTCTCCTGTCCCTCTTCAACCACCCCCTTCTCTTAAAGGGCCCCCAATCTTTAGTCTTCCACTCTGCCCTGGGGATGCTCTTCTCATCCTGGACCAGTGAGGCTGGGGGAGAATTCCTCTCCTTTTTCTGTGGAGGTTTCTAGGGGTCTCTTCATTTCCCCAGACATGAAGGCAGGTGAATGGGGGCAGAGGGGAGTCATGGCATCCCTGGCACACAGAAGAGGAAGAGGGAGAACAGACCATCTGTCCAGGCTGTGCCAATACTCCCAATGCCAAGCCCACTTAGAGGGATGAAAAACCCTACAGGTATAGAGGGCTCCTCCAGGGAGCATCTGAGCATCTGACAGAGAACCTGCCGTCTCCTAAGTCCTTGGCACTGGGCAAAGCCTCCTCCCTGGAAGCCCAGGACAAAGCCAGCAACAGTAGCAGCCTCCTCCCATTCCCTGGGGAAGAGGTGATTGGCCACCCATCCCCCTCCCTTCATGGTCATTCAGAAACAGAAACAACCCCAGGCAATCACTGTGTCAATATCAACCTTTGTGAGGCCGATCTACAAGGCTCTCACCTGGCTAAGGGCTCAGGGGAGCAGCCAGGTCTCTCTAGTGGCCTGGAGGCGGGGGGGGGGGGGGGGGGGGGGGAAAGACACTGGGCTCAGGGGAGCATCCAGGTTGGCACTGTAAGGGGAAGCCAGCAGCTCAGGCTGGCCTGAGGAAGAAACTCTGAATGGTCACTATATCTTTCTTTCTTGACCTTTTAGTCCCCAATATACCCCCTGAATGCTGGCAGCCCCCCTCCCACTCCTATTTCTCTAAGTCCAAGTCTCCGTTAAAGGACTCTGGGGGTGGTAGGGAACACAGGGCCCTTGCTTGTGGTTGGAAAGTAGGTGGCAGGCTGTCCCTTGGGTGAGTGGGGTGGGAAACAAGACAGGTTGGCTAAGACCTCCTACAGTGGAGAGTGGGCAGAGGCTGTTTCTCTGGACCTTTGGGAACACAGATTTGAGAAAAGTCTCACACAGCTGGTGTCTGTTAGGCCTCTGGCCTACGGACATTCTCTGCCTCCCGAATCAGGTGGCATTTTGGGCCTCCAGGGAAGAGTATACCACCCACGTTCTCCGGGACCCTTTAGCTCTCTGCTGCTTCTCCCGACACCGTCAGGTCATGGACCCAAGCATTGGAGTTCTGACCACCCCCCTCTTGAGTAGGGCTGTGGCAGGGGCTTCTGTTGGGTTAGTCCTCCCTCAGGGCCAGGAGTGGGGGACATGGCACCCAAGAGACAGGCACTTCCCTGTCACTGTTTGCCCTATGGGCTTCAGCTGCAGCCCAGGTTGGGTCCTGGGCCCCTCAGAACTGGAAGCAGGATTCAAACCCCCCTTTCTCCACAGCTCCTCCCGCCTCCCCAGATGGCAGGCTTCCTCCAGCTTTTATCTTCACCCTCACCTCAGAAAGACAAGAAGCCGCCATGTCTGCACCTTGGGGCCTGGGCTCCCCCTCTCTGTGCCAGCGGCTTCCCAGCACCTGGGGAGGGCTGTGGCCCCGACTGGACCCCAGGCCCACCCCCATGCAGTATACTAGCTGCCCACTCTTGGGCAGGAACTGGAAAATCCATCCCTTACGAACAACCACCTTCAACAACCCCATCTGGGACCAGACTTGGTCCTCAAGTTCCTCAGCACCCCAGTGTGGGAGGGTCTCTCCTCTGGAAGTTCCCAGAGCCCCAAGCCAAGCCCCACCTGTTATTGCTGGTGTCAGGGCACCTCAACCTTGGGCTGGACCACACCCCTTCCTCGCCGTGTCCACACCCCTTCCTGTACTCCCCAGGGGCCCCTTGATGCTGCACGGGACCCTGCAGGGCTCAGTCAGTGATGTGTTTCGTCCCCAGTTAACCACCATCCCGCAGCCTGGTTCCAGGAGGAGCCGAGGTTGTTCTACCACCCGCCGCCACTGCGTCTGCCTCCCTAGGCTTTCTGACATCATTAGTTCCGACACTTGTGAAACTCCGAGACGTGCCGTGGTCTCAGCAATGCACCTGTTTTGTACATGATTGTGTAATTTAAAGGTATATAAATACAAATATATATCTATATCTATATATCTATCAGTTGTGACCGTACGGCTGTCGATAAAACCAGAATTCTGTCACCCTGGCTGGACTTGTCACCTGAGTCACGTGCATCCTCAGTTCAGGGGGGGTTGTGTGGGCCCTTGGGAAGGTCTTTGGAGTGAAGATGTTTCTCCTGGAGTGGGCTCCGTACAGCTGACCAAGCTGGGTAGTTGAGGGCACAGGTCCTACCCAAGGGAGGCCACCGAGGCTCTGGCCTCAGATACAAGGTGACTGAATAGGGCGTTTAAAATCCCAGACTCATGGCTCTAAGGCTGGAGGTTTGGCACATTGGCAACATTCTTGCCTAACTTGTGAGGTTGTTTCCATATGCGACACAGCAATCAGCCAATAAATAAATGGCCAAACTCATGGTCCAAGGGTGAGCTTGATCTTTAAACAGTTCTGAGTTTTAAAACAGAATTCTAAAAAGCCATTGCTCAGGCCTCCCGCGGAGAGACACTGGGTCTTCCTTGCTCTCCTGGAGCTAGCCCCGCTGTGAACACGTTTCCTAGGAGGTCTCCTGGGAAGCATCTGTGCTGGCAAACCAGAGCTCAGCCCTCCATGCCCTGCCAGGCCCATGCCTCCGGGCATTCTGATGCCCACTTGCAGCTTAACTAGGTCTTTTCTGAGACCCAAGGCTCCCTCCTTGTGTCTCACTCAGCTCCCCGATTTTGTGGGGTATCTTTTTTCCCCTTCCCTTCCCCCTCTAGCTCTGGTCCCCACTCACTCTGCTCCCCTGCTCTCTCTGGCCCAGAGTACACTGTAGCTGTCATCAGACACCCATATGAGGGCATCAGATCTCATGGGTGGTTGTGAGCCACCATGTGGTTGCTGGGATTTGAACTCAGGACCTCCTGAAAAGCAGTCAGTGCTCTTAACCACTGAGCCATCTCACCAGCCCCTCTGTGGGGTATCTAGAAGGTTCCTCTGACACTGGCAGTCTGATGGGGTCCGCGCATACACGCGGCGCCTCTGCTATCACGTTCCTGTACCCTAGGTGCACACTGTGAGAGTGGAATCTGCCTTGATAACCCTAAACCTATCCCTGTCTGAAGCCCATTCCTATCCAGACAGGACTGTTCTCTCCTATTTCATTATCTCCCTTCATTTTGAAAAACAGTTGATTTACATTTCTATAGAACATGTGTGAGTGTGTGAGACACAGATCGGCCAAGAGCAGTGCCTCTGCTCAGACCCATTGAGGAGGTCAGAGGGCAACCTTGTGCTTCCTGGTATGAACCAGCCTCCCTTCGTTCTCCCTCTCTCTCTTCCCTCCTTCCTCCTTCCTTTCCTCCCTCCATCTCTCTCTTTCTGCTTCATTACTTTCTTTTTCTTGTCTTTCCTTCACTCAAGTTAGAGTCCTGGGCTGTCAGGGACGGCTCCGTAGTTAAGTGCACCAGCTGCTTTTGCAGAGGACCTGAGTTCCATCCCCAACACCCACACAGCAGCTCACAACCTTCTGTCGCTCTGGTTCCAGGGAACCCAACACCCTCTTCTGACCTCCATGGGCGCTTCATGTATGTGGTATAAGGCATACATGTAGGCAAAACACCTCATACAGAAAGTAAATCTAAGATAGAATAATAAAAGAAAGAGTCTCATGTAACTGGCCTCAAAATGGCCGTGTAGTTGAGGGTGATCTCCTGCCTCCAGTTCCCAAACATTAGCATTACAGACTCAGGCCTCCTTGTCCAGCCCAAGAATCTTAGAGTCAAAGCTGTGGCCTCTTAGTCACAGAGGCTGTTCCAGTTTGTTGGGGGCAGGGGGGAGGTCCCTGAAATGAGGCTTCCAAAAAGGAGTCAGGAAATGTCTGTGCCAGGTGAGGTTCTGATAGTGTCAACAGAGAGAGAGGAGAAGCCATGGCTTGGTGCCAGCTCCCAAGCTGTCACTGGGTAGATGTAGCCTTCAAAATGTTCCTTGCTGGAAGCTGCCCCTCTGGTCTCCCATACCTCCCCTCTGTGGAGCTGTTTCTGCTCCCCAATCTAAATGTGCAATCCTCCTGCCCTTGTGAAAATTCCCTAGCCCTGCCGAGCTCCGAGCCTGGCGCAGGCACAGCTGGGACATCCAAGTGGGTGACTTAAGGGACTCCTGAGGGGCAGGATGTGCTGGCTGGAAACAACCAGTTTAACAGAGTTGAGCCTGCCTCTGGCCAGGGTCACAGATGGCCTCTTGCCTGGGGAATGGGAGACAGCTGGGGCCTATCGAGACAGAGGCCTGGGTAGAGCCCCCACCCCACCCCCAGTCCGATCCCAGGTGACAGATGCCAAGGTGCTGTTTGCTTGTTGCCAGGAGTAAACATTCTTCAGGAGACAATAAAAAGTGCTGGTGCAGAGGGCCTTTAACCCTTTGTGGTCCAGCCAGGGTGGTGACACTCTGGAGGCAGAGGCAGGCAGATCTCTGAGTTCCAGGCCAGCCTGGTCTACAGAGGGAGTTCTAGGACAGTCAGTGCTACACACTGTCTGAGTGTGTAGAAACACTGTCTTGAGAAACAAAACAAAATAACAAAAACAAAAAAACCCTTGGTGTTCTGGGTGATGCTGGCTCTCTGTTCTTTCTCCTAAAAGTTTGGCCTCAGAAGGAAAAGGCTGTGGGGCAAGAGATGCTGATTCATTTGGGAAGGAGAGGTAGGGAGAATCCTGTCCCCGGGGCAGGATGAGGGAGTTCCTGGTCCTGGCATCCATAGTTGTCTGTCTGTGGAGCTAAGGGCTCAGCTATTCGGACTTTGAAGGCAACGTGTACAGGACAGGAAGGTGACCCAGACTTCATGGTTTTGTTGAGAAGGTCAACAACCAAAAGGCAGTGGGCCGGCAATAGCACACAGTAAGTCCTCAGAATGCTTGGTTAGGGCAAATAAATCCAGGAAGTGTGATGCAGCTGTGTCGGGCCGGAGACTGGGATCGCCACACCCAGGCAGGCGGACACTCTGCTCCTCACATGCAAGTGCCTCTTGTGCTCAGGTAAGGGATTCACAAATCCATGAATAGACCTTGTGAAATCTTTGAGGGGAACAGGGGGGGACAGAGGCTACAAATCCTTAGAGCCTTACAACGCCTCTGTCTCGGGGCTACTGGATCACCCACCATCTCCCACAGTCCACTACATGGTTCAGCATTCTTAGGCAGCTAAGCAAATCCTCTTGCAGGAGAGCCAGACCCCTGGCATACCTGGGCACAGGTGGGCACACATGCCAGCAGGCCCTGCCTTCTATCAGAGCAGACACGGAGGTTACCTTCCTTACTCTGGGCCTGTGTATGGATGCTGAAGACAGCCTGGTCCTATTTCAGCCAGGGTAAAGCAATGCAGTGTCTGACTAGGCTATCTGCTTTGTCCTGGAGAACCCTTCACCTCTTCCATAACATCCACCAAACAGCTCCCACTTTTCTCTCAGGCTTGGTTCTGTGACACTTCCCTGGGTAAGTTTCCCTTGTGGTTACCACCCTAAGCACCTGGAACCACACCCACCCTTGACCGCTGCTGGCCTCCAGGCTATGCCACCTGTAGCTAGACACGGGATACCTGTCCGTTATCTTACACCTTTATTATCCATTCCTGGTGCACCCCTGGCTCCCCCAACACAGGGTGCAGACATCTCTTAGCACCATGTTAGGTATCATCAGGGTGGGTGGCAGGAGCGGAGACCAGTGGCATCACTGGCCTGTGAGCTGACTCTGTTCAGTCCCTGTATGCTGTAAGTGGTTCCTCCGGGAATTCCACAGTTCAGGCCTGGCTCTGGGAGTTCCCCGTTTGTGAACAGTCCTAGCTCCCTCCATCCTCCTGGGACCTGTGTATGACCTGAAGAGGGACCCAGAGAGCTCATGTGTATCCCCAGATCAGTGGCTGTCTGTCTGGGACCTTGGATTCTGGGATACCAGCAGCCCCTAGATTCAGAGTGAGCAGAGAGGCCCAGGCCATCCAGAGAATGGCTGCCTGGGGCAGATTGTAGGCCTCTGATCTTTGTGGCTCTCAGACCGGATGTACAAACTGGTAGACGAGGCGCTGAGAGATGTCGGGTTTGCGAATGATGCCCTTCTTGTAATACTGGCGGATGGAGCGGCTTAGTTTATCGTAGTTCATGGCCGGCCGGTTCTTACGCATACCCCACAGCCGGGCTACCTGTGCGGAGTCCTCAATTTTGAAGATGCCTGGGGGGGAAGGAGGGTGGGAAGAAAAGAGAGAGGGTACGTGGAAGGCATGAGAAGAAAAGAGAGATCAACAGATTGGTTTGGGGGAAAGCAAAGTGGAGAGATGCTGGAGCTTTTTAGCCCTGGGTCCCGGGCAGCTGGGCAGCTGGGCAAGCCTCGAGACTTAACAACTCTCCCTCCCTCTCTCTCTCTCTCTCTCTCTCTCTCTCTCTGGATGTCCTGGAGTGCTGGGATTAAAGGCATGTGCCATCATGACACCCGGTATTAGTGAATATATTTGATTACTTTTTACTTTTATTATTGGTTAAAGTTACAACTTGTACACAATATCATATCAAATCCCTAACCTGAAATTTTGGATCAGAACTGTGTCCGAGTTTGGAGTTTGTTTATTTTTTTAAAAAGAAATATATATATATATATATATATATATATATATATATATATATTATATAAATATATAAATATATATTATATAATATATATAATATAACAGATGGTTGTGAGCCACCATGTGGTCGCTGGGAATTGAACTCAGGACCTCTGGAAGAGGAAGAGCAGTCAGTGCTCTTAACCACTGAGCCATCTCTTTAGCAAGTTTGGAGTTTTAGGATTGGGAATATTTGACAGGTTTCCCTGGGCCAGATATCTACAGTGGTACTCTGAAGAGTCTCTATTGGAGATCATTTGAGAAATCTGGATTAAGGTCAGGCAACCTACATCATTAAAGTGAAATTTGGTTGTTTTTAAACATTTTAACTCTGGACCTAGAATGTTTAATATTCTATTTGGGGCTCACATTGCATTTCTGATGGACACATGAGTCTTTCAGGTTGGAACCCTTGTTAATTTTTTTTTACTCTCTTTTACTTTATTCATGGTTACGTGAATGTGTGTCAGCAGACGTGCCCTGGGTGTGCGTACATGTGGAAATTGGAAGACAATTTTGCAAGAGTCATTCCCTTTCCGTCCTCCAGGGATCAAACTCAGCTCTTCAGACTTGGGTGTCTGTACTGAGAACTGTCTTCACCAGCCCCGAAGACACACTGTTTTCTGTTTTTTTTTTTTTTTTTTTTTAAAGATTTATTTTATTATCTCATGTGTATGAGTGTTTTGCTTGCATGTCTGTAAGTGTTTGCATGGTGTTCCCCGAGGTCAGAAGATCCCTGCTGCTGGAGTTAGAGGAAGTCCAGAATAGCCACGTGGTGCTGGGAATTGAATCTTGGTCCTCTGCAAGACCAAAAATACCCTAACAGCTGAGACATCTCTTCAGTCCTGTTTCATTTTTATTTTATTTTTATTATTATTTTTTATTTTTATTTTTGAGACAAGGTCTCTCTTTGTAGACTAGGGTGGCATAAAATTCATCTCCAGCCTCTGCCTCCCCAGCGCTGGCATTAAAGCCGGGCGTCACCATGCCCCGCTTGCAGCCAAAGTGTTTTCCCATTCTCAGCTAATACCCTCAAGTCGGTGCTGTGTTCCAGGACTGTGTGGGGCCTATGGAGTCTCACTACCAGGGCGGGGTCTGGTGCAGAGGCCGAGGAAGACACAAACACCTCAAAAGCCCTAAACCTCAAAAAAAAATGTCGGTGCTGCAAGAATGTGTCTGTGTCTCTTAGGTACAGAGTGAAGGTGGGGTCAATTTAGGCCACACCCCCTCCCAATGCCCGTTTCTCAGTAGCACCACTCCCCTACCCAGCCTCAATTGTAGCTCCGCCCGTTCCCCCTCCCCGCCCCCCCCCCCAGCACTGCTCGTGCTCCCAGCAGGATTTCTGCCCTACGGAATCCCTCCTTCTTCCGTCCTCCCCACCTGCACTTCACATTGAAGCCACGCCCCTGACCTAGCCCCTCCCCTCAGAACCCCGCCCCTACAGCCCCCAAAGCCCCACCCCACCCGCTCTGGTCCCTCCCACAAATGTCAAGTCTCCTTCCAACCCCTCCCCGCCCTGGTAAACAGAGCCCCAGCCGATTCTACCTTTCTCCTTGTTGAGCCAGCGGATGAAGCGGCCATAGCTGTGGGGCTTGAGCAGCAGTTCTTTGAGGAACTGCCACAGGTGGATGGGCTGCCCGGAGCACGACGAATCCACCTCACCATCCGTCCAGCCCTCCTCGCTGGTGGAGGCTGGAAGCCAGGGCGGGCAGGGTGAGTGGCAGCTGCGACCATGCTCTTCTCAGGGCGGCCTCCCTCAGCCCCACCAGGCCTTCCTGCGCCAGCCTTACTCACCGCAGTAGTGAAGAGCCCCAGGCAAGGTCCTCTCCTTCATCCAGGCCGCTGTGGAACAAGAAGGGGAGGTTGTCGCCACCCAGAGCTGGGAGGTGGGAATGTAAGGGGCTTCCCGCTCCACACTGTGAGATGGGGCTAGGACATCCCTTGAAGCTATGGGCTGGCTTCATCAGGGCTCCAATTGCCCACTACTTCTGCCCACCCTTAGGCCATCAGCCAAGGACAGAGAGCCCTTCTGCTCACGTCATAACCCCTGGCACCCGAGAGCGACCACTCACAGAGTCACCTGAGTACGTCCTGGCTCCCATCTCCCATTCATCTCAGACCTCTAAGAGAAGGGGCCTCGACACAATGAACAAGTACAGAATCCTCAACAATTCAAAAAAAAAAAAAAAAAAAAAAAACCACCCCCAAACCACCACCACCACCACCAGCAACAACAACAACAAAAGGCAGGCAACAGTACTGTGTAAGTGTAAAGCAAAAAGGTGCCAGGACTCATGTGCAGAAGTCAAGACAATTTGCCTCCTATCATGCCAGTCCTAGGAATCAAACTCCAGTTGTCAGACTTGGAGGCAAGCACCTTTATCCACTGACCCTCCCTGACAGCCTTCATTATAAATAATAAAGCTAACCTGAAAAGGGGTTTTCTCTTTAAAAAGAAAATAAGAGCTGGCCATTCACGGTGACGCATGCCTGCCATGCCAGCACTCAGGGAGGCAGAGGCAGAGAGAATGATGCAAATCCGAGGCTAGCCCGGTTTACAGGATGGCCTGGAGAGGAGAGGGACTCAGCCTGTGCTGTCTCGTGTCTCACCTGACTTCCAGATGTCCAGGTGGGCATGCAGCACATCCCCACCCAAGGGTGCACGCTGGCGGAACTGTTCCTCCGACATGGCGCACAGCTCTTTACCGCCCAGCTCCTGGAAGGCCTTGCCTGCTGGAGGCAGCCGGTACTGGTGTTCTGTCCATAGAAGCCACTTCTGCACGTTACCAGGGCTCCAGTCCCCAGGATCTGGGCAACAGACATCATCCTAGCTCAGGACTGCTGGTGGGCACCGCCCCATGGTGGGCACCACCCCAAAGGTGGCCGCCCATGGGATGGAACACCCATGAAGTTTTGTTGCCCAGAACCACATATCTAGAGCCTTGAGAAACCCCGTGAAGGCAGATATTCCACTAAAAAGGAAGTGAGAGGGAAAGACCCTAAACCAAGCTTGTTGCCTTGGTAACCCATCACATCTCAGTGTCTCTCTGGCCCCCTGCAGGGCCTTTCTGGAGACCCCAGCCTTAAAGAGAACAGTTACATTCAGCCAGAAACATACATGCTTTGCCAGACACCTCTTGCCTTCCACAGTCTTCTCAAGGAGAAAACCCTTCCAGGACCCCTTCCTTCCTGGAATTTTAGAGACGAAGAGACTGGAGTGTGCAGGAGGAGGGATCCAATGCTTGCCCAGTGCTTAGAAATAGCTAGATTTGTAGCAGCTGCCCCAAGTGGCTATGGGAAGGGAGGAAGTCACCAGTGATGTGTGCCCCTGGGAAAAAGCTCTCAGGAGAGCCTAGCAGGGCACACAGCTGGAACTAGACTGGGTCACAGTGGCAGTGTGGCCTCCAGATGAATGCTGGTTCCAGCCAATGTCCCAGCTTAGTGACCTGCAAGCTACACTGCTCCCACTTCACGAAGCCATTTTCTTTCCCTGAGGTCAGTTCGATTTGTTTCTGTCCCCATTGTTTGGAGAGCACGCCCGCCTCATGCTAGAGCTGGAGGAAGCGCCTCTTCCTCATGGGGGAAGAGGTCCCGTGGGAGAGCCTTCTGGAGTGTGGGAAAGTAGAGGAGAGATGTGGGCAGGAACAGCCTTGAATGGGGACACCACCTGGGAGCATCTGGCAGACTGGTGGGGGTGGGGGTGCAGGAGATGAGCATGAGGGGCAAGAGAAGCCCCTCCTCCTCATGGGGGAGCTATAGAATGGAGGCCAGGACTCCCTGGTCCACAGTAGTTTCCCCTGCACAACTGGCTTCATGATACACCCCAGACTAGGCACGCATGCACACAGATACACACAGACACACAGACAGACAGACAGACAGACACACACACACACACACACACACACACACACACGAGTCTGTTCCTTGGTGTCCCCTCCTTATCTCATCATCCCAACTCCACACACAGAGGGACTTCTATGTCCTGTTCATTGCTTCCTCTCCTGGTCTCTGCACAGGGAGGGCGCCAAGCAGGTGAAGTTGGTCAGCGGTTGTTGATTGAGTATCTATCATGTCCAGTGTCATCTAGTGACGTATAGACAGCGAGGTAGGAAGAAACCAAGTCCCTAACCTTCAGATGGCAATCATATCACAAGAACAAGAAAACGGGAGAGGCGAGAGAGGTGAGCTGTGGGTGACAATCTCAGCAGCGGATCAAAGGTCTCATGGAGATGCCGCCAGTTAAGACCTGGAGAAGGCCAGGGAAAGGCTAAGTGGGTATCTATGGGAAAGCATTCTAGGTTGCAGGACCAGCAGGTGTATAGGAAAAGCAGGGAGACCATGTAGTTAGAACAAAGTAAATGACAAGAGAGGGGAGCTGAGTCCCGGAGAAGGTGGGGAGCCAGACCAGATCAGGGCACTGAATGCTCTTTATGCACTAAGTGAGGGCCCGGGCAGGCGTGGTTAGGCATAGGCTCTGGTGCTAGCTGTTGTGTGTCCTGGGCTGCCCAAGGTGATCAGAGTCCATCCAGGAGATCTCCACCCTGCCTCTATCCCCGGGCGGGCGGAGGTGGCAGGGATGGTCTCACCTGCTGTGATGTTCAGTAGCTTGCATGCCGTCTCGATATCTTTCAGGACCTCGCCCACCACCATGGACTGCACCTGCTCCAGGGAGTGCTCATCCAGCGTGCCCCCAGAGGCCTGGCTGTCGATGACTGGACACTGCTCAGGCTCCTCCGGGTGGTCCTCCCTGGCACTGGCCTCAGGGACTTTGGCAACCCAGCTGCCATCCTCGGGATACATGTTGAAGTAGGAGACGTAGAAGGCAGACAGGCCCTGTTCCGGGGTGGCGGGTGGACTAGGACTCCATTCCTGCTTCTCAGGGCCCATTGCTTCCGACGCTGCCTTCTCCACCCCTGTCTGCAGTGCCACCTCTGGGGACAGCAGCAGGCAACCGGGGGACACGTTGCTCAGGCCTGGGCTGGCGCTGCCCATGCTGTGGCGGAGGCTTGTGGCTGCTTCTGCAGAAATCAGAGAAGAAGAAAAATAGGCCTGATGGCTGTCCAGGCTCTGTGGGGGACCACTAAGCTGGTTATAGGATGGGGACTCAGCAGGCAGCGGGCTGGAGAGAGGCAAGGGGGCTTCTGGGTCACTGGGCAGTGAGTATGGGCCTGACTGGAAAAAACAATGAGGTAGATGTGTGGGCAAGAAGGGGCATGGGCAGGTGGCACACATTTTCTTTAAAGGTCTTAGGTAGCACTGGCTAGACTGAACCATGTGGTCCTCCTGTCTCCTGCAATTCCCAGGTGCTGGACCCATCTCTGCTTACCCTGTAGGACCCACCTTGTAGCTGGCTTTTGCCACATGGGTGGGTACGGCAAAAGAAAAGGCCCCGTCTGGAAAAACCAGACTTGGGTTTCTTCAAGGGCCACAGTTAACCTGTTGGAAAATGCCCTACAATTCAGGAAACAGCTTCCTGTTCTCTTGGACTAGCAAAACTTGCACACACACACACACACACACACACACACACACACACACACCGCTTGCTCAGTGCCCACCTCCCCTTGCTCACCACCCAACTTTTCCCACCACCACCCCAGCCCCCAGCACTGCCCAGCAGGCCCCACAGGAGAGAGAAAGCCAACAAAGGAGAAGGTGTTGTCTCTGGGTCCAGGTTTTCCTTTCAAAGAACTCTTGAAGCAACAAGGAAGAATAGGTTTGGGTGGGTGGGGTGGACAGGGGTCGGGGGTGGGTCTGGATTAATTTCAAGTTCTTCTGTGCAAACGTGTGTGTGTGTGTGTGTGTGTGTGTGTGTGTGTGCGCGCGCGCACGTGCGCGCGCGCACGCCATGGGCCCTTGGTATTTACCAAGGCAGTGTCCATAGCCTGCTCTGTGAGTCCCCACCCTGCCCTGTGCCCACACCCTATGCCCCAGGTGGTGGCCCCACCCGAGGAGAGCCTCCCCCAGTCCTCAGCCCTCCTCCTTCACTCCACAATGGCCTCCTGCCCCATCCACATCCCCAGCGGCCCCATGCCTGCCACGTTAGGACAGTCTCTGCCAGCTCCCTGGGCCCTGTGCCCAGCCACCAGCTTTTCCAAGAGACGGGAGGATTCTTTGTGTCCTTATGCTTGCCTGGCCTCAGCCACAGGTGGGAGGGGAGATAGGTGCTGGGGTCCAGGCAATGTTGCAAGAGAGGTCAGCTTGGCCAGCGCTGGCCCAGGTACTATGTAATACCACATCCGTACCGCGTCTGCCGAGTAGGCTACACAGCCCTGGCATCCGTGCCCTCCCTAGGGAAACAGCCTGAACCTTCTTCTTATCCCTATTTTACCGATGGGGCAGTGAAGAAGTCTTCAGGAGCCTTCCTCAGCAGAGACTCCTGCTCCCCTTCCCAGCTCCACTCACTCTGTTTCCCAATGCCCAGAGCTCCTCTGACTGAATAACTATGCAGCAGACAGAAAGGCAGGCCCCTGATGCCTGGGGCCTGGTGGCTGGGCTTAATGGCTGGGGGCCCTGGATACACCTCTGGTATCTCATGGCAGCATCTGGACTGGGGCGGGAGAAGAGGGTGTCACAGAGAATGCAGACTCTGTCATGCCAGGATGCCCACACATACATTGTGCTGGCTGGTCATGTCAAGCTGACACAAGCTGAGGTCATCTGAGAGGAGGGAATCTCAGCTGAGAAAAGGCAAGCCTGTAGCCTCTAGAGGCTTTTTGTTTGGTCTTTCAGTCCCTATCTGTCTTGGAACTCTTTTTGTAGACTAGGCTGGCCTCAAACTCACAGAGATCTGTCTGTCTCTGCCTCTTGAGTGCTGGGACTAAAGGCGGGCACTGCCACCACACTTGGCTATTCTCTGAATTGGTGATTGATGGGGGAAGGCACATCTGATTGTGGGGTGGGGGCTACCTCTGGGCTAGTAGTCTTGGGTTCTATAAGAAAGCAGGCTGAGCAAGCCATGAAGAATAAACCAGTAAGCAGCACCCTTCCGTGGCCTCCGCATCAGCTCCTGCCTCCAGGTTCCTGTTCTATTTGAGTTCCTGTCCTGACTTCCTTTGGTGATGAACAGCGATGTGGAAGTGTAAGCTGAATAAACCCTTTCCTCCCCAGTTTGTTTTGGTCATGGTGTTTCATCATAGCAGTAATAACCCTAGCTAGGACAGCTACCCACAGCCTGGGCTAAATGGACTCGGGGGTCTCATCTCATAGACGCAGATGGCCAGGCTCAGGAGACTGTAACCTGGCTGTGTGTGGACTCTGCTCCTTGGAACACAGTCTGGTTAAGGAGACTTCCTCCTTCTGGGTGTCTTGCCCACCTCACGACGGGTCTCTTCATCTTCCGAGGTTCATCTTCTGCTCCTGACTGCTCACCCCTCCCCGCTACCAAGTTCGTCGCCTCCCACCAACCTTTTATCTCTGCTCAAGAACCTGGCATGCATGGTTCCCACTGTCTGTCTTGCCCCGTGGGCTGGGACGTGACTCAGTTGTGAGTGTTTGCTTAGCGGGCACACACAGGGCCCTGGGTTCCATTCCTGGTCCTGCATGGGAGCTGTGTGGTGATTAGTGGCAGGGTTTGGACCAGAACCACCAGTTAGCATGGCCTCTTCCTATCCAGGTTCTGATAAAGCTGGCCTTTCTTGCCTTGTTCCTTGCAGAGGGGCATAATCACGGCTTTTCCCCCAGGTCTTTTTTTTTTTTTTTTTTTTTTCCCCAAAAATGCCTTTCTCTCTCATCCCAGGCTCCCTAAGCCCCACCCCCAAGGAGCCCTTCTGAAGTCCCCCTTTCTGATGACCCACTGGTGACTGGCAGTTTAGTCTGTGACTACATCCTCAAAAAGCCATCTGCTAAGGGTCTATGAGGACATGGGTAGTAAGCTCAGGGAGTGGCTGGGAGGGACCCAGAGATGCACTGAAGAACCAGGATCTAACTAGAGATCTCCTGACATCAAAGTCATTGCTCTGTAGACAGTCTAAGGTCTGTAAGGGCCTGGCATGTTGGACACAGGCCACCATCCCTATCTCTCTCCACTGCCCAAGGGCTGCAGTTTCCTGAGTGATGCCTGCGTTCTCCAAACTTCGAGCTGATCTCAGGGGTAAAGCCACGTGTCCGGATTATGGCTCAGTGGGGTCTGTCTTGCTCTTGTCCCAGAAGACCCGGTTACCTCTCCAGACAAAAGAAGGCTTGGTGACAGCTGGTGCAGGCAGAGGCGGGAGGCACAGCCACATCAGAGGGTTAGTGGATAGAGCTCCATAGCTCGGAATCTATTTCTCAGTCCCTCCTGGCCCCCAGGAAGGTAAGTGAGCAGAGGGCACAGACAGACCAATGGTGGAGACTGGGTACAGCTGTTTCTTGGTACCCCATCCCCTTCGGGGCCACCTTTGCCTCCTGTGTCTTCTGTTTACACCTGGCACTTCATCCCCAGGGAGTGAGGTTGCCCAGGAGGCCCTCACGAAATGTCTGGCAGCCATGTGTGGTGAGCCCTGTCCTTTATATTCTGTGAGGCTCCTTCTTCCAGACCCAACCTCCTAGGGATAGTGCGGTAGCATGTAAATGCCTTAGCCCCTGTCCCCCATCCTGAGACCTAACCTCAGCAGCCCAGACTCCAGGACCCAGCTTCAGACCCAGTGGAAGTAGCATGAGGGTCATCAAGTGAGGGAGGGTGACAGAGCCAGCTACTGTAACCCCCTGCCAGCCTCCCAGGGCCTCACGACAAAGAGGACTGACCTTGGCTGTTGGCTCTTCCCATGGCCTCTCAACCTCTGAACCCTTTAAATAGGCTAGAGACAGAGTATGGGGCAAGGCTAGACCTTGTGAAGTGCCCCACAAGAATGGGTAGGTCCTTTCCACTTGCACCCCAATACCCACCCCCAGCTGGTCAGCACCTTGGAGAGAGCCAGGCCAGTCTAGGTTATAGGGAGCCCCAAGGGTACCACTTTCTTGCATCCCTCCTGCCCATCTCTGTCTTTCTGCCCCCGCCTTCCTGGGATCCAGCAGCCTCACCCCTCACATCAGCCTTTCAGGAGAACTGAACTCAGGCCTCCTCACAGCTGGCCATGCCGTGCCCAGAGTCCCAGACTCACTCCACAACTGTCCACTACCCCAGTGTAGTCTGCAGTGGGCTTGAGCTACTGGGACCTTGTCTTTAATAAAAAAAAAAAAAAAAAAAATGAGAGAGATAAGTGGGGTGAATGGAGAGACACAGCTGAGTGTCTCCAATTGTCCCTGAAATTTGTGTCCACAGGTTCTGAAAGACTCCCCTCTGACAGCAGTTACTGCCAGCAACCCCCCCCCCCCAGCCCCCGTGAGCCTGGGGCTTTAAGAGTCCACGAGCCATGTTATCAAGTTTAGTTTTACCTGGCTTTCAGTACTTTCCAGAAACTGCAGTTTACATATTCACTTAGCCTCCTGTTTGTGTGAGCCCACCCCCGCCCCCGGAAGCCCCTTTATTCAGGGGACTCTTGGGGTCCATGTGACCACACTCCCTGTTTAGCAGGCACTGCCCACATCTGAGCCCACAGGATACAGCGGCTTCTCACTGTCCAAGGAGCCTAGGACAAGAGGAATAAGGAGGTGGGAACTCAAGACCCATTCCCAGACAGGAAGTGCCCGTAGTTATGTGCGATCACACGGGACGGGAGGGGGGAGGGGCTTTTGCCTGTGAGAAGAGACTCGATCCTGGACCTCTGTCAAAGCCCCAGCCTGAACCCCAGCTAGGAAATCCCTTTACCACATCTTAGCCCTGGATGGAGGAGCTAGGAGTGCCTCGAATCTGGAAGAGCGCGGGTGTGTGTGTGTGGGGGGGGGGGGGCGTCTCATTGGCTTTTTCTTCTGTGCTGGGAGGACCTTGTCCCAGGGTCCCTTGCAGGATGCTGGTGAGGTCGCTGGCTGTCCAGGAGTGATCAGAAAGTACGGTGGGAGAGGTGTGGCGGGTGGTTGGAGGCCAGAGCATTAAATGTCAGCAAGGGCCCAGGGCGATGGAGCCAGGGTTTGCTTTGAAAAGAGCTGCTCTACCTGCTCAGCTGCCTTTGGGGGCTCCGGGGTGAGGGGAGGGCCCCAGGCCTGAGTTAAGTCCCGCCTCCTGGCCTGCGGCAAGGGGCGGGTCCCAGGCCAGATCTAAGCCCCGCCTCCTGGTCTACCGCTCTAGTTTCTTCTGGGACAGTTTGCGAGGCTTCTTAAATGGCTGTGGGTGGCCTGGCTTAACGGGGCTGGAGTACTGAAGGGAGACATCAGCTCCCGGAGTGGTGGCCTGAATGCACACGGGGAACCGGTGAACGGGGAGACTGGAGAAGAGGAAGGGAGAGGAGGGTGGGATGAGGGGGGAAAAGGCAGTGGTTCTGACCAAGTGAAGGAGATTTGAGGGGGGACGCTAGGCTCCCTGGCCCTTCCCCACACTACCCGGGTCTATCCTGGTTCCTGGCCTCATCCACCCCTCCATACCTTCTGGTGGGAGCCAGAGCCAGGGATTCCTGCTCATTGTATGCCCTCACAAGCCTAGGATACAAGCCAACACATCCAACCAGCACCCAACCAACTCCTACGCAGCTTGCAAAGTCCCATTCCGGTGTGTCAAGTCCCCATCGTGATGCCTCCCTTGACTGAGTCTAACCTCGATCAACAGACCAGGAGCTACAAATACATCCCATCTTGCCCTGTGTGCCCAGCCCTGGCCTTCTGGGCAGCCGGAACCAACCCTTTCTGGGTTCAACACTGCCCACAGTAAGCCAGTCAGCATAGATTCTCTGGTGCCTGTTTCCTGTCAGGCCCATCTCTTAACAGCCACTGGGCATCCATGGGGTGTAGCCCCTCTGTCAGGTCAGGGTGGCAGGGAAGTCCCATCTGACTTACAAGGTCCTTAGGAGCCTGGGTGACAGCATGAACAGAGCATTCATTTCTGGGCATCCAACATACCTGGTCCACTCACAGCCTGGCTCCTAGACCCATCCCTGTCCTTCCTCCCGGTCCACCTGTATGCTGGGATGGGGTACTCCTCCAGAGGCAGCTGAGGCTCAGCTTACCAGAATAGTCCACATGGACAGCACCTGCCTGCTGTGCCCTCTACCTCAGATGGAGGGGGGGGGTGAGCTCCGGGGCCTGTTTACCTTGTTACTCAGGGGAGCAGCTGGTATGGGGCACTGCAGCTTTATTGGGGGTTGTCTGGAAGCTGTTTGCTTGGGGAGGTGGGGACAGGAAATGAGCTGAGTCTGTCTTGGCCAGTCAGCAATGGAGGCCTGTGGGATCTGACAAGTCTTAGAAACAAGTGTCTTGGTGGTGAGTGCCTTCACTCAGCAGGCAAAGGCAGTTGTAACCAAGTCTGGCGACCTGGGCTCAGTACCTGGGACACACATGAGAGAAGGCAAGAAACGCCTCCAAACTGGGCATGTTCAGGAGGCAGAGGCGGGTGTGTCTCCGAAGGACCCCAGGCAACAAGTTGTCCTCCAACCTCCACGTGAACACTCCTACCCCTGTGCACACACACTCTCAAAATAATGCAATTTTTAAAAAGCCAAACAAGGAGAAATGGGTCCCCTCCAGGTGAGGTTTAATGTGAATTAAACACCAGCCTGGGCTACAGGACTGAGTGTTGGGGCTGAGAGACCTCAGAGACAGAGACCCTGTCTCAAAGCCCAGCCAGCATGGTGGCTCACATCTTTAATCCCAGCACCCTGAGACAGAGGCAGGCAGATCTGTGAGCTGGAGGCCAGCCTGCTCTACATAATGAGCTAGAGGCTAGCCTGGTCTACATAATGAGCAAGACCATCCTCTGAATAAACACTCCCCCAAAATAAAACAAAAGCAGACAAAAGAAGGGAACTGAGTGCCTCAGGACTGCCCCCCCATACAAACACACATACACATATATACTTACATAAACACACACAAACACACATACACACATACATACACAAACACATACATACACACACATACATAAACACACACAAACACACATACACACATACATACACAAACACATACATACATAAACATATACACAAACACACATGCATACACACACATACATATACATACACAAACACACACATACATACACACACAAACACATATACACTCATACACACACATACAATGTTGTTTTCTTTGTGTGTCCAGACAAAAGACACAGCCCCCTGCTTTCCCGGTGCCTAGGTTTGCTCTATGGTGTCCTCCGCCTCCCAGGACTTGCCAGTCTGTGCCACCCTGCTCTGCCACTTTCCTGGGCTCCAGCTCCTGTCTCTCTCGCTTTTGTCTATGCCTTGAGCCCTTAGGGCTAGGGAGACCATGTCTGTCCATGGTAGCCAGGCCAGGCACACACTTGCTCTTTCCCTCTGGCCAAGCAGCCAAGGTGACAGTGGCCCATCCACTGCCCAAGTTTCACCGTCAGGGCAGAGGTGGCCAGGCCCCGGGGTGGGGGCGGCTATACATCTACATGGCCGTTTTCATTTTTCCCTCAACCTGTATAGGAGGGGCTCTGTGCAAGACCCACAGTCTTGGGGCCCCCAAAAAGAAGGGGTGTCTCCTAGGCTCTGGATCTGACCCAACAAGGCAGATGGCAGCATATGGAAAGGACAGGACTCAGGTGTACAGGGTCCCTGGTATCTGGAACACAAGCTCCAAGCTTGCAAAGCGCGTCTCTATTTAGTGTCGGTCATCAGCCTCCCACGGGTGACAGGAAACCCCACGGAAGGGCGCACTGCTTCCTACCACACTCACCCGTTAGCCGCCTGCTGTCTGAGAAGTCGTCCTCTGCAGAGCTAACCTCAGGGACCAGGAGGAGGCAGTGGGCAGCTCCGGCCAGTGCTGGGTCTCAGCCAGACATCAGTGGGGTGAGCAGGGCTGGGGTCAGAGGTGGCTCTTGGGTGGGCCACCCAGGCCTCTCCACCCTTGAGCGTGAGTCTGAGGCCTGAAGGTCTATAGGCAGGCCCCTGTCAGAGGCTCAGGGCCACCTGCTGGCACCATGACAAGGCACAAGCTGGGGGTTCTCACCGGGGTGGCAGCAGGCTGAGGTGCTAGGTGTGGGAGGCAGAGACGGCAAACGGAGTGCAGGAATGTGCTGGAAGGAAGTCAGAGGTAAGATGCAGTTAGCCCGCCAGCTTTTCCATTATAAGTAAGCCTTCCTTATTTACCTGAACAAATACGCTCCCTGCCTACCTCAGACCACAGGAAGGCTCCTGGTTAACCCTTGAGGGCCTTGCCTCCCGAAGGAAGGAGGACTCAGGCCCTCCCTCCTCTAAAAGACCGTTGCCAGTGTGCTCACAAGGTACAAAGGGTGCACCAGTGGGACCAGAATCTGGACTCAGAGGGACCATCTCAGGATGGGACCAAATTGGCAGAAACAGTGTCAGTTCAGGGCCACTCACTCCTGTGGAGATCATCAAGACAGGCCAAGGGAGTCAGTGAGGGCTTCCTGGAGGTGGTGTTGTCCATCTGCCCAGGTCCTGGGAGGGCTCGAGTCCATCTGGGGACAGAAGCTATGCCTTCTCTACCCCACATCTTCCCGCAGGCCCATGACCCTGAAGTGATGCAAAGGACCCAGGGCAGGGTCAGCCAGCAGCAGCAGGTGATTCCACGGCCCCTGAAGGGGAGCAGCTAGTAGGACACACAGAATGGGGTGAGGGGTTCACAGCTTAGGCCCCCACCGCCCAGGCTCCTTCACCTACTCAGGAAGCAACACAGAGAACACTCTAGCTCCTTCTCATGCCCCAGAGCTGAGTGCACCCTGACAAAATCACCTCAGAATGCAGCTTTCGTCCTGTCAGCTGAATTACGGAGGTCTCATCATGTAGCCTGGGATGGCCCAGAAGGCACAGAGCCCCACCTGCCTCTGCCTTCCTAAGTCCTGGAATTACAGACAAGTGTCACCACACACACACACACACACACACACACACACACACACACACACACACGTGCAATAACAGCTGGGGCTCTTAACTGCTGAGTCAGCGCTCCAGCCCCAAAAAAGTTCACTGCAGCTTTCAAACTCCAAAAGTAATCATGTGACCTCCCACAGCCTGGGCTTAGGGAAAGCACTTTGACCTTCTGGGCTAGCCTCTTACCTTGACCCACACTAATATCTTCCTACAGCAGGCTGGACTATGCGGCCCAGGACACAGCCATTACGTTTACTGGCCCCTTTGGTGAAGAGTTTTCAGACTCTGTCTGTGAGAAGGCAGAGATGGGTGAGGCAGTAATTCAGAGTTTAGAAATGGCAGCAACTAAACACTTGATCCCCAGAGGCTTGATCCTCCAAGGCCAGGAAGCAAAAAGCCTCTACATTTCCTTGACTCCTGCACCTTCCTGTCTCCTGCTCCAGGCACCCTCTTGTCCCCACTCTCTCAGGCAATGGTGCTCCCAGCACAGGGCTCTGATACATCAGTACTCAGCTGCTGCCCAAATGTGCCTGCGTGGATGAGTGCTGGGGAAAGCTAGCGGCCCATGTCCACTCCCTTCCTTTTCTGAATAAAGAGTTCTGGGTTACTTTTGATGTCTATTTTGAGAGGCTAGGGAGGAAAGCCAAGGCGTACTGCATGTTCCAAGGTGTTCTCGTGTAGAGCCTCTGTGTACACACCCTCCATCCTTACCTGGTGATTTTTAGCTGGGTACATGGCTACCTGGAGTGAATACTGTTCAGCCTCCCTTGCAGCTAGGTATGATCATGATGCCAGGAGGACTCTTCCTCTGCCTCGAATTCCCCCAGTGTGATGTCCAGATACCTACTTTGGGTTTAACCCAAAAATACATCCTGAGGTTAGGGATGTGACTCATTTAGGCTTCCTTGGTATGAGTGGGTGCTCAGGAGGTGGAGGAGTTCAAGGTCAACCTTGGCTATATAGCCAGGTGGAGGCCAGCCTGAGCTACATAAAACCCTGTCTCGAAAGGCCCAGTTCATCTGGAGTCACCAGGAAACAGAAATCAATGATCACACTCCCTCTCCCCACAGTAGAACCCTCAGAGCTTCTGTGAGGGAGATCCCCTGGGACTATGTCCCCTCCAGGAAGACAGTGCTATGCCCACTTCTTAGGAACACTTAAAATGTCAAGTCCAAGGTCACGGCTTTGGGGCAGATTCAAACTCAAATCGTCAGTTTTCTGACTGGTCCATAGTGCTCCTCACCCGCCGGGATCTATTCTCAGGTCCCTTTCTCGGGCCTTTGAGTTGCATCAGGCCTTCTGCCTTGCTCACTGAGGCGGGCCACTCTCTGGCCCTCTTTGGCCGTGGCAGCAGATGAGCTGGGGTGCCAGAGTCTACCCTCTCTGTCTAGACCTCAAGGCTGCTGAAGGTCATACTTGACCCTTCTACCCCTGCACATGTGGGACCAAGGATGTCTTCACCCTTCTACCCTGGGACCCAGCATGTCCCCCTGTGGGACTGTCTGTCTTGGAACTATTCTTCAGCCTCCTGAAGAATTCGCTTTCTCCATCTGGGCTCTGTGAGCCTTCATGATGTTGAAGAACAATGACAAGGAGCTGGAGAGATGGCTCAGAGGTTTAGAACACTGACTGCTTTTCCAGGGGTTCTGAGTTCAATTCCCAGCAACCACATGGTGGCTCACAACCATCTGTAATGAGATCTGATGCCTTCTTCTGGTGTCTGAAGACAGTGACAGTGGACTCACATATGTAAAGATAAATAAATCTTAAAAAAAGAAATCAAGAACAACAGAGGTAAATGAATCTTTGTTCTAGTGAGGTAGGGTGGCAGTGCAGCAGAGTCTCACTATTCCTGAAACTCTGCGTAGACCACGCTGCATAGACCACGCTGCATAGACCACGCTGCCCTAGAACTCATAGATATGCTTGCTTCTACCTCCTGTGTGTTCAGCCTAAAGACGTGTACCAGCATACTTTCAGTTTCATTCGTTTGCCCAGGCTAGCCTACTTGTAGAAGAGGGTAACACTGGGCATTATCTAGTCCTGGGATTGCCAGGGTTTGCTGCAGGCTCCCCCTGCCTAAGACTTCATTCTTACAGTTTTTTGTTTTGTTTTGTTTTGTTTTACACAGGGTTTCTCTGTGTAGTCCTGTCTGTCCAGGAACTCACTCTGTAGACCAGGCTGGCCTCGAACTCAGAAATCTGCCTGCCTCTGCCTCCTAAGTGTTGGGATTAAAGGTGTGCACTAGAATGCCTGGCTTATTATTACACGTGTATGTGTGTGGTGTCGGGAGGTCACACATGCCATGGACCGTGTGTGTAAGTCAGTGGGAATTTGTCCGCTCTTACTGTGTGGAGCCTGGGATAGAGCAGGTATTCAGGCCTAGTGGCGGTGTCCTTACTCCTGAGCCACCTCACGGCCTCTTCATTCTATTTTGTTGTTTTTGGTTTTGTCTATCTGTTTCTTTTGTTTTGTTTGAGACAGGGTTTCTCTGTGTAGCCCTGGCTGGCCTGGCACTCACTCTGTAGACCAGGCTGGCCTTGAACTCACAGAGGCCCACCTGCCTCTGCCTCCTGAGTACTGGGACTAAAGCTGTTCACCGCCACGCCAGCTCTCTCCTCTGCTTTACTGCCTGACAGACTCCTCACTCCCCGAGACCTTCTCGGAGTCTCTCCCCTGAAGTTGCCCTGCCCCCTTCCCAGGCTGCCGGCTATTCTTCAGCTCTCTCAGCCTTTCTTTTCTCTTCTGCTCTTGTGTTGTTGTCTTCACTTAGACATCACTTCATGCTGTAGCCCAGGCTGCCCTACATCTTGGCAATCCTCTTACCTCTGTCTTCCCAGCATATCCACCCCATGCCGACTCCCCTAGGGCAGCTGGCACATCATCAAACCCAGGATGACAAGGTCTGGGGCAGCTGGCTGGCACACCCTCCTCACCTTGACGCTCTGACCACCAGGCAGCCAGGCCTGGAGAGCTTGAGCTGAGGTCCAGAGCTGGTGTCAGCAACACTGCTCAAATGATGGAAATGGGGGTGGGGCCTAGGTGCTTTGTGAGTGAAGGTTGTGTACACATGTTGGGAAGGTCTGTCTGTCTGTCTGTCTGTCTGTCCGAGGACAGCTGTCTTCCTGGCTTGATTTCTGTCTTATCTCTTAGAACTCCATCGTCTCTATGTTTGGTTTTCTGAGGAACTTCGAGTTGTGATAAGGGCAGAGAAGCCTGGGCCTATTCCAGCTCCGGAGGGATGAGGTTGCCACATCCCCCAGTCCCAGGCTCTGGTTTCAGGTAAACAGAACAGTGGAGTTATGGGGCTCCTTCCTTTGAGATGTGAGGAGTCCGAGCTTTTTACCTGGTTGGGAACATGAGGGAAGGCAGGAGGATCAGCCTAGTTTATGAGAGTCCAGGCATTATCCAGTGAATGTAGGGAAGACATTAGCCTGCGTCCAGAGAGGCTGGGGAATAGGCCTAAGAACACACCGTAAGCCTGAGATCTGAACCCAGATCCCAACTTGTGGTCCCATGAATGCTGATTCAGCATATCAGGTAATTGATGCCAGTAAGCCTGTCACTCAGGGGTCACTGCCCATGCTATCTGGGGTCACTGCCCATGTAGGTCATTCACAGGTACCAGGCAGAGGTTTCTGGTTGGCCCAGGGTCAAGGCTGAGATGTGGCAGGAGAGAGGCCTTAGGCTGTGCCTGGGTAGGAAACGTCGGGACCAGGAATGGCCCAGAAAGTAGCTGTTTTAATACTTGGGGCATGTCCAGGTACGCTGGTCCCTTGCTTAGTCCAGATTACCACGTGTTCCTCTGTGCCTGGCCTAGCAACAAAGTCTGGCTGTGTTTGCCTCAGAGAGTCACAAAACAGTCCCCAGCAACTGATCTAAGGGTAGCCACTTCGGGGTCTCCTGGTTCTGTGAACAATTACAAGACACCATAATGCCTATCCTTGTCCAGTCCAGGGTCCAGGTCCTTAGGCATCTCTCCTCCATGTGGGCATCCTCTTCTGCCTTCAAGTGCACCTCGAGAGACACCCCAGGGGGAAGGCTACTGATCCCTGCACCCAGGCTTGGCTACCCATAGGGCTTCTCCACACAGCCAATAGCACTGCCTGCTCACACCTAAGATGGCATCTGCCAAGGTGAACCTCAGGGGTCCTAGCCAGGCAAGCCTGCAGTCAGAGACGAGCTCTAAGCCAAGGGAAGCTTGTGGACCTGTTGGGTGCGAGGGCAGACAAACAGCCTTTGCACACGTGTGCATACAGACACAGGGGCATCATCCTTGTCCCCCAGCAACCCTGTGTTAGGAAGCACAGCTGCCCCAGACCTGCTCTTGGTCCTCAGGAATCTCTTCACTCCACACAGGGCTCTGAGTTCCCTTGGCCCAGGCACTCTCTCCAGGTCCTAGATACTCACAGGCACTGCCCCCAGGTCCTGGATGCTCACAGCAAAGTGACATACGAGGAGTTATGTTTGTGCCTGAGTGCGGGGTAGGCAAGTCAGGGAAGGTATGCAAGTAAAGTAGCAGACTGAGAAGGTGGGGAACCGCTTGGGTCTCTGAGGTTGAGCATTGAAGGGTTATCTTTTGCAGGTGGCTTCGTGCACCCAAATGGAGATGATGGACTAGGAGCTCATGGTACCACCGTGAAGCCCCAGTCACTGGTGTACCAGGTTGTCCAGGCTAAGTCTGTCACTGACCAGACCATGGCTGTGAGCCAGCAGCTGCACCATGACCTCCAAGCACTTAGACAAGCATCTTCAACGGTCTCAAGGGTCCCTTTGAAGTGACGCTACTGTCACAGGCTTCCTATTAATCTTCAGAGAGGAAACTGAGGCACGGAGCTGGGTAGCATGTAAGAGGTGAGGAGCCTGGCATGGAACAGAGCCAACTCTTAGCCACCTCCGGGGCCTCCCTGCTTGGGATGTGGTATCAGTTGCTCCTCCCCTGCCTCAGCACCAGGTGGACCCCAGGCCTCGGCAGGGGGTGGAGGTGGTGGCCTGCGGCATGCCCTCACCCAGGGAGCTGGCTACTGCCTTTCTCCTACTGACGCAGGGCCAGCAGGCCTGCCGGGCCTTACAAAACCACAGGGCCGATAAGAATACAATCAAGCCTGTTTTGCTCCTTTAGAGGGGCCGGGCCAGGAGGCCACCACTGCGGTGGAAGGACTGCTGGCAGCTCGGGGACTGCTATCTGTAGCCCTGCCCCCACTTCCAGCAGCCCCTTTGAAATTTACCCACCTTATCAAAGCCCCAGGCTTCCCCCTAAACTCCAGGGACAGCTGTCCTTTGTGTGAACTCAGCCTGCCACCCAGGGTGTGTGTGTGTGTGTTTGTGTGTGTGTATGTGGTGGGGCTGGGGTGGGCTCCTGGGAAAGAGCACCTGGGCTGCCCACCCCGAGAGGCCCCCAGTCACACACACACACACACACACACACACACACACACACACACACACACGTACACAAACCCTGTTTGTCACTGCCAGGTACACACCCTTGTACCTGAACATCCACCTCCAGTCTCCAGCATCCAGCTAGCCCCTCCTCTGGGCAGCGTTCCCCCACAGGTGCCAGGTAGGGAGAACAACTTCCTTCCTCCTCAGCACTTCCTCAGCCACAGAGACCTGCTTCATGCCTGGTCCCCCAGCCGCACCTTCTGCAAATGTTTATTGAGCATCTACTACACGCCAAGTCCTAGGGGCCGCGCAGCAGTGATGTAGGACCCCAGCCTTGCTCTCCCAGGGAGCTGGTGTTCTTGCTGTGGAAAAAGATGATAAATGCTGGCACACAGCATCAGAGGGTGCGGGCGGGGTGCTCCCTACGGGTAGAAATAAGACAGGAGAGACTGGAGGTAGGGAGACAAGTTTACAGTACGGGGTTGGAGAACAATGCTTTGCAGGGGGCACTGGAATGGTGATCTAAGGCTAGCCTCCGCCTCTGCACACTCAGAACCACAACACAGGAAGGGAAAGCCAGGAGAGAGGTGGAGAGCCAAACTGGGTGTAGAGAACAAGCCTGTGCTTGTGATCTTAGCACCGAGGAGGCAAGGGTAGGCAGATTGCCAGTTCAAGGCCATCCTGGGCTACATAAGGAGCTCCTGTTTTATCTCAAAATGAAGGGGCTCTGGGATTGAATATAATAAAAGGGCCTGGATTTAATCCCTGGGGTGGTCCAAACAGAACCGCGCGGTAACCCATCACATGCTTATTTTAGTGAGATCACATAGCACGGATGACGGCAGAGCAAAGGGTTAGAATCCAGGAGCCCTGTGGGGGCGCTCGGAACTCCCCACTTCCGTCTGAGGCCCTGGCCAGGACAGCCTGGCCAGAGTTGGGGCGCTGGGTAAAGGGGCTAAGCTTGGATGTGAACACAGGGCTCACGGCCCATCATGGCTGGGCTTGTTTGGAGTAGAGACTTAGGAAACTATAGAGAGGTGCAGGTAGCGTTGGACTCCAGAGATCTGAGGTCACCAACTCAGGCCCTCTCAGAATGCTCAGTGCCCCTTCCCAGGTCACTGTCTTTGGGGCAACTCAGGAAGGCCAGGCCCAGAAATTCAAGGGCATCCTCAGCTACCTAGTGAATTGGAGGCCAGCCTGGGCTACTACATGAAACCCAATCTCAGAAAAACAAGAGGAACAAAACATCACAAAAAGGGGCATTGTCCGAGCTGCAGGGTTGTGAGCTGAGGCTGCGCGTGCCTGGCGCGTCACTGTTCGGCCAAGGGCTTGAGAGGCTTGCCCTAGGTCCTCTGGTACATGGCAGACTAAGTCCATACCAGTCTTTTAGGACACCTGCCCAGGGGGCATCTCTCTCTCTCTCTCTCTCTCTCTCTCTCTCTCTCTCTAACTTTCTCTTGGCAGCTATGCCTAGCCTCATGTTTGCATCCTGACTGTCCAGCTCCTGGATCCCCTCAGGGCAGGACACAAAAAGTACAGCACTGTCCAGTAAAGAAAATGAGGGAAGAAGCCGGAGTGACTGGTAGAGAGCACGTTTGAAGCCGTGCACGCGATCTCCTGCACCACAGGAGAAAAGGGAGAGCCGGCAGTTTGCGCTGGGTTTGGTGACATACCTGTAGTCGCAGACATTACTTTCCATGTTTTCTTGAGTCCGTCTGCAGAGCCCGATGCAGATGCCATCTCTAAAGAGCCTTCTAGATCCTGCCATTCTCCAGACACTGATAACCCACACTGTACATAGTTGTCTCAGCCTGTCTACCTGGAGCCAGGAGCCCATGGACACAGGCTGTGTCACACTTGCCTGGTGTTCTTAGACCCAGGACGGCCTGGCCAAGGCTGAGGAGAATGGATGGGTGTGTACGTGTAGGAGGCTGGATGGTGCGTGGAGAGATGGGTGCGTGGATGGGTGAGGGGGTGGGTGGGTAGACATGGATGAGTGAATAGGCGAATCTGTAGACGGATTGTTAGGATGGGTAGGCAGGTAGGTGGGTCCATGGGTAGGTGGGTAGGTGGGTAGCTGGGTAGCTGGGTAGGTGGGTAGCTGGGTAGGTGGGTAGGTGAGTAGATGGGTAGGTGAGTAGATGGGTAGGTGGGTCCATGGGTAGGTGGGTAGGTGGGTAGCTGGGTAGGTGGGTAGGTGAGTAGATGGGTAGGTGAGTAGATGGGTAGGTGGGTTCATGGGTAGGTGGGTAGGTGGGTAGGTGGATGCATGGGTAGGTGGGTCCATGGGTGAGTGGGTAGATGGGTAGGTGGATGCATGGTTAGGTGGGTAGATGGGTAGGTGGGTGCATGGGTAGGTGGGTCCATGGGTGGGTGGGTAGATGGGTAGGTGGATGCATGGTTAGGTGGGTAGATGGGTAGGTGGGTCCATGGGTGGGTGGGTAGATGGGTAGGTAGATGCATGGTTAGGTGGGTAGATGGGTAGGTGGGTGCATGGGTAGGTGGGTCCATGGGTGGGTGGGTAGATGGTTACGTGGGTAGATGGGTAGGTGGGTGCATGGGTAGGTGGGTCCATGGGTGGGTGGGTAGATGGGTAGGTGGGTAGATGGGTAGGTGGGTGCATGGGTAGGTGGATGCATGGGTAGGTGTGTAGGTAGATGAATAGATGGGTAGGCGGGCATGTGGGTAGGTGGATACAGAGGAAGGTGGGTAGGTGGGTGCATGGGTAGGTGGATGCATGGGTAGGTGTGTAGGTAGATGAATAGATGGGTAGGCGGGCATGTGGGTAGATGGATACACAGGAAGGTAGGTAGGTGGGTGATGGGCTGATGGATGGACAGGTGGATGACTGTGTCAGGGAATGAGTGGCTGGATAAGGGATGGGAGGAGAGGCGGATGGGCAGCAGTGGGGAGCAGGTGTGTGTGTGAATGAGCAGAGGCTGTCGGTTGATACGTAGGCATGGGAACTGGCTGAGCCAGGGGCTGAGTGGACAGACGGACTGAGTAGTGGATCGGCTGGAAGGACAGGATTGGGCAGTGGGAAAGGGGAGGGTAGTGGAGCAGAGGTAGGTATAGGCCTCCCTCTGGATGGACAGGGTTATGGTGTGAGACCTGCCTATGTGGCCAGGGCCAAGGGTATATGGGAAGAGGAGGGTCAGGGCACAGTGACAGGAACAGGAGCTGCTTCCTGGTATGGGGTTCTTACCTCTCGCCACACCCTGGGGTTCCCCAGAAGTGACTCAAGTCCTATCAGGTGTAGGGGTACAGGACAGGCCACTCAGACCCCCCAGTCAGGTCCCTTGGTGGGGGAGAACTTCATCACTAGCTCAGGACAGGTTGCGACATGCCTGGCCCCGTGCTCAGGGTCAGGAAAGTTAGGCCTAGAGTCATGCATGGCATCAGATCTTGATTCATGATTCTGCTGTCCTTTCTTACGGGGCCAGGCCATAGAGGGACTGAAGCTTCTCTAGAGGCCTGATGAGGGGGACAGAACAGGCCACCTCTCAAGGCACCAGCCTGAATGTCCAGCTGCAGGGCCGAGGGCCCTGGTGGGCAGGACACTCAGTGAGAGGCTGGGCGGAGGGAGCCGAGCCCCATCTCCTCCCTTACAGTTCTCTCCTGCTCCTTCACAGCCAGAGGAGCAGTGTGTCCCATCTCCAGCTTAAGGAGGGGAAAGAGGGAGGAATGGGAAGGGCTAGGCCAGAGCCCTTAGGAGTGTGGGGTTGTCAAAAGGTGGGTGCCTGTAGCAACTTCCCAGAACTACAGACTACAGAGGTGGGAGGAGCCACCGGCTGGGCTAGTCTGATGGTGTGTTTTGTAAGGATATGGAGGAGGGTCCAGAAAGGGAAAGAACTTGCTCAGAGTCACACAGCACTAACTGCTTCCCAGACACTTCCACGTGTTCTACAATCTCCTTCCAGCAGCCCTCTGAGGCGGGGAAATCTATTGTAATCTCAGCCCGGGACGTTAAGGAAGTTGCTGGTGGCCAGGTTGTTTGTGAACGGCAATGCTGAGAGGGTCAGGCCAGGTGGCGTGGCTCCAGAGCCCGTTAGCTGTGCAGCATCTGTCCTCTCTTCCGGACTCTGTGCCTTGGTTACCATCCCACTGGATAATAACGTCACTGGTTATGTTTACTGACCCTTTCTGGTCATGGTGGACTGAGACTTTCCTATAAAGGCTGTCGCTTATATACTTAAGAACTCTGTGGGGTAGATAAGGAACGAGAAGCACAGAGATGGCCAGCAGCTGACCCAGAGACCAACAGCTATGAGAGAATAGCCAGAATGTGTAGTATCCCAAGTCTCTAGAGAGCCTGCCCTGCTGGGGCTGATCAAGGGGCCGTGGGGCCAGTGGGTGTTGGAGGAATTTTATCCTGTCTCTCCCTCCACTTCTTGTTGGCTTCTTCTGCCCAACAAGGCTCCCTCGTCACATCAGAGAAGCCAGGGTCCCCGGTGTCCTGTCTACATACACTTGGCAGCTGCTTCAGGAAGCGGGACCTGCCCAGCTTCTCAGGTGTCACTGCCCAGCGGGCAAGGAGACCCACACCCGCCCTTGTTCCCTGTTGTCCTTTCAGGCCTTCAGAGCTCATGGGATGGCGGGTCACTGGGTGTCAAGATGAGGATACCAGGGGCAGTGTGGGCTGACGTGGGCAGGAGCCCTGTGGTGCAGGGCTCGACATCCCTCATCTGTGAGCAGGTATGAGTGGGAACAGGTTCAGGCCACTCACCTGGCCCTGGACAGTGTCCACCTTGTAAGCAGAGGAAGGGGCAACATTTTTGGGGGTGGGTGGGAATTCACTGTGTAGGCCTGACTGGCCTAGAACCGGATGTTTACACCAGGGCTGTCCTTAAACTCAAAAGAGATGGATGCACTTACCTCTGCCTCCTGGGTGCTGGGGTTATACACGTCGCCACTAACACATTAAGTGGTAGAGACTGCTACCACTGGCTGTGGGTGGGGCTTGGATCACCTTCCAGCCCATTTTAGAGACATGCAAACTGAGGCAGGCAACAGAGGGAGGTAACATCACAGATAGTAGCAGAGCTGATCAGGATGGTCCCACGTAGTCCCAGGCATGTAGGGAGGTGCCAGCCAGGGCCAGATAAAGATTTTTCTCTTGGCAACCTTCACCGGGGATGGGCACACAACCTGAAACAGGTGAGTTTAGGACCAGACTCTTTCTCTGACTTACTGTGCAATACCCATTAAGTTAAGGTCTCTCTGGGCCTCCGCCTGATCTAAAAACTGAGAGGAGCCAGTCATGGCAGACAGTATTCAAACTTGGGAGACTGAGGTGGGAGGATCCTTGAACCTATGAGTTCAAATCAAGGTCAGCTTGGGCAACAGCACGACCCCACCTCAAAAAAAAAAAAAAATAAATCAAACAAGCCCCTCAGGCACGGGGCGGGGGTGGGGGGCTGAGGGGTTAGACGGTGTCACCAGCCCTTGGTTGGCAGTCCTGCAAGTGTCCGCAGACCTTCTCATCATGGAAAAGGCCTTGTTGGCTCTCTCAGCCTCTACCTCACGTGATTAGCACCCTGTGAAGTGGCATCTTGCTTGGGGTGGCTCTTCACACATGTTCATCTCCACACTTCCCAGCGAGGGAGATCTCTGTCATTTATAGATGGGGAAAACTGAGACCCAGAGATGACAAACAGTGACCGCGGCCCCACCCAGGGTAGAGGCCTGCCAAAGGCCAACCCGCCATGCCTCTGCCTCTCCTCCAGGCTAGGCCACGGCTGGGCTCAGAGGACATCACAGCTGGCTTCTCCTCCAGCCCTGGATTCCCGGGAGAAGGTTTCAGGATGGCCGCCTCTCACCCTGCCTGGTCCCACACACTGCCTGGGGAGGCCTGACAGGGTATCCGGAGCCCTCAGGGTACCATCCTTCCTCCATGGCCCACCCTTTTCCTCAAAGATGGTGGAACCATTGGTCCCGGCAGCCCCAGCAGCCTTTGTCTTGGCAAGGCTCATCCTTCCTAGGTAGGCCCTGACCTCGGTTCGACCCCATGTGGCTAGTGCCACCTCATTTTACAGGTCAGGAAACTGAGGCAGAGGAGCCCGGCAGGAAGTGTCAGGTGAGAGCTCTGGCTTAGTTTAAGTCAACTCCTGTATGTTCCCCCTCGAAGCCATGAAGAAGGAGATAACGCAGATAACACACTTGGCTTCGGACGGAACAAACAGGCTGTCTGATGAGGAGCCTGGTCTGGAAACCCCAGCCTCTCCCTGACTGAGGGGTTGGCCACTATGGAGTGAAGCTGAGTACCAGGCTCCGCTCCAGACGCCTTGTGAGATGGCACGCTTCACTGCCTGCCTCTCTCCCTGCCCAGGTTGGAAAACTGGGGGGCTAGGCTCTCAGGCAAGGCCTTCAAAAGGACACTCGATTCATCGGGACCCTCAGCTTGCCATCACCCTTGATGTCACCCCCCTCCTCTCTCAGGCTGTAGAGGGACCGGGGAGAGGTCAGAGGAGTCTGTCTGCACTGGGCCTTCTCAAGTGGACTTTAAGAAAGCTCGGAGGTGAACTGGCCCAAAGGCCTTGGGGGGCTGATGGGAGGTGGTTTGGAGGCTGTCTCCAGAAGAGGAGATCAGAGAGCGGAAGGGAAAGAGAGGACTCTAGTGTCCCCCACCCCACCCAGGCCTGACGCATGTCCTGCACCCTTGCCTCACACTGGGACTGCTCATTTGGTCTCTACTGGGTGAGGCCTCCTAGGAGGGGCTGTTTGCTCTCAGGGCCCAAGATGGCTTTATGGTACCATCTGGAAGATGTGGCATGGGCGGACCTGGCTGGCGCAAGGCCAGGGCAGAGAGGGGACCGGTGACACAGTGAGGTCCTGCGCCCCAGCTGTTGCCTGGCCCTAGAAGAGGCGGGCTGGGTGAGTGGGGGTCCAGCCCAGAGATTCAGATGGCCAGGAATTAGCCCTAGGTCACACTTGCTGAGGTACAAGGGACATCGGAGGCAGGGCAAGGGTGGGACAGGAGACCTGGGGCAAGGCCTCAACCTTCCTGGAACTCACTATCCTGTCCTGTAAAGTTGGAAGAGTTTAGACCTTCTTTCTCTGTGTGGGTGCTCATAAAGCCCAGGGGCCAGGTGTCTTCCTCAGGCCAGAGAGCCCTGGGGAATCTACCTGTTTCCACCTTCCCTGTGCCCATGTGCGTGGGTGCTCTGTAGAGGTCAGAGGTCAATGTTGGGTGGTGTTTTTCTCCACTTTACTTTTTTTGAGACAGGGTCTCACCTTCAACCTGGGACCCTAAGAGTTCAGTTAGACTGGCTGACCAGTCTCCACACGCCAGTGCTGGGTTACAGGGTTTCCTGCTTGACCAACAAGCCTCCAATCCCTGATTGATTGATTTGATTTTTAAGATAGGCTCTCATGTAGCTCAGGTTGGCCTCAAATTCACTGTGTAATTAAGAATGACCTTCAACTCCTGATCCTCCTGCCTCTAGCTGGGATTATGGGTGTGTCCCACTATGCCCGGTTTATGTGGTTCTGATGATCAACCCCAAGGCCACCATGCTAGGTGAGCACCTACCAACCTAACCACATCCCCAGCTTCCCACAACTCCCAGGGGTGTTTGACAAGCTTCCTTTCTGAACATCAGCTTCCCGTGGGCTAATTCTGTCTGAAGCATGTACGTGCAAGGCTGCAGGGAGCTCCTGAAGAGAATCTGTCTGAGCCCTCCTGGTTATTACTTCTTCAGAACCGGAGGTAACCTCAGTGTTCCCACATAACATAGCGAGTCGTTCTTGATCTTCCCTGGTCTCTGGGACATCAAGGCAAAGGCAGCAAGAATCCCACCTTAGCACTCAGGAGCAGGCTTCCTCCCCAACAAAGGTACCAGGACTTAGACACAGCCCTGGCAGCGTGAGGGTTACTCGTCCCACCTGGTACTCTGACACAAGGCCGAGCTCCTTCCAGGAGGACTTGCTGGCCCTGGAGATTTCCTCTGCTGCAACTTGGAGTCCATGGACCCAGGACCCCGGGGCCCAGCCCTGGAAGGAGAAACACAGAGTTGGGTTGGGGCACCATCTAGGACCCAGTAGCAATCCTGAGCTATCTCAGGACTAGAGCATCCCTCCCCCCATGTCCGCAGCACTTGAATCCTGCCTTGGAGCTTTCTCCCACAGTTGCCCTTCAGAAGGGTCTGGACCCTGGGATGGAGACACACCAGAAGAGGGCATCAGATTCCATTACAGATGGTTGTGAGCCACCATGTGGTTGCTGGGAATTAAACTCAGGACCTCTGGAAGGGCAGTCAGTGCTCTTAACCGCTGAGCCATCTCTCCAGCCTGTTTACTTATTTTTATCTCTTTCTTTAAGGGGTGTGTGTGTGTGTGTGTGTGTGTGCACACGCGCGCAGATTTCAGAGGCATTGGATTCCCTGGAGCTGTAGTCAAAGGCAGTAAAGGGCACTGGGAACTGAACTCAGGTCCTCTCCAAGAGCAGTGTATGCTTTTAACTGCTGAGCTGTCTCTCCAGCCCCTCTGAGAATCCAGATTTTCTTGGAGCCTTCCTATGTAGCCCGGGGGCAACCACAATCTGATCAGGTGATCCGACCATGTGTTGTTGGGTGAGGGCTTCAAGCAGTTCTAAAAGGAGCCTGAGGTAAGCCTGGTGGTCATCTGTTCTGTGACTGACAACAGCTTCAGGTGTCTGTGGTGCTTTCATTTAGGCAAGAATCAGCCTGCCCTCTGACCCCTGCCCTCTGACCCTTTGTGAACGTGTTTTGATCTCAGGGTGAGAATGGCTGCAGAAACATCCTGAGGATACTGTGTGATATGGCTGCCTGAAGTCTTAGACCTTCCAGGTTGAGACTTGGCAGGAGAGATGGCTCAATGGTTACGAGCACTAGCTACCCTTCCAGAGGACCCAGGTTCAAGTCCCAGTACCCACATGATGGCTCACAACCCATCTGTAACTCCAGGTCCGGGGGATCTAACACCCTCACAGACAGACATACATGCAAGGCAAAACACCAATACACATGAAATAAATTAGAAAGTTTTTAAAAAGTTATTTTCCCATATTAAATAAAAAGGGACATTTACCTGTTGTGAACACAGCGGCTCCTCTTGTGAGCGCCCCTAGGAAGGCACATGTGGGAGCTGCTGGGGTGCTGGGCCATGCCCACATCCTTCCTGGGGTGATGCTCTCCCATGTGTACACAGCAAGCAGAAACAGCGTTTGCATTCTTAATATGTGAGGGACAGATTCAGCCTGTTGGAGGTTATCCTAAAGAAGTGGAACTCAGATAAGACCAGCTTACAAATGTCGGATGATGATGCCCATGATGACGATGGTGATGGTGATGGTTAGACATGGGGTCTCTGTGGCTCACGACTGAACTCATTAGTCACAAATCCCTTCTAACTCCGGATTCTTCTCCCTCCACCTCCCAACAGCTGTGATCACAGGCTCGTGCCACCGTGCCTTGTACTGCATCTGCCGTCTCAGCTGAACGGTGTTGATTTTTGTCCTACGTTTTACAGTGTTAGGGACTGAACCTGGGGAATCCTATATATACTAGGCAAGTGCTTGACCACTACATTTTCCTGTCTCAAGTGTGAGCTTTGGCGTGGACATGTGCTGAGCCCACACTTCCAAGGGGTTGCGTGGGTGTGGGGGTATGCAGAAGGGTGTGCGTGTTCTACACAGGATAAACCGGAAACTGGAAACCTGGTGTTCTTCACTGAATTACTGGGGGATAACGGGGGTGGGGGGGGGTGTTGGCTGCAGGCAGGGACTGCTCCTGTGCCCCTACTCAGGGGGTCTCTTCCAACAGCTGCAACCTCTTAAAGATGCAAATTCCTTTTGCTCCATGCAAACCAGTCCTGAGAACCTGAGAACCAGGGCTGCCTCTCCTCAGGGCCCAACCGCCACTATGATCATCTCCGCCAAGCCCTGCACGAAAACCCTGTAGCTTGGCTGAGGGAACTCAGTCAGGCAACAACTGCCAACGGCTGATTCTTCTTCCCTGGGGGCCTGGCATTCCTGGCTGGCTCTAGTGTTAGGAAGGGAGTCTGGGCAGGAGGGGTCTACACTGACAATGACTTTGGGGAACCTTGAATGTTGAGGCTTGTTTAGGGCCCCCCTCCCAGTGCTGGAGAGAGGCTGGCTCTGTGCATCTTCATGGTACACTGAGTGGGGGGGGGGGTGTCTACTCATGAGATCTGTCCCCACAGATGCTCACTCCTTGCCGCCCTCAGGGGTATCTCTAGGCCTGGAGGAAAAATGGAAAGAAGGACTAGACAGGGCTCATCATACAGAACTTCTACAATTATCTGTGGCAACAACTGTTTCAAACCTACCAGCTCTTCTTTGAAGGTGCTGCAGCCCTGAGTCTTCATCTTCAGCACAGACCCTGGTGGAGTGTGCTTGGCTGTCAGAGGTAGATGGTGGCAGACAGGCAGAGCCACGGTGAGGCAGGTGGGGCTGGCTGCTGCCTGGTGTCCATCTGACCCTGGCCTCCAGGCCTAGCCCCGGCTCTGATCCTGTTCCTGTGGACACCTGGATTCAGTCGGCCCTTGTATATTCCGGTCCCGTAAGCGGTGAAGCACAGTGGCCAAACCAGTTACCAAGCTGAGGTTTCCTGACTGTCATTCTCAACCTGGGGCCCCTGGAGCCTTCGAAGGTGCCTGATGTCTGAACTGGGCTGGTTATGTGAACTGGCCTGGGCAGTGTCTTTTCTAAGAGAACAGGCCAGCACTACACTGGGAAGCCCCTTGTCACTATAACCCCCACACAATGCCCACTTGTATGCTCTGCCCCCCTTTCTGAATGTCCAAGCCTCTTTTGGGCATCCCCTACCCTCCACCCTAAACCAAGAAATGTGCATGAGTCTGTTAGAAATAAGAGCTGTGGACTGGCGGTACGGGAGAGCATGTGTGCCTCTAGCAGCCTCTCAAATGCCCAGTGTTCCAGTCTCTTCTCCTGTGGACCCAGACCTGGTCATAGCTATCAGACTGCCATGATAGAACAGTGGTCATTCCTACTGGATGCCAGACAAGCACCTGGTGATGAGGCTGGCCATTTTCATTCTTAGGACACATGGCTGTGAGTGTCACCATCTGACCCCCAGTCCCTCAGCAGTGCTCAGACTCCAGCTTCCTGGGAGCTGAGAGAAAAGGCAATGTCTGGGTCATGCTTTCTGGGAAGGCCCAGTCAGAGCAGGCAGCCTTTCCTGAGGAGGCCTGGCTCACATGCCTGGAACAGCATTCCCTGTACCAGGGGAGATGGCCAAATTCAGGGACAGCTCACTTTTGTCCCCCAGCCCTACACCTGTTAGGGCCGCCCCGTGATAAGGGCCACCTCACTGTTCAGCTCCTGTTCTTCCCTGGGAACAGTGACAAGTCTACTGGGACAGGGAGGATGGGCATTTTGATCATTGGTACAGATGAGGATGGCCCCATGGGCCTCTCTCATCATGCCCCAAGTCACACACAGCACACATCTGTCAGATGGCCTGGGTGTCCTTAGGGGAAAAGGTCCTCAGGAACTGAGGCCTCCATTCTTCATTGCCAGCCCCTAGGAGAGGGGCAGCCCTGGGCAATACCCTTGCCCACCGTCCAACCTGCTGAGATGAGAGTCACTGGGGCTACCAGGGACCGGGGCAGGGGCAAGGCCAGCTGCCACCAGTGGCAGAGTGTGCTTCAAGCAGGCTTGTGACAGGTAAGGAGGTCCCATCTCACTCCTGTTATGACCTCAGCTGGTCCCAAGGTTCAAAACTTCCTAGCTTCCCCTGGACTGCGGACTCAAATCCACCCACGGGACTCGTATACTAGGCCTTAACTTCAGGAATCATCTCTGGCAACTAAGGCCTGACACTTCTGTCTTCTCGTCCTTTCCTCTTTTTCTACCATGTAACTGAGACCGGCCTTGAACTCCTGATCCTCCTGCCTCCACCTCCCAAATGCTGGGACAGCAGGCATGTGCCACCACACCCAGCTCTGATTCATCTTCGTGGGAGCCCGGCTTTCCCACAGTTCTTTCTTTCTCAAGGCGGCAGCTGGAGGAGGGGCGGGGATCCTTGAGGGCTTTTCTGAACGGCTGGCACCTCACCCTGAATGGGCATTCCAGTCCCATCACCGAGCCCACCTTAGCACATTACTCTCTAGGCCTGGGGTGTCACCACTGCAGAGATTCACAAGGCTTCCCCAACCATCCTTGGGAAGGGATCTTGTCTCCCTTCAGTTCTGGTCACCTCTTGACACATGACATCTGTGCCTGCCTGATCTGACAGGACAATAGCCCTGCAAGGGCTGCTGTGTCACCTGTACCCTAAGACTGCCTGGGGATGGTGGTGGTGGTTGGGAGGGGTATACAAACAGCTCAGCTGGTAAGGTGCTGAGTCTGGACCCCCACTGTCCTGCAGCTGCAATCCCAGCACTGCAGGGAAGAGATAAGTGGGTCCCCAGGGCTGACTAGCCAGACTACCCAAATAGGAGCTAACCAAAGGTCAGGTTCCCCGACCCTGGCCCCCCAAGTAAGGTAAAGAACAAGAAGACACATGCTATCACCCTCTGGCCTCGGCACCCACATGTACCCCAGATTTCTGCATCTCTGGACTAAGAGGAGGTCAGAGATACAAACACATGGTCCTTGTCTCTGAAGCAGCATGACCATCTCAGAGATCGGCAGTGTGTCTGGATACCTGCCCCTACCCTCTCATTCCTGTCTCTAAGCTGTCTTGTCTGTCCCTTTACCATCGGTGGCCCTGGAGTCATCTTGAGAGCATTCATTGCTTGCTCTCCTGCCAGCTGGTCAAGGTTGGACTTCAGGTGATATCTGGGAAACAGCTGGGTCACAGAGGCCAGATTGGGAGGGACCTTCTCAGGAACAGAGGAGGAGGCTCAAGTACAACCTGAGCTGGGCAGGGAGGTGGTTGGAGTGCTTGTTTTACCCAGAGGGCTGGGTCCCCGACCACTGTAGCTGCCTCCCCCCACCCCCCAGACTCAGCTGAGAGCCCCCTCCCTGTCACCTAGCCCGCGTGGGAATGGCTCAGGCCAGGAGCTACCACTGAGCTTGCTCTTTTCTTCCAGGGCCCAGTGACTTCTTGACAGGTTACAGCCCCAAAGATAAACAGATTCTGCCAAGCAAATAAGTGTTCAAGAGCAGAGGTGTCGGGGGTGGGGGGGCAGCCCAGGTGACAGGGCAGGGTTCCTCCCCTGCAGAGAGCAAACAGCTGTAGGCACCTGGAAGGAAGCAGGGTGCAGGTGCATTGTCATGGGTGAGGACACTTGGGGTCCCTGGTGCTTCCTGGGGAGTATTGCATCAGCTCTTGGCACAGGGGATCAGCTCTTTCTGGCAAGTCTGTGTCTAGAGGTTCCCGGGGCTGCCTAGGGGGACATTACAACCTCTGTATGGTAAATTCCCAGGCTGGACTTGGAAATTTACCCAGCATCACTTGAACACAGATGCTGTGTTCTTTGCCAGGCAGGGGGAAGGCCCATGCATGGTCTGCAGCTCCAAATTGGCTCTTCAGTTAGGGGAAATGCCGAAGAGGCCTGGGAGGCCCCAGTCCAGGGACCTGGGGTCCCAGCTTGCCTCATCCAGAGCTGAGACACGGGAAGCGCCTTCCCGATGTGCTCTCTACAGCACAGGCAATGATGGGGGGGGGGGGGGGAAACACTTTGAGATAAGAGTATCACATAGCTAAGAATGACCTAGAACCCCTGATCCTCCGGCTTCTACTTCTGAAGTAATGGGGTTCCAGGTATGGACCACCAGGCCCCACCAGACTCCAGCTCTGAACTCTGAGGATCTCTTTCAGGCTGACCTAGTGCTCTTGAACCTCTGTGAGTCCTGAGGACAGAGGATCCCATGGGTGTGTGTGTGTGGACTGATTGATAGCTCACCAGTTCACCTGCTAGCTGCCTGCAGTGTGTTCCTAGCACTTGGGTTTCCAGTCCATCCCAGAAACCTGTAGTCTGTAAGCAGTAAGCAGTGAGCAGCACCCAGGAAAGATCCCCAGGCACCAAGGGAATCAAGATGTATAGGAAGCCAGTAGCCCAGTGGGATAGGAACACGCTACCCGTTCCTGGCTTGTCTGTTCCCCAAGAGGACAGAAGGTCAAGGTACTCTGCCTTCTAGCACTGTCCTTAGGCTGTGCGGGATACACAGTAAAGGCCAGTGTCATGGATGGTCAACACAGTCTTGGCTGGCATTTCTTCAGCGCTGGGATGGCAGTGATCAACAGAGTCGTGGTACGTGATGACACGTGGGCTGCTTGGAGGCAGTTTCTTTACTTTTGGATCACTGGGTACCACTGGATACCAGTGTATCCCCAGGTTGACTCCCCACAAGAGCTTGGTTCTGGCGTGCCCTGGCCATGGTACTATTTTGGGAGGTTGTGAAATCCTTAGGGGTCAAGTTGGCTGAAACATCTCACCATTTGAAAGCCTTTGAAAGCGACAGCTCTGCCCTGGTCTGCTTCTTGGTCAGCCAGCATGTGAGCCGATCCCACCTTCCACTGTCACTGACAGTGACTATCACAGACAGAGCACCTCTGGCCACGTGTCAAGTCCTCCTCAGCCACCAGAGTACATCTTTCCTCCCTTGCTGGACACTGTCATGGCTATCCTATATAGATTAATATACTTTCCAAAATATGCATCTTAGGGTTACAGTTCTCCCATCTCTACCAGAGCCACTGTGGGGTGACACAGGCTGACAGGCAGCTAGCTCAAGGATGCAACAGAACTCACACACACACACGAGAAAGATGTTTTTTTTTTGTGTGTGTGTTAATTTAATCATACAAATATTCATTTACATGGTAAGGAAAACCTCATCTTCATTTCCTAGGCACCACAAAGCCCCACCAGCCAGCCAGCCATCACTGTCCAGGTGGGAGGGACAGCAGGCTGCCCCACATTCACCCAAGGAAACAAGGGGTAAGGGGCAGGTGGGGAGAACACTCAGTCTGCACCTGCTAGCCTGACCACTCATGTCCTTTCCAGATGGGAGCTCAGGCTAAATTTGGGGGTCTTGGCGCTCATGCCCACTGCCCACTGCCCACCTTGGCCACCAGCTATCTTGGTGAAAGCACCTGGCTTACGGTTACAGTCCATACAGGGGGAGAAGAGGCTGCTTTTGTAGAAAAATGCCCCAAAATTCTGTTGTTTCTATGGCAAAAAGAAACAGGCATGCACACAAGCACACACACTTACACACAGATTCTTCCCAAGCCTGCACCCACCTACCACTACCCGCCCCCAAATCCTCCTGAAACATGTGCTGCCAGATGGGGGTTCTGCCAAAAGATGGCCTAGTGCTCACGTGTGAAGGCTCTACGGGCTGTAGACAGGGTCAAGGCGTGTACCAGTTCTGGCCTTCTGAAGGACCTAACTCTCCAGGATGCACAGACAAGGTTTGTTTCTGGGAAGGAAGCCAGGGTACCTGAGCCATTACATTTGCCAAGTGAGGCTGCTACAAGCAGGAAGGGGCACAAGAGGAGAGCAAGGACACTCGGTGACAGCAGGGAAACTGAGCAACTGTGGTACCTAGTGGGGTCAGATGGGGAAGGCAGTGAAGCAAGGCGGAAGCCTCTCAAGGTTACGGGAGGGCATCTGGAGATGCGCCGCTCCAAGGCCAGAAGCAGGAAGAATGCTGGGCATGCATGTGCTCTACGGTGGCAGTGTCCTCAGAGACTGGCATCAGTTGTCTGGCCCCAAGAAGGTCCTCAGACAAAAGGCCCTGAGACTTGTGACTTGGGCACCTGGTAGGGACGGCCCTTAGCTCAAGGGCCCAAGCGTACAGAGGAAGTAAGGGTCACATAGAAGCTCTGCCTCACTGGACACCCAGCTACACTGTCTTCTTTCTCCACCTGCCCCAGGGACTTTTGTTTGTTTTGAGACAGGGAAGGTGAGGGGTTTTCATAGAAGCTCTTCGTCACAATCAAGTGTTTAAAATCAACAGTCGTAGAAGGGGGGAGGAGGACGAACACCACACGCTTTTTGGAACTCAAACATCCAGACAGAGACAGGCAGGCAGGCAGACCAGACCCGCCCCCACGCACACACACCCACCCCTGCGCCCGAGGACCTCCTAGATCCACTCACACCTGATCTCCCTGCTCTGCTCACAACCCTGCAGCACATGGGGGCTGGAGGCAGCCAGGGGACCCTGCAACCACACTAAATCCACATCCCTGGCTCTCAAGCCACTGACTTAGGGAAGGAGGGGTTAAGAGGAGGGACTTTGCATATTCTTGTATCTTTGGCAGACAGCTGTTCTAGCCTGGCTTAACAGTCCCACGGAGAGATCCACATTTCAACCCGAGTGGAGTCCATGGGACACCAGTGGGCACCTGCCCGGGGAGCCAAAGCCTGTGTGTGCTCCAGCTGGGCTCCTGCCGCCCACACTAAGCAGCCCTGCCCCGCTGGAGGAGGTCTTCTCCTTTTCACCTGACTGTGACCTCTCAGGCAGGAGTTAGTAGTGGGGCTCCTACCTGGGGCTGTACCTTCATTCTGTAATGGCGGGAGCCCCAGGACATGTGGGGGAGACTGAGGAAAAGGAGCTGTGTGACAAGAGAAGCAGGAGACAGTTCACACTTGCTGATGCCCTACAAGCCAGTGTGCACAGAGTCCATGCGCACACGCGCACACCCAGCGAGCCCAGGGGACAGGCCGCTGCACCCCAGCCGTTACAAGTGTGTGAAAAGGACACCTCTGGAATGGAGTGTCCCTTGGGCTTCTGTGGCCACACAGGAAAGTCCTTACCTCAGAGAGGTTCTGATGCTAAGAAGCCCCAAGGTTAACAGACACCAATATCAAAGGGGTAAATTAACAAGAGATTAAAGAAAAGGGAAGAGGAAGGTGGTATCTCATTGGCAGATGCCACTAAGAACAAACGGGGGTCAGACTCTGCAGTCGGTGGTACACAACACGTGCCCAGCATCCCTGACTGGCAGAGTCGCCAAACATGCCAGGCCAGCCTTAGTGTGACAGGTTTCCAGGGCAGGCACTGTCCTGTAGCATGCTGTCCCTGCTTAGAAGATAAACATCGGGAAAAGGAGGAACTAACATGTGCTCAAAACTACAACCTCTCTGTAGGTAAAATAAATTTTGTTTAAAAAGATGGCTTATTTTCCCCCATTTAAATCTCTTCCCCTTCCCGAGTGACCTAACAACTCATTAGACTGACGTCATCACCCAACCCAAGGTGGCTGCGTGGCTCTCTTCTCGCTCGGTCGCCTCAACAGCACGCCTGCAGTTCAGCATTCACACATGCATACTGAGTTCACTCAAAACTAGTCTCTTTCTTCCTCTTCTTCTGTGATTGGGGGGTAGGTGGGGGTCTGAGCCAGGGGTCCGTGCGATGTGGTCTGCAATCCAGAGGAACCCCTTGCCCTCTCCCCCCAAAGTCAGGCCTTCTGTCTTTTGTTAGTTTTTCTTCTTGCTGACACCGTTTAAGACTGGCCGAAGGGGTAAGGCCCGTGGAGCCCCTGGAAGAGAATGAAGACAGTCAGTGGAGTCTCCCGGTGCTGCCTGACGAGCAGAGCCAGCCCCAGTCAGAGGCACAAGGGCCATTCCCGTGCCACTGAGCGTCTCATCAGACCAAGGACCAGGATGTGAGCAGCTGTCACGTTTCCCACTGAAGCCCACACCAAGCGGCAAAGAGGAGGCCAGAGAGACACTGCCTGTCTTGTGATAGGCAGTTCAGCCCACGCTCCCTTCCTTCCAGCCAGGCTGCAAACAGTCAGGTAACCTTGACATCAGGCTCCCAAGGCTCCTCCCATGGCAACATGACACAGTGGGTGAAGCTGCCTGCTGCCAGGCCTGAGCCCTGAGTTCAGTTCCCACAATCCACATGGTGGAAGGAGAACTGACAAGTCGTCCTCTGACTCTGACACGTGTGCTGTGGCACATACAAATGAATACATGTAAAAACAGCACACATAGTGGGACCTGCCCCACACCATCCTGAATCCTCAAAGGTGGCAAGTTCCTGCCTGGCCTCAGGGCTGCCATTTTCCCAGACTGAGGCTGGTGAGCTGGCAGATACTGGGGGAGGCCTCAGCACCACGTCTGAGGACAGCACTCTGCCACCCCCCACCCCCACATTTCAAACCATGAGATGCTTAAGATAGGGTCTCACTATGTAACCTGGTGTAGACAGGGATTCTTTTAAAGACTGACTTTATTACACATATGTACCTCTGTGAGTTTATGCATCACACATGCATGCAGGAGCCCTTGGAGGCCAGGAGCAGGTGCTGGGTCCCTTGGAGCTTAGGCTACAGGCGAGTACGCAGAAGCAGCTTGCACCCTTGGCAGGAGCACCACGTGCTCTGAACTCTGAGCCCCCTGGCCAGCCCCAGGACTGGAATTCGTGAGCCTTCTCCCCTTAGCCTCCCAAAGTCCTGCAACGACAGGCACTTCCTGTGCTCCTTGTTGAGTGGTGAAGACACTCACCCTGTCTGTCTGATGTTAACAACGAAGCTCTGCAGGGCAGGGCTGGTGCACTGAGGGGCAGACTCAGGATCCTTGAGTTGGAGCCCCATTTAGAGTGGAGTTCTAGGACAGCCAGGGTTACACAGAGAAACAAACAAGGAGCAGCAGGACTCTGCCTCCCTTTCCTTGGGAGGACTCACTCCTAGGAAAGACCTGAAAGGTCAAAGGTAACAGGTGACCAGCTAGCTCTAGGGTCCTGCATTCCGCCGCCTCTGTGGAGAATACACAGGATCCAGCCATCCCACAAGTGACCAGAGACACCTAACCTGTGCTTGACGTCCATGTGAGGAACCCTGAATCCAAGCCTAACTCACAATGGGAAGGAATAGGACATTTCCCATCTACCTGAAGGAATGCAGGCAAAGTCAGCACACTTTCAAACATTAAACATTTCTTTTTTTCTTTTTTCTTTTTTTTTGGTTTTTCTAGACAGGGTTTCTCTGTGTAGTCCTGGCTGTCCTGGAACTCACTCTGTAGACCAGGCTGGCCTCGAACTCAGAAATCCACCTGCCTCTGCCTCCCAAGTGCTGGGATTAAAGGCGTGTGCCACCACCGCCCGGCTAAACATTTCTTTCAACAGAATCATGTGGCTATGGTGGAGCCAGGGTGACAATCTTATGACCCAGTGTGGTACCTGGCTCTCTCAGAAGGCCTAATTTAAGAACTGACCAAGGACAGGCACCTGACCAGGCTCAGAGCACCTGCATGTCAGGACCTTCCAAAGTCAGGCTTGTAAATGGTTTATTGGGGTTTTTTGTTTCTTGAAGGGTGGGGCACACGAATCCCCATCCACACATTTGGCCACTGTCATGGAGGCTCCAGCAGTGGGTGGGTGGCAGGTAGGAGACACACACCCTGGTGGGGACCTGGGAGAGCCTGCTCCCACCATGCACGCTCACCACGTGCCTCACACACCCGGCCCCTTCACATAGCCATCTGTATAGCAAACAGTGCCTGGTTCAGGATGCTCAAAACCAGAATCCCAAGGAAAATGCCACTGTCCAAAGCTACTAAGGATGAAAGCAAGCGTTTTTTGTTTTTGTTTTTGTTTTTTTTTTCAGTAGAAAGTGTTGGAGATCAGAAGTATTGGTATGTCTCTAGCTGCTCAGTGGTGTGCGAGTGCATGTGTGTAACCAATAAAGAAGGAAAACTGGGAGGGAGAATGGAAGGAAGGGAGAGAGAGTGTCAACTCTCCACCAGGTGCTGCAAAAGCATTAACATGCTCTACATGAGTCTGAGAGCCAGAGACAAATGATGCTCCATCCCATAATGGGGGTTGACCTGACCAAAAGCCACAGAAGTTGGCGTTTAGGGTAACAGGATGCCACATGCCTGTGGGCCCTTCACTATACATATCTACAACAGGGAAATGGAGGCTGCGACCCACTTGGTGGCTCTGCCAAGCACGGGCTCATAGATTCCATCTTGTGGTCTTTGGCGGGAGGCTCACGTGCACCAGCACTGAGAACCCTGCAGCTGAAGGCGACCTGCCTTGACTCAGTACTTGCCAGCAACAGCTACTCAGCCAGAAGGGCCCACAGAGAAAGCTTACAGTCCCTTCAGCTGGGAAATAACACAATGCTCAAAGGGCTGAGCAGGAAAAAAACCACAGAGCAAGTCAGGTTTGTTTTCAGATGGAGGATCCACCCAGCCCCGCCCCCACGGTGCCTGCTGCATCCCCAGGCCTGTGGCTTGTCTGTGAATGCTTACAGGAGAGCACATGTGACTTCCAAACAGTTGATCTCTCCCCATTCCCCATTTAACAGTTGAGATGAGATGTCTGCGCTGGGCAGGGACAGGGACACAGACGTGTGCTCTCAGAATGCCACCTTGGGCTGGACCCTCAGACCACCCAGTGTGACTTACTGGCTTAGCTTATGGTTATCCTTGATTCTCTAGGAACTGAGGTTCTAAGTCTTCTGGAAAGACAAAGCCCATGTAATTCTCTTTCGAATGAATCAAGAGCAGCATCGATAAGGAGCTGATGTCTAGCTGTGCAAAGGTGGCTGAGGACAATTTAACTGCTGTCACTTCAAGGGAAGGAGGGAGGAGGGAGCCATCTGTTTGGAAACCACCTCATGACCTAGACGCCCCACTTGCAGGGTCAGTGTGTCTTAAGAAGACCACAAGACACAGCCAACACTGCACCAGCTGCAGATGAGAGACGGCTAAAGGTTCCAGTGTCAGCGTGTCAGGCATTCTGTGTGGCAGGAGGCCACATGGGAAAGTGCTTTTCCTGAGAATGGAGAGCCAGCAGGCAGAACACATGGCCTGTTCACAGGACTCTGCCATAGTCCTACAAGCCAGCGGACCAGAACGGGTTCTGGTGGTCAATATCAAGCCCAGCCTGGAGACTGGGGTCTGAAGCACAGGCAGCATTCACTCTTTGCTTGCATTCAGTGACAGCTTCGCATGATGCATGCATGCGCATGGATGTGTGGATGGTCGCTCTGAACTTGGAGCTCCCCAATCTAGCCAGATTGCCCAGGAAGCCCTAAAGTCCTTGTGTCTCCACCTCCCCAGCACTGGACTCAGGGACAGATCACGGCACCCAGCTCTGTTGTGGGTGCTGGGGACACAAGCTCAGTTCCTCATGCCCCTGCAGCATCCACTTTCCCTCACACCAACTCTTGTATCTTCTGTAGCAGCCAACTGCTGGTAAGGGAAGCAGATCCAAGGATGATGATGTACCAGACAGCACCAGAGAGCCCCGAGATCAGCTCTGACTCGAACAAAAATCAACTTAGCATCAGCATGGTGGAGAAAGCCACCCTCCTTTAGGAGTCCATTAGCCATGCCAACCATGCTGTGAACACACCAATCCAGTAACTGTCCTGCTGGCTCTCCATCTAAAGGCCAACTTCTCTTAGAGCTGACTCAGAACTGCAGAGAAACAAGCTGTTACCACATATGCCAGAGGAGGAGGAACAGCTCAGGCCTGAAGCAGCTAAGGGAGCCTGGAGAGGCTAAGCTTAGTAGGGAAAGGCTGTCAAGACAGGCAGCCGAGCGTCAGCTAGCCAGCGTGCAGGCAGTGAGGCACCCCGGCAGCCTACTGGAACACAAGCACCACATGCAGTCAACACATGTTTCCTGTTTGCCCCTGAGAGAAGAGATCCTTCTGCTTCAAGCCAGATGAGACTATTCAGGGCAGCTGGTGTCAGGTCCTGAATGGTCTGTCTGAAGTGTATCGTTAACTACTGCAGGCCACAAGCTGGATGCCTTTCTATCTTGTTATGACTGGAAGTTCATGCAAACCATCCTTATCTTCCTCAGAAACAATTTAAAGATACAGCACTTGTATGCTGAAGACGTGGTACCATGCCCAGCAGGCGCTGCCCAAGGTCAAGCCTTAGTACTTGTGGAGAAAAGATGTGGACTTCTTACACAGTCTGCAAACCCAACACCAACAACTGACTGGACCAGTCCTCATGATGCTAACTAACCCTGTGAGCAGAGAGTCATGGCCAGTCCATGAGCTTCTGTGAGGGCCTGTTAATACAGGAGTCCTAAACTACGGTGTCAGCATAAGCCTTCCCCAAAAGGGGTACACACTGAGTATCTGAATATGAAACACTTCTGCTGAAATGTTTGGGATGGTCCCCCAGATTTTGGAATATCTGCACGCACAGTAAGCTGGCTGAGGGATGGGGGCCAAGACTAAACAGTTTATTAATATCTCATATATCGCTTACTCTTCGATCATTTTTATATGGAACGGGTTCTTAGTGTAGTTTTCCACTTGAGGAATCCTATTGGTATTTGAAATTTTCATATTTTGTATTTCTAGATTTAAAATGCTTGAACTTATACAAACCAACCAACCCTCACATTAAGTGCATCACAATGTAGGAGCTTGAACAAGCAAGCTAGTCACTCACTAAGAGCTAGCTCTGCCTCAGCCACGTCTTCTTCGCTTCTCTCTTCAGTCCCCATTCTGACAGTGGGCTGCCTCTGAGTATGGACCATCCCAAGGAAGGGATGTGCTGTGCTGGAGACTCAACTCTTGTCTTTTATCTTGGGGGGAGGTGCCAAAAAGAAGCCGAAATTCCTTTTAAAAGGACATTTCCCAGAGACCATTTGGATTAATCTCTTCCCCTCTATTTGAAAACTTGCTTATACCTGTCTTTATTTCGCTTTTGTGACTTGGTTTAAATAAATAAAAAGGTTCACACAGGCTAATAAAGAGGACTGTTTGCTGCAGGGACCCCCCCCCCCCCCCAATGACAGCAAACACTTATCAGACCTGCTCATCCTCTTCCTAGCTTTGCTTGCCCAGTGCAAACATAGATGAGTACAAGGTTTAGCAGGAAGTGCTGTCCTGATACTGGACTGCACGTATCAAGTGCTGGGGCCCTGCTGGAAGGACTGGCCATCTGGGGCTGGAGACTGACCAACGTGATGGGATCTAAGGCTCTCATTAACAGGAATGGACCAACCAGCAAAATCAAAATGTCAAACTCAGCCCTCCACCTGCTGGGTGATGGTGTGTCAGGACCACTTTCCCTGGAAAGTGCCCTAAAGTTCAAAGACATATTTATCTCTGAGCTGCCAAAGGATGAGTGTAGACACCTACTTCAGGCATGTCAGGGCAACTTGGAATCATGACCTTCTGATTCTGCCAAACTGCTTAAAGGTTCTAACTGCCTTCTTGTAAAACCATTTTATTCTAATCTCTGTGACAGTTTCCCAGCTGGTCTAAACTACCTTCTGTGTGTGCCCACCCCAGCCTATCCATCCTGTCAGCCACAGGCTCCTGCCCACCCAGCCACTGGGAACCATTCAGCATCGTCCATCCATCCCGGTCTCCTTGTTATCCACACACCTCACCTCCCTCCCTGCCCAGGCCAGGTACCCACGCCCAACAAGTGCTGCCAGGCCTCAACCTTCCCCTGATCCACGAGGAGTCACTGCAACTGTAGCTTCCACAATATCTGAGGGCCAGAGACTAGGCTCAGCTGCTGGAGGGCTTCTGTAGCCTATACAAAGCAGTCTTCGGCTAGAACTGTGTCATGCCACAGAACCACACCTAAGCACTAACTGAAGTTCTGTAAGCAGATGAAGGAGCTTGGCTGAGTAAGGACTTAAGAAACCTTCTTGGCCTCAGGACCTCCACTAACAGTCAGTGTGTTAGATAGAAGAGATCTGGGGACAGGGTTCTCTCTGGCCTCTCCTAGGGCAAGGAGATCACTTGGGAGGCAGAGGCTTATGTAAACAGAAGACTTCTGCCTGTGCCAGGCCGACCACAGACAGGCAGTTTAGACCCTGTCACAAACCACCACCCATCATCCAACACAAGAAGCCAACAGGAGCACACGCGCATTCTACCCCAGGGTTCAGGAGGCTCAAACACAAGAATTGGGCTAACATGGGCTACCTGCGACAACCAAGATTTAAAACTGCTCAGTGCTTTACCGTGAACCCTGAGGACAAGTCACCCTGACTGCCACATGACATGCACATACACAAAAACAGATGTTAAAACGTTAAAAAAATCTCAAAAGGTAGAGGGGCTGGGGAGTGGCTCGGTGGTTAAGGGTGCTTGCTGCTCTTCCAGGGGAGCAGAGCTCAGTCCCAGCTGCTGCATCAAGCAGCTCACAACTGCCTGTAACTCTTCTGTTCCAGAGGCCCTAATGGGCACCCACACACGCGTGCCATACACACACATACAGTTGAAAAGTATATTAACATTTAAAAATTTTATTGTAGCACAATACATTTTGAGAGAAAAGAGAAAAGCCTGAAAATACAAAACCATGTTCTCCACGTTCTTTTTCTCTTCTCTGGCTCAAGTCCCTGCCCTGTTCATGGGTGACACTTTGAAGACAGGGATTGGCAGAGGCTGAGCAGAAGAGACTCCTGACTGACTGAGCACCATGAAAGCTGTCTCTGTATAGAGCAGACAACTGTAACTGGTCCTTCGGCAACCCACTACAAGCACAAGGCTCCAGTCCCCCAGGTCCCCTGCAGGGAGGGAGGCCAGCTCTTCCACCCGGGTGTAAGAAGGGCTCTCCCACACTGAACAGCTCTGGAGTCGCCAGAGCCGCTGGGTCACAGAGGTGACAGCTCTGCACCTATGCCAGGAGATCCTGAGCCAAGCGTGGACTGCTGTTCACAGACCCTACCTTAGAACCCCACCAGAAATTAATGCGGGGGGGGGGGGGGGAGAGGTGACATGACCAGTGTGACAAGAGCTGGCAATCCCAAGAACACAGCTGTCTTGTGCCACAAGCTGGCCAGTGTCAGCAGTCTGAAACAATGCCCAGAGCCCCAAGACAAACACAGAGGAGCTCGACACCTTTGAAACTGTTGAGGTACAAAGGAGAGTTCCTGGACATACCTCTCAGCCTCAGTCAATCAGCAATGCTACATAACAAAAGACATTTTCTAGGCCCGTGCTGTTTGCTTAAATTATTTTAAAGTGCACATACAGCCCATGCCAATGCAAACACCAGCACAGCCGAGAAAGGCCTTTACTAGCTCTGCGCTTTCAGGAGATGGAGTCATCGGAAGAGCATCAAACCCAGAGTCCTCTGCCTAACAAACGCTTTCTGTACAGAATGTGCTGGGCTGCCAGAGCACAGGTGGGCAGGGCCTTGCTCTTCCCTCTGGCTTCTTCCTTCTTGGCCACGGGTTCTCAGCTGCTAAAGGTGGGTTAGGAGTCTCCACACCTGAGACAAACATACAGACCATCTGCCCAGGACAGCCAGTCCTATTCATCAAAATGTGATCTAGCAAGCCAGACTCTCACTGGGCTCTGGTCATGGCCCACTATTAAGTGCTGTGGGAAGACAGCAGGCACTGGTGACCAATGTATTATTCTCTGTAACTATGGAAGTCCTGAGCTAAGCGAGAGGGCTTGACAAGGACCCGACTTTGATTCCAAGCACACCCATGGTGGCTCACAGACACCTCTAAGCTGGGGCTCGACTGTGCTCTTCCGCTGAGCCATCCATCTCACTTACTCTTAGATTTTGGGTTGGCGGTGGTTGTCACCTGAACTCGTGTCCTGCCTCACCTTCTAAGCCACTGTGGCTTTAGATGTATCCACCATAGCTGGGTTTCTGTTGTAGGTGACAGGGTCTCTTTGTGTGGCCTCACAGGCCTGGGACTTGCTGTATATTATATTCCAGGCTGTCCTCAACCTCAACAGGCTTCTGCCTGTTTCTGCCTCCTCGGTGTTGGGATTAATGGTTTGAGCTACACAACTGACCTTTTTTTTCCCCCTTTCTTCTTAAAAGTTTTTCTTTGTGGGTGGAGGCTGAGGGTGGGGAAAGGGTCTTACCCTGCAGCACTGGCTAGACCAGGCTGGCCCCCAGCTCAGAGACCCATCCACCTCTGCTGGGATTAAAGATCTGCAACCATGATGTCTGGCCCCCTCTCTCCTTTCCTTCTTTCTGTCCTTCCTTTTGTTTGCTTGTTTGCTTGCTTGTTTCTACTTTCTCTGTATGAGTTTTGCCTGAGCTAAAGTCTGCACCATGTGGACGCTCTAGGTGTGCCTGGGAGCACAGCTCCACCTCTGGACTTTTTCCACTGGAGGATTTTGTTCCAGAGACACGAGTGCTGGTTTTACACACCCTGACAGCTTCAAGTGAGCCTACCAGCTAGAGAATGGCAAGCCACATGACAAGATTAGACACCATCCATGTGAACCACACTCAGATGTACAGCTCTGACCCTGTCCTATACTCCTGACGCCACCCTTCTAACTGCTCTGTCACTGTCACTCCTCTCACCCCTCGCTCCACCCTGTGCTCTGCTGCATGGCACCTCTGCTTCCATGGCTCCCTGTGCTCCATACAGGGCAGAGAGACCATGGCCCTCCTCAGTGTCCCTAAAGCCCCCACTATCTGATCTCTGCCCTCTGCCCTCCCCTGCAGCTCTCGCCCCCCCCCCCTCATTTCTTGAGCCCACCAGGCACATCTCTACATTGGGACTCCAACTGCCTGTCTCTGAGCCTAGAGTTCTACGCAGCCTCTGCAGACAGAACCTGCCAAAAGCAGCCGGCTCAGGAAAGAATGAGGCCATAGAGACTGCACACTCTACCGCTTGCAGGACAATCAGGGAATGGAGGACAGTTGTTTCTGTGACTTCAGGAACTATGAGTGCTTTTGTCACAATAGAAATTTCAATGCCAACAAAATCTGAACCCAGGAGATCAGAGACATTCTTCAGGATCTCCTCCCTGCCTGGAGGACGGAGAAAGCTGCTGGGACAAGGTGCTGAGTGAGGCAGAGACAGCACCTGCCTGGCTCCTCCTCTAAATGCTGAGGAGCTAGCACGGGGCAGGAAGACCTCGCAGAACTACTTGGTCACTAAACTACCCAGGAGAGCTGCAGAGGGGCCCTCTCATGACATCATTAGTCCTGCTAGTGACACAAACCATCACTGGTAAACTGTCACATGCTGGGCCTACTTCAGCTGGCCTCCCCTAACCACTCCTTATTACTATGTTAAACTTCCTTTTTGATACAGTGTCTACCTATCCCTGGCTGTCCTTGACCCTACTATATATATATATAGATAGATCAGGTTGGTCTCGAACCTGTCTTGCTTCTGTCTCCAGAGTGCTGGCATTAAAAGTGTACCTCACTATTCCAGGCTACTTCAAAGCAGATACGAAGATCAAGTCACGGCATCTGCACTCCATATAGTAAAAGATTAGCTCCCAGACTCTGCAGTACAGACAGCCCAAGCCCAGTTTTGGCCACAAAGACCTTGTTTCAAAAACAACAACAATAACAACAAAAGCAAACAAAGACTTGTCTTACACCAATCCTTGCAGTGTCTTCATCTGAGAAATTAATCTCTGTATGCTTTAGTAAAAAAGCCGCAGGGCAGGGCCAGCAGTAGGCCAAAAGGCTTATCAGGTAAGGATGCTTACTCCCAGGCCTGACAACTTAGGGCTGATTTCTGGGGCCCAAATGATTAAGACAGAACCCCAACTCTGCAAGGTTGACCTCTGACCTCCAGACACACACCATGGTGTATATATGCATGTTTGTATTTTCAAAACTGCCAGGCAGACACACACACACTTGTATTCTCAAAAATACAGGGCAGAGGTGGGACTGTGGGCACGGAGGACAGATGGCACTCGGCTGCAGCTATTGCAGTGGAGGGAGGAGCGAGCAGAAGGCAGCAGAAAGGATCACGTGTTCTCCTTCTGAGCAAGGGCTGGGCGGAAGTACTAAGAGGCTCAGGCTATGATCCAGTTTAAGGTGGAAGCACATGACCAACAGCAGCCTGCCTCTTCCTAGAGCAAAACAGCCATACTTGCCCTGGGGTTCAGCTTGCCTGGTGTAAAGGCTCTTTGCTGCAGACAGGAAGGACAGACAGCACCTGCTGCACACACACTCACTCCCACCTGTCCTCTGTCTCGTGTCTTACAGTTCTGGAAGGTCTCAGAAAGCACAGACTTCAGTAGGTCTGCTCACTTTTTCTACACACCTGCAGGGCTTCCATTAGCCAGCTGTCCATACAGCTGAATCTCAGTGTGAGAATGCGCTGTCTGGAGTAGGTCCCCGTCTTCTGTGACCCCCTAGACTGCACCTGTTACTATCACAGTGAAAGGGTCACTCGATCAGTCTCATCCTCACTAGCACCTGGGACAAATCTGCCATGACTGAGCTGACCATGAGGCCAGTCAATTCTCAGCAGAATCAAGAAGCCAGCTTCAGGAATCTTTGGAGCAGATTGGCATGCATGTCCCTTGCTGACTCCTTTGCAGCTCTCCTAGGGAGGGGACCGACTGTGGGTTGTGGGCTGTAGCTGGGGCACGGGTTCTCACTCAGGCTTAGGACTATTCATGGCAGCCAGCGAAGGATGTCCAGTCCCAACACTGACAGAGGTGCTATTCTATTGACACAGCACCCAGTGCTCAAGAAGCAGAGTCCTCCAGAGATCTCTGTGCGTTGTCCTCCCAAGTCTTACAAGTCAAACTCTGCCAGAGACAGCAGGAAACCATCTCCAGAGACCTTGAATGGGCTTCCAAGAGTATCGTGTTCTTCTCTGGCCTATTACCCTAGGTAATTCCTATCTCTGCCAACTCACTGACGCCAAAGCAGCCCGTCAAGCACAGCTCTCGCACACACTGAAGACGGCAGCAGGTAAGGCACATGCACCTCCTTCTGTCATTAAATGTCACTTGGCTTGTTTGCCCTGAAAGTTCAAATGTAAAGAGAACACTGCTCTAAATCCTCAGCAAGTGGAATGTGTCAAAGTGACACCAAGGCAGCTCTACACTAGAATAATGTCTCAGCACACCCCAGTGCTGCCTCTCTCCTGCCCTAATGGTACCTGGTCACCTCAGTTCATGCTGGCCTTCAACACACTTCAGCAACCCAGAGGAGGCGGCGCTCTCTCAGCCATGTGGTACCCACATCAGAGTGCTGTTTCCTGTTGTGACACTGGGCAAGGCACGCAGCCCCCAGAACTTTTGTCTCCTCTCCTACAGGCACGGTACGCCTGCAGCTCTCCTCACTCTGCCAAGGATGCACTTCACAACTGTAAGCATGTCGACCTCAAGAACCAACTACCCCGTGTTCTCAAGTCAAACACCGACATTTAGGCTCACCCATGCTTTACTTATTAACTTACTGCATGCCTGAGTATACTGTCTATGTACATGTGTGCAGGTATCCTAGGAGGCAGAACAGGATGTTAGATCCCTTGGAGTTATAGACGGCTATGAGCTACCTGATGTGGGTTCTCTGGTAAGAACAGCAAATGTTTTCTAACCACTGAACCATCTCTCCATCCCCCTTACCTATGCCTTTAATGTCTCTTTAGAAAAATAATGCAGTGTATACGTGAAGGTCCGAGAACAGTGTGAAAGCTGGGTCTGTCCTCTCAGCACGTGTCCTGGATATGGCCTCATGTTGGGCTCAGCATCTGCAAGTACCACGGACAGCTCGCTGGCCTCACACATGCTCTGTGAGACTCGTTACTAGACAGACCTCCAGTTGTACCCACTTGAGTTTCATGTCCATGGATATATCTGTGTACACTAAATTATTTGTTTTTGTATATATGGGTATTTTGCATGTGCATGCAAGTGCCTGCAGAGGGAGTCCGATCTCCTGCGACTGAAGTTAAGAATGGTTGTGAGCTGCATGCAGTGCTGAGAACTGAACCTGGTCCTCTAGAAGAGCAGCCTGTGCTCTGAACCCTGAGCCCTCTCTCCAGTCCCTTAATACCAATATTGTCTTTCTTGTGTCTCTTGTTTGTTTGTTTTCTGAGACATAACAGTTCCTCTGTGTGTAGCCCTGGCTGGCCTGCCTCGGCCTCCCAGTGCTGGGGTTAAAGGCGTGTGGCAGCACAAGAGTTAGGTCCAGCTTTGCCAAAGCCGTCCGTGATGTCTCCTCCGCTCTTCAGGAGAGAACACACTGGAGGCAGTGCTCACACAGCACTCACAGCTCCCCGCACCACCGTCACAGCTGTCGGTAATCTCCGGTGAGCTGTGCGAGCCCCTTTCCTTTACCTCTGCTCCACTCCCACTGGGAACACTCGCTTCCCTGCTGTAAATTACACAACTGACACTTCTGATTCAAACTTGACTCTCAACTGCTCTGCGAGCAGCTACTCTTCCCTGCTGCATGGTCAGTGTGGGCAGGGATCGGCACTCTACTCCTCAGGCTGACTGGACAGTGAACCGCTCTACATACTGCGGATGTGGTCATTACTCACTGACCACTGCCTGTGCCATTCCAAAGGAGGTGGAGTCAACACATCTGGCTGGACACAGAAAGCGTAGCCAGATGTCTCATCTTGTTTCCTGAGTAAGATTTTACTTGGATTAAAAGCTACAATGCTTGTCCCAACGTCTCTTCAGGATCAGAGATTCCCATTACTAATCCATTCTACCCAAGCCTTCCTGGTATCGTCTCTAATGTACTGAGGGCACAGCAAGGCCCACACGTGAAGTGAGGACAGCCTGCACTTCCATGCGTGCACTCTTTGGGTCTTGGCTTTATGAAGCACCTTAACTCACTGAGTCATCTCACTACCTGAGAAGTTGCTTTTACTTGTATTTAAAATGATTTAAAAATTTATATGCAAAGCAGGTGTAGTGGCACACCCAGCACTCAAGAGGCAGAGTCATTCAGATCTCTCTGAGTTTGAGACCAGCCTGGTCTATAGAGTTCCAGGACAGCTACAGTTACACAGAGAAATCCTGCTTCAAAAAAACCGATGGATGGATGGATGGATGGATGGATGGATGGATGGACGAACAAGCAAGCAATTAAGCAAACAAACTTATGTGTATGGATGTTTTCTCTGCATGTCTGTGCCTGTGGAGGTCAGAAGAAGGTGCTGGATCCCCTGGAACAGTAGTTACAGATGACTGTAAGCTGCCATGTGGGTGCTGGGTCCTCTCCAGCTACTTTTAAATGAGGGGCTGGGGGTGTCGGCAGTAAGAGAGTATAAGCTAGTCAGTTAAGTACATGAAGCGGCCTTCCACTGCCTAGCACGAGCAGCAGGGCGGGGCAGGGCCTTAGGCTGGCGGGAAGCTCAGCCCTTTGCCTCTGTTGTGAACATGTGAATAACCAACTGGTTAGAAGCCTCAATCCCTGAAGGAAAAGTTGGTCCATAGCTAGAAATGACATCAGCTCCCTAAGACGGCTATCACACTCAGTACAAGGCCCAGGTGGGTAAAGCAGCGCCCTGTTCTGCAAACAATCCAGTACGTGAGCTGCTTCTGCCAACTCTCACCTTTCACTGACCTTAGCTGCACTGACTTTCCACTGTAATGAGGCTTGCTTGGTCAAGGTTGGCTGTTCTATCTGCTGTATGGGCAACAAAGAGAACTTTAGAGACAATATTCTGGGTTCGGGATATAGGTTGGTTGATAGGGTGCCTGCCTAGTTTGCATGAGGCCATGCTCCATCTCCAAGACAGGACACAATGAGGTGAGGTTGCTGTCTGTGAGCTTAATTAGTATCTATGGACACAGGAAAACAAGTTCAAGGCCACCCTCCTCAGCTCTATACCAAGTATGAGGCCAATCTAGGCTGAGACCCTGTCTCAAAAAGAAAGAAAACTCGTATGAATATGAAGATGTGGAGTCTTGGCCAGCTATGTAGAGCCAAGCCTGTAAGCCCAATACTTGAGAGGCACGGAAAGGAGGACCCTATCTCAGAAGTCAGAGAACTTGGAGCCTTTCCTTAATGCAGGCACGTCACTGCCTGGCCCGCTTATGTGTCCGCAGTGAGCACCTTAGCATCCTCCTGTGAGACTGACCACAAAACCCAGTGAGTGGACTACCTGACCCCTAGCACACAGCTCACTTTGAGCTTGTGTTCATGGCAGGAGAGGGCACACAGGACTGAGCTTGACAACAGCCCTGGCTATGTGTTCAGACCCAATCCAGCAGCCGGGGGCCATCTTTACCTCAACAGTGAGTGGGAACAGCTGAGCTGGCTAGCACAGAGAAGCTGGCAACTCAAATGCACAGCACAGCCTCTCGAGAGCCAGAATACTGAATGGCAGTCAGTTCCTCACTTATCTCCCACGTGTGCAAAGTCAAAATATCACTCTGAGCCACTCCAGGGTGCGGGGGAGGAAGTCATGAGCCAAAGCAAACTGAAGACACAACACGACACTATGTGACAGAGTACAGTCACAGACAACAATCTTGGGATAAAATAACCCAGCTTGACTTTTTACTCAGGGGAAACCTGCCTAAAGCAAGACAACACAGCAGGAGCCTGTTGCAAAGGGTGCCAATGACTGAGCTCGGTACACTCCTGCCTGGGAAGCACTGCTGATGATGTTTTGACAGTTTTAAAAATATTCACGGTAAATAGCCTCGGTTTTCAACACCTGAGTCAGAACAGACACAGTGGTAAGTTACACATGGGATGAAGAAGCAGCCACAGGGCACTCGGGGAAGGGGGATGGCTTGCAGTGACGCTGCTGGTGGGGTGCCGAGCAGTTAAGGAGCCACGTCTGCTGCGGGCAGTGGTGGCCTAGCATTCTAGGTTTGCCATGAAGGAGCATCACGAATCCCAAGGCCCACCACCTGCCCCTTCTCCGAGGGCACCTACCTTACTGTAAGTCACTACTGATAAGTTGTTTGCGTGACTGCTGGGGGACAGATTTACAGAGTTCTGTGACAGTCTATCCTGATCTTGTTCGGTTTGGTCAGGAACAGGAGCCCATGTATTTTTGCTGATCGAGTCGAACTCGGAACCCCCAGGGTCTGTTAGGTTGTTTTCATCTGATTGTCGGTTCTTTTGGGGAGAGGCAAACGGGTTGAAGTTTCCTTCTACCTTGCGATGTGGCTGTGTGTTGAATTCCGTTTCAAAGGATGACAGCTGCTGCGTTACTCCTAAAAGTCCACCCACCTCCACACTGAGAATCACCCAGATGACATCTGAAACAAAAAGGCAGCCGAGTCAATGCCAGGCCCACCCTTGGCCCAGGCCGTCACCACCGAAAACCCAAATACTACCTACACCCAAGAAGTCGCTCTCCACAGCCAGCGCTTTGAATGCTAGGGAGGCGTGTGCACAGCACATGTGTCTTTGCCTTCAGTGATGCCCAGGGCAAGCTCTGGCACGCTTCTGTGGGAGGACCCACAAAGCCACGAGGAAGGCTCCCCAGCTGATGGTCATATCTGGAAGTCACTACCAGAGAGCATGGAGGACCGGACAGCTCCAGTTCACAGAATGAACTGCTCTTTGTGCATGTGCTTAATCCTGAAAGCTCTGGTAAGGCACAGTTCTTAAAGCTAAAAAGGCTTCCTTTTGGTTGTGACTAGACTGACAACATGCTCAACCCTGGCCCCTCGGGAGGTGAGTTAAAATGGCCGTCTGCTGTTCACAAAGAAAAGCTGCAGCAAAAGGCATTATGAACAGTAAGGACGCACATGGAAAGCGAGCTAACCAAACACATGAGTACCGTGTTTTCCTTTAGGCACACTGAAGGCTCAGAGGAGCTGGGATTCCTGAGCTAACCTGGTCTTCATGAGCTCTGTTCTTCTGTAACACAGGGAGACCTGACTACACAGCACCATTAAGTTTTTTTTTTTTTTTTTTTTTTTTTTTTAAAGATTTATTTATTTTGATTCTGTGTGTTTGATGGGTATTTGCCTTTGTGTCTGTGCACCATAGGTGTGCAGAGCCCCCAGAGGCCAGAAGAGGGTGTTGGAACTGGGGCTGTAGAGCACTGTGAGCCATGGGTTCTGATGTACAGGCTGGGCGCATGGTGGCCAGCCAGGACTGCAGAGTGGAACCATAGCCCTAAATAGACCAATACCTGGTGAGAACCTCATCTCTGATGTCTTTGTTGTCAAAGCTAGGGCACAAACAGAAAGTAAGGGAACTCTGTCCTTTGATGCTGAAACAAATGTGAAAAACCACTGCAGGGTTATGGAGGCGACCCACACCATGGCCCAGCAATGCAGTGACACAGGGGAGTGGGGCTGCCCTCAGCGCTGCCCCACGCACTCACTCACTTTAGTGCTCTGGGAGCTGTACTGACAACAGGCCAGCTAGGAGCTGGGCGGCACAGGAAGCAGAGCTGCAGCGACACCTGCTGCTCATGCCTGGAACTAGCAACTCTTTTCCTCTGAGAAAGACTGCAGTTCACAGTATCCCAGGCACACATTCCAGATACACAAATAAAGTGTCAGTTGTCTCTAATTCTGTGTCTGCTGCAGATCTCTGGGAGTTTGAGGCCAGCTTGGTCTACATAGTGAGTCCCAGGACAGCCAGAGCTATGTATAGAGACCCCATCTCAAAACATCAAAACAACAAACTCTGTGTCCTCGCCACAGCTATTTTACATAAGTTATGCTTCTGAGATGCTAGTCTCACCATGGATCCCTGCCTGGACTCAAACTCCCTGCAATTCTTCTTCCTTAGTGTCCCAAGGAGGTGGAACACTGTGTTAAGACACCATGGATGGGCATGCCACTGTATCAAGTGAGAAGACTTTGGACTCCACACTAGTTAATCTGAGGAAACAGTGCTGTGGGCCCCGGGAACAAGCTGTTAGCAGGCCGAGGGACTTGCTGCATACCTTCCCCTGCTAGCTTTCTAGCTGAAGTGAATGTGTCTGCATAGGTGTAAGTCTGTGGGAGCATGCATGAAGGCTGAAGATCGATACCTGGTGCCTTCCCTTTATCACTCATTTCTCTCTCTGAACCTGGAGCTCACTGATTGGCCAGACAGCACACTTCAGGACCCTTCTGCCCCTACCCATCAAGGCTAGAATTATAGACCTATGCTGGCTTTTCACCTGGGCACAGGTTCTTTACCACTGAGCCATCTCCCTGGCCCCGAGTGTCCCATCTTACAGTACAGTTATATTCCCGCTTCCTGTCTTCCACCTGTCTGGCCTAAAGTCTATTCTACGTACAGCTGAGTGCAACACACTCAGCTCAGGAAGCAAACCGCTTGAGAAGCAAGGCCGTCTTCAGTGAGGAGACCACTGTTCCTCATACCCGTCCCACCTCTGTCTTCCCTGCTGGCTGAATTTACCAAGCAGCTGTCAAAGCCATCCCATGCGGATGCCCGGTGGAAAGAGTCCGACGGCCACTGTGGACAGTACAACGTGTGTTTGTGGTACAATCTCACTGTCCGAGTACAGCATCTGAACCTCCCACTTAGCCCAGTGGTGCAGTGGTTGCCTTGCATGCATGAGTTAATTCCCAGTACTATAAAAACTAATTAAAATAGGGTAAAAGTGATATTCTTTTTTAAAAGAACTACAAACCAGAGACTATTGATAATATATACAACAAAATATCTACCAGATTACAAGTAAACTGCCGTAGTGAAATGACGTCACTGTCTGGGGCAGCTGGAGGTGGAGGTGAGGGTGAGTGGAGGGAGTCTCCAGTGCAGAGCATGCAGCTCTCTCAACCCACACTCTAGCCCCAGGACTCCGAACCCTGAGCACAAGAACTAGAGCTAGTTAAACCAGCCCCGCTTCAGGCCTTTAGATCCTTCCCCACCAACATATGACCTTTGACACCAATAACTAGAATAAACCAACTGGATGTACTGGAAAAATAGCCAAGAAGGTAAACTTAAGCGGCGGACACGCCCAGCCGGGACTCCCTACCAACAGGGAAACCTGGCTTGCAAATGTCTGGTTTGAAGGCCACTTTCTTGGAGGATCTGAGTCAGAACTTCCAGCTGGAAGATGCCATAGGTACATTTTATCAGGGAACACACTGCCTCAGAGGCAAATGTTCCTTTCTAGTAAAATATAAACTTTTTCTTAGAAATGTGTAACAAATTAGTAAAGAAATCATGTAAGTGGCCAGGATGCCAGGCAGGGACATCAATCAGATTTTCTGAACTAGCCTGGACTACATAACCAGACTGTAAGAAGGGTGAAGAAGCAATGTTCTACTTGGAGTCCACTGTGCATATCTGTAACACATGAAGATCACACAAACAGTGTTAAAGCAAGTGCTTACTTACACTCCGCTGTCCAGCAAGCCCAGACACCACTCCCAAGCTGTGAGCCTCTTTCTACAGCAGATGTGTGGATCCCTCTAAGAGCGGGTGTGCCTGTGACCTGAGTGGCAGATGGGAGCCGGTGTTGCTGCTGAAGGACAGCATGGACAAGCAGGACAGAGCTCCCAAAGGGAGCCTGCAGCACTGCACCAAAGGAGAGACAACAGCATAGAATGCACTAGCTTGACACTTGCAAGTGAAGAAGCAGGGACAAGCAAAGACTGGCTGGACACTGGTCCCCAGCCACTTGCTAAAAGGACCTCCAGGAACGACAATCCCTGCAGCATGAAGACATATCTGTGAATCATGTGAATGTCCACATTCTTTTTTTAATGATTTATTTCATGTGCATTGTGTTTTGCCCACACGTATGTCTGTGTGAGGGTGCTGGATCCCCTGGAACTGGAGATAGTTGTGAGCTGCCGTGTGAGTGATGGGACCTGAACCCAGGTCCTCTGCAAGAGCAGCAAATGCTCTTAACTGCTGAGCCACCTCTCCAGTCCCTGGAGTTTGGTCTCTAAATAAAAAAGCACAAAGGCTCCCACTCCCAGCAGAGGCCAGCTGCGGGGCTGGAGCATGGGAAATGTCAGAGAAATCTGAGCATCAGAAAAGCTGCCATTCAAGAACAGAAGACACAGACATGTGACAAGTCTCGAGAGTGAGCCTGCAGGTGCCCTGTGGCTAAAGCTGGAACAGTTGTGAGCAGCAAGCATCACAGCAGTAGCTCACTCATACATGAGACCACAGAGGTACACAGCAACGACTGAAGACATGAGCAAGAGACAAACTTGATTGCAAAGGATTCCAGACAACGCACTGGACATGCCCTTCTGAAAGGTAGAGTGTTAGGTGTCTTCCTCTGTTGCTTTCCATCCTATGGGGGTTTGCTGCTGTTGTTTTGGCGTTTTACTTGGTGTGGTTCTGGTATTTTGAGACAGGTCTCTCCCTATGTACCCCAGGCTTGCCTACAAGTCGTTACATTAGCCTCACTCTCAGACCTAATGCTGGATGGACACCATGCAATAATGCACTGAGGTGGCCAGGAGTCGTCCTCGGTGAGGCTTTAGATCCCCAGTGACTGACAGGACACAGGCCATGCCTGCTCCTCCCATCTTCCTAGAGAACCTTTGTTTCAGGCCTTAAGGAAGCTGTTCTCAATCCACACAGTCCTAGCTGAACTAAGGCAAGAGCCAACCCAACAAAGCGGTAACCCCACCTCTCAGTCCTCTCTCCAAAGACAACTACATCCCCCTTCAGGCACAGGGTTCACTGACAGACTCCAGGAAAGACAGCAGTAACGCAGGCCCTCTGACACAGCTCTGCCTGTTTTCTCATTCTCACCTTTACCCAGGTCCATCATGGGGCCCAAACTAAACCAAACATTTTTTCCAGCTCAGTGGTGAGCAGAGACAGTTCAGTGTCTGCGGGTCTGGTCTCTCCATGGCCATCTGGCTGTTGTAAACAGTCCCCCCTCCTTGCTCAGCCACTGCCATCTGCAATGAAGAACTGAGCTGCGACTCCTGGCCAGATATGCTGAAGCTGTACACCCTGGCTGTCGCTCTCCTCCCTGGAAGGGAGGACAAACATGTTCTCTAATTTATCTTACAGTCTTGACACACCAAAACCTAAAAATGCAGTTGTCCTGCATGGCTCAACCAAACTAGTTTTAGCCTAAAAATGAAGCAGTGTCTCCCTATCAACACTCTGAAACTCTTTGTTAGTGACGGATGTTTGGGGGCTAGGCATAGCTAGGCATGGCTAGGCATGGCTGAGCATACAAATCCCAGCAGAAGCAGGCAGTCAAGAGACTTTGAGTCCAGTGTGGTCTACAGAACGAGCTCCAGAACAACCAGGACTACACAGAAAAACCCTGTCTTGAAAAGCCAGCCAGCCAGCCAACCAACCAACCAACCAGATGCTGCTTGTCCGGGTAAGCCCTTTCTGCTCCTTCTACCTGCATGGTCATCATTTCATGATATGCAATGGCTCTCTTCATAGTGTATAAGCACAGCGTATTCTTTAGAGCAGGTTCAGTTTCATCACAAACTAAGAGAAAGTACAGACGTCTCCTACATGCTCACAGCACTGTCCTGTCTGTTACCTAGTGCAGTGGTGAGGCCCCAACGCCAACATCACCCTCGGGCCACAGCTTGTGCTGTTCATTTTGGTGCTGCATGTGCATGTCACTGCAGACTCACACTCTGATGTGCATGTCACTGTAGACTCACACTCTGATGTGCATGTCACTGTGCAGACTCACACTCTGCCACCTTATGGTTTTAGAGACTGGAGGTGAAAATGACAATTCTTTATCAAACCTGTCCTTAGAAAGTTCCTTTCTGCCCATCTGTGGCGTATCTTCATTCTCTGCCAACATATTTTGCAGAGGCTGTGAAGGCCGTCTCATCACTTTCTAATACACTCTTTTCCAGATAATTTTTGGGCTTCTGTCTATTGCTATTCAGCCTGTTTGGGCCATAAGATGGAAATCAAGAGATAAAGTGAAATTCAAAAGATCTGCAAACGCTGCTGTCTGAGTCTGTCAGTGAACTTGCTGTTTGGAGGCTGTAGCTCTTGTTGGAGACGGTACTGAGGCCGACTCCTGCTCTGCGTGTGCCTGTGCTGTGTGTGTTCACGGTGTCTAACACTGCCCATGCTCCCTGTCTTTGGTGTCTGACACCAACTGGGGAAGTTCCCAGCTGTTAGTTACTGTTTGCCTCTTTCTTTTCCCAGTAACACACACAAGTGTTCTACCTGTGTAGCTGGCACACAGTTTTTCTGTGTGCTTTTTTAAAGCTATATTATGACTTATTATTTAAAGCATGTTTGTGACTTCAGGTAAGGAGCGGGTATCAGAGCCTCTGGAGCTGCTGGTGCTGACATCACAGAGCTGCCCAACAAGAGGGCTGGGAACTGAACTCCAGTACTCCAAAGAGCAGCAAGAGGTCTTTTCTGCTGACACGGTCTTCAGCCCTCTTTCTCGTTCCTCTGCATCATGGTTCTGAGATCTCGATGAAAAGCCTCCAGTTCAGAGATTATTTCCTCATTCATTACACTTCTAACTCTTCCTCATTCTCTGAGTCCCTACCTTTCTGCTCGCATTGTTCATCTGTCACTGTGTGCTCTCTCCTATGTCCCTTCATGCAAACAGAACGTGTACTTTAAAAAATTCTCAGTCTGAACTAGACATGGTGGTATATGGCCACCATCCCAACTAAACAGTGAATTCCTAGACAGCCAAGGCTACACAGAGAAGCACTGTATTTAAACGTGTGTGTGTGTGTGTGCATATATATATGTGTGTTATGTGTGTGTGTGTGCATATATATATGTGTGTTATGTGTGTGTGTGTGCATATATATATGTGTGTTATGTGTGTGTGTGTGTGTGCATATATATATGTGTGTTATGTGTGTGTGTGTGTGTGTGCATATATATATGTGTGTTATGTGTGTGTGTGCATATATATGTGTGTGTTATGTGTGTGTGTGTGCATATATGTACATATACATATACATGTATACACACACACACACACATATATATATATACATATATATAAAAAAGCCACCCCCCACTTTTGTGGTCTAGTGCTCCCGTGCTTCCTTGGGTCGTCTCATTGATGATCTTGGTTCCTTCACAATGTGGTGTTCTTCTGCAGTTCTGCTGGCACTGCAGTCAAGGCTGTGGTCAGGAGGCGCAGTAAGAGGGATGGCTACAGTCCCATGAGCATGTCCACCTCGGTGACCTCTGCATGGCTGTGCACTCCAGCAGTATTCCTTGGTTTCCCCTGTATCTCCCTTTCTCCATAAGGAAGCTGGCATTGTAAAACTGGACATTTCCTGTTGCCCCTGAAGCTAAAGGATGAAGGAAGCATTTTTCTTTTTAGGTTTATTTATTTATTTTTAGGTATGAGAGTGCTTATCTGCATGCACACCTGCATGCCAGAAGAGGACATCAGATCCCAACACAGATGGTGGTGAGCACCATGTGGCTGCTGGGAACTGAACTCAGGACCTCTGAAGAGCAGCAGTGCTCATACTTGCTGAGCAGTCAAGCGCAGGAAGCACTTGAGCAAGGCGCCGTGAGCCACTGCAGGACACACGGCTCACCGCTCACTCCAGCCTCCCCACACTGAGGACTCGGAGTCTCACGTCTTACCAGATAGGTCAGAAACACCTTTCATCACCACAGATGCATGCCAAAGAAGAGAAAGAGACCCCATGGCCCTCAGAAGCCAACATTTACAGTAAATACAACTGTCACTAATGTTTATACAAGAAATTCCACACAGATTTACTTGGGTTAAGACCTTTCTAGAGCCCTGACCTTCTTTGTCTGAGATAAGACACTAGAGTGAAGCTGTAGTCAATGCCCTTGCTGCTCTGTGGCCTGGACCCTGGACTCTCCTTGACAAAATCCTGCCATGATGCCAAACAAGGAAGAAACTCGATGGGAGAGCTCAGTCAGAATCCTTAAGTAGTAGCTGGGATGACAGCTCACTGAGTGAGGCTGGGCCTTTGAGGACTTCATTTAAATTCCCAGGAAGACAAGAAACTCCAGTGGGAACATGTCTCCTCAGAAGTCAATTAAACTGATAACAGACTGATGCACAGTGAGGACAGACAGGCTGGTGCACACAGTAGGACAGACAGGCTGATGCACACAGTAGGACAGACAGACTGACACCCAGGGTCATCTTCACACTTCCACCCTTGAGCAGCTGTGGCGCTGGCACATACATCAGTGTACACAGCAAGTCAATAAAAACAGAACCCTTAGGAATCCACCTCACTAAGAAGGGTCCACATCGGATGAGCCGACAACTGAGGTGAGATTCCTGTACTAAGCAGTCAGGATCAGACCTGTCTTAATCACAAAAAACCTAAAACTGGTGTTCCCTTAGTGGGTACTAATTCTCTAACCTGTGAGGTGGACGCTAGCTCATTTCACTGATACAGAGGCTGAGTCGCTGGAAGGTAGTCAGTTACTGCACTCCTGAAATCAATCCAAATGCATTCAAATCCAGACGTGACTCGTGCTCTTTCTCTAATGTAAGAGGAAGAATCCTCCACCTCTTCCTCCTCCTCCAAATGAAGCAAGTGAGTTTTATCTGTTCATTCAGCAAGTACCCCGGACTTTGTTTCTGCTATGGTTAACGTATTTTAGTGATGGTTTATAGACCTTGGCAGTCCAGGAAAAGTGCCCACCCACAGAGACAGGGAAGCACATTAGTAGCTTCAGGGTCTGCAGGGAGGAAGACAGCAGGGCTAAACAAGCAGGGTCTTCGGTTCAGGTGCCAACAGTGTACGTAATAAAATCACTACACAAGACTGATGAACCTACACAAGACTGATGAACCTACACAAGACTGATGAACCTACACAAGACTGATGAACCTACACAAGACTGATGAACCTACACAAGACTGATGAACCTACACAAGACTGATGAACCTACACAAGACTGATGAACCTACACAAGACTGATGTACCTACACAAGACTGATGTACCTACACAAGACTGATGTACCGGGGCTGGAGAGATGGCTCAGAGGTTAAGAGCACTGGCTGCTCTTCCAGAGGTCCTGAGTCCAATTCCCAGCCACCACATGGTGGCTCACAACCATCTGTAATGGGATCTGATGCCCTCTTCTGGTGTGTGTCTGAAGACAGCTACAGTGTGCTCATATACATAAAATAAATAAATCTTTAAAAAAAAAAAAAGAAGAAGAAGATTGATGTATGTTCCGCGCCCCTTCCGAGTCCCCTTGGCCGCAAGAGAGACACGGGAGGCAGTGTTCGGGTAGTTACTACAGCGAGGCTTTATTCTTGTATCAGCTGAAGCGGAAGACCCCAAGCCCAGAAAAGGCACTGCTTATATGCACCCTAGAGTGGCGTGTTCACTTCTGATTGGCTGTTCACTCATCACCCCATATTACGCCCCAGGATGGGCAGTGACTTGGTGCGCTTTCGCCTCTTGCACCTGCGTGGTTTAGTTGTTTACTTGTGGGAGCACAATATGCCAGCACCATCTTGTAATGGCGGATGCTGTCACCGCTCGCTGCGGCTCCCTACAGATGTACTAAGCACACACATGAACTGTGTCTTCAGCTCACTTAGTGCCCTTGCTTCCAAAGACGACCCTGGTGCGGTGACATACACCCATGGGAGGAGCAGGAGCTTCTCATTGCCATCCTTAGCTACTTGGTGAGTTCGAGGCCAGCTTGGGCTAAATAAGCTCTTGTATCAATATCCTTTCTTCAAAAAGAAAAACTACTACTGATGCAGGATACTTGATCACACCAAAAACTCTCTGTTATTTACTGAAAAAAAGAAAACAAAAACAAAAAAAACAAAAACCTGTTTCTAGTTATGGTAGGGCCCAGCCCTTAGCACACACCTTTACTCCCTTCTAGCTGGAATATACACAAGCCCTTAGCACACACCTTTACTCCCTCTGGCTGGAATACAGACAAGCCCTTAGCACACATCTTTACTCCCAAACAATGAAGTAGAAGGAAGCAGCCATGTTTGAAAGTGATGTCTAATTGAGTGGCAGACAAAGTGACGACTAATCAGAGAAAGGTTTGACAGAACAGGATCTGCCCAACTCTCACGTGAACAGAAAGGGAAGAGAGGTGATGTGAGAGAGAGAGAGAGCAGTGCAGAGAAGAGGCAGTCTTACTGGGGCAGTTATAGAGAGTCAGGGTGCAGAGAGAACAAGCCAGACACAGATGAAGACAGAATGAGCCAGAGGATGATTAGGAACCAGAAGATAGAGTAGATTACTAAGTTAGTATGAGATCAAGCAGAGCAATTCAGCCAGAAGCTGAAAGAAGCCAGTTTGAATCAGTTAGCATGGAGATGAGTTTTGGGTCAGAACAGCTGAGTTGAATGCAGCTAGTCAAAGTTCAGAAAGATCTAGAAAGGGTGAGCTTATTCAGGAGTAAGTCTCAGAGGCTAAAACATCCAGGCCTAAATTAGATTGTACGAGGCTAGAAGCTTCCAGGCCTAAGCTAAACTTAGCAGACGGAGGCAGCACACCTCCGAGAAAACAATTACTTCAGGTAAATCCTGCGTTTATATACTGATACTGCACTAATACAGTGTTTGGATGAGCATGGCTCATTATTAGAATACTTGGTTCCCAGTTGGTAGAAGCACAGGAGCAGTATTAGGGGTGTGCCCTGTTGGAGGAGGTGTGTCACAGGGTGGGTGGAAATTTGAGGTTTCAAAAGACTAATGAGATTCCCAGTGCACTTGCTTACGATGCTCGAGCACGCACGCACGTACGTACATACATGTGTGAGTGTGTGTCATTAGTACTCTCCCTTGAGTGTGGATCAAGATGTCATAAGCTCCCAGCTGTCCTTTAACTATGTCGAGGACACTCAAACTGTAAGCGAAATTAAATATTTTATAAAGTTGCCTTGGTCATGTGTTTTAGCACAGAAACAGAAAACTAAGACAACAGTTACTATTAATCCAAAGGATACAGTAACTATTAATTATTTTGCTTTTTTTCAAGACAGGGTTTCTCTGTGTAGCCTTGGCTGTCCTGGAACTTACCCTGTAGACCAGACTGGCCTTGAATTCACAGAGATCCTGCCTGCCTCTGTTTTGCAAGTGCTAGGATTAGAGGCATGCACCACCACCGCCACTCAGTACACATTTCTTTTTTTGTTTTTTTTTTTTTTTTTGAGACAGAGTTTCTCTGTGTAGCCCTGGCTGTCCTGGAACTCACTCTGTAGACCAGGCTGGCCTCGAACTCAGAAATCCGCCTGCCTCTGCCTCCGAAGTGCTGGGATTAAAGGCGTGCGCGACCACCGCCCGGCTCTCAGTACACAGTTCTAATGTTTGGGAATTACACAAACACCTTTATATAACTTGTGAGCCAAACAGGAAGCCTCTAGGAAAATTTGAAAACCTTTGTGAACTGAATAAAAATTAAAGCAGTGTAGTTTGAAAGTTGTAGAACACAGCTAGAAGCGAGGTTCAGGAGACTGCTCCACACTCACATCACAGACGTCTCAGTAAGTGACGTCTCATTTCTAAAACCAGATGTGAATGAACATAAACCAAGTGGCAGGGATAATAGAGTACAAATGCATGCAAGGAGCAGGCCACACCCTTGTCATTAAAGCACAAGGGAGGGTCAACACTCTAAGTCAGCCTTGACACAGCGAGTTCCAGGCCAGCCAGGCTACATACCTAAGACCCTGTGTGAAAATAACAGCAAACCAGAGACATCTGCAAAACCAAAAAGAACCCAAGTAAAAGTCAAGAAAAGCAACAGATGACCCTTTGAAAAGGCCAATACAACTGACGATACAATGTGACAGTGCACACGGCATCCACCTGAGATCAGACACTAGCTTGCAGGAGTAGATTTCTTCTTTCACTGTCTGAGTCCTGTGGACTCAATCAGACCCTCTGGCTTGATGGCAAGTACCTTTACCTGAAGAGCCATCTAGGCAGCCCAAGGTCTCTCATCAACAATTGGAATAGCTAGGCATGGTGGCACACACCTTTAATGCAGCACTTAGGAGGTGGGTGAGTCTGTGTGAATCTGAGGTCAACTTAGTCTATATACTGAGTTCCAGGCTAAACAGAGACACATGGAGAGACCCTATCTCAAAACAAACAAACAAAACAAAACAAAAAACCAACCCAAAACAACAAAACAGTAACTGGCACAGGCAGGTGGATCTGTTGAGAAGCAGCCTTCTAGGGCCTTTCCTGTGACAGGCTCTCATCCCAAGCCCATGACCATCCTGCAGCCCCAAAGGCTTGAGGCTTGACAGACATCCCTTCTCCATGCTGCCTGGACTCCTCATCTCATCGGCTCCTGTGGAGGCACTAAGTACTCTGTGGGTGCTAGGCTCCACCATCCAGGTCTCCCCAAGGCCCACCCTAGGCAACGAACCTACTTCTTTGAGAAGTCCATCTTCTCACTCGTGGCCACAGGGCTGGCATACCCTGAGCACTCAGCAGGATCACCCTAGGCCTTCAGCAATGTGGTCACTGGCTACTGAAACTACAAGGAAGCAGTCAGCCCAGCCAGGTCAATCCCAGGGCCCCCTCCTGACCTGGCAGAGCCACAGTCCCAACTCCTGTGGAGGTAGGCAGGAGCCTGCCCCACCCTGTAACCTAAGCAGGCTGTGTCAAGAAAGACAGCAGCAGAGGCCTGGAAGAGCTCCTCCTTTCTTACCACATCACCACCCTGAGCTGTCCTGACTCCACAACTGTGCCTTGCACTTGTGGAAAAGACTCCCAGTGCTGTCCTCCCACCACAGAGACTGGTCCAGTGTACTAGGAGTGGCCTGCCCTACAGAGTGAGCCCGATGGCATCACAGAGACTGGCCCAGTGTACTAGGAGTGGCCTGCCCTACAGAGTGAGCCCGATGGCACCACAGAGACTGGTCCAGTGTACTAGGAGTGGCCTGCCCTACAGAGTGAGCCCGATGGCACCACAGAGACTGGTCCAGTGTACTAGGAGTGGCCTGCCCTACAGAGTGAGCCCGATGGCATCACAGAGACTGGCCCAGTGTACTAGGAGTGGCCTGCCCTACAGAGTGAGCCCGATGGCACCACAGAGACTGGCCCAGTGTACTAGGAGGGGTCTGCCCTACAGAGTGAGCCCGATGGCATCATTTACACATGTTTCCAATTCATTTGAACTTCACTCACTGTGTCTATGTGATGTGCTCATCCATAGCCTGCTTGTGGAGGCCAGAGGACAACCTGTAGGGCTGGGTTCTCTTTCTACTGAGGGAGCCCAGGGATGGGACTTGGAGCATCAGGCATGGCGGTGAAGGCCTTTACTTACAGGGCCATCTTCACCAGCCCATACTAAATACTTTAAAAAGTCCTCAAGTAAGTCTTGGGTCACATATAAGGTCTCTTTACTAAACACTTCTAATTTTGAAATATAAAAAAGAGAAACTATGAAAGAAAAAACTGGTTTAGTGCCATTACACCAACACCTGACCCCAGCCTTCTACATCATGTCAAAGTAAAGGGCAAGTAAGACCCCCAGGCGGCCAGATGAGGAGGGCAGAACCCAGTCTCACTCAGCAGGCTCAGCACTCATTCCCTCTGCACAGGAGGAAGCATAGGCTCGCTCAGGACAAAAGGAAAAGAAACAAAAAAAAAAAAACAAAAGCTCAGGACAGAACAGAGATGAGTGGATAGGTGTACACCCACCTATCATAGGTGGCCTTTGAGGCCAGCCTGATCTACACAGTGAGTTACAGGACAGCCAAGGCTACAAGAGGCTCTGCCTCAAAAACAAAAACAACCTCCAAAACCCAACCCCCAAAAAGACAGAGCAGAGAATGATTTCTAGTTGAAGTCTTCTGCACTGTTGGGGAAACCCACAAAAGCACTGCGTGGTAGGTGCTGGCCACCATTACAAGGCAGACTGCAAGCTGCCTTAGCTCAGCAATCCCACCTTTACTCAAGGCTAGCAGAGGTCTCTCGGGTGACAGTCACACCCTAAGCTGTGACTCAGGAATAGAAACTGCATGGAGGACTTAAGATCACGCTTGAGATGCTCTCAGATGAGAGGCACCCAGTAAGCACGAGTTGCTCTGCGCAGGCCTGATGACTTACTACCACACCTCCCTGCCTGTGGGAGCCTAGCGAGCCTGATCTAGGACAAGAATACACAAGGTACTTACTAAGATGTTCCCGTTGCAAAACAATCCAACAAAAGTTTGCAGGCATTTAGACTAGAATTCTTACTTCCTGGCTTGCACCATTTCATAAATTGAGGAAATACCATGCATTCGATGTGCTCATTTAGCAGGGTAGATAACCAACTGCCCAAGAGTCAAGGCAGCTGGGTCTACATGGTGAGTTCCAGGACAGCCAGGACTACGCAGTGAGACTCTACCTCGACAAACAACAGAACAGAACCAATCGCTCCTAAGTTAAAAGGAAGCCACCACTACCTTAGATCCAGACCCTGAGCTGTACTATTGCACAAGCTACTTCTGCTTTCCTGGGGGGGTGGGGGTGGGGAGACACTCTTAATCTTAGTACTTGAAATGCAGCAGCAGATTGATTGATCTCTGTGAGTTTGAAGTCAACTTGGCCTACATAGTGAGTTTCAGGAAAAGTTCACAGTACATAACACAGAAACCCTGTTTAAAAAACTTTGTGCCTTCTACCAATCAATCCCTGTGGGTAGGGGCTGTGAAAGCGTTAGTGAAAGCAAGCACAGAGAAAACGATGCTGACATCATCCAGCGAGGCTGCTCAGCCCAGGACAGTAAGGCTTTTGATGATTCCAACTCAGACACACAAGTGTGCTGCTAGTCCCCACCTCACACACAGCTGATCACTGCTTTGTATAACATGCCTCTCCACAGTGGTGGGGCTACGGACATACTCACCATCAGCATTTGAGAAACTTCTCTGAAAAACACAGCGGTTTCTTTCTTTTCTTTTCTTTTCTTTCTTTCTTTCTTTTTTTTTTTTTTTTTTTTATTGTTAACCTTAAGTATACTTTAAATATTTTAAAATATTTAACTATTTTTGGAACTGTGATATAATGACACCCTTTCTTCCCCTACTCTCTGAAGCACAGCTACTTCACATACTGTCTCTGACTTACATCTAGCCAGATATAACCACCTGGTGGAGCATGCCGGACAGCAGGCTTCCTTGTCTGAAGCTGAAACCACCAGTCTCAGAAAAAGACTTAAAGATTTTAAATTTCATTACAACTTTAAGTGTCCCTTCTAAAACACTTTCTTCAGAGGAGTCTCAACAGCCTAGAGCAGTGTCTCTAAGCTGAACCCAACTGTGCTTTCAAGGGAGGCTCCTGAACACCGAGCATCTTACAGGACAATGTCTAGAGACCATCAAGGGAACTTGTATGCCTGAAAAAACAGCTCAGAGGTTAGAAGCACTAGGTTTGGTCCCCAGCACCCACATGGCAGCTCACAACCATCTGTATCTCCAGTTCATGGAGATCTGACGCCCTCTTCTGGACTCTCCAAGTACCAGGCACACACACAATGCACCTATACACATGTAGGCAAAACACTCATATACATAAAAAATAAAATACAAATGTAAGATGGGGGTGGGGTAGGGTAGGAGAATAAACATCTTTAATCCCAGCATTCAGAAGAGAAAAAGGAAGGCAGATGGATCTCTGAGATCAAGGCCGGCTTGGTCTACACAGTAAGTTCCAGGACAGCCAAAGCTATGCATTAGGATCCTGTCACAAAAACCAACCAAATCTAAAGACAAACAAACAAACAAGAACTAAAACAACTGTACTTATTTAATGCACGCGTGTGATGCACACAGACCACAGCTCCTCAACATGCGCGTGGCGGTCAAAGGACTCCTTACAGGAGCTAGTCCTTCCTTCACAAACGTGGTCCTGGGTACAGAAATCAACCCACTGCTGCAGGCTCTTTCTGCACGGACTCATCTCACTGACTCAAAAAGATAGATGTTCTGAAGGCGGAGTTAACATGGAAAAGCCCAGAATGGTGGCCCACACATTAATCCTACTGTGACCAAATTCACCTTCTGAATGTTAAGGAAAATACATCATTCCTCCCTCGAGTTGCTTTGTCAAAGGAACAAGACAAGTGTTATATATACTTGTATATGCACTTACACTGATTTATTCTCATCTAAAAACAATGACATTCATTTTAAAACTTTACTAAGCTGTAGTATGTGTGAGCAGTGCAAAAATAAAATAAAACAAGAGCCCAGCATATAGCCAGGGGTGATGCCACACACCTCTAACTGTAACACCGGGAAGGCACAAGCAGAAAAGGATCACTATGATCACTATAAGCCACGGCCGGCCTGAGCTATATAGAGGTCCAGGCTAGCCTGGGCTACACTGAGAAATCCTGTTTCAAAACAAAATTTAAAAAGAGATAAATAAAAACTTTACTGAGAAAGGCATGGGAAACACGTCTGTAATCCTAGCACTTGGAGGTTGGAGGCAGGAGCATCAAGGTGCTGCTGGAGCAGGGAGATGGCTCAGTGGTTAGGAGTACACGCTGCTGCTGCAGAGGACTTGGGTTTATTTAGTTCTCAGCATCCACACTGAAACTCACAACCATCTGTAACTCCAGTTTCAGAGGATCTGATGCCTCTTTCTAACCTCCAAGGGCACTTTACATGGTGTATGTACATACATACACACACACACACACACACACACACACACAGAGGCATACATACCTACACGTGAAATTAAGTATTTTTAAAACAGAGTTTAGTACCAGCCTGGGTTATATGCAGGCTATAATAGACATGTAGCTCAAGCTATTACAGCCCTGCATATAACCCAGGCTGGTACTAGACTCTTTTTTAAAAATACTTAATTTCACGTGTAGGTATGTATGCTCCTGCCCCCAAAAACAACCTAACTAAAAAGAGCAGGTCTGTGGAGAGCTGAGGATGTGGCACACTAGTGAGCGCTTGTCCAGAATACGAGAAACCCTGTCTTATCCCCAGTGCAGGGAAGGAGAAATGAAAAGCTGAAACTGAGCAAGAGGTGGTGCCATGTGCTTGTAACCAGAGCCCTTTCGAGTTGGAGGCAGAGGGTTAGAAGGTCATTGGTGACTCTTAGCTACACAGGGAACTCATAATAGCCTGGGCTACACCACACCTGTCTCAAAAGAGAAGGGTGCTGGAGTGGTGGCTCATACCATCCGTAACTCAGTCCCCGGGGATCCAGCGCCCTCTCTGCTCTCTAAAGGCACTGCATGCTGGTGGTGTACAAGCATTCAGGCAAACACCATCCACACATGATAATAAAATGACTTAAGAGAGGGACTGGAAGGAAGCAGGGGATTTTCTTGGACAGGAAGGAGAGTAGGAAGAGGGGAGGGAACAATGGTCGGTGATGGTGTTGGGCCATGAGAAGAGCAGAAATCTTCTGGGAAGAAAGGTTTCAGACAATGAGGATGGAAGGGAACGAGGACACAGACTGGTGGGGATGGCCTAACACAGGCTGTCAGGAATCTGGCTCCATGACAGGAGGCACAGGGAGAGCAATGATGTCACGCAAACACTGTAAAACACTCTTTCTATTATGAAATCTTTCAGACTGCAAAAATATCTAGTTTCCATGGGCTGAATCTAAGAACAGTACTTCCAGGAATAAATGACATAACACCAAAGGCCCCACTCCCTCGCAGCCCAGTGAAGGACTCGCTGAGGGCACAGGACATACAGGATGCAGTGGAGCCAACAGGAACCGGCTTGAGATTTATGACCGGTCCCAGGGTTGGGCAGTTACCAAGGGGTGCTTTTGGCAGGGAGCTAAGGTTTTTTACAGAAAAATTAAAAGTCCCAACCTATGGAGCATTCAGGTGGTCTGCCTGTAATCAGTTAAGACAAAGAGCTGAAGCTCTGAACACAGGCCCTGGCCACAGAAAGGAGTCTGCACACACATCCTGTGCAGACAACTAGAGTACGAGCTGCTGATGCCACATGGTGGATGAGGTCAGCAGGCCCCATGAAACTTGCCTCACAAGGCAATAACTGAAGGGTAAGATGCAGGGGAACAGAGTGGAGGGAGGACGGCTGCAAAGGCTGCTACTCACGGCTGCCACTCACTGACTGCATGGTGCAGTGGGGGAGCACAGCCTGGAGAGTGAGAATGCAGTGTGCAGCACTATTTAAAATGGGAGGCGATAATGGGAGGGAGGAGGTGCTAGCAGCTGGAAGACAGCACATTCTGTGCACTCCTGGATCTCCACTTCATGTCCACGGATGCTCATAGCAAGTCTGCAGCCAGTCTTCTGTCAGCACCAGTCACCATTGTGACTGTTCACAATGGCAAGCATATCTCACACAGGCCACTAAAGCTGACACTTCTAGGATAAAGGGAAGTACCCTAGACTGGACCAGTAGATCACCAATGTCAGGGCATTTACCTGCACAGCTAGAAAGGCCGCACTGTCACTGCATTGTACTCAATGGCTTCGTGAGGGGCGCCTTGGAGCTTACGAGGTGCTGCCATACCCCCTTTGCCCTGGCTGGCATGAGGACACACTCACCTCCATAGTAGAGTCCAGTAGCGGTGCACATCCGCCACTGTCCCTGGTACATTCCTGCTCTGCTGGGGCTGCACATCTGGACGCTGACATCTGCGATCTCTTGGGGCTCTAGTGATCTCACCATCACCATGTTCACATGTCCAAACTGGTCTCCCCCGACATATTTAAGACAAACTCCTGGAGGCCAGGCCTCTGCCCCTAAATTCAAAGAGAGAGAGAGAGAGAGAGAGAGAGAGAGAGAGAGAGAGAGAGAGAGAGATAGAGATAAAAAAAAAAACCTGTTAGGCAATCAGTCTGCTGTACTGGAGTTCCTTTTAAACTGTGGAAGGGGCCTCTTGATACACATATGAATGAGATGATAACGGATAATGACAATAATAATGTCATGCAGCACAGAGAACTGGGACAGTGGGGAAATGGTAAGCCAGCTGGGCAGATGAAGTCAGCTTCACCTCGGACCTCACGGAACACAAAGAAATCCATCCCCTCACGTTGTCCTTGTGCCCATTCACTCACACACATGTGCTCACGAACTTTAAACAAATGTTTTAAAAGAGGAATTGTGAAGAAAAAAAAAAAAAAATCAACCTGTGACCAACAGCCTACCTTTATAACTTGGCAAATTGCACAGGCAAAATCATTCCTTAAGATCTGTGTCAGGTGTCCATGCACACCAGTATAAATAAGCCCAAGAATATCCATGGAGAGGAAGGCCAAACCCACACCTAGGAGAGACTGCTTTCGCTATTAAAAGAAAACATATGGCCACTTTTGCTGGAGTTTTTAAAGTACAAACATGGCCAGTTCCAGTGGTACAAGCTTGTGATAGCAGCTCTGGGGAGGTTGAGGCAAGAACATTCTGAGTCTGAGGCTAGCCTGGTCTACCATAGCAAGATCCAGACCACCCAACTACACCTTGAGACTTCGTTTCCAAATAAGGGAGGGAGGGAGGGAGGGAGGGAGGGAGGAGTCTGCTCCCGATGTCTCCTAGACACCAGAAAATAAAACAATCATCCTCACTCAAAACCCATGTTTCTAGGACAGGGCAGGAGGTTAGTCTCTCTGTAAAGGGCTTACTTTCTAAGCACAGGAACCTGAGTTTGAGCCCCAGAACCCATGTACAAAAAGCTGGTAGGGGCTGGGAAGGTGGTTCAGCAGTTATAGGACCTGCCCAGCAAGCAAGATGACTAACATTTGAATCCCCTACCCAGGTAAATGTTCCTCGGGCATAGCAGCTCTCCTGCAAGTCCAGTCTTAGAAGAGTCGGACTACTCAGAACAAGCTAGCTACCAAGGAGCTAAGATGTGAACTCAGGGTTTGACTCAGAGACCTGCCTCAAAAAGTAAGGTGGAAGTTCAGAGAATCCAGATCCCCAACATAACCTAGGGCCTCTGTCAGAATGTGTATGTACATGCATAGGCACACATAAACACTTGTGCACACTTACACAAATATGCATACAGAGACATGCATCTACAGCAAACACATGACAACATTAATATAAAAAGCCAGATGTAGTCGTATGTGCTGGTAACATCAGTCACAGGTGGAGAGGACTGAGGATCCCTGGGCCCTGCTGGCCAGCAGCCTAGCCTACCTGGCAGGTAACACTCAGTAAAAGACTGTCTCCAAAACCCAGCAGACAGTACATGAGGCTGTCCTCTGGCTCACAGGCACACACCCCAGTCATGTTGCCTGATTTCATACTTTTCTTCTGGGATCTTTAATTATAAAATATGCAGAGGCTGAGGGACTGCTTAGGTCTCTGGCTCAAACTGAGGGAAAAGTCAAAGCTTGAGTGGTCTCCACATAAGATGACCTGTGGCATCAGCCAGGGCACTAATGCAAAGGGTGTGCACCTCCTGTGAACTATCTCCAACATGCACTCAATGTAAATGTCTCTTTTTATTAACACTTGTGGGGGTTGGAAGATTTGTTTTGTTTTGTTTTTTTGTGTTTGTTTGTTTGGTTTTTTTGAGACAAGGTTTCTTTGTGCAGCCCTGGTTGTTCCAGAACTTGCTGTGTAGACCAGGTTGGCCTTGAACTGAGACACCCTCTGCCTGCCTCTGGAACATTGGGCCCAAAGGTGCGCCCTCCCATGCCCAACTAAGATGCTCCCTCTTTTAAAAGTGGCTCACACCTACAATCCCAGCAATAAAATAAGTGAAACAGGAGGACTGCTGCCGCGTCTAAGGCAAGCCTGGGGTACACTATAGTGTGAGGACAGAGGCTGCTCTCAGAGGACCGAGCTCTCTCCCAGCACCCATGCGGCAGCTCACAGCCCTTACCTCTAGAGCTCAATGGGATCTAACACTATTCCAACCTCCTCGGGCTCAAGTACAAACCCACACTAAGACACACATCTACGCATAATCTAGAAATTAAAACAAAAAACATTTAAACATAAAAAGAAACAAACAACAACAAAATACCAGTAATTTCTGCCAGCAACCAAAGTGGCACAGGCCCTCCAGAAGCTCAGTTAAAAAAGACTGCTGAATCCCAGGGGTTCAAGGCCAATCTAGGCAGAGTAACAACGCATTAACACATAAAGACTGCTAGCCAATTGCTGCCTTAACAGTCTAAAGGGCAGCCAGGGATGGCAGAGGGGCAGCTGGGACACTGACATCACACGCCAATGCTGTTCTCCACTGGGGCCTGGCACAGCTTATGCTGTAGGTCAAGAAAACAGTGGGTGACATCAAGTGCCTTAGGAATGTCAGTCTCATTAAAGACAGGATCCCAGGGGAGACAGGTGCAAATTCACAATCTCTGCCTCTGCCGGTCTGTCTGTCTCCCTCTCTCTTCCCTACCCACCCCACCCCCCAATCCTGTAACAAGGCAATGTCTGTTAGCACAAAAGGGCCAGCAGGTCTGTTTTGAACTTCTAAGAAAATACGATTAGCCAAGATTACGAGTGTGAGACTTGGCTGTCTTGGGCAGACAAGCCTGAATGGCCGAGACCCAGCACTTACAGCGACACACAGAGCACTGTACTGCTACGTTCCCGGGAAATACAAAGGAGTAAGATCTAGGGTCACTAGCTAGGGTGGTCCTCCTTTGGACACTCTTGCTAACCATCCCTGTCTGATGGGCTGCATGAAGCAGCTCTTGAACAAAGAAGTGGAAAGAGGTGTCCACCCTCTTGAGAGTCTACAAGGACCCCAGATTAGGTCTCCAAGACAAACTGGATAGGTCTTTCTGGAATGCAAGGACTCCTCGTGAGTTCTATGACCTTGGAAATCACGCTCCATATTGATTAAGGTGGCAGTGCTCTATTATCACAAAACAAACCAATAAGGCAGTCAACCACCATCCCGCCACTGCCAATCTTGAGACAACAGCATCAGAAAAATCAATACAAAGCCACCCAGTAGCTCTAGAAAGCCTAGACATGACCACAGGTCTGTGGCTACAGGTGTCTGGAGATGTCTGGAACACATGCATGTCTGTACAGAGATCACTTGTGCACGTGTGGATGCAGCCCCTGTCAATAAAATGCTGACTGCCCTGTAAGTTTAGGCAGGAAACAGAAGGTGAAACATTGGTAGATAGTCAAGTGTGGGAAGACTCGCCCTGGGACATGAGGGAGGACAGATTATGAGAGTGGAGCAGAGGTAGCTGGCCACGAGGCAGACATGGAATAAACGGGATATCACTCTATGAGCTAGACGGAGAACATTCCGTCTATAGCCATAGTGTTTTTAAGGATAAAGCCTCATCGTTTTCTCGGAGTTCAAGGGTGCAGCTTAACAGTAAACACCCCACAACACACGTCAGTGTAGAAGACAAACCTCCCATGGAGGGCTCCCAATAACCCTGGTGTGTGGGGGCAGCTCCATGGAGACAGACCTCCCACACCTAACAAGGAGCTACACCATGCTAAAATGTGATAGATGAACACAGGAAATACATTCTCTAGAAAGAAGGGGAGAGCGCTGCCTATTTTAGTGAAGGAAGAAAGCTGAGGTGGGAGGGGTACAGGTGAGACAGACCAATCTCAATCCTAGTTCCACGTGACACTGAACCTCAGCAGAGGAGAACAGGAAACATTTGCTCAACTTCCTTTCCAAATGCTACTTTCATTTTCATTTCTATGAAGCTCAAAAACACTAACAACTGTGAGCATGCTCAAGCCACTCTCAAAGGACAATCTGTGCAACAGAGAAGAAAACCAGTGACAAGTGTAGCTCAGCCCTGTGTGAGAATGTAAGATGCTGTGAGGCGGTGCAGAGACAGCTTTGTCTACTATGAGAGAGAGAGAGAGAGAGAGAGAGAGAGAGAGAGAGAGAGAGAGAGAGAGAGAGAGACAGACACCAGACCAGGGACTGAACCCAGGCCTTGTGTATCAAGGTAAATTCTATAAGCCAAGCTAGCAAAAAAAAAAAGGTCTCAATTCTGGAATTATGTACCTCCATGGCTAAATGTCAAGGGGATGGTTTTAAAGCATATGACATTACGGTCTCTAGGGAAGTTACTGGGACAGCTACATACAGTCACTGCATAGCTCACCTGCTATGTGTTAGTCTGGCATCTAAAGCAAGGTTTGCCTGGACAACCACTGTGCACTTAACACGCTCAGTGAGCACACTTCTCCACAGCAGGCATGATCGAGTCAGAGACTGATGCCTGTCCTACCTCTACACTGTAAGACACAGGCCAACTTAGTATGATGCTGGGGAAGCAGCACGCAGCCTTGTCTACCCTGTAGTAATCCCTCCTACAGCTAGTCCAGTGCAAGGATGGACTCAGGTAGTAGGGTAAAGCCACAGGACACCGGCCCCAGCCTTTGAAGAATGAAACCTGTCTGTGCATGGTACCTTGAAGGATAAAATCTGAAACAACTGGAATTGAGACACAAGGACTGCTTCTCACACACAAGCACTGGCAGCCAACAGCAACAACCACAACAGTTTTAGGTCAGGAGAAAGGCAGGGCAACCATCAGACCGCCTCCCGCACATCTGCAGAGCTATCTACTGAGTAGATGCTAGACCAGAGGCTTTACAGAAAGCAAACAGCTACTCTACAACAGCTTTTGCTGCTGTCTTGGGACACTGTCTCTGCCTGCCTACCTGCCTCCCTTCTCTCTCTAGCTTAGGCTAGACAGGAATTCAACAGCTACCTACCTTCATTTTCCAAATATTGGGATTCCTCGCACACTCAGCTTCTTCAGCCTACAGACTTGTGGCAGGGTGTGGTGTCACATGTCTACTGTGGTGGCATCGTCTATAATCCAGACTGAGGAGATCTCATGAGGTAGGAAGATGGCATATTTAAAGCTAGTCTAGCTATAAAGTAAGACCTTATCTCAAAACAAATATAAATACCCCATATCTATAGCTGGGTGGGCTGTAGGCCAAGCAGGGCTATATAGTAAGACCTTGTCTCAAAACTAACACATGGCTGGTGAGATGGCCAAGGAGATAAAAGATGCCTGACCCAAGCCTGAAAACTGAGTTCAATCCCCAGGACCCACAGGAGATGGCGTAGCACTTGGGCATCCACAATATAAAAGAAATGGCATAAAAACATGTACTTAGAGAAACTAAAGAGAGGCTCAGAGGTTAAGAACTCTGGCCACTCCTCCAGAGAACCAAGGTTCACTGCCAGCAGCCACATGGTAGCCCACAGCTGCTTCTAACTCCAGCTTCAAAAGATGACACCCTCTTCTAACCTCCTTCAGAATCAAGCATGCATGTGTTGCTATCAAAATAACCAAACATGCCATGCAGTAGTGGCGTCCGCCTTTAATCCCAGCATGCCTTTAGTCTCAGTGCTCTGGAGGCAGAGGCAGGCAGATCTCTGAATTAGAGGCCAGCCTGGTCTACAGAGTGAGTTCCAGGACAGCCAGGGCTATACAGAGGAACCCTGTCTCAAAACCAACCGGAAGAAAGGAAGAAAAAATAAAGGAAGACAGACAGACAGACAGACAGACAGACAGAAAGCAAACTAACAGAAAACCATATGTATGTTTGAGAACATTTTTAATCTGTAATACCGAGTTTGCATAACTCTGAGAAGGTGAAAGAAGCAAAGATTTCTGATATACTTTAAAGCAGTAAAATTTTAAGGTGAAAAAGAAATTAAGCAAAGTAAAAAGCAAAACATAACAAAACAAACCACTCCCCCCAGATGTTGGCTAAGCATTTAAAAGAAAAAACAAACACTAGAAAAACGTGCGCATTCTCCTGTGTCAGGAGCCTCGGAGCCGAGCCGGCGTGGAGACACCGTCTAGGGCTGCACCTGCAGCGTCTGCTCCGTTACCTCAGCTTTCCTCAGGGGTCTGTCTCTCTGAACTAAGACAGCAAAAGAGGCACAACTGAGTCTCGTACAGCAATCCTTATGTAAGACTCTAGTTTATTCTAGCAGGCATGGAGGAGGACTGAGGTGTTATCCAGCAGCCAGTCTGCTACAAAATTTCAAACAAAACAAAACCGGTTAGCCGGTTTCCTCCTCACAATGAACTAAATTACAGAGAACAAGGAAACTGGATCTAAAGAAAGGTAACTTCGTGAGGCCTGCTCGGGTCATCTCCCATCAGACGGATACAGACGGATACGACACAGGCACACCTCACACTACAGCTCAGCTAAATGACACTTTTTGCTGAGCTTCCCAGTCCTCATTACAAAGAGTGTTAAGGCATCCTCAGACAAGAGGCAGAGTCTCAGTCAACAGGACGGACCCAGAACTCAAGAAGTGAGCCAGGAAAGGTGCCCATGTCCATGTCCCACGCTCACTGACAAACAAGTGAACAGTGTGCTTTACTTAGTGACCTTCTAGCTTTGCCTTTGAGACTGGGCCGCCTGTGTGGCTCTGGATTACAGCGGTGTGCACTGTGCTAACACAGACCTTGAGAACCCCTCTCACACTCCTTACCCTATTTCTCATGTGCTCTCAGTGCCTCACAAACACTGCAGTGCAATCTGAGTCCTGTGGACACACAGACACGAGTTTCCATGGAGCAGACGCCATGGCTCTGCCCAACTGCCCTCCGGTAGGTCCAGGAGGCACCTGTCCTCAGGCCCGGCAGAGAGGTGAGATTACAGTAGAGCTCCAGGGGAGAACACAGCACCCACAGCCTAGTTCCTAGTAGTAAATGAGAATTAGACCGTGTCTGCATGCAGCAAGAGACTACACTAAGGAGGATCTCTATGAGTTCAAGGACAGCCTGGTCTACAGCCTGGGCTACATAGAAAAACCCTGTCTTGAAAAACAAAACAAAACTTAGTCTCAAAATCACAGCCATAAGCTCCAGCATGCCCTTCTCATGCTAACTTTAAAACAAACAAACAAACAAATAAACAATTAACATATAAATCCCCATTATACACTTACCAGAATTCTGGATCCGCCATGTTTTTATGAACTGGGTGTCAGGGGGTATTGATTCCCCTTCTCCTATGGTGACATCTTCAACAAAGGACATGGAGGGCACGCTGATATTTGGGCTCTCGAAGTCATAATAGGCGCCAATTGCTGCTTGTAAGTTCCTATAGATAAAAAGACAAGAGACCTCAGTCCACTCTCAAGGGTATTATCTGAACTGTCAAACCTGAGGAGAATCCTTTCTTAGGGTTGGTCACAGAGGCAGAGGCTCCCACTATCAGACCTTCAAAAGCCACTGGTCACTGCTGAGAAACTACTAGAAAAGCAGAACCAACAAACTTGTGCCACTGTCTCGTGAAGGTACCACACAGAGGGTGACAGACCACTGTAAACTACAAGAAGCACAGACACAGAGACAGAAGAACACTAAGAGTCTCTCCAAAGCCAGCCATGGTTTAACTCCAAAAAGACTAAGATAAGAGTCTTCCCAAAGCCAGGCCGTTAACTCCAGGATTTGGACAGAAGCAGGGAGATTACCACTCTGTAACTTTGTTTTTATCATTTTAATTATACATACAGGTGTGTGTATGTCCACATGTATATGTATGCACAAGACACTGCAGATGACCACAGAGGCCAGAGGTATCAGACTCCCTGGAGCTGGAGTTATGGATAGTTGTGAGCCACCTGACATGGGTACAAGGAACCAAACCTGGATCACCTGAAGAGAGCTGCAAGTGCTCTCACCTGCTAAACCACCTCTCCAACGTCCTCTATAAATTAAGAATAAAACACAAAACCTGGGTGTGGTGACACATTCCTTTAAGGGATTAAAGTGTTTAGCACATCAGAGACAGAGGCAAGAGGATGTGTGAGTTCAAGGCCTGCTTTGTCTGCATACAGAATTCCAGGATAGCTAAGAGACCCTACCTTCATAAAACAAAACAAAATGAAACAACCCCTCAAACCATGTATTTATTGTGCATGTGTACGTCTGGGTGTGGGGTGTCATATACACAGGTGGGGTGAATCAGACTCGGGTCACAAGGCTTGGTGGCAACCATTCCTACCCACTGAGCCATCTGGATGGCTCAAATTCCACTTTTAAAACCCTTTATTGAATTGGTTTTTTTTTTGTTTGTTTGTTTGTTTTGTTTTGTTTTTGTGTTCTTACTTCCCATAGCAGATAGCATTATACACTGCTCTTGTCTTTATTACTTTGACACTAGGTCTTAAAGATTAGTGTCTGTCACAGCTGAGTCACTGTAAGATAAATCACTACTTAACCAATCACTATTGGGTGTTTCTAAGTTTCACCTTTCCCAAAGTTTCCGCCTGTACATCCTGTACAGTACCTGTAGTCAGTCCCTTTATGTAGCACTTCTTGGAGGGTCTGGATCTTCACTGCTGTATATAGCCTTCCTTCAGTAAGGAGATGCAGAATGATGCTCACACTGCCTCGTGCTGCATCTCTGCCAACGTGACAAATAACCTATCTCACTGACATCTTAGAGTGCTTTTCTTTTTGCTGAGTATGGTGGGTCAAGCCTGTATGCACTCAGAATGAAGAGAGAATAGTAGAGTTTGGAGCTAGCCTCAGCTAAGTATGATGGCTGTCTTAAAAAAAAAAAGAAGTGACCACTTTTTTACATGTTTAAGAGCTGGGGTGCTGATGAAGAGCAAACTCAATTCCCAGCAACCATATAGCAGCCCATAACCTGTAACACTAGTTCCAGGCAATCTGAAACCCCACCCCACCCCAGCTCTGAGGGCACCAGGCATGCATGTGGTGTACATATGTACACATAGGCAAAACACTCATGCACATAAAATAATCTTTAAAAATGTTTAAAAAGAATTATATGTGAAGCTGAAGAAGTGGCGGAGTGAGTGAGGTTCCTGACTGATGCACCTGTGAGGCTGTGAGTTTGGATCCCTAGAACCCATATGCAAAGTAAGCATGGAAGGCAGAGATAGGAGGCTCTATCTTGGGGCGAATTCAAGGTGAGACACCTTGTCTCTAGGAGCTAGGGAGAGCAGGGTATGGTGGCACAAGTCTTTAACTCCAGCCGTTCCTTTAAGACTAGCCTGAGCCGGGCGGTGGTGGCGCACGCCTTTAATCCCAACACTTGGGAGGCAGAGGCAGGTGGGTTTCTGAGTTCGAGGTCAGCCTGGTCTACAGAGTGAGTTCCAGGACAGCCAGGGCTACACAAAAAAAAAAAAAAAAAAAAAAAAAAAAAGACTAGCCTGGTCCATATAGCCTGAGGTTCAGACCATCCAGGGCTACACAGTGAGACTCAAAACAAAACAAAACAAACTAAACAAAACAAACCGTTGAAGAGGGACGGCCATCCTCCCACCTCTGGCCCCCACACAGACCGGCATGCATCCACGTTCACCCTTAAGAAAGACTGGGGGAGGCACACCAGCCTGTAAGCCCTGGACCTCAGGAAGTGGAGGTTTGATGATGAAGAGCCAAGACCAGCCTGAGCTACATGAAACCCAGTGTCCAATCAGAAAAGGTAAAGGAAGAAAGCAAAACGCCATATGTGACTTCGTTCTCAGAAGAGCCACCTGGTTAGCTGCTCCTAAGGAGCCACGCACACAATCCAGAGCCCTCCAAACACAACAGCGTCTCATCAGGGCTGGTTCACAGCTCCAGTGCCAGAAACCAGAGGCCACAAAGGGTGCTTAGACAGGTACGTTACAGAGATCAAAGGCATTTCTGGTGATGATATTATGGGATTCTCTTCTGGTCTTACATCAGTAAGCTCACCATCAGTTCTCAGAGCAGACAAGCAGCCAATCTGCAGGCTTCTCAGCATAAGCAACAGGGAACCATGGAGCCAGCGGGCTGCTTTGAGCAAGCACAAACACAGCAGGAAACGACTGCACCATGTACACTGAGGCAGCTGATACTCTCTGGCTAGGGCCTCTGTGCCTGCTTCTCCAGGTGTTTGCAGCTGCCAGAAAGGCAGGCTATACTTAGAGCACGGATCATGTGATGACGGCACATCTTACTAATCAGCAAGGACTGGAATTACGACACCCGGCTGCCCGCCCGTCCCATGTGCTTGATGAAATTTACATGGAGCAGAGCTGGGCCAGGAGCCAACCTGCACCTGCTCACTCCCTGTTGCATACGAAGGCTTGGACTTTAGTCTTTCCAGCCCTTTCCTTTGTAGATAACAATGATCAAAACCATAAACAGAGGCTGGTAAACCTACGGGGCCACAGACAGACTCAAGTCACGTCAGCCATCAGCCCCCCCCTTAAGGACTGAAGAGCAAGTGGGAGAAAATCAGCTTACTTTCAATTTGCTCATTTGAAAACATTTAGAAGTTGTGTCCATTTTTTAAATAAAGACTACTTTTTGCCTCGGTCTCTTGCAAGCAGCCTGCACTGTCTTCTGCTGGGAGGGACAAACTCTTGCACATTCAGGAGAATCCACAATCGCCACCGGCATCTGTGTCCTGTCTTAGCCATGGGTGTACCATCAGGTCACCCTCCCTGGGCACTGGAGAGGAACACTAACTTATAAGAGCAAAAGTCACACTCCTCTTCCTCACTCACCCATACCTGCCTGGTACAGGTAAGCCAGCCAGAGAAGACCAAGGCCCTCTTAAAGCCTAAACTTAAACTGCAGTTGTGAACTTCCTGAGGGGAGAGGGAACCGACAAGTCACTTCCTAGACACAAGCAGAAGCCGACTGAGGCCATCAGACGCGGCTGGGCATGCCTCCTCGGGGCTCCAGTCAGATTATTGCTCACCCTGGGCCAGCAAGAGCAAGACTAGCTCACTTAGCTCCCAGTCAGTGCCACCATGTATGCTCCTGTCTCCAAACTGCTGACCAGGAAGGAAGAACACTGGCTGCAAGAAAGCCTCTGCCCCAGTCTTCCTCAGAGCTTCTAGACAGAAACAATCTTCAATATAAGTTCATCCAGTTAAAAACATCCTGAAGATGCCAGCTGTGGTGGCGCACACCTTTGATCCTATCGTTCAGGAGGCAGAGGCAGGTGGTTCACTGAGTTTGAGGCCAGCCTCTACAAAGTGAGTTCTATCTAGGACAGTCAGGGCTACACAGAGAAACTCTGTTTTAAACAACCACAAAATAAAAACCTGACAAAGGAGGATGGGCAGTGAGGAGAGGGACTACTGCAGGACCCATCCTGTCCGGAATTTGTACCATGGGATGACTGGAGTGCCACACTCTGTCACTGCCACAAGGCATTTTTTTTTTCCAGACAAGTCTCATTATGTACCCCTGGCTGTCCTGGAACTCAGATAAATAGACCAGTTTGGCCTCAAACTCAGAGACCCACTTGCCTGGGTCCCAAGTGCTGGGTCTCAGTACCAGGAAGGCAGAGGCAAGAGGAAGACTATTACAAGTTCAAGACCAGTCTGGGCTACATACCAAGACTGAGCCCCCCTCCCCCCCCAAAAAAAGTTAGAATTGAAAATGTTGTGTGAATTTTTAAAATTAACTGTGTGTTCACATGAACGTGTATTGAGTGTCCCACCAGAACAACGTGAAGATCAGAGACACCTTGTTCGACCTGGCTCTCCCCACCCAACACTGTGTGACTATGGGTGCTGAACTCGGGTCATCAGGCCTGAGGGCCAACACGGTTGCTCACAGGGCCACAGGGCTGCAGACACAGCTCAGTGGTTAAGAGCACACGCTGTTCTTCAGAGGACCCTGGTTCAATACCCAGCACCCATGTCGTAACTCCAGTTCAAGGGAACCCAACACCCTCTCCTCCTGGCCTCTGTGAGCACACTGTGTGTGTACACGCACGCGTGCATGCATGAGTGTGCATTGTTACACAGATTCGGGCAAAATACCCATATACATTAAAAGCAATAATAAATAAAAATATGAGCTGGACATTGTGGTGCATGTTTGTAAGCTCAATACATGAGAAGACAGGACAGAAGGATCAGGAGTTTCAAAAGGCCAGCCTCCACTACATACATATCGAGTTCAAGATTAACCTGGGCCACATGAGACCCTACCTGCTCTCATGTACAGGGAAATTTAGATCGACTAAAGCAAAAGGAAACATCTAGTCAGACATGGTAGTTAATGTCTATGGTCACAGTATTCAAGAGGCTAAGGTAGGAGGATTGTCGGGAGTTTGGGGCCAGCCTGGGTTACACAGTAAGTTCTAGGTTACTAGCCTGAGCTACAATGTGAGACAGTAGCCCCTCCCAAAGGAGAGAGGACATGAAGAGGATTGGTAAGATGGCTCACTGGGTAAAAAGCATTTGCTGCTGGGTCTGACAACTTGAGTTCTGTCACTACAACTAGACACCTCCTGACAGGCTCTCCTCTGACTGCCACATGAGCCATGGCTAGCATGTACTCACACATGCACACAGTAAATGCAGGGGCAGGAATGGAAAAGAGAAAAATCTAACAAATTAAAAACAATATTTTTTGGGGCCGAGGGAACAGCTCAGGGGTAGAGTGTTGAGTAAACACACAGCCACAGACTTCACCCCAGTACCGAGCATAAAGCACTCACTGCAGTGACATAACCTGCGGCTGTAAGGACAGCACAGCCTGGCAGGTTCCCACACTGGAGCTCCTGGTGCTGTGGAGGAGCACATGCTTGAGCCCCAGTGTGCCCCCTGCCCTCAGACCCACATGCCAAGGCACACTGCAGAGGGACATTAAATTACTCATCAGCAGACCTCCTCTGGCCAAGCCTCATGTTTGCTTTCACCCAAGGGTGGACGAAGGAGTCTGAGAAGAACGAGGCACATGGCAGGAAGGCACTCCTTCCTGTGAAGATGGAGAAATAGAGCCAGCCGGAGTTAAGACCCTGTCTGCTCAGTCAGTCCAGGTTCAAGCTGCTAACTATTAAGGTGAATTTGCACGTGGAAGCCACATTGTTATAGTAATTCATTGCAATGCAAAACCCTAAGGCAAGGACTGAGTGTGCACTCAAGGACTGAGTGTGCACTCAAGGACTGAGTGTGTGCTGCTGTGTGCTTCACTGTGCGCTCAAGAAGAAAGCACCAGGAGGACAAAGGCAGATTGTGCACTGGAAACTTGAGGCTGCGCTCTGCTGAGTCACTTCCGTCATGGACCTCTGCGTCCAAGAACTCACGTTTCAGTCAAAAATGCAGGTTTAGAATAACTCCTTGTTTTGGTTTTTGGTTGCTGGATCTAATTTCCTGAAATGATTTACAATCGCTGTGTCTGTGGTAAGCACCATTTCTGGAAATGAGGAGACACTGTGAGGAGACATGAAAATGTGGAATGCCCCACATGCCCCAAGATGACAGCACACAGCATGTTCAGACACAGCGCTACTTACAAACAATTTTGGTTTGTCATGAAATTTAGACAGTGAGTTATGATATGATCAGATAAATCTGCAATTAAGCTGAGTTTCAAATTGATCTGATCCTAACACTGTCAAAGAGCTGTTTCCTAGTTTAAAAATACAAAGAACTTTTGGGTCTGACTTTTTTTTTTAGGTTGCCAAAAAGTATCTGAATATATATTCTATTCTGAAATCTAGCTATTATTGCTGTAAGAGTTAGAAAATACAATAAAAATACAATAAAAGGCAGATTTTATGGACTTTACTGAGAAATATCATATACCTTTATAATTTCTTTGATTAAATGTTTCTCTTGTGTCTAAGATTTCCTGCCTGTGAGATCTCTGGACAGCCTCAAAGTGGCTGCAGTTTCATTTCCTCTAAGAACACGCTGGCCAAGCCGTCTTTGGAGATGATATGGAAGTAAGCCTTGGCACACGCATGTCCACAATGCCCTCCACTACGCATACTTAAGAGAACATCTACAGAGGAAGTAACCAACTGTATGCTCTTGTCTCCAAGAAAAAGATAAGTTCTACAGAGTGTCAAACACACCCAACGCTACTACACACTAACAAACCAGGACGCTCACCTCAGCTACAATACAACTTGAAGCACTAGTCTGAGGATAAACAGCCGCTGCATGATGAAACAGGTACCTTAAAAAGCTTCATATAGGGGCTGGAGAGATGGCTCAGTGGTTAAGAGCACTGGCTGCTCTTCCAGAGGTCCTGAGTTCAATTTCCAATAACCCCATGGTGGCTCACGACCATCTGTGATCTGATCTGATACCCTCTTATGGTGTGTCTGAAGATAGCTACAGTGAACTCATGTACATTAAATAAATAAATAAATAAATAAATCTTAAAAATAAAAAAAAGCTACATACAGGCTGGGCATAGAGGTGCAGGCCTTTAATCCCAGCACTCATGAGGGTTGAGGGTCAGGCAGGATGTCTCTGAATCTGAGCCCAGGTTGGTTTACACAGCAAGCTATAGACCAGTCAAGACTACATAAAGATTGTTTCCAAAACAAAAAACAAAAAAAAAAAAAAACAAAAAAACAAAAAAAAACAAACCCAAAGTTCCATACAGGGCTGGATAGAAGTTAAGGACACTTGCTGATTTTGCAAAGAACCTGGGTTCAATTCCCAGCACCTACATGGTGGCTCAGTCTGTAACTTCAGCTCCAAAGACTCCAATGCCCTCTTCTGGCTTCCTAGAGCACTGCATGCACATGGTGCACAGACATACACAAACAGGTGACTCCAGGAACCAAATACTGGCCTCCATGGCCCCGGCACTGTGCGCACACATCAACAAGGACACACACACACGCATGCATACACAAACAAGCACATACTGGGACCATCAAGATGGCTGAGTAAGTGACAGCATCTGTTCCAACCACAGTGGCCTGAGCACAATACATGAAAGCCACGTGGTGGGACAAGAGAGGCAGGTTGTCCTGACTCCACATGTGCACACACACAAATATACACACACGAAAGAAATAAATGGAATAAAACAAAAATAAATGAAAAGCTATACTAGATGGAGAGAAAGACATACTGGATAAATTACATGCTATAACCTTAGCAGCCTGAGCTTGGTCCCTGGGTCCCACAGGGGACGTTAAGAACCAAGCTGTCCCTGAGCGCCATAAACATGCCATGGCATGCCACCCACCAATAGTAAAATTTTCCCCTAAAAATAAAGGCTAGGGTATTATAGGCTGGTGCACTCTCAGCACTGCAAATGCAACAGAGAACTGCTCTTGCAAAGGTCTACTATGCACACATTCAAGTTCCATTATATCTTCATACCCCAGGCGACATCCGCTTCAGACCCGCACCAAGGTCTCAGCTGTGTCAACGACTCAAACATTTTTTTTCATTTCAGAATAAACGGACTTTGAAAAATTAATTTTCTTCCTTTAAAATAAGGACTCACTAAATGAAGTGCCAGGCAGTCCTTGAACATTTCTGTAGCTCGGGTAGGCCTTAAGCTTGGAACCCAACTGCCTCAGGAGGGACTGTAGCTTTGGATGCCAATCTAGGGGTCCTTATCATTTTCGGAATAGATTAAGTTACTCAGGCGAAACCTGTGATCCAGCACACTGGAGGCTGAAACAGGAGAAGCTGGACCACTGTGCTGACAGTCTGGGCCACACAGTAAACTCAGGCCAGCATGGGCTACAGGGAGACCTTGCTAAAACAGAATAGCCCAGAATGGTGGCAGTCTATGCTACAAGCCCATCACTTGAGAGGTGAACTCAGCACACTCAGTTCACAGCCTGTACAACACAAGGAAAGAAAAAAGGGAGGGAAACTGGTAGAAAGGTAAACAAGGAGAGGGAGGAAAGGGGGTAAGGGGAGTAAGAACAAAACAGGTATGGTGGTGCATGCCTGTAATCCAAGGAGGATCACTGAATGTGAAGTCAGCCTGAGCTAATAAGAGACTGTCTCAAAAGAACCTATTGCCATTACCCCTAGAAGAGAATCACCTGTACCTTTAGAGAATGCTAGTTTCACTTCAGATCGGCAGGGTAGTCATTTGAGAGGAGGGAACCTCACCGAGAAAATGCCTCTATAGACCTGGACTGTGGGCAGGCCTAAAGGCCATTTTCTTAATGATTGATATAGGAGGACTCAGGCCATGGTGGGTGGTGCCACCCCTGGGCTGGTGGTCCTGGGTTCTATAAGAAAGCAGGCTGAGAAGCCGGGGGAGCAAGCCAGTGTGCAGCACCCTCCATGTCCTCTGCATCAGCTCCTGCCCCAGGTTCCTGCCCTGACGGCTTTCAGTGAATAATTGGAAATACACAGAAATGTGAGTGAACACTTTCCTCCCCACGATGACTTTTAGTCATGGTGTTTCATCACAAAAACTAACCCTAACCCTACCTCAGACTGCAACTAACAAAAGAAGGAGAAAGTAACCTTTTTGCAACCATCTTATAAGGAATTCGGGCTCATCCATGGATACTGTGGGCTGACAGGCTGCTGAGGCTCTCAGTGTTCCCACAGGTAAACACTGCCACCCTCAAACATTTGGTGTACTGGAAGATAAACAGCTGCCCATTGTTTCTAACAACAACAACAACAACAAATGGTTTAGCGTAACTCTAATTATGATGCTGCAACTTACCAACAATGCTGACTGCTAGGAGGCAGCAAACTCAACTCTACATACAGGTTTAAAGACAAAGTCCTGGGGCTGGAGAGCACAGCCAGAAGTTAGAGCACTAGTCACTGTTCAGGGTCCCAGGGTTGATTCCCAACAACCACATGGTGGTTCGAAGTCCTCTGTAAGCCCAGTCCCAGAGACCTGATGCCCTCTTCTGGCCTCCTTGTGCTGCAGGCATGTACACAGACACAGGTGGTCAAAAAATACACAAAATAAAACATTTTAGAAAGTCCTAAATTAAAAAAATAAGGGGGACTGAATGCCCTCTTCTGGCCTCCAAGTATACCAGGTACACACATACACACACACATATAAAAAGAACATTAAGGTAAGGAGACATGATCACCAAATATACCTGGTATTCTTTGTGAGGGAGAAGTAGTTATTGCTTTAAATTTGTGAGGGAGGTTCTACTATGTAGCTCAGGCTGGTTTGGAACTCCCACTTCAGCATGAGAAACCCTGAGGAAAATTATGCGTTTAAAAACAAACATTATGCTGGCTGTAACGGTCCACTCCTGTAACCGTTCTAAGGCTGCTGAAGGATCTAAGTAAGTCTAAGGCAGCCTAGGGTACACAATGAATTCAAGGCCAGCCCAGGCCACAAAGGCTACATATCAAAAAACCCAAAACATCCAGGCAAATGTATCAGCAGATGTTCTAGGGACAGGCGGGAACTGGCCTGTGCTAGTGTTTCCATGTGCATGTCCTTGGTGTTGATAATGATCTGCACTTACATAGAAAGATGATGCCCTTGTTCTCTCTGCGGGGCTTAGGGATAGACTATAGGATGCCTGAGACTCATCACAAACGTTCAGGAAAAAGAGAATTCATGAAGTCTGTAAAAGACTTCCATGCACTTTTCATGGGATATAGGACAGTAGCAGCTCTGGAACACAGTTTGGCAGATGTTCAAAACCTGCACAATTTACCATACAACTAGCAGCCCTACTCCTAAGCGTCTACCTCAGAGAGCCTCTAAACATGTCTATACTAGGTCTCCTGAGTGAAGCGGTTAAAGCATCACTCAGCAGAGCTAGTGAGAGCTGCGGCTGCTCTCACACAGAGCCCTGTGCCCATGCTCCGCACAGAGAAAGCAGGCAGGGTAGAAATGCAGGACAGGAACAATCAAGGGAGCAGCACGAGGCATCTGCACATCCTCTCTCCACACAACACAAGGTTTCTCACCAGTGACGACAGATGAAATCCTAACCCGTACCTGCATAAACGTAATCAAGTCCACCCGGAGGAGAGGCAGCTACTTGCTACACTCTTGTTTTGTGGCACAGCCTGCAATCCCTCAGCAATGGAGCAGAGGCAGGAGGACCCCTGAGTTCAAGGCCAGACTGACCTACTGATTGAGTTCCAAAGACAGCCAGGGCTGTGCAGAGAAACCTCGTCTCAATCAAAACAAAATGACAACTTAAAGAAGACAAGACCGAAGAGATCACCAAGACAACAATAATTTCATCAAGAAGTACAAATAGCCAGGCCAGGTGGCACAGGCCTGTAATACTCCTAGCGCTTAGGAAATGGAGCCAGGAAGGTTGACCAAAGTTCAAGGCCAAGACGGCCTCTAAGCCAGGCAAGTCAGGACTTCATTCTGAGAACCTGAATAAAACCATCCTCCTAAAGAAAGAAAGCAGAAAGAAAAAAAGGGAAAGGAAAGGAAAGGGAAGGGAAGAAAAAGAAGGGAAGGAAGAAAAGGCAGACACCTTTTCTAGGACAGCAACTACTGTGGCAGTGCATACGGCAGTGTGTCCTCGAGAGCCGAGCATGTGGGAGGCCTTGTGGCAGGAGAATCTTGAGTTGAAGGTCAGCCTGGGCTATGACATGAGAGGATTCAAAACTGAACAGGAAAATTTCCAAGGCCAAAAGGAAGAGGGCCCTCCCTCCCTCCCTCCCTCCCTCCCTCCCTCCCTCCCTCCCTCCCTCCCTCCCTCCCTCCCTCCCTCCCTCCCTCCCTCCCTCCCTCTCTCTCTCTCTCTCTCTCTCTCTCTCTCTCTCTCTCTCTCTCTCGGCAAGCCCACCAGGGCTGAGCACAGCATCTGAGCACACACCGACATGCACTGCAGTCCAGTCCAGCCAAGGGCTCTGGAGTCAGAGCAGCTATCAAAGGCTTCCAACGAATGGAGAGATTATTATTCATTCAAAGAATCAAAACAATTACAATATATCAAGATCCAACCAAGCCTTCAAAATCCTGAGAAAAAATATAGCCAGCCTTCAAATAAGCAGCCCAGCCAAACTCTTGTCAATTATGGGTCAGTGAATAAAAGACGTTGATTCAAATATTTCCACTGCACTTTCAAAAAGGCTAGCTTTAATGGGATGGAAGATTTTCTGAGAAATGGGCTCGGTCCGATCAACAGGAATGAAGCCCCAGGCTGAGAGTCATGCAGCAGGCCTAAGCTCAGCTAGGAAGACCACTGTAGGAACGAAAGCTCTGGAGTCCTTTATTTTACCTTATTTTATTTTTGCTTCACTCCCTACCCCCTCTCTCTCCCTGTAACTCGGGCTGTCCTGGAACTCTCTCTCTAAACCATGCTGGCATCAAACTCAGAGATCTACAGGCCTCTGCCTTCTATGTGCTCGAATTAAAGGCATATGGCACAATGCCTGACACAGACTATTTTTTAGTTTTTATTTTTATTTAATGTATGTGGATGTCTCCCTCATGGACATCTGTGCAGCATGAACGCATTGCCCACAAGGGCAGCAGGCAGGGGCATCAGACCCCGGGATCTGCAGTCACAGACAGCTGTGAGGCACGCAGGTGCTGAGAATCCAGCCTGGCCCTTCCACAAGAGCAGACGAAGCCTTTAACCACTGAGCCAGTTCTCCAACTCCTTAGAATACTTTTTATTTTAAAACACGGGATGGGGAAAAAAGGGCTCACAGGACACCTAATGTATCTGATAATATGGAAAAATAAATACACAGCTGGACTGAACAAAGAGAATTTAATTTGAAAACAAACCCAAAAAACCAGCCAAACAAAAGTCACTAGAGCAGGCAGAGGTGGCATACACTTTGATCCAAGCAGAGGCAACAGGATCTCTGAGTATGCTCAAGGCCAGCCCATTACAGGATGGGCTCAAGAGACGGGGAGGGGGAATGGATGCTAAGCATCTGCTGGGCTGAGGTAATCAGCACACACAGCACAAACCTATATAGAAGGTCACACCACACCCTACTAAGCACAACTAGTTTATCTATTAAAATGAATTTTTAAAACAGCTGAGAATGTAACTCAGTGGTACAGGATTTACCTAGCATGGCCCTGCGTTAGCATTCCCAGCCTCTCAAAATAAATGTCTTTCATTTCTTTGCCTTTGATGAGTCACCCAGGTACACCACCAATGCCTATACATTCCGTCAAGGAAAGGGTGAGTACTGAACACAGCTGTTTTCCTTACTGTGCAAATACCTCACAAAAATTGAGGTGAAAAAAAGGTATCTCACTCAAGTCACAGAAATACACAGATGACGGATAAACACAGAGAGATGAACACTCTCCCCATGGAGCAGCTCAGTCACTGTAACCACATCTCCAGGGCATTTGAGACCTACTGGCCTCTACTGCACCTCTGGGATACATTCACACAAACATGCATCTTTTTAAAAATAAAATACACGGCACACAGACACACATATAGGCAAAACACCCACACAAATCAAACCTAGTAGCATTAAAAAAAATAATAATAGAACAACAAAAAAGTTCTGGTGGCAAGAGAAAAAACCGGCAAAGTCTTAATGACTTTGAAATCCAGATGGCCAGGACACAGACATGGTGCATCCTATGTTTCTCTGGGTCTAAGAAAAGCCATGACACAACACACTGGAGGCAGGAGAGGGGAGGAGGATCAGCAGTTCCAAGCCAGCCTTAGATACATAATGAGTTCAACACAGCCCAGGCTACATAAGGGAAAACAGAATGAAAAAGGAAAGAAAGCAAAGAAATAGCCACCCTGTGTATGAGCAAAGCCCTGACCCACACTAGCCATCACAGAAATACAAAAACACCGTTTACCTCACAGACAAGCAGGCCTGGTGAAGTGAAATCTTAAGTTCTCAGAAAGCAGGTTTTGTAACTGTCTCATTACCAGGATGAACTGCAACATCCTTCAAGGAGGGAATCTGCAAACATTAAGAACCTCTAAAATAATAAGCCAGATGTGTAATCCCAGGAACATATCTGTAATCCCAGGGTTCAGTCAGCTGAGGCAGAATGATCTGTAGTACTTCAAGGCCAGTCTTAGATACAGGAAACCTTGGCCACCCCTATAAAACTGGAGGAGCTTGGTGTGGTTGTAATCCCAGCACTGGGGAAGCAACTACAGGCAGATTACTGCCAACTCCAGAACAGCTTCTACATGGTGAGTCTGCAGCATATCCACACAGTGAGCTCTAGGCCAGCCACGAGTGCACAGGGAGACTTGAAAAACAAGTGTCTATATGGCAGGGTTGCCTACCTTTTCTGTCCTGAACAAGTGAATTTGTTGTAAGTCATAAGTCATAACAAGAAAGAGAGGTTAGGCAAGTTAGCAGATAGTTTATAATAGTTAAAAACTAAAAAAAAAAAAAAAAAAAAAAAAATCCATAAATGGGTTTTCAAATAATACAACACCGAAAGTGCTAGTAAAGAAATCCAAATGTCCCTCAGTGTGAGCTGGTTCTGGACCGCCCTGGCCACCATGGACACCCAAACCTATAATTGTTCAAGTTCAAGACAAAGTAGTAGCACAGGACTTCTATGACTATGGACAGCCTCATCCATCCTGCCTTCTGGATCCCCAGCACAGTGGGAGACACATGTTAAAACACACTGTGAATTTCCCATACCCGGGAGGCTGGAGATGGTTCAGTGGTTAAAAGCACTGACTACTCTTTCAAAGGACCTGGGTTCAATTCCCAGGACCCAACAGCAGCTCAGAGCCAGCTCTAGTCTCCGGGGATCCAATGCCCTGCCCTCTTCTGGCCTCCTAGGACACTAGATATGGAGACTTTGCACAGATATATATGCAGATATGCAGGCCAAATACTCAAACACACAGAAGATACAATAGATTTGTTGTTGTTGTTATTTGAGACAAGGTTTCTCTGTGTAGCCCTGGCTGTCCTGGAGCTTCCTGGCAGATGTAAGTCTGCATGCATTCAACGCAGATGCAATAGAGCTTGATGCTCTGACCTGCGTTAGATGTGAGCTAACAGGAAGTTATAAGACACAAGACATGGGACAACAACCAGCCCCTAAATAGTTAAAAGGATGTGTTTCTGTAAGAAGGACAATGTAAAGACCCAGAGGCTGTCTTACTTTGGAGGATGTTTGCTGGCTGGAGTTTACGATTTTATCCAACCAGCAGGGCAGGGTGGCAGCGCACATCTTTAACCCCATCACTCAGGAGGCAGAGGCAGAGGCAGGTGGAGTTTGAGGCCGGCCTGGTCTGTCAAGTGAGTTCCAGGATAGCAAGGGATACAGAAACCCTGTCCCCAAAAAGCAAAAACAAACAAACAAATGTTAAAGCAACTTGAGAATTCAGAAGTGAAAGTTCACTGGAACATAAAACTATACAGTACCAACACAAGCACAGTAGGACTAGCCTAAGCCGGCTGTGTAGGCACAGTAGGACTAGCCTAAGCCGGCTGTGTAGGCACAGTAGGACTAGCCTAAGCCGGCTGTGTAGGCACAGTAGGACTAGCCTAAGCCGGCTGTGTAGGCACAGTAGGACTAGCCTAAGCCAGCTCTGTAAGCACAGTAGGACTAGCCTAAGCCAGCTCTGTAAGCACAGTAGGACTAGCCTAAGCCAGCTCTGTAAGCACAGTAGGACTAGCCTAAGCACACATTTTCACCCCAATTCCTGCTAACAGACTGAAGGGCTGTGAGTACAAAAGGGAAGAGAAAGAACCTTCTCTGACTAGCACTGTCTCAGCAGTTAAGAGCACCAGATGCTCTTGCACAGGACCTGGGTTCAGAAATTTTAGCATCCTTATAGTAGCTGGAGATCTGATGGCTTCTTCTGGCCTCCATGAATACTGGATACACATAGTACACACACTACACAGATAAAACTCTCACACACATAAATACATCTTTAAAAAGATTAATTAAAAAAACAACAACACTAACATGTTTCCATAATGGAAAAGAGAAAAGCAAAGCATAAAAGAGGCTGTAGGCTGGCTCAGGAGGTGGCGTGCCCACCTACCAAGCCCAGCCCTGAGAAGTGGAGACTAGAGCATGAGGAGGTTGGAGCTTATATGGACCATAAGAGAATGAGAAGCAAAACAGCAAGAACTAGGCGTGGTGGCTCCTACCTGTGACTCCTAAGCTGCAGAAGTAGGAGGACCACCTGAACTGGGGGCTAGTCTAGGTTAGAGCAAGACTCAACCAGAGATACGTTAGAAGCATGTCCTCTGTTGATCGGTCATTAGAGGGTAGACGGTCTGTAACAGGCCATGAGCTGATGACACAGCACAGTGACTGAAGTGTGCACTCAAGTGTGCAAGTCTCCCAAGTACAAGAATCACAGGCCTCTACCATGAAACCTGGTTTTGTATGTGTACAACCCTAAAGCAGCAAGGGCGAACACTGGAAGGCTGAAGCAGAAAGCTTCCGTGTCACTAAAAGACAGGGATATAGCCAAGCTCTTATCTCAGTGCAGGAGGCCCTATGTTTAATTGCTGGGAATGAAGGAAAAAAAGGAAAGTTGATTCAGCAGGTAAAAGCTTGTTTTACAAACCGGATGACTTAAGCTGACACCTGGAACCCGCAGAGGATGAGCCAACTCTGACCCCTGAGCATCGTGGAATGTGTACAGCTGTTCTAACACATACTGCGATAATAAAAAGAGAAATAAGCCTTTCCAGTAGCTGAGGCAGGGGGATGAGGCCACAGTGAGATGAGGCCTCTAACAGTTAACACATCTGTCCTTACTCAAGAACACCCAGCACGTCTACACACCAAAGATGCTTAGGGACATTTCCTGGGAACATGTGCGCTATGATGTTATATAAGTGCAGGCATTCAGAGAAGAGCGTCCTAAGAACGGTGCTAAACGCGCCAATCCCAGAAAAGAAACAAACCCGTGGTTCCCTGGGCCAGAAAGGGCAGAGTGCATCCTAAGGAAAAGAAAGCAGCTGGCCAAAGAGAAATCTGCGCAGGCAATGAAGCTGTCTCCACAGAGGCAGTCAGCTCCGCAGAGAACAGGAGAGGATCTAGCAACCAGGAGTCTACCACCAAGAACACAGGCCTCTTACAGCTTCACAGCCAACACATGAACCCACTGAAAAGTGGGAGGACTAGAAGACAGATTTCCCCAAAGAAAATGCACAAATGGTCAACAAATACATCAAAGATATACTATCCGGAATTAGGAAAATAAGAATGCAGATCACAAGGAAGGGGCTGACAAGAGGGCACAGCAGGTGACAGTGCTTGCTGTACAAGCCTCCTGCCTCCAATCTATCCAGAAAGCTGTCCTGGCTTCCTACTGTGGCTCTATAACCACCATGCATGCACACAACCACACAACGATGCCCTTGAAAGTCTTTGTCAGTGTTGTTCACATTGACTGGGATGGCTATTTGTTTATTAGGACATTGTCCTGGTGATGACAGGAGGAGGATGTGAGGAAACTAGGATAGGCTCTCACCCATCCCTTGCAGAAATGTAAACTCATCAGTCATTGGGAAGAGTCAGCAGCCTCACTGGTAGCTTTCTATACTTAAGGGAAACCGGTGCTCGAGCTCCAGAGGAACAGGACAGACAGAGATGGGGAGAGAGGAAGGAAGCAGCCAGATGCAAAAGGTCAAATACTGTATCATTCTATTTATAGACTCGTTCCATCTGAGGTAACACAACTGAGGGCAGGTGCCAATGATGGTGGGGGAGGGGCCTGGACAGGAGGAAGTGGGGGCAATTTCGTAAAGGTTGTGGCTGCCCCTGGGGTAACTCCTGTGAAGTACTGTGAGCCCCATGGGGTGAGTGCGCCAGACGGTTGGCTCACACCTATAATCTCAGCAAGCTGAGAGGCAGAGGCAGGAGGAGCCAGTTAGCTTCCTGCCAGTAAATTCCAGAGCAGCCTGGTCTATACAGTGAGTTCTAGGCCAGCCAGGGTTACACAGCAGAACTGTCTCAAAACAAGACAGTAAATTTTACAACAGCGATTTTTCTCATTCCTAACAATATCACCTGACAAATACTCTATACCAAAAACAACTCCACACTTGTCATTCATGATCTCGTCATTCCTGTCCAAAACAAAACTCTCCTCAACAGCCACACAAGGCTTTCATATCCTGAGTTGTGTTCTGAGACTTTACTGTTGTCTCAGTGTAGACTAGGACTCTTCCTGGGTGTCACACAACTTTTCTCTGATGGCTTGAGGTACTGAATTTCCTAAGGAAAGTCAAATCATGACTCACGACAGGAGCAACCCTTTCTTCTTTTCTTTTACACTATCACTAGTATCTACCCCCAAACATATTTAAATTCTACCATGTGGGGTTGGAGAGATGGCTCAGTGGTTAAAGGTCCTTATTTCTACAAGTTCAGTTCCCAGCACCCACACTGGGTGACTCACAAGTGCCTTTTACTCCAGATCTAGGAATCCAATACTTCTAGCCTCTATGGGTGCCTGCACTCGCATGTACATACCGACACAATGATGCATGAGCCTGCACTCATGTGTACATACCGACACACTGATGCATGAGCCTGCACTCGTGTGTACATACCGACACACTGATGCATGAGCATGCACATAATTTAAAATAAAAACACTTCAAAACAAACAAACAAAGAAACCAACCAACAAACCCACCCCGCTCCCTGGTAGTTAGTCTTTGCTGCTGCACACATAGTAGATGGGCTCTGAGGTGAGGGTTGATGGGAGATGGTAAGGAAACCAGCCCTGGAGCAGTGTGCTGGTGGCCACAGTGCACGCCTTTAATCCCAGCACTGGGGAGGCAATGGCAGATAGATCTCTGAGTTTGAGGCCAGCCTAGTCTACACAGTGACTTCCAGGACAGCCAGGGCTACATAGAGAAGAAACCTTGTCTTAGGAAAAAAAGAAAAGAAAAGAATATAGCCCCAGGGCTAGTCAGATGGCTTAGCGGGTAAGTGCATCTGTGATCCAGCTGGATGACCAGAGTGTGACCCCAAGACCTACACTGTAGGAGCCAATCCGATCCCCACAATGGAGTAGGCATGCCCACTTCTCCCTCCCCACAAAAATAAATAAAGTGTAAGAAGTAAAACACAAGAGCCAACCATACCTCTGTAATGTAGTTCTTGTCTATGACTAGAAATGTGAGCCCTATGTTAACAGCACATGTGAACACTTTCACTAAGACAGCAATGTACTTTTCCTATGTTCCTTTAACTAAAATGACACTCAGAGGATCAAGGTCAAGGCAGAGCTGAGCTATTTAGCAAGAACCTGTCTTGGGGAGAAAGAAGGGAAGGGAGAGGTCAGGAGGCCCTGCCACTCCTCTATGTCAGGCAGCGCACAGCCACCTGTAGCTCCAGTCCAGACCTGGGATACTCGCTTCTGTCCTTCAAAAACAGGCTGAGAGCACACTCAAGCACCCATATGAACAAGCTTAAAAAAGAAAACCCTAAAATGAACATGTTCTATATAAGCTTCATAAGCTATAAGGTCCTATTACACCAAGAGTCCCAGATTTTATGTGCTACTTAAAAATAAGTGTAAAAGAAAACCTATAGCAAGAACTCCCAATTCTCTCAGAAAACATGTTAAGAATAACACCATCAGGCATAAGAGAACCACCCTATGGGTCCTTTTCTGAAGCTAGTGCTTGGCACATTTTTCTTTTTCTCCTCTTGGTGCTGGGGTCTGGCCCTGGGGCCTCACACATGTTAAGCACATATCATCAATGAATGACTCCTTCACGAAAACATGCACGGGGCAGGGAGGGGGTGTGGAAGCAGGTCTCCTACATCTGAGGATGGTCCTGGTCCCTAATCCTCCATCTCCAGGGATTTTAGGTGTGGGCCAGAAAGCCTGACTTGTACATATGTAAGAAGAGTGCTGAAAAATCAAGTCTCATGTTTAAATCAGACACTAGATCAGCAATGTAGCAAAGCAGGGCTGTGACTGAGAATGGGGTTGAGCTCAGAGGACACACCAGGATCATACAAAAGGTAACTCACTTCACACTCATTTCAGCTGTCTCTCTGCTTTCACCTTTACTTAACAGGGAGCTTCTACCAATGCTAATAACAGGAGGGCCTTACTGTATAAACAGAATTTCCTCAGGTTTTTTTCTAAAGAACCTATGTTCCAGACAGGGGCTATAGCTCATCTGTAGTGTCCTTCTAGCGCCCAGAGCCTCAGTTTGCACAGCATACACCAAAGGTGGTACTACCGCACCAATAATCCCAACGACCTGTAGAGGCAGGAGGGTCGAAAGTTCAAGGTTATCCTAAACAGAAGAGCAAACTCAAGGCCAGCCTGGGACACATGAAACCTTTCTCAAAGATAAGAAAATACCTGCCCCACCCACGGTAGTGAGCCAAAAAAATAACCCATGAAGATTCCTGGATCTCCAGAGACACCGTAGATGTTTTAATACAGCATGAACCTAAGACTGGCCAACACTATCCCCCGACTGTCAGTGAGGGAAAACTACAGCCATATTCACAAATCAGTCCAGTGCTAACTCTTAAAGTCCTCGTTGCTGAGTGTGGTGGTGCACACATTTAAACCCAGCACTTGGGAGGCAGAAGTAGGGAGATCTTTGTGAGTCTGAAGCCAGCCTGGTCTACAGAGCAAGGTTTTGGACAGCCATGGCTACACAGAGAAACCCTGTCTCAAGAAAGAGAAAAGGGGATATTTACATCGAGAACTTCACCTGAACACATAAACAAGAGAATGCTTTAGAGAACAGAAAATGAATTATACACTTAACATAGCTAAGATGGTAATTTCATTGTATATATCTTATATTTTCTCTCTATTTTGATACAGGACAAGGATTCACTGACCTAAGATTCTGTGATCATGCTGCCCCTGCCTTCCTTCCACATGAAGGATTATAGCACACCCATCTCCTACAGAGTCTCCTTTTATTTCTGACACAGGGTTTCACTATGTAGCCATGGTGTCCTATAACTCCCTATGTAGCCCAGGCTGGCCTGGATTCACAGAAATCTGCCTGCCTCTGCCTCTCTAGTGCTGGAATTAAAGGTGTGTGTCATCATGCCTAGCTTCCTACAAATTCCTTAATTCACAGTCCAGGTACATGTATGAAAGACATTCCACTGACAGGAAATTAGGATCACCTACAAACTCTTCCATTTAGCTGTTTTGGTGCTGGGGCACCAGAACATCATAGATGCCAAGCAACTACTCTAACCACTGAGCTACATCCAGTCTTCAGTTTGGCCTTTGGATACTGAATTTATTCGTGTAGGACAGAGTCACTGATGGATGACCTTTAAGAGGAAGTTCTGACATTGCTGGCAGTTTTAAAAAGTACTAGAAACATGCTCTAAAAGGAAAAAGGAAAGAAAGAGGAGGTAGACAACATGTAAGACAGGTATACTCCCCTTTCTGAGACCAACATGCCAGTTTTCCTTGGGTTTCCTTTTACAAGATTTGGGATCTTCATTTTAGAATGATGGTTTTTAACCATGTTGCAACTTTGTTTTGGTTGCTTAATGTTTAAGGCCTACCTCACTCTGCCTTCTGCCTATATCTCAAATCTCACAAGTCTGTCACTTGGAAGACTTGAATGACACATTGTTTCTCACTGAAGAATGCTGTGCTGCATCTGTCCAATGAAGTCTCCATTGATTGATTGGGGTCTACAGTCAGGATTTCTGTGTGGAGGCCTGGCTTTCCTGAAATGGCTCTGTTGACCATGCTGGCCTTGAACTCAGAGACCCACTGTGTCTGCCTCCCATGCGCGGTGACTAAAGGTGTGCACAACTACCATGGCTCAGGGCACAGATCTTAAGTACAGAGTTAGCTGGTCGATGGGGTCTTTTCTGTGGGGTTCTGATAACTTTTATTTTTTTTTAATTAAAAAATATGGGTAGGGGTAGAGTGGTGGTGGCACATGTCTTTAATCCTACCACCCAGAAGGCAGAGGCAGGTGGATCTCTTGTGAGTTTGAGGCCACCCAGGTCTACCTAGGAAGTGCCAGGATGGCTGGAGTTACATAATAGAGATTCTGTCTCATTTAAAAAAAAAAAAAGGGGGGGGGGGCTGGAGAGATGGCTCAGCGGTTAAGAGCACTGACTGCTCTTCCAGAGGTCCTGAGTTCAATTCCCAGCAACCATCTGTAATAGGATCCAATGCCCTCTTCTGGTGTGTGTGAAGACAGCAACAGTGTACTCCATACATTAAATGAATAAATAAATCTAAAAAAAAAAAAAAAAAAAAAAAGCCAGGCAGTGGTGGCGAATGCCTTTAATCCCAGCACTTGGGAGGCAAAGGCAAGTGGATTTCTGAGTTCAAGGCCAGCCTGGTCTACAGAGTGAGTTCCAAGACAGCCAGGACTACACAGAGAAACACTGTCTTGAAAAACCAGAAAAAAAAACAAAAAACAAACAAAAAAGCCAACAACAACAAACCAACCCAGTCTTTATTTATTATCACTTTGCGTGAGTACTGCATGCAGGTGTACGAAGGTCAGGTCAACTGTTGGTACACCGGTTCTATTTGTGTTTTGGTTTTCTCGACAGGGTTTCTATGTGTAGACCAGGCTGGGCTGGAACCCACAGAGATCCGCCTGCCTCTGCCTCCAGAGTGCTGGGACTTGCTCAACCACATCGGGCTGGGGGAGTCATCTTCTTGTTACTATTTTCAGCCACATGCCTCACCTGTCCCTCACTTGTCACAAACTCTGAATAGTCTCAGAGAGCACATACCCCTCAAGCATATAAACTAATTATGCTGGGGTTGTAGTCAGAATAACTGTACCAGATCAGTAAACACCAGCATCACACCTGGGAACCCAGTACACACCTGGGATCCCAGAGACTAAGGATCAATGGCCCTGGGTCTCTTCCATTTAAAATGGTCGCGGCAGGAGAAACTAGAGAGAAATAATGTTCTTTTCCTACCAAGCTGCCAAGCTTCCTAGTGTTAATAAGAGCAAAAGGAGGCTGGGAGGTGGGAAGCAGACAGGCAAAAGAACTCTACACAAGCCAGAGCTCTGAGGAACTACACTACAGCAATACCCATGCCTACATCTGTCCACAACCAATCACTCTGTCTCAGTCATAGGCTATGCTCAGGATTGTTTTCGTTTGGTTTTTTGTTAGTTATTTTGTTTTGCTTTGTTTTTTAAAAAACAAAAAAACAAAACAAAACAAAACAAAATAGGCTCTCAATGTACCCTGGACGGCCTGGAACTGCTTTGTAGACCAGCCTAGCCTCAACTCACATGTGCCAGCTTCAGTCTCTGGAGTGCAACAGATGAAACTTCTCTAGTTGGTGCTCTGAAAGTTAGCTACATTCACTGCATCAGACCATCTGAGCCTACCACACAAACACAGCGGCTCCAGCAGGCTCAGCAGAGGGCCTTGAGTTCAGTTTCCAGCCCCTCCTACTAGCAGCTCACAGCCCAGGTGTACCAATGCCTCTGGCCTCCAAAACAACCTGCACATACATACACACATACTCATAACTGGAAAATAATAAAAATAAACAAGGTGTTTTTTTAAAGACACAAACAGAACTCACAAGTACTTGTTTAACTCTAAAGGCTGTGTCTATCATTCAACACCTCCCAGTTTTCCAAACACTAAGATATCAGCCCCATTCTTGTAATGATTGTTTCTTTAAAGACCTATAGTGAAAACATACTTCACCTCTGGTTCTGGCCACAGATAAGCATCATTGGGGGTGGGGGCACAAGGCAGGAATAGGATAAAAATCTAAGCTTACAACCTCTTTTCAGACATTGCTCGAGGCATCGGGTGGACATGGAAATAAATGGGAGTTTGTTCAAGGGATGCCAAGAGAAACAAGATTCCACACGTCAGGGCACTGAACACTCAACACAGGGCAAAGGGCATGCACCTCCTTGTTTTTTGCCCAAATCCTGATTAGTTGTTTCACCTGAGGGCCTTTCAAAGACAGTCTAATGGTCTCCAGTTCCTCCCTCAACCCGAGTGAACTTAACAATCGCTACTTGGAGACCAGGGGAACGTCTTCTTATCAAAAACAGCAAGAGCTGCTGTAAGAGCCAAGACTCACATCCGTACCTTGAAACAGCTCCACTTCAGTCTGTACAAACCAACTACATGACAAAAAAAAAAACACCTGGTCCCTAACCTGACCATTTTCCCAGAGTTCTGGGAAAGCCCATCCATTCCCTCCATTCCCAGTACTCAGTAAGCTTGTCAAAGTTCCCAAGGCCAAGCTTCTGCCCAGGCCTCCAGTGTCTTCACAAAGTTCCTGTCTCCAAGATGGGCTCCTTCCCTCCACTTTCTGAAGACTTTTCCCAGTCCTTGTAGAAGGCCTGCCACTCCAGATCCTCCATTAGCTGTCACTTCTCTCTGACACAACTCTTCCTTTCTCGCCATACTCCGTTGATTATCATGTGTTCCCTCCGCCCCCAAAGTTATTTTTCCCCTTATCTCTCCTCAAATAGACACAGACACACAGACACACAGACACACAGACACACACACGATCTATTCTCAGCTCCGAGACCTCTCCCGCGCCCAGAGTTCGACCTCAGCACTAACACACTCCCTCGAGTTTCCTCACCGCCCTGTCATTCTCAGCTTCTACACTTCACACCTATTTAAAAGAAAAACACTTCGCAACTCTCGTTTCCTGTGCTTTCTACTCCCAGAACACACACGCTTTTCGTCCCAGACCGACTCCCTTGGCTTCCATCCCACCACTTCTCCCCTCTTCCCATGTTCTTCGGGCCCGGACTCCCAGCCACCTCCCGGACTGGGCCCGGCCCTGCCCTGCCCTGCCGGACCCGCGAGCGGGCTCCGGTGTTTTTCCCCTCCGGGCCGCGAGGCCGCTGCCAGCAGGGCTGGCTCCTCGTGGGGCAGGCTCACCAGTTGGTCATGTCCAGGAAGAAGGCGCAGCCGGCCGGGTTGAGCTGGAAGCCGAGTAGCCGCTGGAACTCGGAGATGAGCACGTCCTTGTCTGTGGTGCCCAGGCAGCTGAACTTCTGCATGAGCTCGGGATCCAGGTCCACGTCCATGCCCTCCATGGCGGGGGGCCCGGACGCACAGCTTCCACCGTCCCGACTTGCTTCTCCACGGGCGGCTGCCGCGCCCGGGCCCGGACCCACGAAGGGCGGCCCGCTGCTGGCCGGCGCCGCGCGCACTGCTCCGAGACAGGCCCCAGGCCTCTCACCGCCTCATGGGCTGCGCGCGACGCGACGCGCCGCACCGCTCGCTCCCTCTCTCGCTGGCTTTTGGGCTCGCGCTCCCCCCCCTCCCACCCCCCCAGCGCCCGCCTCCGCCGCCGCCGCCGCCGCTGCCGCCGCCGCGGTTCGCAGCACCGCCACCTCCGCCTCCTCCCGGGCCGCGCCCGACGCGCACGCGCGGGGGCCGACCGGCCCCGCCCCTTCCTCTCCCGAAAGCCCGCCTTTAGTGACGTCATAACTCGGTGACGTCTCCGCGTGACCTCACCGCGACGGAGTGGAGGGAGCGGGAAACAGGAAGCCGGAAAGGGCGCCTTTGGGCGGGTCTCTGTCCTCGCAGGCGCGTGGGAGGAGTCAGGAGTTTTGGTAGTGCTTCTGAGACAGGCAACCCACCTCTGTTCGGATTGGGAACCAGAAGTCGCCTCAGGGACAGAGACTGGAGAAAAGTCAAAGTGCAAAGGGCACCACAGAGCGGACTCTTGCTCCTCCGCTCTTGGGGGACTAATTCGAAAAGACACTGTCCCACAGGGTCGCAGCGGTGCACGCTTAGTCTCTGGCTTCTGACTTGAATTTCTCATGACTTCCTATGTTACTATGCAACCTTAACAGAAAATAAAGGCAGCTTCATGCAAGCATCAGTCACAGGTCAGAGGAACATTCCCCTCGCTGCCAGAAGCGATCCTTTGCAAAGGAAGGTCAACACCCGAGACTTTAGCAAATCTTGTTCTGTCTCTAGAATCCAAGACAAAAATATGACTGTAGACAGTATCCAGTGTATCCACTAATGTGAGGTTCCGTTTGAAGGTGAAGGATTAGAAAGCTGTGGAGAGTCTCATCTTTCCAAGTATTTTCTCAGTGTCACCTGTTAACAGATACAACTAGTTACGGAGATGAGGGTTAGGTAAGAAATGATCTGCAACTGGGGACATGGTTTAATAAGCTGTTTCCCTGCAGGCATGAAGACCTGAGTTCCTGAGAGTAGATACTCTGATCTCTTTTATAAGGCTTGGTTGACAGCCAGGGGTGGCAGCAGCGGTCTCGCCCACTTGTAATCCCAGCACTGAGGCAGGCAGATTTCTTTGAGTTTGATGCCAGCCAGAGATACTCTAGACACTGTTTGTTTGTTTGTTTGTTTTTGGTTTTTCGAGACACGGTTTCTCCGTGTAGCCCTGGCTGTCCTAGAACTCACTCTGTAGACCAGGCTGGCCTCAAACTCAGAAATCCACCTGCCTCTGCCTTCCAAGTGCTGGCATTAAAGGCGTGCGCCACCACCGCCCGGCTAGACACTGCTTTTAAAAAATAATTAAACCACCCCAGCACTCAAGAGGCAGAGGCATGCCTTCTTCGTGTGGTTGACTTTGATCTCATTCTCCTACCCCTACCTGCTGGGATAACGGGTTTGTCACGAAGGCCTGGGATGAGACTCAGGAATCACCTGGCGATTTTTATCATATTCAAGTTTTAAGAGCAGTACTTTGAGCAAATGCAGTTATTCCTGATAGTTTACTCAACAGTCCAACCCGATTAAAGATTAACAGATTAAACTATGTTTACGGATGTGTTTGAATTGCATCTGTCTCACGAACAGCAACTGTGAGTTCATGAGCAACAGACCTCAGGGTGATGAGTATGACAGTCTGGATATTCCTACCATTGGCCGTGCTTCCAAACGCTCTCTCTACTCCTTAGTCATAGGGTCCTTAGAGCATAAACTACCAAGTTAGCTTCATATCACATGCCTGTAATCCCCACAGCTAGGAGGCAGAGGATCAGGACGGATGGCCAGCCTTAACTGCTTAGTCAGGTCAAAATGAGCCTGGGCTATATGAGACCTTGTCTCAAAAAAAAAAAAAAGGAAAACCCAAAAAACAGCTTCATATGGTGACACACCTGTGATCATACTTGGGAAGCAAAGGGCTGGAGAATAAGGAACTGAAGGCCAGACTCTGCTCCATAGCGCATTTGAAACCAGCCCTGGTAATTTGAGACTCTGTCTCAAACAAACAAAACAAATCATTAGCCAGGAGGCGGCGGCGGCGGCGGCGGCGGCGGCGGCGGCGGCGGCGGCGGCGGCGGCGGCGGCGGCGGCGGCGGCGGCGGCGGCGGCGGCGGCGGCGGCGGCGGCATCGGCAGCAGTGGCGAACGCATTTAATCCCAGCACTTGGGAGGCAGAGGCAGGCAGATTTCTGAGTTTGAGGCCAGCCTGGTCTACAGAGTGAGTTCCAGGACAGCCAGGGCTACACAGAGAAACCCTGTCTCGAAAAACCACACACACACACACACACACACACACACACACACAAGCATTAGAGCCAGACAGGGTGGCTTACATCTGTAATCCCAGTACCGGGAATCAGTACAGGGGACTGAGGTAGGAGCCTTGTTACGTGTTCAAGGCCAGTCTGGCTACAGGATGAGTTTGAAGACAGTTTGAATAACATAAGATTTTTTCTTAATAAACTAAAGCAAAAGCAGAGGTAAGTCAAGCTCAGGGTTTAGAGAGAGACCCTGCTTCAGAGACGTGGAAGGAGACACGCTCACGCTAGAGAACACCAGTCACCAGGTCTGGCCGAGAGCCTGGGTGAGTGTATGGAGGGTACCAATGTGGATGTGGATGGTTGGAGAACACTTTTGGGAGCCTGTTTTCTCCTTCCACTGTAGAATCTGAGAGACTTGTACAGCAAATGCTTTTTCCCACTGAGCCATCTCACTGCCCCAATAAACTGATCTCTAAATGGAAGAGAGAGAGAGGAAATTTGAAAGGATAAATTACAAAATGTTAAGCAGACCTCTTCCTAGGTGGTGAGGTTACAGGGACTGTACATGCTCACTTTCAATGTAAAGGCAGGGTCTCACTGTGTAACTCTGGCTGGCCTGGATCTCTTCCTGTAGACCAAACTGGTCCTAAACTTACTGTGTACCCAAGGGTGACCATCATCTATTGCCTTCCTGCCTCCATTTACCAAGTGCTGGAATTAGAGGCTTGAATCACACATGGCTTATAATATCCTTTCTACTCATTTTTTTAATTAATATAGCAACAGCTCCAATGTCCTTAAGTTTCCAAATTATTTTTCTTGTGATAAAAATAGCTGGACCTCTCCAGGAAAGTCCCCGAGGTCAGAGAGCCACAGCTGGTTTTAGGAACCCTGTATGTACAACCCCCTAAGGTTGTTCGGCCTCAAGAACATGGTTTCCTTGCCACAGGAAAAACCCCAGGGTTTTTAAAAAAAAAAAAAAAAAAATATATATATATATATATATATATATATATATGTTTGTTTACTCTGACCTCAAAATCTCTTGGATCACAAGCAAGTCAACAAAAAGATGACACAAGGAAAGAAAACACACAGCAGCCTCAGAGGTGGGTAAACCATCAGATGCTGAGCTGGAAAAAGCCCCAGTGTTTCTCTGTTCTCTCTTCTTTCTAAATTGGAAAGGTCAAGGTAGGAGATTAGTCAGCGACTCTGCCCATCCTTGGAGCCAGAGAGAAATCTGAGTCTTGAATTCTGGCACGATACCATTGCTTTGGTAAAGTTCTCAAAGCACTGTTAACCAAGCAGACCTCTTGGAGGTTCTGCTTATTATTACTTATGTCCCTTTCTTAAAATTCACTTTTTCAAATTATTGGTTTACATTTTACTTTAAAAGCCTGTTTACGGCCTAGTGTATGAAGGCACCTGATGCCAAACCTGGATGAGCTGAGTGTATTCTCTGGATCCAAATGGAAAAAGGGGAGACTGACTCCTGATGTGTGTCTGTTCACGTGCATGTACAGATTAGTGTCAAATTCTGATTCTCCTGCCTCATCTTTCCAAATGCTGGAATGATAGGTATGCACCCCACCCTCATGCCTAGCTAGTCAAGAGCAAAATGGATTTATTTGGAGTGATTTAGGATTAGAGTCTGAAATCCCCAGATTCAAGCAATCTTGAAAATGTGCTCTGAGCTTTTATAAAATGTGGTTTTTAAAAAACCTTTACCACTTTAAACCACAAAGGGTTTGGAAATGGCAGCGCTTGTCAGTCAATAGTTATGATTGGTGTTGCAGAAGACATTTGTAGGAAAGGGATTGAGTGTGGTCTAAGTTTCCAGGAGGTGTGGGGAACAGTACAGGGTACAGGAGCTCATCAGAGGCTAGTGATGCTTGAAAGTCAGTCTGCACACAGTGTGTGCAAGTATATGCGTGTGTGCACATGTGTGTGTGTGTGTGTGTATATATACATATGAGTACAGGTATTTGAAGAGTTCATAAGAGACTGTTAGATCCCTAGAGCTGGAGTCACAGGCAGTTTTTAGCCACCTGACATGGACACTGGAGACTGCACTCTGATCCTCTTTATGAATAAAGGAAGTTAGAATTCATGGGATATGGGGCTGCTTCAGATTGTCCACAGCTGCTGACAATGATTTGCCTCGTGCAGCGGAGTGGTTTTTCCAGCTGCAGATGGTTTTTTGTGATTGTGTGACATTTGGAATTCTGGAGACTCCCGAGAACATTTGTAAATGCTAGGGCCAGAAGCAGGGTTGTTGTTGTTGGTGTGTTATGAAGTACAATGTGGAGAGGGGTACCTTTGGCGGGCCCATGCCAAGGTGTGCCCCTGAGTAAGTAAGCCATGCAATTGACCTGGTGTGAAAGAGGTTTATTGGGAGAGGGGGGAGGGGGAGGGGGAGGGGGGGAGGGGAGAGGGGGGAGGAGTTGGGGCTGGGAAAGAGATAGAGGCAGACAAGTGGACAAGTAGACAGGCAGATGGATGGAAGCAGAATCGTCAGGGCAGAGAGGGGGCAGAGAGAAAAGGGAGTGTGCCCACAGAGAACAAATGGGGGACACTGGGAACAGACAGAGCTGCTGAGTGACAGGTGGGTTTGTACCTGCAGCACACACATGTCATACCTGGGGCAGTGGCAGGTCAGGACATAAGCAATTGATAGGTCCCTGAAAGCAGGCCAGAGGAATTGCCTGTAAGCTAACATGGTGGGTTGTTGGTTGTTGTTGGTCCTAGTTTGTTAAGTAGACATGCACAGGAAAGAAGGAGGAGGAGGAGGAGGAAGAGGAGAAGGGAAGGAAGGAAGGAAGGAAGGAAGGAAGGAAGGAAGAGAAGACTTAGATATCCTGACTGTGAAGATCAAACTTGCCCTGAGGTACTGCAGTCCAATTCCCCTACTCAGCAGGAAATAGTCTGATGATAATGCCCGTCCCTTTTTGACCCCTGACTTTATTCAGGATCTCTTTCCTTTCCCCTCCATCCTTTTATCTCTCTTATCTAGTGTTGGGGGTTTGAAAGGGTGGAAGAAAGAAAACCCCACAAAGTGGTAAAGACATCTGCAGCCCTGTCTCACCGCCTTCTTCTAGGAGTCTCTTTTTGTACAAGTTGTAGAGAGTCATCAGCCTCCAGAATAGGGGGTGGGCGTGGGGGTGGGAGGTTGGACATTTAAATCTGATTCTGGGACGTACTTTCCTGCCCTCCCTCTTACCTTCTCCAGCTTTCAGTATCGATTCTGCTCTATCACGTGACTTTGTAGAACTAGCTGGTCACAACTGTGGGGTGTCACCATCATGTGTTAGAAAAAGGAGATATCGGGTCCTGGAAAGGACGCGAATCTCCCTTCAGAAAGGAGATTGTTAGGCGAGGAAGCTCATGACCCTGGTGGGCAGGGCGTGGGCGTGGCCTGGAGGTAGGCGAGCATCTGAGAAAGGGCATCATACAGAGATGATATAAGGCTATAATGGAAATGCAGGCTTCTCTTTAAAACCTGAGGAGGGGGCCTGGGGAGGGGGCCTGGAGAGGTGGCGCACTGGTTACGCGCACTTACTGCACTGCTCTTCCGAAGGTCTTGAGTTCAATTCCCAGTACCCACATGGCAGTTCACTACGGTCTGATGCCATCTCTGGTGTGCATGCAGACAAAACACCAGTATACATAAAATATATATAAATAACGACTGGGGATGACCCCATTCTGCTGGCTCAACTTTAATCCCAACACATTGGGAGGCAGAGGCTGCGAGTTCCAAACTAGCCAGGGCCACGGGAGACCCCGTCTCCAAACAAACAAACAACAAAACAACAAGTTAGAGTAGCCTAAGAGAGATACCTTAAAGGAAGAGAAAGGGAGATGGCAGGGTGGGTGAGGGGAAGGGAAGGGCAGGAGTGGGGAGGGGCAGGAGTTAGGGAGGAAGAGGCTCGGAGAGAGCTTTTAAGGAAATCTCCTGATCAAAAGGAAGGGTCTGACCTGGACTTTTATATTCTCTCAGAGGATGTTAGGGAGTTCCCCACCATATGATGAAGTGTGGGAAAGCCTGTGGGAGGAAGCCTGGAGGAGCCAGGTAGCGGGCAGGATGACATGCTAGAGGCTGGAAAGAAAGGAAGGGAGAGAGAGAGAGAGAGAGAGAGAGAGAGAGAGAGAGAGAGAGAGAGAGAGAGAGAGAGAGAAGAGAGAGAAGAAGGAGGAGGAGGAGGAGGAGGAGGAGGAGGAGGAGGAGGAGGAGGAGGAGGAGGAGGAGAGGAGAGGAGAGGAGAGGAGAGGAGAGAGGAGAGGAGAGGAGAGGAGAGGAGAAGAGAAGAGAAGAGAAGAGAAGAGAAGAGAAGAGAAGAGAAGAAAAAAAGAAACAAAGAAAAAAACCTCAGCCAGACAGCAGAGTTCCTTAACTCTGTCTGGGAGGAACAATGGGGTCGGGTGGGAGTGGCCTAATGACTTCAGACTGAAATCTGACTCCTATGATTCGACTGTTTTTGTTTCAAGTAAGAGATTTATGCAAATCAGCTCAACACGTAGGTAGTTCCTTCTTATACCAAATACGGTTCTGCAGTAACTTGTAACGTTCCTATTTGGGGTGATTTGAATATGTTGGAGACACACTAGGTACTAAATTAAAGCCATTTTTTTTTGCCATCTAAATAAAAAAAAAAAATGTGTTCATAATTTCTGCTTCCCCTTCCTCCCTCTGAAGTTTAGTCTAAACCCTTCAACATAACCGTTTGCCTTTTCTTCATTAGCTGTTGTCGTATACATATATGTACATGCATACATTTATATATTCCTAAATACATAAGTACAATCTACTTTGTGTGTAATGTTACTCGTGAGTATAATTTGGTGTTGTGTTCCTCCTGGGAGAGATCACTTCCGCTATCAGCAGGGTTCCTTGCCTAGGGCTGGGGCCTTGTGGGCTTTCCCTATCCTGGATGCCTATTGTTCTTGTTCTGCTCAGGTTTAGTCAGCCATATTGGTGAGACTTTACAGGTGTAGCTTCTGACATTCCTAGGAGATACAATCTCACAACAAACTCACTGCTCTTCTGGCTTTTAACAATCTTTCTGACCCCTCTTTCATAGTATCCCTGAACCTTAGGTGGATCACCAGGCCAGACTGATACAACACTCTTGTTTTGTTTTGTTTTGTTTTTGAGACAAGGTCTATGTGGTTCTGGCTATTCTGTGATATTGTTTCGGCCCGAGCAAAATGTTGAGGCCCGGGCTGCCCCGAGTTGGGCGGCCAAAAATGTTGGGGCCTAGGCTGGCCCACTTTGGGCGGCCTAAAATGTTGAAGCCCTCTCCACTCCCTGCTTGGCGGCCACTGTGGCCTGGCCCAAGCTGCCGCTCCGGTCTGTGGGTCGGGGTTCAGCAAGAGAGAGAGTGAGGATGGACTCGAAGAATGGAGACCAGACAGAGTGTGATTCAATCCCGTTTATTCTTCAGTCTCTCTTCCTAGTTCAAGTCCCAAGTCTAGCTGTACTCTCTAAAGAGTCTCCCTAAAGAGTATATCTTTCTGCCGCCTGCCTCTGCCTTTTATATGTCTCACTTCTAAGCCACGCCTCTAAGTTACACCTTTAATCATGCCCTTAGGTCTTGTCTCTAAATCTGATCTCTAGGTCACACTCTTAAGTCACACACCTTTAATCTCACACACCCAAGGAAAGTCCTGGGTATCTAAACCAAGATTATCAGAGTGTGCTCAGCTGTTGTAGGCTATTGTAATACAAGTCTCATGTCAGGGTATATGGCTCAAGATGGCTGCAAAGCTGATAGCCGCTTTCTGCTAAAAGTCGGCCCCCAACATGATATGACAATATGACATTCTTGATTTTGATTTTTCCTTTTTTTTTTCTATGTAGCTGTTCTGGCATTCACTTTTATAGCCCAGGCTAGCCTCCAACTCAGAGATCTGTCTGCCTCTGCCTCCTGAGTGCTGGGATTAAAGATCTGTGTCACCACTGCCCAACGTATATTTTTTTTCAAATTTTATTCACACGTTTATTGCCATGTTAGGTTGTATTGGGTGGAAATCATGGCCCCAAGGGGGAGCTCCAGCCTCCCTGTCCCTCCCTGCCAGAAGCCTACTTAAAATAAATAAATACATAAATAAATAAATAAATAAATAAATAAATAAAAGTATCTTTTATTTGCCTGGTGAAATTGTCATCTCCAAGGCTTGTCTTCGAACCTAGGTCTAGTCCCGGAAGCTTCTAGATTCAATACAATCTGATCTAGGCGCCTAGAATGTTTTCAGCCTCTGAGACTTGCTGCTGAATCAGCGCACCCTTCCTAGTTCTTTCTGAGCTCTGGCTGGCTGATTCTACTGGGCTGTTCTGGCTCAAACTCCTCTCCAAGCTGATTGATTCAAACTGGCTTCTCTCTCTCTCTCTCTCTCTCTCTCTCTCTCTCTCTCTCTCTCAGCCTCTGACTTTTTGCTCTGTCTGTCTGCTTGGCCTCAAACTAACTCTGGCAATCTGTTTTAATCTTCTGACTCCTTCTCATTCTCTGGCTTGTCCTCTCTTCACCCTGTCTCTGTAAAACTCTGCCAGTAAAACTACCTTCTTCTTCTCTCTCTCTACACTGCTCTCTTAAGTAGCTTCCCTTTCCTCTCTCTCCTAGTGAGAGTTGAGTGTATCCTATTCTGTCAAATCTTTCTCCGATTCATCACTTTATCTGCCACTCAGTTAGACATCACTTTTAAACATGGGTGCTTCCTTCTACAAACTAACTTTACCATCATTGTTTGGGATTAAAGGTGTGTTTTAAGGGGATGTCCGTATTCCAGCCAGAGGGATTAAAGGTTTGTGGTAAAGGCTGAGCCACACCATAACACAGTCTCCAGGTTCACAGTGTGATCAAATATCCTGCAACAAAAAAATAATACTGGGGCTGGAGAGATGGCTCAGTGGTTAAGAGCACTGACTGCACTTCCAGAGGTCCTGAGTTCAAATCCCAGCAACCACATGGTGGCTCACAACCATCTGTAATGAGATCTGATGCCCTCTTCTGGTGTGTCTGAAGACAGCTACAGTGTACTTACATACAATAAATAAATAAATAAATAAATAAATAAATCTAAAAAAAATAATAATAATACTGGATATGTGAAACTTCCCAGCAATTCCCTGGCTTTCATAACTCCAGAGGGTACCAGAAGTACATAGTAATGGATGCCCCCATCATGGGAATTATGCTATAAAGGGGACCTGCTTAAGGTCCTTCTGGACAGACTGAGTCTCTTGAGGCAGGGTTTCCTGGGATCTGGCAGATAGCAGCAGAAAAGGATCCATAGAGATCACCAGGGTGAGGATGAAGCCGACCGGGAGTTGAGACAGATATAATAAAGTTCAGAGCTCAAGAGCTCACCATCCGTCAACAAATGCAGCACAGCTGAGCAGAGTCTGACATGGGCTGAGCACAGGCACAGGCTGCCTAGACTCTGCTCTGCAGAGAAGAAGGGACTTCTGAACCAGGCCACATGAAGCCACTAAGTCAGGGGATCCAGGGACTTCTCACTCAGAGAACTAAGAGCTGCAGGGATGGGGGGAGGGGTCACACCTCAGGAAAGGTCGTGGATCTGGAAACTGAGGCACAATGGCAAAGTGCTGGCCTAGCACGCACAAGGCCTTGGGCCCAATCCCTGCCACCATCAAAGAAAAAGTGTGTCAGTAAAAGCAGTTTTGTATTTCAAGTGGATTCCAAATTTGATTTATAATCTTATTGTGTTCCCAGATTTGGTAGTTCATCAAACCAAGAGAACTTGAACATTACATTTAGACTACAACATAATAAAAATTATATATGAAGTTGCTTTGTTTTGTCTTGGGGATACATGAGTATATATCCATGCATGTTGCGGCCCGAGCTGCCCCAAGTTTGGGGGCCAAAATGTTGCGGACCGCTCTGTCAATGTTGGAACCCGCACTGCCAAAAGCCTTGGGGGCTAAAACTGTTAGAGTCTGCACTGCCCCAAGCTGCTCCAGTCCTCCGGTTGGGGTTCAGCAAGAGAGAGAGTGAGGATGGATGCAAAGAATAGAGACCAGACAGAGTGTGATTCAATCCCGTTTATTCTTCAGTCTCTCTTCCTAGTCCAAATCCCAAGTCTTGAGTTCCTAGTCCCTAGTTCCTGTTCCAAGTTGTACTGTAAGTTGTACTCTTCCGAGTGTCTGATGTCTACCAACTACTCCAATTGGTACTCTCAGAAGTGTCTGATTCTCAGTTCTCCAAATTGTTCTGAACTCTCCTGTCTGCATCTCGCCTTTTATATGTCTCACTAAGCCACGCCACTAAGTCCCGCCTTTAATCATGCCCTTGTGTCTTGTCTCTAAATCAGATCTCTAAGTCACACCTTTAAGCCACACACCTTTAAGTCTCACACACCCAAGGGAAAATCCTGGGTATCTAAAGCAAGATGTTACCAGAGTGTGCTCAGCTGTTGTAGGCTATTGTAATACAAGTCTCGTGTTAGAGTATATGGCTCAAGATGGCTGCAAGGATGATAGCCGCCTCTGTCAGCTCCCCACACATGCAGAAATCAGAGTAGAATACTGGATGACTTCCACCATTGCTCTCTGCCCTTTTATTGTTTTATTGGCTGGGTGTGGTGGCCTTTACTTCCAGCACTCAGGAGGCCGAGGCAGGTGGATGTCCGAGTTTGAGGCCAGCCTGGTCTACAGGAGAGCTAAGGTTGTTACACAGAGAAAACTTGTCTCTTTTTATGTATATAGATGTTTTGCCTGTGTGCATTTATGTGGACCACATGTATTCCTGCCCACCTTATCTTTTGAGACAGAGTTTCCCACTGAACCTCAGATTGCCTAGGCAGGCCGGCCAGTAGGTTCCCAGGATGCATCTCTCTCCATCTCTCCACAATGTGGTTACAGGCACACTCGGCCATGCCTGGCTTTCACACAGGGATGTCATCTCAGGTTCTCTTGCTTTCAGAGCGAGTACTCACCCTCTAAGCCTTCCCCAGGTCTCAGAGGACAATTATAAAGAACCACTTTTCTTCACTCCCATGTAGTCTCTGGGAATTGAATTCAGTCTCCAGTCCAACACAGAAGGTGCCTTTACCCACCGAACCAACTCACCTCAGCCCCAAGTACTAAGTTTTTTAATTGTTGTTGTTTGGTTTTTGAGACAGGATTTCTCTGTGTAGCCTTGGCTGTCTTGGAACTAGCTCTGTAGACCAGGCTAACCTTGAACTCAGAGATCCACCTGCCTTTGCCTCCTCAGTTCTGGGATCCAAGGTTTGCACCACCACATCTTGCCTCCCAGTAAGAGTTTTGATGAAATAAACCATATTTGAATCATACTTCAAAGCTAGGCATGGTGGCGCATACATGTAATCCCAGCACTGGGGAGGACCAATTGGGAGAATCAGGGGTTCATGGACAGCTTTGTCTCCATAGAGAGTAGTAGGCCAGCCTGGGGTGCATAACAAGTTCCTGTTTCTAAGAACCCAAACTATCCAACATCTAAAACAAGGAGATCCTTGAAGCAAAAAGACCCATCTCTAATCCAGCTCTTTGAGACTGGAAGACCAGCCTCTAATCTGGGCCACACCTCCTGCTGAAAGCATACTTAAAGGAGATGGAAGATGAAAGGGAAGCATAGCTCTCTGCTTGCTTGCTCTTGCCTTTGTTAGCAGAGCCGTACTTTTGCTGGTATTATAGCCTACGTCTTCACAATTCCAGTGTATGCCTAAGACTGGAGAAGACATCCAGTCTCACGGACTGACGACTTCTCTATTGTTGGAGCCATTTTGGATTAACTGGACCACAGTCTGTAAGTCATCCTAATTAATCCCAGAGAAGGAGGGGGACAGACAGAAAAAGGGAGAGAGGGAGGGAGGAGGGGGTGGGGAGAGAATGAAAGGGAGAGAGAGAGACAGATAGGGGGAGGGAGGGAGAGAGAGAGTGAGAGATAGAGAGAGAGAGAGAGAGAGATAAAATCAATTCTGTTATTCCAGAAAGCCATGACTAATACACCTGGGAGAGAGAACTTCAACTGAAGAATTAATCAAGTCAGACAGGTCAGACAGGGCTGTGAGCATGTCTGCCAGAAATTGTTTTAACTGATGGTTGATACGGAAGGCCAGGCACATTGTGTACGGCATCATCCCTGGGCACAAAACCTTTCCTTCCCAGGCGTTGCCAGTGGGAGGTGTTCTCATGTTCAATCGTAACACCTAGTGATGACTATATTTTTTAGGTGTAATCACAGAGAGTTTTTTTTGTTTGTTTGTTTTGAGACAGGGCAGGGTCTCTGGTATCCTGAGCTAGCCTCAAACTCCTTATGAAGTCTAGGATGACCTTGGACTTTTTATTCTCTTGCTGATAAAATTCTGACATTACAGGCCCATGCTACTGAGATCAGTGAATGAGATGCAGGGGCTGGAACCCAGGGCTTCAGCTGGTTATGGAAGAACTCAATTGGCTGATCCCAGCCTTGGAGGGAGTTTGTTTTTTGAAGGTAGCTGAGGGTGAGGGCTGCAGATCTTTTCATTGATTGAGTGGTTGTTTGATTGATTGATTGATTGATTGATTGATTTTTGAGACACGGTTTCTCTGTGTAGCCCTGGCTGTCCTGGAAGTTGCTCTGTAGACCAGGCTGGCCTCTACCTCAGAGATCCATCTACCTATGCTTCAGGAGTGCAGGTGTAGACAAGCTCACCAGGTTTGGGTCATAGATCTTAAGTACACAGGTTGGTAATCGGTTCCTTTTGTTTTGTTTTTTTGTGGGGTTTTGTTTTGAGACAGGGTTCTCACTATGTAACACTAGCAGGCTTGAAAATTTATATAGTCTGGGCTGACCTTAAACTCCCAGAAATCCTCCTGCCTCTGCCTCCCGAGTGCTCGAGTTAAAGTTGTGCACCATACCTTTTTGTTTGTTTGGTGAGTTTTTGCCCTGCTTCCTTTTATGGAGCCCTGTGCAGACCAAAATTCAGCATATTCTCAAATTGCCACTGCCCAAGCTGCTACACTACACTTTGTCTGAGGTGACATCTCACCATCTCACGTGGACATTTTCCATTTATCCCATTGCAATTTTTTTCCTTTTATTCTTTTTTTTTTTTTTGCACAGTTTTACATAGCTCAGGATGGCCTCTAACTTGCCATATATCTAAAGGTGACTTTGAACTCCTGACCTTCTTGTCATAGCCTCCCAAGTCTTGGGAGAACAGCCATCACCTTGAAATCCCTTTATGAGTGCATGGTACTGGGGCTTGAACCTCTTGGACCTGGCACCATCTTATTGTCTTCTGGGGAGGGCAGGGATGTCACCATCAGTTGATGATTGTGAGACGCGCAGGCGAGTTTCCCACGTTTCAGGAAATCTCAGATCAGCATGCCTGGAAGGCTCCCCTTAGGCTCTGCCATGGGAATACTGCCTTTGTAATCCTGGTCCCTTCCCTGTGGGTAATTACCCTTGAGTTTGCTTCAGATCTTCACATAATTGGAAGGATGCATTGCACACTCCTGTGCCTGGGCTCTTTCATCTAGTGTGTTTACAGTTCATTCATGAGCGCTGTGTGCCAGGCCCACACTTGCGGTGCCAGCCTTTGGGAGATGGAGGATGGAGATCTGGGATATTTGAGGCCAGTTTGGACTAACCAGGAAGCTTGAGGCCAGCCTGGGGTACATGAGACCCTATCTCAAAAATAAATTCATCTTAGCCGGGTGGTGGTGGAGATTGATTTTAATTCCAGCACTTGGGAGGCAGAGGCAGATGGTTCTCTGAGTTCAAGGCCAATCTGGTCTCCAGAGCAAGTGCCAGGACAGCCAGGGCTACACAGAGAAATTAAGTCTCAAAAAAAAAAAAACAAAAACAAAAACAAAAAAACCCAAAACACCAGCAAACAAACAACCCCCAAACCCATAAGAAAACAAACAAATAAATTATCTTTTCTTGGCAGCTGCTGTTGAGCGGGGTTCCAGTGAGGAGTTTTTGTTCTACCACGGGGAGTCCTCTGACCTCCACAGGAACACAGTGGCCGTCCTGTGCTCACACTTACAATAAAACGAAATGTAAGATGTTTATATACCAGGTATAGTGGTATATATATCCGTGATCCCAACACCCTAGAAGAAAGAGAAGGGAAGGTCTATGCAGGTTCAAAGACAGTTTGAACTACACAGCAAGACTAAAAGTGGGGTGTAGGGGGAGGGGCTCAAACTGCTTCTCCACGAGACAGAAAGATGACTCAATGGATCAATGGATAAAGGTGCTTGCACCAATAGGCTGACGACCTAACTTTGATCCCTGGAACTCACGTGGTGGAAGGAGAGCACACCAGATTACAGGTCATCCTTTGACCCTCACACACATACACATACATTTCTTTTCACTATAAGGGCTGGAGAGATGGCTCAGTGCTTAAAGAGCACTGGTTGCTCTTGCAGAGGAGGGAATCAGTTCCCAGCACCCACCACTGGTGACCCTCACTGGACCTCTCTTCCAGGGAGCTGACATCAGTTTCTGAATTCTTACTCTGGAGCCTAGGCTGGCCTTGAACTCAGGCAGCATGTTGCATCTTTGAACTTGTATTCCTCCGGCCTCAGCAATCTCCCAGGCAGGAAGCACTGCTCTGGTATATTTTAGAACCGTGACCTTACCCATGAGGAAAGGCAGTGTGCCTGAGGCTACGCCTTGGTACTTTCAAGGACTCACCTGAGACAATAACTCTCCCCAATCACAGCAAAGGCATCATGAGGCTACATTATACTGGGATTGGGATTTGGAAGGTTCTCCATATGATAGACCAGTTGTGTGTTCCAGGGAATCTGGCTATCTGAGCCCAAGGAATGACTTTGTCACTTACTAACTTTGCAATTTTCCCCCCAGGTTGTGTCACCTCTGGTTATCAGTAAAAAGCTTTCAAAGTCCAATCCCATCAGATAACAAGGAAAACTGTATTTCTGATACAGGTTCGGTGCTTAATAACTTGCAGTTTCTTTTTTTGTGTGTGTGTCTCTGCCCGTCCTTCCTGCACTCGGGTCTTGCTGGAGTGGCACATCATACAAAGGCTGCTCATACTCCTGTCTTAACTTCTAGCAGGGTTCCCCTTGAGTTAGACTGAAAAATACCCCATGCTGATAACATAAACTTAGAATCTAAAAGGAGACACTCCATCAGTGAATGATAACTTCTTTCCAGTAAGGCATTACTCAGAACCTCCCTGCTAAACCTGTTCTTCTGTCTTGGCTATTTGTTCCTGCCCGACTTCCTCCTGATGTCAAAACTTGTTGTTCTAATGGCTTTAAACTAATAAAGAGGTTCAAAGGACAGTGGATTCTCCAGGGTCCGGAGACTTTGGCCTTTTCTATTTTCAGCCGTGAATTTGTTTACTAGGATAAAGGCAAAACATTCACAGAATTAATGAATCATTTGCTTCTCACCTACCAAAGATAGTGTCTCCTGCCACCCAGGAGCCACAGGAATGCCAAGGTATTGTGGCACTAGTATTTTTTCTCTTTTTTTGGACACATCTCATGTATCCTGACTAGCTTTAGTGTGTGTTTGTTTATAGGTATGGGTGTTTTATCTACATGTATGTCTGTGCACATACGCACCAAGTACCCACAGGCCAGAAGAACGTTTTGGATCTCCGGGTACTGGAGTTACAGACTGTCTTTAATCTACCATATGAATGCTGGGAATTGGACCTGGGTTGTCTGGAAGAGCTGCCAGTGCCCTTAACTACTGACCCATCTCTCCAGTTTCTTAGTTTGGCTTCTTGAGACAGTTTCAGGATGTTTTAACTTCCACCACTGGTTGACCTGGACTTGCTATGTAAACCAGGTTGGTCAAAAAGTTGAGGCAATCCTCCTGCTTCTGCCCCTCTGTCCCAAGTGCTGGGATTATAGGCGTGTTACCATACCAGGCACTTCATTCTGTAACTTTGGCATTGGAGGAGTAGCTAGGAGGCGGAGGGAAGGACTATATTACCTTGTTTTTGTTTTTCAAACAGATTTTCGCTATGTAGCCCCAGCTGTCTTGTAACTTGCCTTGGAACTCAGAGAGATTCTCCTGACTCTGCTTCCCAAGTGCTTGGCTTAAAGGTGTGCACCACCATTGCCTGGCTAGGTCTAGGTCATTTTATTTTAATTAATTAATTAGTTTTTTGAGACAGGATTTCTGTGTATTCCTGGTTGTTCTGGACCTCACTTTGTAGACCAGCCTGACCTCACTCAGAGATCCTGCCTCTGCCTCTCTCTCTGCCTCTCTGCCTCTCTGCCTCTCTGCCTCTCTGCCTCTCTGCCCCTGCCCCTGCCCCTGCCTCCCAAGAGCTAGGATTAAAGGCACGGTTGACTATCGCTCATCCAAAAGGATAGCACATTTGAGCTGTATTTTGCAAACTGGCCTAGGTATAGTAGCTTTTCTGATTTTCTTTCTGTGTGTATGTGAGAGAGAGTGTGTGTGTGAGAGAGAGAGAGTGTGTGTGTGAGAGTGTGTGTGTATGTAAGGGGGGGAGGGCGAAGTATGGCTCTTCCCTCATTTGGGTACTCCTCCTTCCTCATTCTTTCTCTGGAGCTTAAATTAAAAGGCAATCCCCTTTGTAGTTTGAGAGAGCAAACTATAAGTTTGACCTGTTAGTTGGAAAGGCACTGCTACCAACTTCTTCCTATAGAATAACTACCATTTATGGCGGCCTAAGTGTATAGACATTTCACTAGATGCTGTATGATCTTTACATTTTTAAAAATATTATTGTATGTATGTGGATGTTTAGCTCGAATATATATATATATATATATATATATATATATATATGTGCACCACGTGTGTGCCTGGTGCTGGGAGTGGATAAAAAAGGTTCATCAGATCCCCTGGTACTTGAGCTGCAGGCAGGTGGGAGTCACCGTGTGGGATGTTGGTGATCAAACCTGGATCCTTCCAAGAGCAACAAATGCTTAGTCGCTAAGCCAACTCTCCAGCCCTGTATGAGGAGCATGTTTACATTTGATTCTTCCTTGAACTGCACGCGCTGTTACCTGTACTTTTCAGATGAGGAAACTGAAGCTCAGAGTACATGGCACAGCTAGGAAGGATGCAGTGAGACAGGTTTTAAAATGTGGGAGTCTGCTATAAAGAGACCTGCCCCACGCACCTAGGAGTGTGTCCCTACAATCCACATTTGTCTTAATTGCTCGAAAACAATTATTAATTTCTCAGTGGTCTTCTCTTTGTCTTAATTTGAAATTTGTTTTAATTTCTCTTTGTCTTCCTTAAGGTTGAGCTGCTCACGTCCCTGCTTCATTTCCCCAGCATAGGACTTCGATCCCTTACCCAATGGATTTCAGCTCACTGCTTAATCAGGTCTTGGAGAATGAGAATTTTTACCTGATTTGGTTCTGCTGTTTTCCCAGCACTTACAACAGAGTCTGGAACATAACTAGAGCAGCGGTCGTGACTCTTTTTGCGGGTCGAACAACCCTTTCACAGGGGTCACCTAAGACTGTCAGTAAAACACAGATATTTACATCGCTAGTCATAAGAGTGGCAAAATTACAGCTAGGAAGTAGCGACAAAAATAACTTATGATTGGAGGTCATCACAACTTGAGGAACTGGATTAAAGGATCGCAGCGGTAGGAAGGTTGAGAACCGCTGACCTTAGGCTTTGAAACCTTTTGTTGATAGAACTTTGAAACCTTTTGTTAATTACGCACTTCCGAGAGGGAATAACCAGTCAAGACTAAGTGAGCGCGGACTGAACCTCAAAGGCACCCGTAGCACACTTCCTGGCGGTCCTCAGGAACGAGAGACCGGAAGCGGAAGTAGCGGAAGTCCTACCCCTCGCGTTTGCATCCTACGCCCGCGTCCGCGCAGCCTGAGTGCGTCAGTTCCTGGCGGCGGGGACCGGGTAGCCAACGGCCTGTGAGCATCATGCCTAAGTGAGTGTGGGCCTGGGATCTGGCCGACTCAGAGTGATCGGTCGCGGCCTGGTGAAGGTGGGGGGCGGCGGCTTCGGGTTCTCGAAGCTCTGGGGGGAAGGGGAGCACCTTGGTGAGATGCCGGGTGGGGAACCAGGCTCTGCGGCCACCCTTTCAGAGTAGGGTCGGATCCTCCCTAAGACGCCTCGGATTCTGTCAGAACGCTTTGTTTGACTTAGAATCTGAGTAAGTCGGGTTTTTTTTTTTTTTTTTTTTTTGGCCTGTTTGTTTGGACAACTGTCGATTGTTGATGCCTTCTTTTGTCATTTCAGGTTTTACTGTGACTACTGTGATACATATCTTACCCACGATTCTGTAAGTGGCGCTTCTTTTTATATCCTTAAACGCCTTGTATGCAAAAATTCTTTTTCTTGAGGACCTGGTTTGCGCGTTACAGCCTTCTGGAAATTTTATGAAGTAATTAGGAGGCGGGTGTTTTTTTACATCCTTCTGGTGAGGTTTTTGTAAAGTGAAGATATTTGCAGAATGATAAAACTTTTAGCTGGGTACTGAAAGGAAGTGTGTGGAAAAGGTATTTCAGTGTCTTAGTTAGCCTACCCAGCCAGATGCAGAGCTGGAAACGTTTTTAGTTTGGTGATTTTGTTTTTTGTGTCTGCCATGATCTTTCTGTTTTACAGCCGTCTGTGAGGAAGACACACTGCAGTGGTCGGAAACACAAAGAGAATGTGAAAGACTATTACCAGAAATGGATGGAAGAGCAGGCCCAGAGCCTGATTGACAAAACAAGTATGTTTCACAGAGTAGTCTTGGTGGGACAGAGTGTGTGTCTCACAGCGTGGTCTTGGTGGGACAGAGTGTGTGTCTCACAGTGTGGTCTTGGTGGGATAGAATGTGTGTCTCACAGTGTGGTCTTGGTGGGATAGAGTGTGTGTCTCACAGTGTGGTCTTGGTGGGATAGAGTGTCTCACAGTGTAGCCTTGGTGGGATAGAGTGTCTCACAGTGTAGCCTTGGTGGGATAGAGTGTCTCACAGCGTGGTCTTGGTGGGATAGAGTGTCTCACAGTGTAGCCTTGGTGGGATAGAGTGTCTCACAGCGTGGTCTTGGTGGGATAGAGTGTCTCACAGCGTGGTCTTGGTGGGATAGAGTGTCTCACAGTGTAGTCTTGGTGGGATAGAGTGTCTCACAGCGTAGTCTTGGTGGGATAGTCTTGGTGGGATAGAGTGTCTCACAGCGTGGTCTTGGTGGGATAGAGTGTCTCACAGTGTAGCCTTGGTGGGATAGAGTGTCTCACAGCGTGGTCTTGGTGGGATAGAGTGTCTCACAGTGTAGTCTTGGTGGGATAGAGTGTCTCACAGTGTAGCCTTGGTGGGATAGAGTGTCTCACAGTGTGGTCTTGGTGGGATAGAGTGTCTCACAGTGTAGTCTTGGTGGGATAGAGTGTCTCACAGTGTAGTCCTTGGTGGGATAGAGTGTCTCACAGTGTAGCCTTGGTGGGATAGAGTGTCTCACAGTGTGGTCTTGGTGGGATAGAGTGTCTCACAGTGTAGTCTTGGTGGGATAGAGTGTCTCACAGTGTAGCCTTGGTGGGATAGAGTGTCTCACAGTGTAGCCTTGGTGGGATAGAGTGTCTCACAGTGTGGTCTTGGTGGGATAGAGTGTCTCACAGTGTAGCCTTGGTGGGATAGAGTGTCTCACAGCGTAGCCTTGGTGGGATAGAGTGTCTCACAGCGTAGTCTTGGTGGGATAGAGTGTCTCACAGTGTAGCCTTGGTGGGATTGAGTGTCTCACAGTGTAGCCTTGGTGGGATAGAGTGTCCTGTTCTCTTTCATCCCTTTTCCACAGCAGCAGTTCACTGTGTGTGACATCAGGGCCACTTGCTTGTGTTGAATGAGCAGTGGGAGGTCACTGGTTTACTGGGACTATGGAACACATTCATATTAAGTATTGAGATAATGCCTCAGAGGACAGTCAGGTGCAGTATGGTTAGGCTGGGGCGTGGGGTGGGGCAGTTGGAGTTGCCGAGGGTTTTCCTGTAATGGCAAGGTTTTGTAGCGCACTTATGCAAACTTGAAAAATTGTGAACCACAATGTTGAGAGTTTTCCATGATTGGAGAAGTACTGGGATGTGTTTGAAAGACTTCATCTTGGGTCTCATGTTTGTAACTCCGGAAAACCTAATTGTAAAGGATAGTGCTGGTGTGTTCTGGACCACTGCTGGACCTTTTGTTCATAGGAACACTGTGTTTTGGGTCCCAAACTCTGGCAAGACTTTGCATTTACTTTAAATTATAGGGGTATATTTGTAAAATGGCCTTTTCTAAAAATTCATTTAGTTTCTTGTGGCGTAGGTAGGCCTCCAACTTGCCCTGTGCGGTGGAGGTTGATTGAATTCTAGCTCCTCCTGTCTCACCTTCTCAAGTCCAGGCATTGCAGACATGACCTGGTTTGTTTTTGTTTTGTTTTCAGTAATTGGATTTTTTTTTTCCTTCTATGTGTGGGTATCTGCCCATGCATGTACATGTGGAAGTCAGAAAAGGTGAGGGTCTTATTCTGTCCCTCAGTGTTGGAGATCACATCTCAGATGTAGTCCTGGCTGTTCTGGGGCTTGTTATTTAGATCAGGCTGGCCGTGGTGAACTAAGAAGTACGCCCGCCTCTGCTCTTGAGTGCTGGAACTAAAGGTGATGGCCACTAGGCCTGGCTCTGCTCTCACCTCTTCTTGCATGGAACCTGAAGCTGGCCATTTCAGCTGGCTGCCTGCCACTGAGCTGAGATGCTCTGTTTTCTGTTCTTCAGTACTGGAATTACAGGCATGCATGCATGGCTAGGCCTGGCTGTTGTGGGACCAGGGATTGAGCTCTTGCTCAAGCATGTACTGAGCTGTCAATTTTGTCTGCAATTCGAGATGATAGGTCCAGTAATGCCACACACCTGGCTAAGTGAACTCTCTCAGTGGTAGACTTGTGGAGTAGGGGCTGCAGACTCAGGAACTTGCTGTGATGTCCTTAGTTAAGTAGCTACGAGTGTGCTGTTCTCTGCACTCTGCACTCCACAGGCTGTCCTAGGTAGGATGTGGACAGTGCTCTTCTAAGTGGAAAAGCCTATACAGAGAGAAGCCCTGCAGGCCAGGGTCTAATGGCTGCCATTGCCTTAGTGAATGGAGTGGGTCAGCCACAGGAGTTGGGCATTGGATTCCTGAGAATGGGGTTTGTTTATTTATTTAGGGGGATTTGTGGTTTTGAGTTTTTGAGTCCAGGTCTTGCTCTATGGTCCAGGCTAGCTTTGATCTCCCCAGCCTCCTGGCACCAGCTTCCCAGTGCTGGGGTGACAGGCTTTGGCCAGTATAGTAATGACTTGACTATTCTCAAGTCATGCATGGATAATGTTCATTTTCTTCTCTTCTCACTTTTTGTCTCATGTGGTCCAAGGAAAAGGCTGATTGTGGTAGACCTTTGTTAGGATGGTGTTTCCTTCAGCGCAGCCTCTTGCTTTCACTTATTTGTTTCTTCCTTATCTTCTGGGTCAGTGCATTTGTTTCAGGTAAATTGTTTTTACTCAGGAAGGGGGATATACATGTTTTAAAGCCTGGCCTTTGGCATGGATTGTACCTTTACAGATAAAACTATTGGCTCACGTTGGTTATAAACTAACTTTTTAAATGCAAAGACTTGTCTCATTACATGCCAAAGTTGGTCTCAAGCCCCTGTGTTCAGGTCTTCTCGCAGCATCTCTTGAGTGCTGGGGCCAGAGGTGCACCGCCCACAGAAGAGGGAGTCCATATAACTAGTGCATGATTACATTGTAAGAAGACTTCAGGTACCTACATTAGGAAATCAGTTCATTGCTACTGTAACAATCCAGTATCTCAAAATGATTTTAAAACTGTGGCCATGTGTAGTAACTTTAAAATACTTGTAGAATGAAGTAAATATAGGTGGACGTCAAAGAGAGAAGATGTTATGTTCGTAAACAAATTGCCCATTCTAACATGTCATTTTTGTTTCATTACCTTAAGCGGCTGCATTTCAACAAGGAAAGATCCCTCCGGCTCCGTTCTCTGCTCCTCCGCCTGCAGGGGCCATGATCCCACCTCCCCCCAGTCTCCGTAAGTGTCAGACTCACGTCAGGGTGTGCGCTGCTATGTTGTCGGCTTCTAGATCTTGGTGACTGACTAGGTAGTCACTAATTGAAAACACATCTGTAACCGCATCATTTCCTCTGTTGTGTGGTTGTAAAAAGGGCACACTTTATCATTTGTGTTTCTGTTTTGTTTTTTTGATTTTTTGGTTTCTCTGTAGCCCTGGCTGTCCTGGAACTTTTCTGTAGGCCAGGTTGGCCTAGAAGTCACAGAGATGTGCTCATCTCTGCCTCCCAAATGGTAGGACTAAAGGTGTGTGCCACCATGCCCATTGTGTCTGTGTATGAACGTGTACATATATATGTATGGTGTGTACCTGTGTACAGGTACATACTGTACTATGTGGGATTCAGAGGACACTTGGAGGACTGAGTTCTCTCCTACTGCATTGTGTGTCTAATGGGTGGAGCACAGGTTGTCACGGTAGGCAGCTAATGTCCTCCTTACCCACTGAGACATCCTGCTGGAAACAGTTTTTTTGGTGGGGAGTGGTTGGGTTTTGTTCATTTTATTTTTATTTTTCAAGACAGAATTTCTCTGTGTAGTCCTGGCTGTCCTGGAACTCTCTCTGTAGACCAGGCTGGCCTCGGACTCAGAGATCTGCCTGCCTCTGCCTGCCAAGTGCTGGGACTAAAGGTGCAGGCATCGCTATACCTGGGTGGCAACATCTTAATGTATAGCATAGGCTGCTGTGAAAATCAAGTCTCTCTGTCCTAGCCTCCCAAGGGCTGGGGTTGCCACAGTGCTTGCCTTAGGGCTAAGGTTGAGTGTCAGTGTTTTCTCTGTGACTTCCCAGGTAGAGGGCTCAGAAGGACCCTGTGAGGTAAACGAATGATGAGTAGATATTATTCAACAAATCAAGCTCTTCATCGGTATGGATGCAACACTGGAAGACATAAGTAGCTATAAACTTAGTCTGTACAAGGTCACCGTCCTTTTGCTTCCCTGGGAGAGGCTGAGAGACCCAAGCTAAGTCTTGTGATGATGGGTGTGGACGAAGAACAGGGCTTCTTGACAAGCTGCTCCCTGGTGTTCGTCAGACCCACTCGTGCCTCCGCTTTCCCCTCTCCGTTTCAGTGTATCAGGCTAGCCCAGATCCTCTTACGTAGGGCATCCCTATCCCAAACAGCAACAAAACCGAACACGTTTTGGAGAATTTTTAAGTTTTTATTTGATTTTATATGCGAGTGTTTGCCTTCATATTGTGAGTGTGCTGTGTGTGTACCTGGTGCCAGGAGGTGGCATTAGATTCCCCTGGAACTAATGGAACATGACAGGCAGTGGTGGCACACGCCTTTAATCCCTTCCTCTGGGGAGGCAGAGGCAGGTGGATCTCTGAGTTCAAGGCCAGCCTGGTCTTCTGAGTCCAGGACAGCCAAGGGTACACGGAGAAGCCTTGATTTGAAAAACCAAAACAGAGTCCCCTGGAGCTTTAGTGACAGTTATGAGCTGCCATGTGGGTTCTGGGAATTGAACCCAGGACCTCTGGCAGAGTCCTAGTGCTCTTAACCACTGAGCCAGTATTCTAGCCCCTGATATTTTTGTTTTATTTTTTCAAGATGATTTTTTGATTTCACACTAGTAAATGTCCTGGAGATTGAGCCCAGGGGCCTTGTCCAAGCGAAGCACATGCGTTACCACAGAGCTGTATACTGAGCCCAGAATGTTTTCAGGTGCAAGCACTCTGTGTAGTCATGACTGTCTTGGGTCTTGCTAAATGTACCATGGCATGTTATATATGTGAATCTACTGTTACAATAAGAAACTGTTGGAAGTTTATTATTTAAGTGTTTGATCCAGTTGTGAGCCTCTTAGTTTCACTGAGGAGCATGTCAGCATGTAAAATCTCTAACCACAACTTCCTTGTGTATTTTAGCGGGTCCTCCTCGGCCTGGCATGATGCCTGCACCCCACATGGGAGGCCCTCCCATGATGCCAATGATGGGCCCCCCTCCTCCTGGGATGATGCCTGTGGGACCAGGTGAGTAGGAATGTGTCACAGTTTAGTGTGCAGTATGAGTTCTGCATTCAGGGGGAGTTTTTGTTTGCTGTCTAGAGTCATTATTCTAAGTATTGTAACACTGAATTTCATCAATTTAATGATAAAGATTTGGTTTGTGCTACTGACAGCGGCACGAGGCTGCCTTCCCTCCCGCCGCCCTTCCTTCCCTTCTGTCTCCTTCCTGCACCTACTTAGGATGGTGTGAGTGGGCTGGCTGCATTTTGGGGGTCAGCGAAGGTAGTTTCTATTGTGATTTGTGTGGAACTGCCTCCTGCTGGAGATGTACTCTCAGAGATTAACTGCACCTCGTCATTAAGTTAGAAACCACTGGCTTTATAGGTTTTTTCTTTTTTCTGTTTTTGAGACAGGGTGTCCCTTTGAAGCCCTGGCTGACCTGGAATTGTCTATGTAGACCAGGCTGGCCTTAGTCTACAGATCCCCCTGCCTCTGTCTCCCTCTGCTGGTATTGAAGGTGTGTGTCACCATGACCAGAGTTCTTTGATTTTGGTTTTTAATCCAGGAAGTAGAAAAGAGATTTCTGTCCAATGCTTTACACTTGTGTTGCCTGAGCCCTGCAGTGTTTACAGGCTCTCCCACTTGGCCAGAGCGTGAGAGTGCATCCCCAGCCTTGAGGATCTCTAACTATCAAAAGGTGCACATGTGGCACCCACACACCATAGCACGTGTGGAGGTCAAAGGGCAGGTCTTGGTGCTGGTCCTCTCCTGCCACCTTTGAGTGGAAGGACCCATTTCAGGCTCATGTGGCATGTGAGCTCTGCTGTGGGCCGAGCCAAGCCAGCTTATCCTTGCCATGGTTCCCAGGCAGTGGCTTTGTTTTCTGGTATTGAAGTCTCAGTGTGTATCCTTGGGTAGTCTTGAACTCAGAAGACATCGGCCTGCTTCTGCCTCCCCAGGGCTCACCTCAGCTTGAGTTTTAGTATCCTTGAAGTGGTTAGAGAAAACAGCATGATCCAGCTCCAGTGGTCTCCTCTGCAGGGGAGGAGATGTAGCTCTGAGCCTTGGAGCTGGCTCCAGGACTTTCATGGTGTTTCGGTCACACTGCTGAGATGTGAACGTCTGTCTAGCTGTATCAAGTTTTCACAAATGTTCTTGGTTACAGTATAGCAAGTTAACTATTGTAGTAAAAATGGTAGCCATAGGTAGGTTTGGAAGTAGGTGAGTGGGACCTTCACCTCAGCTGGAGGAACAAGGTGCAAAGGTGGAAGGTAAAGCAGCTTTTCAGCCAGGAGCGTTAATCACGGGCCTCTGGATATTATTTATCAGTTTGGGATACTATAGAGATGCAGCTTTACAGACTGTCTTAGTTTGGGTTTTATTGCTGTGACCATGGAAACTCTTATATTAATTGGGGCTGGGCATAGCTTGGGCAAAGGCTCAACTCCCCCCGCCCCCCACTGTGATATACTTTCTCTCACCAGGCCGTACCTCCTAATAGTGCCATTCCCTGTGGGCCAAACATTCAAACACATGAGTCTATGGGGGTCAGTCAGATGGAGACAGGGTCTCACTGTGTAAACCAGGCTGGCCTGGAACTCATGGAGATCCACTTGCCTCAGCCTCCCAAATGCTGGAATTAAAGGAATGTGTCACTGTGACGACCTTGTTTTCTAAAGCAGTGTCACTAAATAAAATATTTAGTGAGTTTAAAGATGTTGGGAACCAGGAATGAGTGACCCATAGAAAGAAGTCTGGGAGCTGGCTGTGGTGGCCTGCACCTGTATCCTTCCCGAGTGATGTAGGCCTGCGCCTGTACCCTTCTGAGTGATGTAGGCCTGCGCCTGTACCCTTCTGAGTGATGTAGGCCTGCGCCTGTACCCTTCTGAGTGATGTAGGCCTGCGCCTGTACCCTTCTGAGTGATGTAGCTACGCACGAGGAGTCTTGTCTGAGGCACTGTAGGCAGCACAGCAGACCCCGTTTGTTTTGTTTGTTTGTTTTTTTATAAAAAACAAACAGCAAAAAAACAAATAATGGGAAAAGGGAAAGAGGCTTCCAGGGCCGGCTCTAATGGGTGTGCACCTATTGAAGCTGGCTCTGAAGACCTGGGGCCATAACATACTCTTTTACTACCCTACATAAGGTCCAAGACTGTGGTAAAGTTAAAAAGTGAAAGGAAACTAAGACTTGTATATGAAATCTCATTATTGGAAAATCTGAGTTAAATCCACTGTGGAGAGAAAAAAGAACAAATCTTCAGGTGCCCAGTTGGTGATGTTTTATAGGGACCCGTTTCCTATAGATGGTTACAAACAGATCACCAGTGTGTTCACTTTAGAGGACAGTATTCCATGCTATCCTTGACACTGGCCCTTGTAGCTTCTGGGCCTACTGCAGTTTCTCACATATGTTTATCTGTGTGTGCCGGGTGTTTGGGTGATACAGCTCTCACTACACCGTTTGCCCTCCTATGGTGGGGGAAGGGAGTATTGGATTTAGAAAAATTTTACTGTTACAACCTAGGATGGCCTTGAACTCAGGAGCCCTCTGTCCCCTTAGGATATTGGCATTATAGGCTTGTACCCCATATCCAACTTTGAATATGGTTATATCTTGAGCTATTTATACCACGAGGCTTTAATCAAAATTAGTTAAAAGAAATATTTTAGGATATCATGATGTATTTGTAATTCTGCGGACCCTGCCCTAACTTACTCTTATTTCCCCTCTTGAGATAAGGGCTCATAGAGCTCACATAGCAGAAAATTTATTGATGATCCCGACACCCAGCTGATTGCACTGAAGCTGCCTGTTGCTGTGCCCCCCTCCCAGCACGTGGCTCTGGCTGCTTCCCTGTTGACACATACAGAGTTGAGTAATAGTTTCTAAACTGCATTTAGAAAATGAACTCAGTGTGTTCCATTTAATACGGTGCTTGTTATTCTTTGTGACTTGAGCTAAAACTGGTACTGTCAGGTTTTAACCTGGGCCTAATCATTTCCCTGTAGTTCCCTACAGTAACTCAGTGCTGAGACTGGCCTTTGCCTGCGCACAGCGGACACAGCTCTCGGTCACACAGTGGAGATGTCTGGTTGAAAAAGCTGAGCAGACCAGGCATGGGAGTGCCTGCCTTTAATCTCAGCACTCTGGGACAGAGTAGATGGATCTCTGAGTTGAGGCCAGCCTGGTCTACAGAGCCAGTTCTGACAGCCAGAGCTTTATAATAGAGAGACCTATTCCAACCCAAAACAGCAACAGCAACAAAGACCACAGCCAGAAAGAACCAGACAGAAACTGACAAGCCGAGCTAGTGCTCTATTTATAACCCTGCCGTCCCCAGGCCAGGGTCCCTGAGCTTCCTGTGCTGACCTGCTCCTCAGTCGGAGCATGTCTTAAGTAACTTAACATTTGAAGAATTTGTTGCATTTTTTTTTTCCTGTCGTGTGTCCCTTTAGGTCCACTCTGTAGTTTGTTTTCCCCCCAGACAGACTTTGTCTGTGTAGCCCTGGCTGTCCTGGAAGTCACTCTGCAGACCGGTTAGTCTAGAGCTCAGAGGCTCTGTCGAGTGCTGTGACTAAAGGCAGGGCCTCCATCCACTCTCATTTAGGTTTTCCCTGAAGTCCCATCTGCTGTCTCCTGAGTGTCATGTCTCACTTCTCCCCTCTGTTCTCTGTTCTGCAGCTCCTGGGATGAGACCACCCATGGGAGGCCACATGCCCATGATGCCCGGGCCTCCAATGATGAGACCTCCCGCCCGCCCTATGATGGTGCCCACGCGGCCTGGCATGACCCGGCCAGACAGATAAGAGCCGAAGCGCTCTTTATTGTTTTGTATTTCTTGTTGTGTTCCACCAGGAGATCTTGGTGCTGAGCCTGAGTGTTTGCTAGATGCATGGCAAGGAACTTCCTTTCTAACAGAGAGAATACTTTTGGAGGGAGAAGTGAGACAAAAGGGGCCGTTTTCACTTACATTATGAACCGTGAAAATAAAATGGTCAGCTGTTTTAGTTAAAGTGTGTCCGTGTCCCTTCCTTCCGTCTCCTGTGTTGTGAGGGAGATGAAGCCAGCTGTGCTCTGCTAGTTTGTTCTCCAGCCTGTTAGCGATGGTGTGAATCCTGTGCTTGCCTGTCCTGTATTTCCTTATTACAGGACCTTGGAGAGTTTTTCTTTTGGATTCTCAGATTTTTTGAGGAAAATTCTCAGGAGTTTTTTGCTTCTTTTAAGATAGTTTCTCTGTGTAGCCCTGGCTGTCCTGGAACTCTCTGTGTAGGCTAGCCTTGAATTCAGAGATCTGCCTGCTTCTGCCTCCTGGATGCTGGGATTTAAGTGCACACCACTGCTGCCTCGCTTCCCATGTTTAGTTTTTGAGACAGACTTTTCAAGTGGCCTGAACTTGAGAGTGAACTTGAAGTGGACTAACTGTTGTGGAGGATGAAGTTGATGTCACTGCATTTGAGATAGGATCTGTAAAGCCCAGGCTAGCCTTGACGCTAGAATTATGGTTATGTACTATCATGCCTAGCTGGCACATCAAATTTTAAAAAAATTCATTCACAGCTATATGATGGTGCACACCTTTAATCCCAGCACTCAGGAAACAGGCAGATGGAACTCTGAGTTTGAGACCAGGCTGGTCTACAGAGGGAGATCCAGGACAACCCAGGGCTGTACAGAGAACCCTCATCTCAAACAGCAAACATTTATTTCATTGTTTTTTTTTGTTTGTTTGTTTGTTTTGTTTTTGTTTTTTCAAGACAGGGTTTTTTTCTGTGTAGCCCTGGCTGTCCTGGAACTCACACTGTAGACCAGGCTGGCCTCGAACTCAGAAATCTGCCTGCCTCTGTCTCCCAAGTGCTGGGACTAAAGGTGTGTGCCACCACTGCCCAGTAGGACCTTGAGTTTCTAATAGTCCTGCTTCTTCCTTCCAAGTACTTCATGCCTGGCTGCTATCCTGAGATGGGATATTATCATATAGCCCAGGTTGGCCCTGAACTACCTTAGCTCTTAGGACTGGGATTTTAAGAGTGTAGTCAACTGGGCATAGTAGCTCACACCATTAATTCCAGCACCGGGTGGGCAGATGCAGGCCTATTTGTGAGCCTGGTCTACAAATTAGTTCCAGAATAGCCAGAGCTACACAGAAAAACCCTGTCTTAAAAAACAACAACAAGCCGGGCGGTGGTGGTGCACGCCTTTAGTCCCAGCACTTGGGAAGCAGAGGCAGGCGGATTTCTGAGTTCGAGGCCAGCCTGGTCTACAGAGTGAGTTCCAGGACAGCCAGGACTACACAGAGAAAAACCCTGTCTTGAAAAAACAAACAAACAAAAAAAAAAAACAAAAAAAAAAAAAAAAAAAAAAAAAAAAAAGAAAAGAAAAGAAAAACTATTGTCAGACAGCCCCCCCTTTTCTCTCTCTTTTTTTTTCCCCTTGAGTCAGGGTTTCTCTGTGTAGCCCTGACTGTCTTGAAACTCAGTCTGTAGGCCAGGCTGGCCTCAGATTCAAGTAGATCCACCTGTTTCTGCCTCCTGAGTGCAAGGACTAAAGGCTTGTGCCATGGCAGTGGTTCAGTGTTTTTTAAGTTAAATCTCCATCTGAAAACATTACTAGTTTCGGAATAGTTTCAGAAAAACTTACGACAACTTGTGAAAGCTCAATGCATTTTAATTGCAGTGTCTAAAACTGGAGAGTAGCTAGGTGTGGTGTGAACAGCTGCCTTGTTGGCGTTGAGGAAGCAGAGACAGGAGGATGGCTGACGTTTGGCGCCATCCTAGTCTATCTACATAGCATTTCCCCTCCCCCCCCCCCCCCATCTAGGGCTATATCTGCATACCTTGTCTCAACCTCAACCAAGAGTAAACTTAAAAGACCTGGAAGCTGGAGAGATGGCTCAGCAGCTAACTGCTGCTCTAGAGGACCTGGGTTCAGTGCCCAGCACCCAGGCCATGGCTCACAGTTGCCAAAGGATCTGACAGCTTCTGGCCTCTGCAGGCACCTGCGTGTACATGACATTCATAAACTCACACAGGTACACACATAAATAAAAACAATACTTTTTAAAAAAGGGGCGTCTGAGAGAGGCACTCAAGTTTAATCTCTACCCCTGCCAAGCCAAGAAAGCAAAACCACACTACACAGCGGGCGCTTGTTTTCATTGCTTCCTTTTCAAAAGGCAGTTGAGCCGGGCGGTGGTGGCGCACGCCTTTAGTCCCAGCACTTGGGAGGCAGAGGCAGGTGGATTTCTGAGTTTGAGGCCAGCCTGGTCTACAGAGTGAGTTCCAGGACAGCCAGGGCTACACAGAGAAACCCTGTCTCAAGGAAAAAAAGAAAAACCCAAAAAACCAAAACAAAATCAAAAGGCAGTTGAGTGTTGCTGAGGTGTTTTCTCCTCATTTGAGTCCTGTACCACTGATCAATAGATTGGGGCTTCTATTTATTTAAATGTCCTAAAGGAGGCTTTAAGCACAGTATGCCGATTAGGTTTTCTGTGGCTGTTCGGAGTTTTGACCTAAGCAGTTTGTCAGAATGGTGCAGTGAGAAATGAGATCCTTGCACCGAGCCATCGTCATGTACGGAAACAGGATTCAGCCCTTGTCCCAGTTGCGTAGCTTTGGTCAGATGCTATCGGAGACTCGATACAGTGAAGAGTGGAAGGAGCCTCCTCCTGTGTTTAATGGAGTGCCCCGAGATTTGCCTAGTACGTTGTTAACCACGGAGACCTTATGTATTTAACAGAAGCATAATAACTGCAGTTATTTTTCTTGAAACTGGAAGCATTAAAGGTTGGATTTCTTGGCTCAGAATCAGCTGCTAGAACAGTGTGTCAGACAGGGTCACGGGAAATGTTTCTTACTGTCCTTGCGCTTCAGGGTTTGAGCTGCTTTCCTTTGGGTCTGTGGATGGAACTCAGCCTCACATGGTGGCAAGCTCAACTGTGTCCTTGAGATTTCAGCTTAGATATGGTAAGAGGACACTTGGAAAGGTTGACACACACACACACACACACACACACACACACACACACATATATATAATTATATACATTTATATAATTTTTGATTTTTCGAGACAGGGTTTCTCTGTGTAGCCCTGGCTGTCCTGGAACTCACTCTGTAGACCAGGCTGGCCTCAAACTCAGAAATCCACCTACCTCTGCCTCCCAAGTGCTGGGATTAAAGGCGTGCGCCACCACTACCCGGCTTATATCAATTTTTAATTTTTGTTTTTATTTCTTTGGTGACAAGGTCTCTCAATGTAACCCTGGCTATCCTGGAACTCCCCACGTAGACAGGGCTGGTGTCCCATATTTGCCTGCCTCTGGCTTGGGAGAGTTTGGAGTAAAGGCGCGTGCCACCCTCCAGCTCCTAGAAGCGTGAGCCCCGCCTCTTACCGTGTAGGCCCCTCCCCTCCCCGTGGGCCCCGCCCCCATGCCTCGTGAGCCTCGCCGCCCCGCCCCTCACCCCCTGCGCCTGTGCCGCCGCGCGCGTCCCCGCCCCTCGCCGTGCGCTCTCGCCACGGGGGAGCCGGGAGGGCGGCGTGCGGTCGCGGTTCCTCTCCGCGGGAGGCTGCGGCGACGCGCGGGTCCGGGGGTGGGAACGTGGCGGAACTCCGGGCGCTGCGGCAGGGGCGACAGAGCGCCATGACGGCCGCCGTGGCTACGGCAGCGGGTGTCCGCGCCGCGGCGAGGTGAGAGGACGCCTCTTTTCCACAACTGAGGAGGCCACGGCTGCCCGCCCGCCTGCATTCCACGCGGGCCGCGGCTGCAGCATGGCCGGGATCATTAAGAAGCAGATCTTGAAGCATCTGTCCAGGTGAGAGCGAGCGCCACCCTGCGTCCCCGGTCCCTTCCTGAGCCCTCCGACCTCCCTCGGGCGGCGCTGGGCGAGCGGCTCCCGGCAGCCGCGATTCAACTCTAGCGGGCCGTTGTCAGCGCTGCCTTCATCCCTAACCCGGGCCGGCTCCCTCCCCACCCCCGCCGCCGCCACCACCTTCCTCGGCGCGGGTCACCCAGCCCTTTCCTGTCCATACCTCCCAGACCCGCACGGAACCCAGGCAGGCCAGCCCTCGAGGCCTCTTCCCGCCTCCCGAGCCACCCAGCGCCGCTTCATTTCTGGCTTTGCCACCGGCTGCTGGATTACCCACGTCCCCTAAGATTGCGGCGCGGACGCTGGCTTTCTCCTGGGAAGCGAGCTCCTCCTCTTCTTCTGTCTGACCCTGTTGCATCACCCTTGAAAAGATGTAAGCCCTTCACCCGAGGCTGGTCGTCCTTTCAGACCTCCCTCCTTTCTGGGTCCGCTTAACTCTCATTACATAGAGGAACCGGAGAAAGGTCAGCGGAGGTGGGGATAAAGTTTCAGCAACCTTCCCTTTAAGGTGCCGTGGAGGTTTTTTGACAGCCTGTGTGCACTTCTGTTTTGTGGCCTTCTGTTAAGCCGTTCCGTCGTATTTGGGGCATGAAGGATTGGCTGGCAAGACAACTTTTCAAGTCTCCTGGTCTCTACTGATGATGCAGCTTGTTAGAACGGGTGGCTGCAAAAAACTGGGAGCTGGCTTTGCAGTTCGTTTTCTCTCCTTTTTTTCTAGCTTAGGGTTGGTGATGGTTGTTAATTTAGGTGGTCTCAGTAGCTCTGGTGATCCAGAGTTTGGCTGCACAGTGGCTAGTAGTTTTCAAGAGGGGTGTGTTTATGTGTGGCCATTTAACATGGAACACCAGGGCTTATGTGAGCCTCTATCCCCGACTTGGTGTTCCCCTTTTCCTGGCTGACAGTGGCTTATGTGATCTTAGACTTTATCAGCTAGATTCAGATACCCCATTTGTTATATACTGTTATATACTGGGCTGAAGGGCTGCTCCTGGAGTCTGGGCACTTCCTCTTTAAGTTTGATCCCTTTCAAACTGGATAATACTAGTATATACTGCAGAGATTATCGTAGGCTGCTGTGGTGCACCCCCCACTGCCACCCCGTCCTAGCCTTTGGAGGCTGAAGTAGGAGAAGTGTGGTTTTTTTTTTTTTTTTTTTTTTTTTTGTTTTTGTTTTTCGAAACAGGGTTTTTCTGTGTAGCCCTGGCTGTCTTGGAACTCACTCTGTAGACCAGGCTGGCCTCGAACTCAGAAATCCGCCTGCCTCTGCCTCCCAAGTGCTGGGACTAAAGGTGTGCGCCACCACCGCCCGGCAGGAGTGTGGTTTTAAGGCAAGCCTAGAGTAGAGTTCTCAGCCAACCTGGACCGTGTGATGAGACAGTGAGAAATTAGGAGACTACATGAGTTTTTATATGGAAAGATTTATTTAAGAGCCTCACACCCAGGGAGCGCTCAGTAGAATGCAGTCTCATCTTGGGGTTATGACTTGTGTGGTTGTTATTAGTGAGTGTGTGTACACGTGGTGTGTACATTCAGGGAGATGCAGAAGTACCACTGGGTACTTGTGGAGGTTGCAGAGTAGCTCTGGGGAGTTGTCTACTTCCACCTTCACATGCGTTCTGGGGATCAAACTCAGGTGTTAGGCTTGCAAGGCAACGGTTCCCTGCTGAGCCCTGCTGACCTTTTCTCTGTCTCTCTGTCGCTGTCTCTGTCTCTCTCTGTCTCTGTCTCTCTCTCTCTCTCTCTCTCTCTCTCTCTCTCTCTCTCTCTCTCTCTCCTGTGCCTCCCTCACTTTGTAGCCCGAGTTAGCCTGGAGTTAATGACCTTCCTGCCTTAGCCTCCTAAGTGCTGGAGTAATGAGCACTCCCCACCATGCCTGGCTTTAGGTAGTTTTCTATAGTAGTTTTTGTGGGAGTTATGAGTGCACGAATCTAAATGTCTCTCAGAGCGTCCTGGAATAAGTGAAGGACCCTTGCTGTAGTCCAATGCCTCCCCTCCAATCTCCCTTCCCCTCCACTCTTTTCTTTTCCCTCCCTCCCTTCTTCCCTCCCTCTGTGTCTGCCTGCCTGCCTGCCTGCCTGCCTTCCTCTCTCCCTCCCTCCCTCCCTCCCTTCCTTCTTTCCTTCCTTTTGAGACAAAGTCTCAGTATGTGTAGTCTTGGTGTCCTGGAACTTGTTATGTAGACCAGGCTGGTCTCAACAGCACAGAGATTCTTCAGCCTCTGCTTCCCAAGCATTGGGATCCAAGGAGTATATCACCTCGCCTGGCTTCTACCTCTGGCTCTTGACTGAGGAAGCAAGCCTAGCAAGGGTAAGCGACTTTTCCAGAAGATAAAGGAGTGGAAGGAACCAGCTGCTTACCTCTGGAACGCATCCCCTGTGTGCATGTGTGTACCGTGTCCCTCCTGTGAGTGTATAATGTTAATGAGACACCCTGAAGCCTTTTTAAATTTTTTTTTCTTTTTTCTTTCTTTCTTTTTTTTTTTTTTTTTTTTTTTTTTTTTTTTTTTTTGTTTTTCGAGACAGGGTTTCTCTGTGTAGCCCTGTCTGAAAATTTTTTTTTCAAGATACAACGTCATGTAAAAGCAGAGCTGGCAACAAACCGTCTTCCCTGATACATTTAGTGATTCCTGGGGGAAGAAGGCCTGTTTGCTTTAAGTAAAGTAGGAACAGTATATCTGTCTGGCATGAAGGCCTTTTGTGATTTCCCAGCTGTGGGCCTTGGAGGAGGAAGAGGTTGTGTTCTGGCAGCAACTTCAGCCCACTGCAGAGTAGGATACAGATCTGGTTGGAAAGTCGGAATTCACAGGGCCTTTGTTACCTCACACTCACTACTCAGTCCTGTGAGACTATTGTTCTTAGCACCACAGGCAAGGGAGGAGCCAAGGCTCCTTGAACCTGATAGGGAGTGGTGAAAGCTGGGAGGGATTCATTTGGAGTTCCCATGTTAGCTGTGGTGTGGCAGGTGTCTGACAGTGTTATGTGACTCTGGGGACAGTGTCCTACAGCAGAGAGGACAGGCTAGTGATAACAAATTGCTTTCCGGTAATTTTATTAATCTCAGCTATTTCTTTTGAATGCATTCTCTAGCGAGGTACTGGTCCAGGCTCTGGAGAGGTTGCTTGCATTTCATCCATGGTTTGGATGACCATTGTTCAATATGCATCACTTTAGTGCCCCGATAAATGTTCATTGAAACAGACCCGTGAAAAGAGCTCTACGTAGCAACATGAAATAGTTATTTAGAAAACTGGGAGTGGTGGTGCACACCTGTAATCCCAGCATTTGGGAGACTGAGGCAGGAAGACCTTGAATTTGAGGCCAGTGTGGGCCATTTGAGACCCTGTTTCGTAAATAAATGCTAAAATAGATTTTTCACTGAATTAGTTTTTTTGTGTTGTTGTATAGTTTTCCCTTCTTGAGAACCCACCTGTCTCAGCCTTTGCAGTACTGGTCGTGTTGGTACAATGCCACCATGTCTGGTGTTTCCTGCTTTAGACCACCTCAGCTGATGACCTCGGGTTGGACAAGTAAGAGGGTCTATGGCAGTTGACCAGGGCACTCTGTGAATGGAAAGGGCGTGGGCTTTGGAGCCAGGCAGCCCAAACTGTCTAGCCCTGCTGCCGTTGATCAGGGAGGACGTCCTCAGCTAAGCTGTTGTTGGCTGTAAGTGATAAGAGGAGTAATGGGAACTAGCAAAGATGTTTCTGAGGATTAGGGATAGGGGTTTGTTTGTTACAGTGCCTGGCATTTAAGGAGTGTTTAATAAAGAGTGGGTGTAGCCAGGCGGTGGTGGTGCAGGCCTTTGTTACCAGCGCCCAGAAGCAGAGTCTGAAGACAGGACTATACAGAGAAACCCTGTCTCAAAGACAACAACAACAGTAATAATAATAAATAATAAACCTTGTCTCAAAAAAGACCAAAATAATAATAGTAGTAGTAGTAGTTGTTGTAAAATATGACCAGAGGAGTTAGGGTCAGGGTCAAAGCCTAGGTGGCAGAGTGCCACCGCCTCTTTCAGAAACTCATTGGAAATCTTAGTTATTTGTTCTGAGTGACTAGAAAATGTCAACCTAGATTTTTAGATGTGAGTGTTAGAACCCAGAGGCATAGGAAGATTTCAGAATCCTGTTTGGAGAACAAGAAAACCTGACTGAGTTGAGCCGTTGCCTCCTAGTACTCCAGTGTGTCAAAGCTCTGCAAGGTCTTGGAGATTGCCTGGGCTGCTCTATCCTACGGCCAGGGCGGTGCAGGCCTCAGCTCCCATGCTCTCTAGGTGGAAGTCTGGAGGACTAGTCTTACCTTATAGGTCAGGGTCCTTGGTGACAGACTAGTGATTGACACCATCACCTGTCCCATGAGTATTCCGTCCGGCTTCTACTAATGCTCAAAACCTGTCTCCTGTCTTCTCTCTTTTTCTAAGGTTGCTTTAGAATAAACAGTAAACCTTGTATCTATTTACTCGGCAAACATTGGCAAACATTGAGTGACCTCACTGAGAAAGGGTCTTGCAGTCTTGTGATAACTGAAGTTATTGCTACAGGCCTTAAGCTTGCTTTACAGAGGAAGAATTTCAGTAGAAGGGTTACTGACTTGCCCAAAGTCACAGCCAGTGAGTGATGGAAGGAGATTCCAGTTCTCTGTAGCTCATGTTGGCTTCAAGCTCTCAAGTCTAAGGTTTAGAGGTGTGTACTACTGCTTGTGGCTCGCCCACTTCCCGCCCTGGGGTCCTAGACATTGAACCCAGTGAGTGCCTCACGCATGGAAGGTAAACACTACCAACTGTGCTATGTCCCCCCATTGCCATCATTCATTCATTACATACATATACGTATTTATAAACATTTTATTTATTATGTGTGCATGTGTTATGGGTTTATACCACTATATCTGCTTTCTGTTTGGCTTAAGCATTTTGTGTGTGTGTGTGTTCTTGTGCATGTGTGTGCCTGTGTTTATATATTGTTTCTCAGTAGCTGTCCATCAGTTTTCTTCCCGGGACCTGAAATTCACTGATTAAGGTGAGGCCAGCTGTCCATTGAGCTCCTGCGATCCTCCTGTCTCTGCCTCCCTAGAGCACACTGGAAACCTGCTTTACCGCAGCTGGTTCTCTGTGTGTGGATGCTGAGGACTGAACGCAGGTCGTCATGCTGGCGCAGCGAGCTCTTGACCAGCCGAGCCGGCTCCCTAGCCCTTGTCTGGTTCTTTGAGCCGTGAGCATGCTTATATCATGTTGCAGACTGCATGATCGTATGCTTTTTTGTTAGTGGGAATATAATCCACTTTCCTTATACTTGCTGTGGTTGAATATTATGTGTTTTTCCAGCGAGAGCTGTTAGGAACATGTCTTCTGAAACACACACCTGTCGGAGTCTGTTTAAGACAGGGTTTTAGATCTTCTGGGTTGTAGACTGTGTGGGCTTTCATGAGCACATCCCTACATGATATGCTAACCGGCATAGCTACTGCTGAGGCGTGCGGGATCCAAGTACCTAGATCCTTGACAGCATGTGGCATTTCCTGTCCTGTCATTGTGGCCATTCTGAAAGATGCATGTAATTTTACTTTGAAAAGCTGCGTGTGGTGGCTCCCAACAATTAGGAGGCTGAGGCAGAAGGATTACCTACATGTTGCGCGCACCTCTTTTGTGTCCCCTTCGCCCGCGAATAAGGACACAGAGGCAGTAATCGGGTATCACTACAGACGAGGCTTTACTTCTTGTAACAGCAGAAGCGGAAAAGGCCCCAAGCCCGGGAAAGGCACTGCTATATATACCCTAGAGTGGCATGTTCACTTCTGATTGGCTGTTCACTCATCACCCCATATTACGCTCCAGGATGGGCGGTGACTTTGGCGCGCCTTTTGCCTTTTGCACCTGCGCAGTCAGTTGTTTACAAGTGGGAGGACAGGATGTCCGTGCCATCTTGGAATGGCGAATCACTGCGGCTCCCAACACCTACAGTTTTGAGACCAGGCTGGGGTACAGTATGGGGCCTTGTCTCAAAACCCACAAGAAACCAAAGTTAAAAAAAAATAAAACCTTCTGGCTGGGCGGTGGTGGCGCATACCTTTAATCCCAGCACTTGGGAGGCAGAGGCAGGTGGATTTCTGAGTTCGAGGCCAGCCTGGTCTACAGAGTGAGTTCCAGGACAGCCAGGACTACAGAGAAACCCTGTCTCGAAAAACCAAAAAACCAAACCAAACAAAACAAAAAACCCCAAAACCTTCTGTTTGGTGAAGCACACTCCGGCTATCTGCTCAGTCTGTGTGATGCTGAGGACTGAAGCCATGCACACTGCTTAACATGGGCTGACTGAGCTAAAGAGAGCCCAAACTTGCATAGCCTTAAACGCATGATGTCATTCCAGAATAATAGTCCAATTTACAAAGGGACAGTGGAGATGGCAAGTTTGCAACCATCGCAGAAAACGACTCAGTTGGGTTGGATGTGGAGGCTGTGGAAATGACTACTATGTAGAGAAGGAGTAAAGGGCTAGTTTCTTTTTTTTTCTTTTTTCTTTTTTCTTTTTTTCCTGAGACAGGGTTTCTCTGTATATCCCTGGCTGTCCTGGAACTCACTCTGTAGACCAGGCTGGCCTCAAACTCAGAAATCCGCCTGCCTCTGCCTCCCGAGTACTGGGATTAAAGGCGTGCACCACCACTGCCGGGCAAGGGCTTGTTTCTAAATACCCAGGATTTTGCTAAGTATTTGGTCTTCTGCTCTGTAATCTTAGCAACCCATTGACACATCATTTCATTTTCCCTACAGAAATAGAAGTTTGAATTGCATAGCTTTCCTATGATCTTTAAGACAGTGTCTCTCTCTGTCTTACATTTGTGTGTGCTGTTTCAGTGTGTCTGTGCGAGTGTGCCTGTGCCATGTGGAGTCCGCTGCCTCCTCCCACCACATGGTCCTTTGCATTGAACTCAGCCCTTGGGCCTGCTGTTAGAAGCTGCCACCTGCTAAGCTATGTATTGGCTTGAGATAGTCTCTTTGTGTAGCTGACTTATTCTGGGATTTGGGAAATAGCTTGGCCTGAGTTTCCTGAGTCTTGGATTGCATGGCTGAGCCTCTATGCCTGGCAAAGATAATTCTATTTTGTTTTTCAAGACGGGGTTTCTCTGTGTAAGTCTGCCTATCCTGGAACTCATGTTGACAAGGTTGGCCTTGAACTCATAGAGATCTGCCTGCTTCTGCCTCTCTTATGCTGGGTTTAGAGGTGTGTGGCATCACGTCGGGCTTACGCTTCTTACAAAAAGTACTTTATTTTAATTTTAAAATACATTTTGAAATATTTAAATTTTTAATTATAAAATGATTACATAATTTTCCTCTATTTTTTTCCCTTTGAACTCCCCTGCATATTCCCAGTCTCTTCATGGCCTCTTTTTCTAGAACATTTTATTAAAAGCAAAGACTTTGGGGCTGGAGAGATGACTCAGTGGTTAAGAGCCCAGTTGTTTCTGTTGTAGACCTGGGTTCAGTTTCCAGCACCCACATGGTGTTCAGAACCATCTGTAACTGCAGTGTCAATGTCTTCTCTTACGGTCTGAGGGCACTAGGCTCAGAGTTAGTATATAGACATACATGTTAGTGAAACACATTCAAACACATGGAGTAAAATCAGTCTAAAACAATTTAAAAACACTTGGGAGCGGAGTATACCGGCTTAGAGGGCCAGCATATTTTAGGGCTGCAGTAGTCTCCAGCAGCACAGGCACAAATGGATGGATCTCAGTAGTGAGCCGAGCTTGGGTTGGGAGATTAGCCGAGAGCATGCACTGTAGCAGAGAGTTAGGACTCGGCCTCTGTGAACTCAGAGCTGTGTGCTCAGCAAGGTTTTTAGCTTCTTGAAGTTTTAGTTTCCCCATCTGTAAAACCGCACACATGCTGTGTTGCACTTGGTTCTTCTCCAGGAGGAATTCTGGGCATTGGATCTGGGGGTCGCACATACTAGGCAAGTGCTCCAAAACTGAACGACACGGCCAGCCTACGCGTTTGTTTTTTGAGATGTGGTCTCACTGTGTAGCCCTTGAGTTTATAATCCTCCTGCCTTAGCCTCCCTAGTGCTGAGATTATCCGAGTCCACTGCCATGCCAGGGTAGAAATCACATTTTAAAAATAACATGACTGCTTCACTGTGTCATCTTGGCACATGGGCCTTGCTGCTCTTCTCTGGAACATTCCACCTTAGGTAGGTGATCTCTGAGTTCTAAGCTAGCTTGTTCGACAGAGCCAGTTCCAGGAGAGTGTGTGAGTCCCAGAGGACAAGTTTGTGGAATCAGTTTTCTCCATGTATGTACTTTATGTGAATTCTGGGGCCAGGTTCAGGTCATTCTCCTGTGTGGCAAGTTTTTTACCTGTGCCATTTCCCTGCCCAACTCACGTTTATTTTTCATGTTCCTGTATGTGCTGTGCATGTGTGCATGCATGACTTTGAGTATGTGTGGATATGTGTACACAGGGGTAATCCTCCATTGTTCTTCAGACTTACTCATCGAGGCTGACTCTGTCAGTCAAACCCAGAACTCCCCAGGATGGCTAATCTCAGTGGCCAGCTTGTGTTGAGATTGCCCGGTTTCTACCTTCTGAGGCCGACTGTCATGGCGCCTTCCGTCTACACGGGTAGATCTTGTAATGGAGTAGGGATGAATGCCTTATCACTGAGCTTGAAAAGAGAAGGAAGGAAGGAAGGAAGCATCTTCTCATGAATGGCGCATGATGTGGGGGAGACTGGGTGTTGCGCGCACCTCCCGAGTCCCTTTTCGCCCGCGAATAAGGACACGTGAGGCAATAATCGGGTATCACTATAGACGAGGCTTTACTTCTTGTAACAGCAAAACAAACACAGGAAGAGGCACCGCTTAAATACACCCTAGAGTGACGTATTCACTTCTGATTGGCTGTTCGCTCACCACCCAATATTACACCTCGGGATTGGCCAGTGACTTTGGCGGGCTTTCTGCCTTTGCAGCTGCGCAGTTACTTGTTTACTACTGGGAAGACACGATGTCAGCGCCATCTTGGAATGGCAGATTATACCACCGCTAACAGCTGCTTCCTACAACTGGGACCTTAGCATAGTGTGTCTTAGTTACTGTTAGGTCACGCTGAAGAGACTACAACTAAAGCAACTCTAATAAAAGAGTGCATTTAAGGGGGTGGGAGAGTTTGTTTACAGTTTTAGAGAATTAGTCCATTATCATCATGGCAGGAAGCAGACAGGTATGGTACTGTAGCTACGAGTAACTGAGAGCTTGCATCCTGACCCACAGGTAGCAGACAGAGACAGAGAGACACTGCCCAGAGACATACCTACTAACAAGAACACACTTCCTAATCCTTTCTAAACTGGGGACCAAACATTGAAACAGATGAATCTCAAAGGGACCATTTTCATTCAAACCACCAGAGGGTAAAAGAGCCAGAATGTGTACACTGGATTGATCCCTTAGAGAATTCATTCAACCATTAGAGGACGTTTAGTTACCTTCACTTTATAGAACCTGGCTAAAGAATAATCAGTGAGAATGGTTTTAATCAGCCCAGCTCTTTCTCCAGCTGGATAGTGGCCCCACAACAGAAGGGACCGTCCCTCTTGGCAGCCCCAGTAGAGTCTAAGGCAGGGCGACACCATGACTTACTAGTAGATAAAGGCACTGGGTTTTGGTGGGAGAGAGACCACCACCTACAGGCTGGTTTTTTTTTCTTTCCGTATGTGTGCTCTCATGTGCATGCTATATATACACTGTGCATACGCATTCAGTCACTAAGTATATATACACTGTGCATACGCATCCAGTCACTAAGTATATATACACTGTGCATACGCATCCAGTCACTAAGTATATATACACTGTGCATACGCATCCAGTCACTAAGTATATATACACTGTGCATACGCATCCAGTCACTAAGTATATATACACTGTGCATACGCATCCAGTCACTAAGTATATATACACTGTGCATACGCATCCAGTCACTAAGTATATATACACTGTGCATACGCATCCAGTCACTAAGTATATATACACTGTGCATACGCATCCAGTCACTAAGTATATATACACTGTGCATACGCATCCAGTCACTAAGTATATATACACTGTGCATACGCATCCAGTCACTAAGTATATATACACTGTGCATACGCATCCAGTCACTAAGTATATATACACTGTGCATACGCATCCAGTCACTAAGTATATATACACTGTGCATACGCATCCAGTCACTAAGTATATATACACTGTGCATACGCATCCAGTCACTAAGTATATATACACTGTGCATACGCATTCAGTCACTAAGTATATATACACTGTGCATACGCATTCAGTCACTAAGTAACTGCAGCAAAAAGAAACAAAAAACCATGCGAACAAACTAGAGTTTGAGGAGTGGTACAGGAAAGTCAGGTGTGTGTGAGAGAAGACAGGTGCACTAAGGACCGTGCTTGAGACAGCCCAGGTTGACTGGGACCCACAGTCCTCCCGTCTTAGCATCCTCACGTGTGGGCTTGAGAGTTCAGGAAACCTTAGCTCTGGGGAAGGGGACTCGAGTTCAGCCCGGTATCCAGCAGTCGGTCTCCTTTGTCTGTGTGTTAAGGTGAGTATATATTATTGGTGCCAGAAACAAATACTAAAGAATAGTTTCCATGTTATCAATCAGTATTAATTGTAAAGGGGGTGAATTAAAGTTTAAAAATACCGTTAGCTATTTAGATGAAGGGCATGAAGTTCGTACCAACGTTCCAGGAAAGCAGGTATGAGATGCGTGTGTCGGTTGGCTGTGTTCCATTGGCTACTTGAGTAATTTTTGACATGTGTGCTCAGAGTAATACTTGGTTTTATGTAACTTGGCTGCCAGCCCATAATTGAAGAGTTTTGAAGGCTGTTAGAGAGAGGCTGTTGTGGTAAAGAACTCACAACTGTCTGAAACTCCAGTTCCAGGGATCCAGTGCCACCTTCTGACCTCTGTGGTTTTACATAGACTTGGTACATACACATACTTGCAGACAAAGCACTTTTTTCTTTCTTTTCTTTTTTTAAAAATATTACTTATTTATTTTTATATGAGTACAATGTAGCCGTCTTCAGACACACCAGAAGAGGGCATTGGATCCCATTACACATGGTTGTGAGCCACCATGTGGTTGCTGGGAATTGAACTCAGGACCTCTGGAAGAGCAGTCAGTGCTCTTAACCACTGAGCTATCTCTCCAGCCCAAGGCAAAGCTCTTTTGCTCATAAAATAGAATAAATCTAATTTTAAAGAAAGTTTTAGAAAGCACGAGTATTGAGATATTAGTAAGTTTGACTGAATGGAAGAGTGATGTTCCAAAGTTTAGCTTGTTTTTAGTCATTTATTTTTACGTGTGTGGCTTGAAACCATCTGTAACTCTAGTTTTAGGGGATCCAATACCCTTTTCTGATTTCACTGGGCACTAGGCATGCATGGTGGTGGTGTACAGACATACATAAAACACCATACATGTGAAATACAAACAAATAGGTCTTTAAAAAATGAAAAAAGTAGAGAGATGATTGGCATGGTGGGTCACACCTTTAATCCCAGTACTCATGTTGCAGAGACAGGCAGGTCTCTATGAGTTTGAGGCCAGCCTGGTCTATATAGTGAGTGAGGATAGCCAGGCCTACAAAGTGAGACATCTCAAACAAAACAAAACACAAACAAAGCAAGGTTATGTACTATACAGAGAGTTCAAAGCCAGCCTAAGATGCATGAGATCATAAACAACAAAAAGCCAACAGCACAGTAACCCTCCACTTCTCACCCGAAGCATCAGGTGTTAGGTCAGCAGTCATGAGCATCTTAGAGAGTAGATTTCTGGACTGATAGATGTGAACAGACATGTTGTGATCAGAGGATAACATCAGACACCTTCATTCCTTGACTTTAAATTTCAACAAGTATCCTGGCTCTTTTTTCATGGTACTTCCTACGCAGTCAGCCACCAGAAGATAAAGCTGAATATCTCCTTTCCAGCCACCAGCTATCAAAAAAAAATCACTGAAAAATCAAGTGTGGTGGCACTTATGCATACTCACATTGTAGCCACACACACAGACATGAACATACACGTATCTGTACAGGCAATAGAGTTTATTTATTTATTTTAAATAGTGACCATGTAAGATTCCTATTGTATTAAATATCCCAAATAGGCGAAACTATAGAGACATAAACTGATGGTTGACTAGAACTGCTGGGGGTGACAGCTAGGGCATGGGTTTTCTCGGTGAGGGGATAATGAAACTGCTCTAAAGTTGGTTTTACTTATGGTTGAACAACTGACAGTACTAAGTCACTGACTCATACACTGCAAATGGATGGGTTGTATAGCATGTGGTTGTATTTCCATGGAAGTGTTATCATAGGCAGGTTTTATTAGATACAAGATGTTCAGCCAAAGCAGGATAAGAACAAAGAAAACAATTTCTGGTCTGGGAATAGTTTGTTTGGCTGATATTCACAAAGCCTAGAGTGGGAATATGAAAGCAGGAGTATCAGTTCAAGGTCATCTCTGGCTACACAACAAGCTCAAGGCCAGCCTGGATTACATGAGAAGAGAGACTATCTCAAGCTAATAACAAAATCATTCCTGGAGACCTAATGCTCGTGACAGTGAAATTAGTGACAGTGAAAGATTAAAAACATGAAAGTACTTGCAAATTAACTGTATAAAAAGCAGTGAGTGATTACTTTAACAGCAGAAGGTGGTGGATGAAACTTTAATAGCTGAAAGAAACTCTACAAATTTCATACCCAGCTAAAATGTCCTTTAAATGTATGTGGTCGGTTGAAAGAAAGACTTTCTCCATAAGTCTTGGGCATTTGAATACTTGGTCCCCAGCTGTTGTTGTTTGGGAAGGACTAGAAGTGTGACCTTGCTGGAGGAAGTATTTCATAGGGGTAAGCATTGATATTTCAAAAGCAGCATGCCATTTCAAGTTATTCTCTGTCTCCTGCCTGTGGTTTAACATATGAGGTCCGGGCTGCTACTCCAGCTTATCCTTTTGTTCTGTCATAGACTCTAGCCCTCTGGAGCTGTAAGCTCAAAATAAAGCCATTATTCTAAAGTGTTCTTGATTTTGGTGTTTTATCCCAGCAATAGAAAAGTAACTAAGACAAAATAGAAGATGAGCTAGAGATACTTTTAGTTATAAAACTAAGGATTCTAGTCCCAAAACAAGGTGCACTTACTGACGGACGTTCTTCAGATTAAAGAGGAATGAAAGCAAATAGAAGCTAGGGCCTACAGGAAAGTTGTCTTATTTCTTTACAAGACTACATTGGTGACTATTGTATGATCTAAGCCATATGTAGAGGTTTTCTAATTATATGTTATATATAGAGGTTCGTAGAATACACACACACTTGCAGAATTCTCATTTCAAATTCACAAAAAGGGTGTATACCAGGTAGGCCATATCTTGATCAGTAAACTCTTTGAATAAATTTCAAGATAATGAGCGGCTAGTGGGATGGCTCTGCAGTTAAGAGCACTAGCTGTTCTTCTGGATGACCAGGATTTGATTCTTAGCACTCACATGGATGCTCACAACTGTAATTCCAGTTCCAGGGAATATGACAGCTTCTTCTGGTCTCTGTGGGTACTAGACATTTATGTGGTACTCATACATACATGCAACCAAAACACACATAATTAAGAAAATAAAATAATGAGAAAATTCAAGATATCAAAAATTTAGTGTGTTCCCTGACATTAATGGAATTAAATTAGAAAACAGTAACTAGAAATAAGTCTTTTCAGTATTTGGGAATTTATTTTATTATTTAAAAGATTTGTGTGTGTGTACTTCTCTTTTGCCAGATTGTGTGTCTGTGCATCATGTGTGTGCTGAGCTGGAGGAGGCCAAAAGAGTTTCAGATCCTCTGGAGCTGGAGTTACATGCATTTGTGAGCTGCCATGTGGGTGTTGGAAATTGAACCTGGGTCCTCTGGAAGAGCAGCTAACACTCCTGGCCACTGAGCCATCTCCAGGCCCATCAGTTTTGGAGGTTTGAGACAGGGTCTTGTTACATATTTTAGTGAAGGAGCAGAGTGCATTTGTGGATCTGGAGCAGAGGGGTTGTTGCAGGTCCTGCTGTCAGCAGGCTCCTGGGGCAAGGCAGCGGAATTGAGTGCAGGGGATGCTGGCTTCTGTCGCATGTCTGTGGTGTGCTGGGCTCCAGGCTTAAACATCACCAGCTATGCCTCCTGGGCAGCCCATTCTCATTTCTGGTCACTTGTTTCTTTATTTGAAAATTAGAGATTTTGAATTAATGGTTATTTAAGATCCTTTTTGGCTGGACATGTTGGCACATACCTGCCATCCCACACCAGGGTGTCTGAGGCAGGAGGATCATGGATTTGAGGCACTTACTCAGGAACTCAACTCCTAAGTACTGAGTTCAAGGGCAGCCTGGGCCACTTGACACCCTGACTCAAGAAAGTTTCTTGCTCTTAAATAAGTCTGCAGGTTTAAAACCTTGGCTTCGTAAAATCGTGTGACACGTTTGCAAGGATGATTGAGAGCCTTCCCATCGCCTCTGTAGCAGATTGCAGTTCTCTGGCAGAGATGAGGTTGATCTGTCTGTTTCTCCAACTTGATTTCTGCTGAGCCTCTGTGCTCAGCAATAGTAACAGATGGCCTGGAAATGTTTCCCCACATACCCGCATGGAACGGATACCAGGCTGCCATTAGCCTTTTTAGCCACCCTGGCCCATGAGGGATGCGAACTAAAGTTTGTGCCAGGGACTGTGGAGGGCAGAGGTACATACTCAGCAAGGTTCTTCTAAAAGATTTAGATTCCCATAGTTCCTTGAGGGTTTTCATCTGGCTCCCAAGGCTGACATAGGACAGTTGGTCTCATGAAAAGGCTTCAGTCTAATCTGGTTGGGCCCATCTGATGGGCTGAGTTTGTGCTGAAATTTTCTGTGTAGGTAGTGAGTGTGGCTTGGAGTTCTTGTAGCATCTGCAGAGCCTCAGTTCAGCATGCCCTGCCCCTCCCCATAACAACTGGCTCCATGGACTACCTTTTAAAACCTATTCTTTATTTTTGCTGTAAGATTCTGGAAATACCAGTTTAGGGGGTACTTTTTGTTTGTTTGTTTTAAAGATGGTCCCATTATGTAGCCCTGGCTGGGCTGGGCTAGAACTGTAGACCAGGCAGCCCTTGAATTCAGAGATCTACCTGCTTCTACCTCCCAAGTTCTGGGATTAAAAGTACCGTTGTGTTCTGAATTCTTATTTGTTTCTGGCCTGGGGCTTCTTGTGTATTGGGCACGAGATTTACTTCTAAGGAATTCTTGCTGCTTTTCTGGAGAAGCTTATGCGGTGGGATCTGTTTATTATTGGTGAGAAATTGCATACAATATTTTCATTGGTGTCAGACCAGATATGCAGAGTGTGCTTGCATATCATCAAGTGTGCAGTATGTGTTATATCTAGAGCCGTGTAAGTATGTTCAGTGAGAACTGCCTGAGGAAACATCTCCCAGACAGTGTGCCCACCTGTAAGCCATGCATCCTCACATGGTCATCACTGTGGCCGGGCAGTGCACTGAGGAGGACGGAGCCCAGGGTCTTCCTCGATAAGCAGGCACTCTGTCATTGATCCAAGTCCCCATCCCCTACCCGAAGGACTTTGATTAGCAGTGTTCTGCTTTTTTTTTTGCTGATAACACGGTGCCTTCCAAGGTTGCCCCCAGCGTCTTGGTAGATAGAGACTGGCTGTTGTTGCTGGGGGACATGAATTAGCCCTGGTGTTCTCAAGATGGATCTTGCTGATCTCATTGGGTTGGTGAGGTTCAGAAAGGTTTCTGATTATATTGCACTATAATTTTACCCAAAAATTGACATTTATTCTACTTCCAGAGGTTAATAAGCATGCTATGTGTGAGTGTAAAGGGGGATATCCTTTATCCCCTGCCCCCCTTTTTTTATCTGAGTTCTAGGGTTTGAGGTCAGGGCCTTGGATATGCTAGGCAGGTTGTATACCACTAGCTACACCCCGAAGTGTCCTCTAACCATTTCTGAGAGGCTTCCAGAGCATACCGTGCCAGGTACATCTTGGAGAAACTATTTACAGTAGGAGAAGGAGTGGATCCAAGTGTGGTGGTTCAGCCTGTAATGCCAGCACTTGTTAGGCTGAGGCAGGAGGGTCAGGATGTCAAGGTCAGCCTGGACTATATTCAAGACCCACTTTCAGGAAACCAAATACATTCAAACATGTGTAAATGTTTATAAACAAACATGCTATTGTAGTTAAGGGATGAGCACCTACAGATTTTGGTATTTGTATGGTTGGTTAACAGATAAAGGAGCATCAGAATAAAGCTGAGAAGACCTGATTATAAGATATAAATAGGGCTGGAGAGATGGCTCAGCGGTTAAGAGCACTGACTGCTCTTCCAGAGGTCCTGAGTTCAATTCCCAGCAACCACATGGTGGCTCACAACCATCTGTAATGGGATCCGATGCCCTTTTCTGGACTGCAGGCATACATGCAGGCAGAACACTGTATATATAATCAATAAATCTGTTTTAAAAAAGATTAACTTAAACAGACTCATTGTAAGCAATGAGGTGGAAGCTATTAAAGTGTGTATGTGTGTGTGCGTGCATGTATATGTTCATGTGCATGGGTGTCCATGAAGCCAGAAGAAGGCTCTGGGTCTCCTAGAAATCAAATCACAGGCAGTTGTGAGCTCCCTGATATGGATGGTGACAACAGGAATTGGTTCTGCAAGAGCATCCGCCATTGCCCACTGAGTCATCTCTCCAGCCCTGGGAAATGTCATTTATTTTATATCAAACTCGAGATATTTTGGAGAGAACACAATGCAGAAGCTAGTTATGTCATATCTCTTTAGTATGATCACTCCTCAGTGCTAAAAAAAATATAGCTTATTCTGCATTCTGTGTTTCTAGTTTATTTCTTATCAAAGGGGCCGTATAGTTAAAGATACTTTCCCTTTTATATATCCATAGAATAATGGTCCTCCTTGGGTGGGCTTTTCAAGTTATTTTATTATTTTCTTTAAAAATAGTTTGAGGCGTGTGTGGTATGCACTGGTGTGTATACAGCTTGTGGGAGTTGGTTCTCTCCTGTCAGTGTGGGTTCCAGCGAGTGTTTGTATCTGCTGATTTCTATCCAGTCCCCTTCCTCCTTTCTGTCCTCTTTGAAGCTCCTAGGTGGGCACGGCAGCACATACCTGCACTCTGGGACTCGGAAGTCAAGGCGGGATTGCCAATTGAGACCAGCCTGGGCCGATTATAAGGGAGAGCGGCTTATCTCACTGATTCTCATCCTGGTTTTGTCGGTCCTGAAGGAAGGAAGGTGATCTTTGAATCCCTTGACTGTGTGTGGGGCTTGGCAGAAGCCTGCCTTGTGATAGCAGGCGTGCCCAGCTTCCTAGGACTGCCCCTCTTTTGGGCCTCCTCTCTGCTCTCCTAGGGCCATGCACTAGACTCCTTTGCTTTTTCTTGTTTTGTTCTTTAGCAAGTGATCCATATAGATGGACGTTTTCTCACCATGTTTTTGTTTGCTGTCAGAGGAAAGGACCCATTGGTAGACAGTTGGTCTCTGGTTGAAGAACAAAGCTGCTTCAGACTTAACTGATTTCATTGTTTGTTTTTGGTGTTTGGGTTTTTGGAGATAGGTTTTCTCTATGTAGCCCTGGTTATTCTGGAGCTAAGTTCTGTAGACCAGGCTGGCCTCAAACTCCAAGAGATCCTTCTGCCTCTACCTCCTAGCATAAAGGGATTTGGGATGTTGTACTTGGCATGCATGAGCCTCCTTCAGTTTCCAACACATACACACGTGTGTGTGTGTGTGTGTGTGTGTGTGTGTGTATGTCAGCTTACATGTTAAAGTCTAGGTATTTTTTTTTTCTTTTATCCTATTGTGGAACTAAGGTGGAAGCCTGCCCTTGGCCCGAGGAAGCTCTGCTGGAAGCATGTAGCTGTAGGTGAGAACGGTCCTCACATGCTTACATCCTCAGGGATAGTCACAGGGTGATTAGCCTGTGACCTTCATGAGTGGAGGATTTTGACAGGTGGTAAAGGTCTGAGGGGCCCAGGGCCTGACAGTGCACTGGGTAAATGGTTCTCTTAGGATCCGAATTGGGTTCAGAGACAAAACTTTACCTAAGTATGATACCTTCTTGAGTCTTTCCTTTCTTTCTTTTTAAATTTGTTTATTTATTTTATGTATATGAGTACACGGTTGCTTTCTTAGACACACCAGAAGAGGGCACTGGATCCCATTACAGATGGTTGTGAGCCACCATGTGGTTGCTGGGAACTGAACTCAGAACCTCTGGAAAAGTAGTCAGTGCTCTTAACTGCTGAGCCCCAACCGCTGAGCCATCTCTCCAGCCCCAGCGTCTTTCCTTTCTATATGAAGTTAGTTAATGGAAGCTGAAAGACCCACATGCAATCGTTCTCGTGTGTGGGTTCTTGATAAAGGAGTGTCGGTGAAGCCACTCTGGGCATCTGCTGTCCTTCCAGGGCTTTAATAGAGATGGCCAGTGTGCTAGGCGTCCTATTTGGGAGGTCGTTTTTCTGAGCTCCAGCATTACTTAGAAGCTAACACAGCCTGTGGTTGTTAGAGGAGGCTTGCAGAGGCAACTGAGCAGTGAGCACAGTGGTGACACGCCTCCAGCCCAGGGACACAGGGGATGATGGTGACACAGCCTCTAGCCCAGGAACACAGGAGTTGATGGTGACACGCCTCCAGCCCAAAGACACGGGTTGATGGTGACACGCCTCCAGCCCAGGGACACAGGGCTGAGTGGCTCATGCAGTCTGGAGCTTGAGACTCTAACTTCTGAAGTTCTGGAGTCCATGGCAAGCCAGCCTTTCTGTCCTGGAGGGAGGCTGCTTCACCTCTCCCGACTGCTCTGCACACAGTCCTGACAAGAGGTCTAAGTGAGCGCTGAGTAGGGCTGCATATCTTGGAAGCACAAAATCATATCAGAGACCCGAGAGGAGTGGCTCTCCAGCACTGTGTGCACACTGGGAGCTGGCACAGGGAGCTGGTAGGACTTTAGAGCACCTACTGAGGAGGCAGTCTGTTGTAGTGAGTGTCTTCTGTGTAGGTGGAGCTTCCTGTGGGCCTCCTTCCTCACCCACAGGCCTTGCTCTCTGGTTATCATGCCAGCTCCTTCCCATGTGCTCCTCTATGTCAGATGATGATGTCTCATGTGGTTGCAAACTCCAATGGATAGTTAATTCTTCTGTGTCACCACCCGATCAGCCGGTTGGTCACTGGTTGAGTTTCGTAGTGATTGAATCTACTGGGTCTCCACTAATGGAATCTAGTAGATCATGAGTTGAACCTGGTAGGTCATCACTTGCTGGTTCTGGAAGGCCATTTGTTGGGTCTAATTGGTTATAACTGGTTGGTACATAACTCGTTGGCTGTGGTGGCTTTTTACTGGTGCATTCTGACAGGTCAGGTGGACTCTGTGGAGGCTGAGGAAAGCTACAGCCGTAGCACACAAGTCCTGCCGCAGTGAGTGTGGGGCCACTGATGGGCAGAATTTCTTAAAGATGTGTTTATTGTTTGTACATGTTGGCATGTGTACGTTTGTGGGTGCTCTTGCGGCAGGAAGAGGGCATTGGATCCCCGGGAACTGGAATTAACAGGCAGTTTGAGCTGCTTCATGTGGGTGCTCTGAACCAAACTCCAGTTCTCTGAAAGAGTAGCCAGCAGTTTTAATTGTTGAACATACTTTCAGTTCCTTTCGGTCTCTTTAAGTGTTCGCTGTGTGAGGCCATTGGAGGGTAAAGGTGCTTTTCCATGGAGCCTGGTGTTCTATGGATGACAAATTGACCTCTGACCTTCAGTTGTGTGCCATGGCATGCTTGTGCAAACACATGAGTCACATGCACACATGGTAGTAAATACATTTTGAAAGGAAAATGAAACACCAGCTGTTGTCCTTGGTGTTTCTGTTCAGTTGGGGTCCTTTGTTATTTTGTTGTCTTTGGGGCAGGGTAACTAGTATCCCAGGCTGGCTTCAAGTTCATTGTGGCCTTGATCTTCATCAACACTTACAGGATCACAGGTGTGCACATACATCAGGCCTAGCGCTCTGTCTTTAGGGGACTTTTATGTGGGAATGCAGAAATAGAAGGCTGTGTCGCTATTCCTCCAGCCTCTTCCCCGACTCCACAGCACATTGTCAGGAAGATGGTGACCATCGTAAGGAGAACGTCATGCAGTGATGGACTACAGCATTCTGATTTATCACGGTGCCCTGGGAACAATGTTTTACTGTCACTCTCTGCAGGTTCACTAAGAATCTTTCCCCGGACAAAATCAACTTGAGTACTCTGAAAGGGGAGGGTCAGCTGACCCATCTGGAGCTGGACGAAGAGGTTCTGCAGAATGTGCTGGAGCTTCCTACCTGGCTGGCCATCACCAGGGTCTACTGCAACAGGGCCTCTATCCGGGTGAGAATGGGGTCTGAGCACTGTTGCCGTCCCTAGCCAGCAGGCTTGTTCTCTTGAAGAGCGGCTCTCACAGGCCTGTGTGCTTTCCTCTTTCAGATCCAGTGGACCAAGTTGAAGACACATCCAATCTGCTTGGTAATGGCTTTTTCTACTTGAAAGTAGTCTTTTCTTTTGTTTTGGTTTTAGTTGACATGGCCTTTCTAAATGGCCTCAGTGTGTAGACCAGGCTGGCCTCTGCCTCCCAAGTGCCGGGATTAAAGGTGTACACTGCCACTACCTGGCCTGCATTTGCTTTTTTTAATAATGGTTTTTTGCTGCTTAAGTACTATCCTTAAATTCCCTTGGGATCCAGACAGGAAGTTTGAAGTGTGGTTTGTGTTGGTGCGAGGCTTGTAGCACAGTCCTCTTGTTCTGTGGTGCTGTGTGAGTTTTGTGTGGACACTTAGTTCTCTCTGTTTGTATTCCAGTGTCTGGATAAGGTGGAGGTGGAGATGGAAACCTGTGAGGACCCTCGCCCCCCCAATGGCCAGTCTCCCATCGCCCTTGCTTCAGGACAGAGGTTAGTCACTGTGAGCCTCGCTGAAGATGGCAGATGGATGGACAGACGGATGGACGGACAGATGGATGGTCTTGCTCTGTAGCTCAGGCTGGTTTCTTAGGATCTTCCTGCTTCAGCCTATTAGTGTGTGAACCTGTGCGAATGAAAAGTGTGTCTCACTTTTCCTGGCTCAAAGTAAAACTTTGATTACTGAAAAATTCAGGCATAGAGCTGAAGCACATAGGCTAGTACCAGACCTCAGCAATTACCACCATGTTGCCAACACTGTTTCCTGTGTACGCCAGGATTCGAAAGCAAAGCCCACATGCCCTGTTTTACTGTGTTCCTAACAGCAGTGTGAACCTGGGGACACATAGCTTAGCACTGAGTGACATTCCACCACGTGCTGTAATTCAGCCCCTCCCAACCCTGAGAGACCCTTGGTAGCCCAGGCTGCCTTGGTGCAGCTCAGGCTGGCCTTGAACTCGGACCCTTCTGCCTTCCCATCCCAAGAGCTGGGCTTACAGACTATGCCAACATGCTCAGCTTTCCACCCAGCGGGAGGTCTTTTCACTTGTACTTTTTGGCTTTTGTGAACATGCATTCAGGTGTGTCTGTGTGGACAGAGTGTGCTGTTGTTTCTCCTGGGTAAACATCTTGGGAAGGAAGTGCTTAGGTGATAATGGAGGCGACTGTCAAATTCTTCCACAGCCGACCACACTGTGCCTGCTTTAACATCCATACGCTTCCTCATGCCTGTGGTCACATTTCCTTTTAGGGGTGGGCAGGGGGCTTCTTTTTGTTTCTAAGGGAATATAACCTCTTAAAAACTTTTTCATTTCTTTTTTTTTTTTTTCCTTTCTCTCTTTGGAGACATGTTCTCAGTATGCAGCTGGCTGGAACTGGTTGGCCTCCTACTCACAGGGAGCCACCTGCCTCTTTCTGGGTTAAAGCGGTGGTTCTCCAGGCGCGCTTTTTTTGTCATTTTCTGGGGAGATGGCTCAGTGAGTGAAGCACCGGTTCAGAAAGCATGAGGACTGGGGTTGGGGTCACCAGCATCTGTGTAAATGCAGGCAGGTGTGGGGTGCACCTGCAGGGTCAGTGCTGGAGATGGGAAGAGGATCCCGAGCAGGTTGGTCTGAGAGTCACAGACATCCTCTGGCTTCTGCCTCCGAGGGCTGGGATTACTGGTATGAGCCACCACCTTCTGTCACCGTCACTGTGCTAGCGATCAAGGCCTGTGCCACGGCAGGAGGCCGTCTGCCATGGCCATGCTCCAGACCCACTGTAGTTTGGACTTGTGTGTAAGGCTAGTGTTCTCTCTCTGGGAACTGTGTATGTTTGTCCTACTCCATAGGGACTGTGGATTAGTCCCGTGTGGCTGAGTTGCATATAAATGTACACTTTAGTGTTAGTTTCTAGGTATCTATCCTCCCGGTCTTTGGTTTTTCCAGACAGGGTTTCTCTACGTAACCCTGGTCATCTTGAGACTCTCTTTGTAGATCAGGCTGGCCTTGAACACAGAGATCCACTTGCCTCTGCTCCTGAAGTGCTGGGATCAAAGGCGTGCAACAAACACTGCCTCTGCCACATGGCTGTAGATTGACTTACTTACTTACTTTATTTATTTATTTATTTATTTGATTCTTGTGATGAAAAAATTCCAGAATTGGTTTTAGCTTAACAGTTCCTTGGCCAAGGCAACAATGCAATTTTCACCAAACCCCTTGTGGTGGATCGAGCCCTTCAGATGCCTTTCAGTCCTTAAAAACATAAAAATAAAAAAGACAAAAGAAAAGAAATTCTGCTTTGAAGAATGTCTGTTTCACTGAAGTAGGAAGAGGATTTCTTGGGAAGATGCGGCTAGAGGGGGTGGGGCGAGGTGAGGCGAGGTAGGCGAAGATAACCGACTGCTTTGTGGACCTGTGGGAGACTGTGGAAGAGTAAGTAAAGAGTGTGCTTTCCACAGCCTGAGGCCTTCTCGGCATCTCTCTTCTCTCTCTGCCATCTCTGGTGTCTCAGGCAAGGAGAAGTGTTGTTTCTCTGCTGGCTACCTCAAGGTGGAGAAGGCACATTCTTTTTTTCTTTTAAAGATGTATTTATTTTCTGTATATGAGTACACTGCAGCCGTCTTCAGACACACCAGAAGAGGGCATCGGATCCCATTACAGATGGTTGTGAGCCACCATGTGGTTGCTGGGAATTGAACTCAGGACCTCTGGAAGAGCAGCCAGTGCTCTTATCCGCTGGTCAACAACACCCACGCGAGGCACAGACATGCTTAGGCGGTGCGCTCACACGTAAGGGAAATAAACACATAGTTAGAAAATCCCCAACCAAAAAACTTAGGGGTAAAAAAACAACAGCAAGGAGAGAAGAAGTAAGAAAAATAAGCAGCCATGTTGCTGCTGTCCTGGCTCTGACCGCCATCTCCTCCATCCGTTGCTGCTGTCCTGGCTCTGACCACTGTCTCCCCCATCCATTGCTGCTGTCCCTCTCCAACTGCTGTTTCCCTCATGTGTTGCAGTGAGTACGGCTTTGCTGAGAAGGTGGTGGAGGGGATGTTCATCATGGTCAATTCCATCACCATCAAGATCCACTCCAAGGCCTTCCATGCTTCCTTTGAACTGTGGCAGCTCCAAGGTTATAGTGTCAACCCCAACTGGCAGCAGAGTGACCTGCGTCTGACCCGTATCACTGATCCCCGCCGAGGAGAGGTGACAACCTTAGCATTCTGAGGGGGGTGAGTGGAGGGATGCCAAGTTGGGGAGCCCCTAAGGACCCTATTCCCTGTTGGAGCTGTTCCCACTCTTGGGAAGCCTGGGGTCCTTTCTGTCCAGAGGCACTGATCAGCTCTATGGGTCTGGACCCACTGCCTTGTGCTGTCAGGATTCTAGCTGAGAGCAGCAGTTCAGCCTCCTGGGTCTTCTGATCCACAGTCTAAGGATTTTACTTTCCCTCCTTCCAGGTTTTAACATTTAAGGAAATAACTTGGCAGACACTCCGAGTTGAGGCAGACGCCACAGAAAATGGTGATCAGGACCCGGTTAGCACTCCGCTGAGGCTCATTACCAACCAAGGCCGGATCCAGATAGCCCTCAAGAGAAGAGTGAGTGTGTTTCCTGTGCCAGGAAACTTGTGGAAGTTGGTGTTGGGCCACTGTCCTCGTTGGCCTCGCCAGTGTGGGAGAAGCTTCTGTTGCCCTGTTCCGGTGCTTTCAGTAGCCGGTTTGGTTCCCACCCGTATTATGCACACACGGGTGTGAGCATCTCGGGGTTGGCTGGTGCTTTGGTAAATCAAGCAAACCCGAGTCACTATGTAAGAAGTCGGTGTTCCAAAGTGCCTGATGGTCCTTTCACCTCCTGGAAGGTGAAGGCTGCCGGGGACGCCAGCACAGTCACTCTGAGGCCTTGGAAGACACCAGGAGCTAACTGTGTTCTCTGTGACCCCTCAGACTAAAGACTGCAACGTGGTCGCCTCCAAGCTAACCTTCCTGCTGGACGACCTGCTCTGGGTGCTGACTGACTCACAGCTCAAGGCGATGATGAAGTATGCCGAGTCGCTGAGTGCGGCCATGGAGAAGTCGGCCCAGCAGAGAAAGAGCCTGGCTCCTGAGCCTGTGCAGGTAAGAGGCATCCGCAGGTGTGGGGCAGGTGGCTAGCCCTAATTTGTGCCGGTGTTGTGGGGAATGGAGGCCTTTTTGGCTTGCTTACGGGGTTCACCACATGTGGAGTTGCTTGTGCCTGTCTCATTTATTTGCTCTGCTCACTGGGGTCCCCTGTGTGTCAGATGGAGTCCAGATGGGGTGCTAGCCTCTCTCACTGGGTTTCCCTGTGTGTCAGATGGGGTGCTAGCCTCTGCTCACTGGGTTTCCCTGTGTGTCAGATGGGGTGCTAGCCTCTGCTCACTGGGTTTCCCTGTGTGTCAGATGGGGTGCTAGCCTCTGCTCACTGGGTTTCCCTGTGTGTCAGATGGGGTGCTAGCCTCTGCTCACTGGGTTTCCCTGTGTGTCAGATGGAGTGCTAGCCTCTGCTCACTGGGTTTCCCTGTGTGTCAGATGGGGTGCTAGCCTCTGCTTACTGGGTTTCCCTGTGTGTCAGATGGGGTGCTAGCCTCTGGAGGAAGTAGCATGACTCTACGGTTGGGACTTCCCATGCCTTAGAGGGTAGACAGTTGACAAGTTGCTCCTAGGTGCTGTGCTCTGAGAGCACTGCCCACCAACACGACGGTGCACTTAGCGAGGACGCTCTAGAGGAGGTGACTGAGGGTGACTCAGGCCTGAGGACTCAGGCGCTAAACTTGGTGTGGGGGGGCTGTTGGGGTTTGAGCTGCTTTCTCAGGGGAGTGCTGAGTGAGACACTAGACAGCAGGTGTAAGACAGAAGGAGTGCTGTTAAATCGGTGTTTTATCCATGTGGACTACGCTTACAGAAAGCATCAAAAGAAGCCTCTTAGAGCCTGGAGTTGACATCTGTCTGTCTGTCTGTCTGCATGTCTGTCTGCATTTCCCTTCCCTTCCCTGTATGTACATTGGTTTTGCCTGCATGCTTGTTTATATGAGAGTATTGGATCCTTTTGGACCTGGAGTGCTAGCCACAGGAGTGTTCACAGACTGGTGTGAGCCGTCCCTTGGGTGCTGGCAAGCAACCTGGCTAGAGCAGCCAGTGCTGTCAACCAGTGCGCCCCTCTCCAGTCCCTGATGGACGGCCTTCTCTTGTCACATGTAGATCACTCCACCCGCTCCCAGTGCCCAGCAGACCTGGGCCCAGGCATTCAGTGGCAGCCAGGGCAGCAGCAGCAGCAGTCGCCTCAGCCAGTATTTTGAGAAGTTTGATGTGAAGGAGTCTTCCTACCACCTCCTCATCTCCCGCCTGGACCTGCACATCTGTGATGACAGCCAGTCTCGAGAGCCAGGTGCGCAGAGGCCTGAGCTTGGCCAATCACACATCGCTGTTGGTCCTGGGCAGAGCCTCGGATGAATGCCCTTCAGGCATCGCTTGGTACCCAGTCCTCCTGTGGTAGCTCTGTGTTGGCACAAGGGAGAGCTCTCCAGCCTTTAGAGCATGCTGGAGCCAGCTGTCACACAGGACACATGGCAGGCCCTTTTCCCACCACACAGATGCAGAACTTCACAGATTGAGCCCAACCAGAATGACCCTTGTCATCCCCATGTCTCCAAATGCTGGTGTTTGCCAGAGGTGCAGAACCACTGGCGAGATTTTTTAGGAAAAATAGAGTTGTAGGAGACCTCAGAGTTTTCAGATTTCTCTCTTCGTTAGAACTGAGGATTGAACACAGACCTTGTGTGTATCCAGAACAGACATGTATTCTGCCCCCAGCTCCACCCAGAACCAGAATGTTCAGAGTTGAATTGTTTTAATACTGTGATGTGATAGTCAAATATTGTGGCATACAGCTTTAGGGAGGCAGAGGCAGGTGGATCTCCATGAGTTCAAGGCCAGCTCCGGCTACACAGTGGAACCCTGTCTCAGTGCCTCCCCCAGTTATATATGCTGTATTTACATGTGTAGAGAGGTTATATTATGTTAGTGGCATACTTAAAATAGTATCATACATGTGTATTTATATTTATTCAGAACGATTGACTTTTTTCTTTATGATCCCCGCAGAAGCCAGTAACCTTTTGCTTACTCTGTTTGACTGTCCTCATGTAGGAAGTGAGTGAAGTCAGTCTGTCCTCATTTACCACACAGCCAGGGTCAGGCTCCAGGGAGATGCTGCACTGGCTCAGGGGACCCGGAGTTTGGTTTTGACTCCCTGCTTACCCCATCAGCGCTGTCCCTTCCCTGTTCACTCGCTCGCTTGCCATGTCATATGCTCACACGGGACAGCCTTTTGTCTTGCTTTACTCTGCTCACCGTAGGCTGCATTTACCATTCACCTCTTACCTGCTTACGTCGTCGGAGGCGCTGAGGGTCGGAGGCGCTGAGGGTCTGCTCAGCTCTGTGAGCGCCGTGTAGGTGCTGCCCCGCTGAGCCACACCTGCTGTATATTTGCCCCTAGTAATGAGACCAGGATTCACGTCAGGGGAATGAATGTGCCGCCTTTTTGTCTTTTCCACCAAGCAGCTTGCCCATGTAGTTGGCTCCTCCTCCATCTTGAAGTGACTCCGCCTCCACGTGGGCAACAACAGTGTAGACATGGCTTTTCCACCACAGGAAATGATTATGGGAACAACTATTTTTATGTAGTAATTTCTTCCCAGTGTTGCTTAGGGCCTTGTGGTGGTGAATGTCTTTAATCCTGGATGGGTCCCTTGAGTCTGAGGCCAGCCCGGGCCACACAGTGCACTTGCTGGTGGTGTGATCCACGTGTGATCCCATCGCTCTGGCTCTGGAGGCTGTGACACAAGTACTGCCATGAGTTTGAGGCCAGCTTGTGCCTCATGGCAAGACCCAGTCTCAAGAACACCCTTCCTCCAAATAAAAAGAGCACACTGTTGTAGATGTGCAGGTTAGAAGTGTAGTAGTTGGGAGGTGGAGGCAGGAGGATCAGGAGTTCAAGGTCACGTTTAGCTATGGGCAGTATGAGACTAGCCTGAGATTCATGAGACCTTCCCTAAAAGGCAACAAAAATCCCCAAAGCATTATCAGTGACTGTAGGTTTAGATCTAAGTTAACACTAATAGCTTTATAGCAGCTAATTTTAAAGTTATTATTGTTCCTTATCCATGAATTGAACAAAGGAATCTTTGTATTCTTTTTAGTATATAATGGACAGATAAGGACTGCCAGTAAAGAACACTGGTTACTCTTGTAAGAGGATCAGGGTTCAGCCCCTCAGAGGGCTCCTAGTGGTTCAGGTGATGCCCGGGTTTCTTTGCTCCTCCAGCGCTGTTCACCTGTGCCTTTCTCTCATAGGTGTCTCCGCAAACAGACTTACGGGTGGTGCCATGCAGCTGACCTTCCGCAAGATGGCGTTTGACTATTACCCCTTCCACAGGGCAGGTCAGAGAAACCTCACCTGCTCAGCATGGCCCCAGATGTGGACAGATTCTGGGTTCAGACCTGACCAGCCAGCAAAAGGGTGCTGGATATTGCTGCTTGTGCCTAGGGGGTGCTTGAGATCTTTCTAAGATGACATCTGCAAACCCTGTCTCATCCCCTTATTGAGAGAGATGTGCATGTGGGGCTGGGAGAGCATGGTGTTCTCAACACAGCTTCTCATCTCAGGAAACTCTGAGTTGTGCTTGGGTGTAATTCTGAATTTTGACTCTCCTAACAGGAAGAAATCACTGGGGCATGGACTGTGGTCTTGGGCTGAAGTCGTGTTCTTCTTCCTACAGGTGACAGCTGCAAACACTGGGTGCGGCACTGTGAGGCCATGGAGACCCGAGGCCACTGGGCCCAACAGCTGGTGACAGAGTTTCAGAGTCGGGTGGAGAAGCTGTATGAGGAGAGCAGTGTGAAGCCACCGTGGCAGCTGGGGGTAGACCCCCCCTTCCGGAGGAAAGCAGGCAGGTTTTAGAACCCCGAAGAGTCCAGTTGCTCGGCTTTTTGCTGACTGGCTTTAAATAGTTGGCGGAGATGAAGCACTGTTTGCCCAGCTGCTCCTTGTGTGCTGCCTTTTCTTCTGGAGCCCCCTCTTTCGTCAGTAGCGCAGCCAGTCACCGAGTTCCCACCAGGGAGGTTTGGGCTCCCTTTGCTATTCCATGGCATTACTGACCCTGGGTTTTACTTTCTCAATTTTATTAATAGTGAACAATGCCTGTATCTACTTCTTTTTCCTTTTCCTTTTTATTTAGATTCTTTCTCTGGTCCTGGAAAGGTCCCTCTTGACAAAAGCCCTACCCAGGGCCGGCAGGCTGCCTGTGGGTCTCCAGCATGGAATCGCTTACGCTCTAGCTGCTTGGTTGTACGAGTAGATGACCTGGACATCCACCAGGTGAGGACATGGGGACACTGGGGTGTGGGGTGTTCAGGAACAACATGAACCAAGATGTAGAACCCAGGACCTGCTGGCCTCACTCCTGAGAAGACAGACGAACAGTTTGGCCAGTTGCTGTTGAGCATGGAGTCTGAGCATGGCCTTAGCATGTTCTTGGATTATCGTATTACAACTTCCTGCTGAAAACCAGCCTGCACTGGCTACGTGAGACCCAAACCTAACAGAAGAGTGGCTTGGGGTAGTACAGAGCACATGTAAAAGCCTGGTGCATGTGTGGGAGCCTCTTCTTAGGGAAGGTTGGGGAGAAGGGTGGAGGCGCATGGTGTCCTGGCTGCAGTGACACAGGATCACAGTGACTTGTGAAGTGATGTTCTGGGTGCAATGACACAGGCTCACAGTGACTTGTGAAGCAGTGACATGGGCTCACAGTGACTTGTGAAGCAGTGACAGGCTCACAGTGACTTGTGAAGTGATATTCTGGGTACAATGACATGGGTTCACAGTGACTTGTGAAGCAGTGACACGGGCTCACAGTGACTTGTGAAGCAGTGACACGGGCTCACAGTGACTTGTGAAGCAGTGACATGGGCTCACAGTGGCTTGTGAAGCAGTGACACAGGCTCACAGTGACTTGTGAAGCAATGTTCTGGGTGCAGTAACATGGGCTCACGGTGACTTGTGAAGCAGTGACATGGGCTCACAGTGATTTGTGAAGCGATGTTCTGGGTGCAGTGACATGGGCTCACAGTGACTTGTGGTTACTTAGGTGTCCACAGCTGGACAGCCAAGTAAGAAGCCGTCCACTCTGCTCTCCTGCAGCCGCAAACGCCACCGCCTTCCGGCTCAGGTGGCTGCCATCCACGTACAGTTCACCGAGTATTACTTCCCAGATAATCAGGAGCTTCCGGGTAAGCTGGGCTGCTGTTTCCTCTGATGACGTCTCTTCCTTCCTTCCTCTTCTTTACCTTTGTCGGTATTGAGGCCGCTGTACACAGTCTCACTTGTGGCAAGTCAGTTTGTTCTAGTTAAGCTCTGCCTTGGGGTGAGGGCTCCGTTGATCCAGTGCTTGCCCAGCGTGCATGATTGACTGTGGCCCTCTGGGAGGTGGAGGCAAGAGGATCAGAAGTTGGTAGTCTTTCGAGGTCATCCATGGCTCCACAGTGAGTGTGAGGTCAGCCTGGAGTATGTGAGACAGCATCTCAAAAGCAGAATGAGGAGAGCCGTGCCATGTCCAGGGCTGCTGTGTCTGCTGTTGTGGTAGTGCAGCTTTAGCCGGTCAGTGAGAGTCTAGCTGCTGCCTCCTACATGACATTCTGATTTCTCTGCTTCCAGTGCCCTGTCCCAATCTCTACATCCAGTTAAATGGGCTGACGTTCACTGTGGATCCGGTCAGCTTGCTGTGGGGAAACCTCTTTTGCCTAGACTTATACCGAAGCTTGGAGCAGTTCAAAGCCATCTATAAGCTGGAAGATGCCAGGGGGAAGGATGAGCATCTGGACATCCGACTGGATGCGTTCTGGTTGAAGGTAGGGACAGAGTTGGACTTTTGCCACTTGTGGGTAGACACAGCTACATTCCCTCCAAGATTGTGAGCATAGTTCTGCTGTGTCCACCTGGCAGAAGCAGGAAAATGAGCTTCAGATGCTCTGTGCTTGCTCGCATGGCCTTAACTGTTCATTCTCTCTAAAGGTGAGCTTCCCACTGGAGACCAGAGAGCTGGCGAAGCCGCATCGTCCCCAGGCGCTGGTCTTCTCCACGGCAGGCATGGTTGCCACCAACACCCGGCATGCCCCAAACTGTGGTTGTCCAGACCTCCAGAGTCTCTTCCGGGGTTTTGCTGCCACGGAGTTCTTTCGTTCTAGCTATGGTCACTTTCCCAAGGTCCCAGGGGGCTTCAGCCTTCTTCACATGCTCTTCCTGCATCACGCTTTCCAGATGGATTCCCTTCCAGCTCAACCTAGCTCCCTCCCTCCTCAGAGGCCAGCGGCATCCCAGGATCTTTGGTCCCTGCATTTCACCCAGATCTCCTTGGACTTTGAAGGCACAGAACACGTCAAAGGCCATACCTTGAATTTTGTGGCGCCCTTCCCTTTGTCCATTTGGGCCTGCCTTCCTCTCCGCTGGCAGCAAGCCCAGGCACAGCGACTCCTTTTGGCCTCAGAGGGGAGGCTAAAACCGTCAGCCAGCTTTGGCAGTCCTGTGCGCTCTGAAGCTCTTGCCCCTGAGTCTGTGTCTCATCAGAGGTCAAAGACCGAACGAGATTTGAAGAGCCTCTCAGGCTCTATAGAAGTCCCAGAGGTTATGAGGGAAGGTGATGCTGGTGTGGACCATAAAGGGCATGTGGCAGAACTGGAGGACGTGGCAGATGTTCACATGCTTGTACACTCCACTGCCCACATCAGAGTGAGGCTCGACCACTACCAGTACCTGGCCCTGCTGCGCCTCAAGGAGGTGCTTCAGGGCCTTCAGGAGCAGCTGACCAAGGATACAGAGGCCATGACTGGGCCTCCCTTGCGGGAGCAGACAGTGTGCATCGGAGTTCTCTTCCCTAGCGCTGAGGTGGCTCTCCTGATGCATCCTGCCCCTGGGACTGCACACGCTGACTCTGCAGGCTCAGACACCACCAGCCTCATAGACTCAGAGCTGTCGCCGTCAGATGACCGGGAGCCGAAGTCTGATGCCTCCTCAGACCAGGGCCCAGTAAGCCCCGAGAAGGACCTGAGGGACAGCAGTGCTGAAAATCTGACTGTGTCCCAGGAGAGGCTGCACAGTGACGGAGAGCTACAGACCTCGACTCCACTTGTACAGCAGCCAGCAGGGAAGGGCCATGAGGCAGTCGAGTCTCTACAGGCCAAGAGGCTGAGCAGAGCTCAGACCGCCAGCTCACCGGCTGCGTTGAAGTTGCCAGCGGACAGGGAGGCTGCTCTGAACGGACAAGGCGAGCCTGTACCCTTGAGGAACATCGAGGGGGAACTGTCCAGTGCTCTTCACATGACCAAGGATGCCACCAAAGAGGCTCTCCACGCTACCGTGGACCTCACCAAGGAGGCTGTGTCCCTGACTAGGGATGCCTTCAGTCTGGGGAGAGATCGAATGACCTCTACCATGCACAAGATGTTGTCCTTGCCTCCTGCCAAGTGAGTGTTTCTCAGCCTCTTTCTGAGGAAAAGCCTCTGCTTTCCCTCCAGTTGTGACCACTGGACTCCCTGCCCCCTGCTGTGTGCACTCTTAGAGGAAGACGGCTGAGGAGGGGGAGGCTGCAAGTCGGCGTCTGCAGCTTGTCAGGGTGTGGGGCCTCACAGTGGTCCACACACATTAGGTCTGCAGCGTGTTAGGGTGTGGGGCCTCACAATGGCCCACACACATTAGGTCTGCAGCTTGTCAGGGTGTGGGGCCTCACAGTGGCCCACACACATTAGGTCTGCAGCTTGTTAGGGTGTGGGGCCTCACAGTGGCCCACACACATTAGGTCTGCAGCGTGTTAGGGTGTGGGGCCTCACAGTGGCCCACACACATTAGGTCTGCAGCTTGTTAGGGTGTGGGGCCTCACAGTGGCCCACACACATTAGGTCTGCAGCTTGTTAGGGTGTGGGGCCTCACAGTGGTCCACACAGATTAGGCTGTGGTGGGCATCTATATTTTGTTCCTGTTGTTGCTAAGGAAACCAAGGCCTAACAAATGTTAGGCAAGGACTGTTAGCACCAAGCCATACTCCTAGTCCACGTCAGTGTGTGTTTGCTTGCGTTTTGAAACAAGACAGTGTCTTACTATAGATAGTCCTGCTGTCTGGAATGAGCTCACTCCTTTTTTTTTTTTCTTTTCTCTCTCTCTCTCTCTCTCTCTCTCTCTCTCTCTCTCTCTCTCTCTACTGAAACAAAAGTTTTATTAGTGCTAAAACAGTGAGATATTTTACACATCGCTTTTTTCTGGCCCCGTCTTCTTGAGTCTTGGCATTACAGGTATGCCACTGTGCCTGACTTTGCTGTAATAATCATTGCAGCGGTTATCTTGTAATTTATTTGTTAAATTTGATGCCCAGACAGACCTTTGAATTTCCAGTTTATGGCTAGGGGACTGCTGCGTGAGGGGAGGCTGTGCTCCCGGACTCACCTGCTCAACAGAGGAGCCAGCCTTCGCACCCGCTCCGTGTGCCAGCCCTGCCGCTGTCCAGAGCGGTGGAGAAGGAAAGTCAGGCTGAGCTCTTGACTGTGGTGGGCCCTGTGCTAAGCGTTAGAGCAGGTTAAGGAAAGACACAGAGGTGTGGTCAGAAGGGCGGGAACAGTGGGCTTTCCTGTGAGTCTCTGTGGTCTTAGGAAGGACAGTGCAGCAGGAGGAGCCTCTTCTGGGGCATTTGGTGGCTCACAGGCCATGGTGTCACAGCCACGGAGTTAGCGCTTCTTTCTTTTCTTCTTGTATTAAATAAATTCATTTATTTTGTGTATGGATATTTTTACCTGCATATGAGTACAGTGCCCAAGAAGGCGAGAACAGGGCATCAAACCCTCTGGGGTTCGGTTTACAGATGGTTGTTAGCCACTGTATGGGTGCTGGGACTTGATCTCAGGTCCTCTGGAAGAGCAGCCAGTTATGCCTTTAGTGCTAGGTCTTTACCCACTGAGTTCCTGCAGTCCTGTGGGACACGTACTGATACCACACCCACTTCATACGGAGGAAACGGCTCAGCAAGGCAAAGCCTTGTTGAGGCTCATACCATGGCGCTCCTCTGTAATTTTACAACTTCATTAAAGACCAGTGTCAGTTTACCTACCCTGCACTCGTCTCCCAGAGCAGCAGAGTAAAGGCTGGCGGAGTGGGGTGTGCTTTAGAGCTGTTGCTGCCCTTCAGGACTCAGGCAGCCCAGCCTTTTGGAACTCAGTTCCAGGGGATCGAAAGGCCTCTTCTGGCCTCAGGAACCATGCATCTGTGTGTGCACATACACATGTGCCCGCACCCACACACACGTTCAGAAACAAGACTCTGGAGTGAATGCAAGCGGCTTTGGGCACCACTTACTACAGGGTGGTAGGTAGTTGTCCTCTCCTGTGGATGGCATGACCCTGAATAACCTTGAGATTTAATGGTACTAGCTGGGATTCAGAAAGGCCGTTGGCAAAGGCTACTGTGTGTTCACATTACCTGTCTGAATGAGGGAAATGGATTAGCCTGTGGATGGAGTGAGGGGTGTGGAGAACAAACAGGTGTTCAGCTCTGAGCTGGTGGGCCTTGTTTTTGTTTTTGTTTTTTTTGTTTTTTTTTGTTTTTTTTTTTTTTAAACACAGGGAGGCCATGGCCAAGTCAGATGAGGGGGTGGTGGCCCCAGTGAGTGGAGGTGCTGCCCGACTCCGGTTTTTCTCCATGAAAAGGACAGTCTCTCAGCAGTCATTCGATGGTGTCTCATTGGACAGCGGTGGCCCCGAAGACCGGATTTCGGTGGACAGCGATGGCAGTGACAGCTTTGTGATGCTCTTGGAGTCTGGTATGTGAGAGCCTGGTTGCATGATTCCAAGAGGGCTCTCGGTGGCTGATGGTACACCAACAGGATTCATGTGGAGCAGAGATAGAATAAAACTGACATTTTCCTAACCAAACAAAAGAGAGAAAATTTAGTATATTTGTTTTTTATGGCTTGTTTTATCTCCACATTTCCTAGGTTATTTTTATATTTAGATTTTGGGGTTTTTATGGAGGTGGGTGGGGTGTATCTCATGTAATCCATGCTAGTCTTGAAGTCCCTATACTTCTGCCTCTCAAGTGCAGGGGTCACAGGCACACGCCACCACTCTCGTCTCTCCTACAGGTCACTGTTTAATACTTAACACAAGGTCTTAGTCTTGAGGCTGTGGGATCAGCTGACCAGAGTTCGTTTTGCGTCTGCTGTCAGTGATGATACGCTTGCTGTCTGGTCGTGGTTTGCCTGTGTTTTTTTTTTTTTTTTTAATTTTGAAAGCTTTTTTCTTTTTTATATTTATTATTTTTATATTGATTTACATGTATGATTATTTTGTCTGAATGTGTATGTAAGTATACCATGTGCATGCCTAGTGTCCTTGGGGCCCAGAAGAGTGTGCTGGATGCCCTGGGACTAGAGTCAGGGACCATTATGAGCCGCTGTTTGGGTGCTGGGTTTCTAACTTGGGTCTTTTGGAAAATCAGCTAGTGCTCCCAACTCTGAGAAATTTGTCCAGCCCTTGCCTGTGTATTTTATTGTTGGAAAATAACTTCAAGTTTTTTGTCTGTTGATATAATGGTTAAATTTAAATATGTATACACACACATACATATACACATACACATATATATGTATATATGTGTGTGTGTGTGTGTGTATGTATCAATAAAATATGTATGGGTGTTTTGCCTTCAGGCATGTCTATCTAATGTGTATACAATGCCATGGAGGCCAGAAGAGAGTGTCAGATTCCCTAGAACTGGAGTTAAGATGTGAGCCACCATGTCAGTGCTGGGACTTGAACTCTGGAAGAGCAGTCAGTGCTCTTCACTGCTGGGCCATCTCTCCAGCCTTCATCCCCACATGTTGATTAACTTTTAGCCATTAAATATGTCACTTTTGTAAGATACATGCTCTTAGCTTATCAAAATAGACACTTTCAAAATGATCCCTTCAGAATATCTGAAGAGCATGTTTATGTCTTTTCTTTCTTTCTTTCTTTCTTTCTTTCTTTCTTTCTTTCTTTCTTTCTTTCTTTCTTTCTTTCTTTCTTTCTTTCTTTCTTTTTTTTTCCGAGACAGGGTTTCTCTGTGTAGCCCTGGCTGTCCTGGAACTCACTCTGTAGACCAGGCTGGCCTCAAACTCAGAAATCCGCCTGCCTCTGCCTCCCAAGTGCTGTCTTTTCTTTCTTCTTGACATTATTTACAATTACTGCTGTTGCTCTAACAGAGACTCGCAGTGTGCTGGGCGAGTGTTCTGCCACAGAGTCACACCCTAGGTCCCTTCCTGGTTTCCTTTACCTTTTGTTGGTTAGTGAGGAATGTCTGTGTCTATGAGGTAACATGTTACCCCACGCATGCCCGTTACTGTCCTGTCATGAGGTAACATGTTACCCCACGCATGCCCGTTACTGTCCTGTCATGAGGTAACATGTTACCCCACGCATGCCCATTACTCTCCTGTCATGAGGTAACATGTTACCCCACGCATGCCCATTACTCTCCTGTCATGAGGTAACATGTTACCCCACGCATGCCCGTTACTCTCCTGTCATGAGGTAACATGTTACCCCACGCATGCCCGTTACTCTCCTGTCATGAGGTAACATGTTACCCTGAAGACCCCCATACTCGGGAGACCCTTCCTCAAGCCTCCGGAATCGTGACCACCCAAAAATCACAAGAAACCATACCTGGATGCAATCAGCAGAGGTTTATTAGAGGTTTTGCCGGCGGTCAAAAACGACAAGCTCTTTAGCTCCAAGAGCAGAGTTTTTGGCCCGGTGTGGTGGGTTAAAAGGTCTTTTATAGCATGGAGTGGGGGGGAGGAAGGCATTTTCGCGTGCTTACACATGATTGGTTGTTTTACAAATTTTGAACATAGCACTGGGAAGACCAAGGGAGGGGTAACCAAGAACAGTGGAACATTTCAGAGAATCTAGCCCAAATGATAGCATCTTTATCTGTAGTCAGGAATGCCTTCCTGCCTTGGGTGAGGCTTGGGGAATGTAATCCAGCAAGTGTCCTTCACCTGGATTGTGAAGGCCTGAAATCTTATTTTCAGTTCCAAGTTCTGTAAGGCGAAAAAATCTACACATATTTCATAAAATGGCCTTTATAATTTTTCACTCTACATCCCCACTTCTTCCAATTTGCTTGTTTTTAATCATAAAAACTCAATTATTAATAAGTCTATTTTCAACCCCACTTCTTCCGATTAGGATCTTTAGAAAAGTTTAAACCCCAGTGTCATCATAATTACCATTTTCTTGACCCAAAGTCCTATGTTGGTGGCGCAACACAAAAAGCTGAACAGCATTTATCCTTTCTCTAACAAAAGTTACTAATCTGTTTAAAATGTAGGGGCCTGTGGTTAAAAGCAAAAGTAAAATCACAAGGGATCCAGCAAGGGAGGATTGAACCAACTCTCGAATCAACATTGTTGTGCCTCTCTATCTTGTCTCTGGTCTAACCTTTCTCTGAATTTACTCTCTGGTCACTCTTGAATGGTCTACATAATAGTAACATTTTTTCTTAGAGCAGCACACAGACTTTCTCCTTTAAGAAACAACAAGTCTAGTAACAACTTAACTTTGTTACTGACTGTTCTAGGGCTCTCAAATCTATATCAGTGGCAGCTCTCAGCTGATGAAAATAATGAGGTGTCTGTATCAATGTGGCCACACCTGTCTCTATACCTATGGCCATTCCTAGTCACAATGTAACAGCTAGAGTCAAGGAAAATAGGCTCTCTGCAGAATCATCTAGGGTGTATCTCAAACTCAGTTCAAGAGTACCTGTGGGAACTAGCTGGACAAGTATATAATAATCTTTGTTTTCATCAAAGATAGCAGTGGAAACACATGGTGTTAACCGGGAGCTGTAAGTCTACCATTTATCAATTTTAGGCACTAAGTATCTGTTAGCAGGGGTTCTTGGGCTCTATTCTATTGACTAGGAGTTTCAAAACATTTCTTTTTCTTTGTAACACACTTTCAAAGTTGTCTTCTGACTTTTCCACATTTTGTGGCACATAGCTGTCTACATATATATATATATATAATCACATATATAATAAAGAGAAATTGCAAAAGGAACAAATCTATATAACTCTAGATTCACATTTCAACTTCAATCTTGTAATCACAAGCTGTCGTTTAACCTTGGGTGTACACACACTAAGTCCCACCCTCCAAGGCAGCATTTTCCCTGTGCCTCTGGGGTGGTCTCAGGAGTCAAGGCCTGCTGCTCTTTAGCCTTGTAGAATAGCAGAAGACCTGGAGCTAAAGAGTAGGGGGTTGTTCAGGCATCTGAATCTTCTCCAGTTGGCATCAGTCACAGGTGGTGATGGTGAACTTCAAGGAGGTCGGATGGTCCACAGCACCAGGAACAGTCTTTTAGTAGCCTGAAAAATCATTTCTCACACAAAATGGACATTCTGGGTATGGAGCAAGGACAAGGGACACTCTAGCCAGCGCCAGTTCCCAAGGGTAGTTTAATTTTAGGGTCCTGTATATTCTCGCTACCTGTCCTGAGCTTTGGAGACAATATAAACAGTGGATCTTCAATTCCTGACTTACCTTAAAACTGCTCTCTGATCTAATTACCTAGGACACTTGAAACCTTGGGAAGGTCCCTATTCTAGGCTGTTTTCTCCTAGGTATTTCTTATTTACTCTAAGTCTTATTATTTCTCTGGCTCAAAACCTAAGGTCCCTTATACGCTTTAAGTCTCTTGGCTGCTTGGTTGCACTCATATCTTAAGAGTCCATCTGTGTATTTAGCCTGGTAAATCCTTTGCTTTCAGGGGAGTATAGTTCTCCCTTCTTGTGTGCACCATTTTCTCTTTTTCTCTAGATAGTATCTGGCAGGATGGCTAGCAATCTTTTCTTTCTCTTATTCTGTGCTTTAAGTGAGGCCATCTCTTAGGCCCACAACTGGAACAGGCTCCCATATCAAGACACTTGATTTGTCCAGTTATTGCCTCAGGCCGGAGTCTCCTCCCTTGGTGTCCTGGGCAACAAATATTTACAGCTTCTGGTTTCATCAGGGTTTTCCTCTCTTGGCATATAGCCTTGCGGGCATGGGCTGTGGCAAAAGCATACCTGCTTGTCGACCCCAGGTTCCAAGGTTGCTCTCTGCACCGATGATCTCAGTCCAGATGACATGTGTCCACCACAGTAGCGCTGGCTTGTCTCTGACCAGCATGGAGAAAACTGCTCCCATCTGTAAAGCAGCTTACCTTGGTTCCTGGCTGAAGTCAGTCTTCTATCCGTTGAATTCTTGTCAGCTAGTTGCAGCCCAGGAAGTGTTGTATCTGGATGTCTATCCTAGGGGGTATCCCCTCAACCAGACAGGGGATAGGAGCAGCCTAAGATGACCATAAATGAATGGGATACCCAGCCCATCTCTTAGTCCACCATTTTCGGGTAGTCCATGAATATGTTTTGACCCGTTGGCCTGGAGGAAGCCCCTGTGTTTCTTCACACAGAGCTGTTATCTTCGCCACTTGGGGTGTTTTTCGAGGCCTGGGATTTTTTGGCCCTGGCTTCTATTTGTTAGGGCCCTCTTGGACCCTGAAGCTGGTTCCTTTACTTGCAATGCGCACACTGGTCTTTTTCAAAGAGTTTTATCTCTCTTTGATTGGAGTCCCTTTTTTCTACTTTCTGTAAATTCTTTCCTGTCACCTTTCTCTTTTTTCACCTCTCTCTAGTCTCCTCTATTCCTCTCTATTCCTCTGGACTCACAGCAACATATCTCCATTCTTCTTCTCTACTCTTTTCTTCTAGACTTACACTAAACCTTCTCTATTCCTCTTCTCTATTCCTTTCTTCTCCCACTTGCTATTACCATCAATAATTTTAATATGTAGTATACTTCCTAAATCTTTCAATGACTTATCTTGTAGTCTCTGGAGCCTCTGGAGCCTTGTCTACACTGACAGAATGTCTCTATGAACTAGTCTAGAAAGGCTGTGGGTAACTTATCTGATCTCTGCTTAACCTCATGTGTCCTGATCAAAATTAGTGGGGTCTCAGTAACCCTGTCTCTCAAGATCTATCAGCGGGATCTGGCGTGGGCCTTTGGGTGTCCCTTACCTTCTGTCACATGAAGGTCTCAGTCACATCTGGTCCGAATTGACCTGCTGCTGACCACGTCCTGATCAATTGATGGGGTCCCCATGTCTGAGGCTTCACTTCTGAAGACCAGAACCTACAAGGGTCTTGTGGAGAAAAGGCTTTTACCTTATTTATTGCTTTGAACTCTGTGTAGACTGATGCATTTGTGAGGCTGCATGACTGCTGTTCACATCACACTAGAGACCATAACCTAATTCAGTCTGCAAACAGTACCTTGTCCACAGGTGTAATGTGAGCTCATCTCTGAAGCTCTAAGAAAGAAACCAAATCAGAATGAATAGCCTTATCTATAGCATTTCACAGTAAGGACTATTAAGATGTTGCAGGTTCACACAGTTATTAACAATTTTTTAAAAGGCAACTTGAGTTACATTTGACACATATTTGAATTTAACTTTTAACAAAATAGAAACTTTGGTCATAGTTCTATAAAAACCTTTTAAAGAGTTATTTCTGATTACAACAAGAACAATAAAGTAAACATTTTTATGTCTAACATAAGAGCACAAGTCTTCACCACTTCTTCAATTTTATCTTGTCAAAACTCTCATCTTTGAACCAAATCTTAATGAAAATCTCATATAAATAATGAAATTGACTCAAACGGTAATGGTTAGAAAATCCATCAAAACTGAAGGATATATATATATATATATTTTTTTTTTTCTGACTCAGGACAGCCTGTAACTTTTAAGCTGTAATTTTAGAAAAAAGCACTCCTTTACTTATTAAACTGGGAAAAATCATTAACTTTCTTTTTCTGCTGGTGCCCTTCTCCTGGCCACAGAGCAGGGCGAATTATCAGTTTTTCTTGTGTAAATCAAGACAGCCTCACAAGTAAGTTTTAAACTAAATTAAGTAAGCAGTTTTAACCAGTTCTTGTCTCTTTTTTTAAAAAAATAATTAACTCTCAGGTGAACAATCTTGCTGCGGCTGTTTGTCTAGCTGTCCTGGCTCCACTGCCAGGTTTTTTTTTCTTTTTTTATCACCTGGGTTCTCATCTATCTTCATAGGCGGCAGGTGGAAAACGCCATTTGTTGCACTAGTGACCTCAAGGTACCCAGTACAGCCAGGAATACCAAACTAGGTAGCTGTTGCACGCTGTTGCTGTGCTGGGGAACCACGAGTTGTCTCCTGCCAAGTGTGGGCTGGGCTCGGGCACCCTCCATGTGCTGTTACCTGGAGTATACCCTATATGCGGTAGGCGGGCTGTAGGAACACGAACCGCAAGCACGAACCGAGGAAGCTGCCCCTTATTAAAGGACCTGCCCGCCTTTCTGCAGCTGTATTCTTGTACCGGCAGCTTCATTCCTCTCTCTGCTGGCAATCATGTTACCTATTTTTAACTCAAGATGTTTAACACAGTAGATTAACAGCTAACACACAGATGATTTGCCAAGAAAAGACACACACACATATAAAAAAAACAACACAAATAGCTCACCCCTCTCATGGGTGGTACATAAAACACAGATAGCTCACCCCTGCCACGGGTGGCACAAATAACACTTAACCACATTTGGTCACGACCCCAGATGGAGAAGGATTCCACGTCTTCTCCCCAAGTAGGAGCGTTCAGGCTCTTGAAACCTGATGGTCAGATCTCCTGACCTTCTGGAAGGCCTCTCACCTTCCAAGGAAGACTCCAATAACCAGACAACACGGTCAGTCTTCACAGATTCAGATTTAACAGATTCAGACAACTTGGTCAGCCTATGCTGGACCAAGTCTACCAGATTTCTAACACGCCAGCCATGAACAACCCAAAAATAGACACACTGCCATGAGAGCATAACAACCACGGTGGCCATTTCTGACCTTTTCTCTCTAGTTTCATTGTTTTTTTTTTTTTTGTTTTTTTGTTTTTTGAGACAGGGTTTCTCTGTGTAGTCCTGGCTGTCCTGGAACTCACTCTGTAGACCAGGCTGGCCTCGAACTCAGAAATCCGCCTGCCTCTGCCTCCCAAGTGCTGGGATTAAAGGCGTGTGCCACCACCGCCCGGCTCTAGTTTCATTGTTAACACACAAAAAGACTAACAAAAAACCCATCTCAATCGCCAGTGCCAGCCAAGAGGGATTCCATGTCCTCTCCGGCACCTAGATGCAAACCTGTGCAAGCCTAAAGGGATTCCACGTCCTCCCCTGCACCTAGATGAACCCCCAAACGTCTCTGGGGGTGCAGCAGCTAGTGACTCTCCAGCACATCTGCTAATCACTCATTTGTCTCCTCTCGAAACAAAAAATGGTTTACTGCCCCTCACGAGACAGAAACAGCTGCCAGTCCAAACCAAAGTGCACTTTTCAGAAACCAAATAATTCAGACAGACGGGCACAAACAACTTAACCAAATATCTTAAACAAACCTAGACAAAACAGCACACGAGACATCAGACGATTTAGGCAAACCCGCACATGAAAAACCAGAAGAAACCAGTACATGAAAAACCAGGCAATTTATACAAAAGGTCACACAACAACCAGACAGAAAAACCGCGGTGTCCCTTTACCTCCCAGCGTGGTTCTTGGATTAAGGTGGCCGCATATCCCGGACGAGCCACCAAATGAAGACCCCCCCCCATACTTGGGAGACCCTTCCTCAAGCCTCTGGAATCGCGACCACCCCAAAATCACAAGAAACCATACCTGGATGCAATCAGCAGAGGTTTATTAGGGGAGGAGCCGGCGGTCAAAAACGACAAGCTCTTTAGCTCCAAGAGCAGGGTTTTTGGCCCCGTGTGGTGGGTTAAAAGGTCTTTTATAGCATGGGGTGGAGGGAGGAAGGCATTTTCGCGTGCTTACACATGATTGGTTGTTTTACAAATTTTGAACATAGCACTGGGAAGACCAAGGGAGGGGTAACCAAGAACAGTGGAACATTTCAGAGAATCTAGCCCAAATGATAGCATCTTTATCTGTAGTCAGGAATGCCTTCCTGCCTTGGGTGAGGCTTGGGGAATGTAATCCAGCAAGTGTCCTTCACCTGGAATGTGAAGGCCTGAAATCTTATTTTCAGTTCCAAGTTCTGTAAGGCGAAAAAATCTACACATATTTCATAAAACGGCCTTTATAATTTTTCACTCTACAACCCCACGCATGCCCGTTACTCTCCTGTCCAGCTGAACGGATAGAGTGGATATACTTTCCAACATCATCTTTACATCCTCACCATGACTCGTTCCCAGTGACCATCGCTCTGTTTGCAGCATGCCTGATTGTCTTCTTCACCTCATGAGAAGTGACAGAGTGTGGTTTTTGGCCTTCTGTCCCTGTTGGCTCTAGTGACAGGTTCTCCTGCACATGCGCACACACGTTCTCTTTATTCACTGGACAGCAGACATGTTGGTTGTGTGACGTGGGAATTAGACTAGGCTATGGTACACATGGCAGCGCGTACATTCCTTGACTAACTGCTGTATTCCTCTGAGTATAGCTGAAAGTGGGGCGGCCGGTCTTGTGGGAACTGTTACTACAGAGAGCTGCTGCTGTCCGTGCCCGGACAGATGTACACTGCCCCGTGTGCTTCTCCATACCTCTTTGTTTCCTTCCTTCCTTTCTTTCTTTCTTTCTTTCTTTCTTTCTTTCTTTCTTTCTTTCTTTCTCTCTCTCCCTCTTTCTCTTTTCCTCCTTTCTTTTCTTTCTCTTTCTTCCTTTTCTTCCTTCCTTTTCCCCCTCCTTTTTCCCCTCTCTCTTTCTCTCTCTCTTTTGGTTTTTCAAGACAGGGATCTCTGTGTAGCCCTGGCTGTCCTGGAACTCGCTCTCTAGACCAGGCTGGCCTCGAACTCAGAGATCTGCCTGCCTCTGCCTCCTGAGTGCTGGGTTGAAAGGTGTGCGCCACCACTGCCCAGTTTTTCTCCACATTCTTGCCAACACATGTTCCCTATTTTTTTTGTGTGTGTGTGTTTTAAAGAGATGTTTGTTTTTAATGTTGTGTTTGTGTGGGCGTGTGCAGGTGCCCCCAGAAGCCAAAAGAGACCTCTGGAGCTGAAGTCCCAGACAGTTGTTAGCCACTGGGAACTGAAGCAGGTCTTCTGCAGGAGCAGCCAGTGCTGTTGAGCACTGAGCCATCTCTTTAGTCTTTGCTTTTGGCTTTTGAGTCATCACTGTGTAAGCCCTGCTGGCCTCCAGCCCGTGAGCCTCTTCCCCTGGTTTCCTGTGTCCTTGATTCCAGGCATGTGCTGCCGTGTCTGCTTGCTACACAAGGTTTTAATGTGTGTAGTGTAGAATTTCCTTTCCTTTCAAGTCCAAATATTGTTCTTTGTATATCTATACTGTATGTTGATTATCTGTTGACCACTAGACCACTACAGGTTGCTTCTGTTTAGACTTGTGTTAAATTTGACCAAATACAGTATTGCACTTAGAAAAAAACCAAGAGTCCTTAAGTCCATCAGCTAGCTCTCTGGTTATTTTATTTGTTTTTGGAGTTGTTCTTGTTTTAGAGGTTGAATGTGAATAGATCTTTCTGACTTCTGAATTTAAATCTTTTATTGCCTTCTTCATGCAGAGTCTGGTCCAGAGTCTGTTCCACTGGGATCTATGACAAGCGTCTTGGATGATAGTGGCATTCAGGGGAGCCCTGGTATGGATAGTGGTGGCCAGGGGTTGCCAGAGACCAGCAGTTCAGCGTCAGCCAGCGGGGACCTTGGCCTGCACTCGGTCAGTGGCCCTGCTTTCTTGTGTGGAGGGAGCTTCTCTGCCAGGCCCAAAGCTTGGGACTTAAGACTAAGAGCGCCTCTTCTGACAGGTGTCAGCTCTGGTCCTGAAGGTGAATGGAGTATCACTTGGGATTGAGGTTCGTGGTGAGGACCTGACCGTAGCCTTGCAAGCAGAGGAGCTAGCCCTGCAGCAGCTGGGCACCGTGGGACTCTGGCAGTTTCTACATGGACGGTGCCCAGGTATGGGTGATGACCATTCCAGAATAGTGGGATGTGCCTGAGGAGGGAGAGCGTAGCCAGCACCGGCCCTGTGCTGTGAGGGCAGCGGCTGTGGGCCACGCAGTTCTCTTTTCTCTAGCAGCCGTGGGGGAAGATCTCTGCCCATCCCATGTACAGCAGGCCTCCTGGAGCTCGCCCTGTGCTTCCCACTCCCTGGCTAGTGTCCATCCTTACTTCCAGGCTTAACCAGGAGTAGCCTCTCCTTTGCCTTGTGGCTGCCAACCAAAGCCTGTTTCTGATGGAGGAGTTTCTGTCGCTCATGCTCGTCCCTGGTTGTTAGAGACAAGGTCTCATTTATGCAGTCTATGCCGACTTGTAATCTAACTCTGTCTCAGGCTGGCCTGGAACTCCTGGTCGCCCCACCTGGGCCTCCTGAGGTCTTCCCTCACTGGCATGTGCCACCACGCCATGTTTGAAGTAGAGGTGCTGTGGTCATCCAGGTCCATCTTTCCTGGTGCTCTTCCCCAAGCTCTACCCTGGGCACTGATTCTAGATCACCAGAGTAGGGTGCTTCAGCTTCTCTAGGCGGTGTTTTCCAGTCTCCACTGAATTGTTCTGCACACATAAACTGGTCCCTCAGAGAAACTCTAGGTGGTTCTGTATGGCATTAGAGGGATTAGCGTGGATGAGTGGCAGATGCGAGGGTGGAGGCATTAGAGAAGGAAAGGATGCCCGGGTGCCAGAGTTGCATGTCTTGTTTTAGGAGCTTTTGTTGTTAGTCCAGTGCCTCAGAGTTGACAGCAAAGCCTTGTCCCTCCCTTCCGCCTTGAGGGGCATTTTTGACAGAGTCTAAGATCACTAGAGTGATGTTAGCTCATGGGCTCAGCCCGCCTGGCCTCAGCCGTACCTTTGCTATCCATGATGGTGTGCCTTTGGGCAAGTCGCCATTCTGTGACTCAGTTCACTCCTGTGCGGTGGGGTGGTGTTCATATGTTGGCGGAGGGTCATCATGAGTATCGGACATGGCTGAAGGGCTACGGTAGTCCTGGGTTAGTATGTTTCCCCCGGCTCTCTTCCCATAGGTTCAAGCTTTCAAGAACCCTCAAATCTGAAGACTGACCCCATCAGGCCTGCTGTGGGTCTGCGCTTTGAGGTGGGGCCTGGTGCAGCTGTTCATTCCCCGCTGGCCACACAAAATGGCTTCCTGGGGTTCTTACTTCGGGGCTGTGACCTGGAGCTGTTCACCTCCGTGCTCAACGGTCTGGGGCCTTTCTTAGAAGATGAGGACACCCCGGTGGTCGTCCCCATGCAGATTGAGCTCCAGGACTGCAGTGTCACTCTCAAGGTGAGAGGGGCCATGCTCGCCAGGGCTCTGTAGTGGCAGTGTCTTCCATGCCATCCCACAGCGTGTGAGCAAGTGAAGAGAGGTGGATTCCACTGTCTTCTGGTAGCTGCCGGAAGGTAGCGCAGGTAAAAGCCTCCTGTGGGGTGGAGGACCGCTCTGCTGGGGAAGTGCTCGCTGCTCGAGAGTAAGGTGCACAGGTGAGCTAGCAAGATGGTTCCGGGGGTAGACACACTGGCTGCCATACCTGATGGGCTGAGTTCAATCTCTGGGACTCACATGTGAGAAAGTAAGACCCTGTTCCCACAGTTGTTCTCTGACTTCCACAGGAGAGCCCTGGAGTTCTGGGCGCGCGCGCACACACACTCAGATACATGCATAATAAATAAGTTAATTTGAATGAAGCAAAAGAATATCTGGAGAATTGATGGCGTCAGAGTGCCCTGAGCTCTGTGTGTGTGTCTGTCTGTCTGTCTGTCTGTCTGTGCTGCCCCGAGCTGGGTGGTAGCTCTGTGTGTGTGTGTGTGTGTGTGTCTGTCTGTCTGTCTGCTGCCCCGGGCTGGGTGGGTAAGTCACATGGTCCCCCTCTCCCCTGCAGGATGATATCCCTCCAGTCTATCCAACGTCCCCTGGCCCTGTCCCCATCACTTTGGCAATGGAGCATCTTGTGCTGAAGCGAGGTGACGACGGTGTGTTTCACCTTGGTGGTGAGTCAGGCTTCTTGGCTTCTCTGCTCTGCCTTTCTCTGTTAAGCAAGTGGAAGCTGTCTGGCTCTTGACAGGTATTGTCAGTTAGGCTGGTTATTCTCTCTCCAGCTCCTGCTCAGGACAGACCGTTGGCTGAAGTACCTGAGAGACTGCAGCTTCCTGAAGAGCAGGTGCTCCTGGCGCGCATAGGCCAGGGCTTGGGACGCCAGGTGAGGGCCTAACCAGACGGAAACCTCTCCTAAGCATCTAGGGGGCTGTAACTGTGGGAGCAGTCAAACTCAGGGTCCCAAAGGTTGCCTGTAGTGTGAGCAGCTTCCGGAAGAGATGACAGGGACTGTACACAGGAGTTGGTGGGGTGGCCACTGCTGTTCATGTTCCTGTAGCTGATGGGCTCTGCAGAGAGACCCAGCCACTTGGGAGACAGATGGAGTTTTTTAACCCCTGCGCTGCTAGTGCTTCTGTCGAATTCCCCTGTCCAGCCTCCTTGTTGGTGGTTCAAGGAGACACTGCTGTGTTCCCTAATGGTGAACTATTTATCCTTCAGGAGAAAGAACCGCCTACCCTACAGCAAGAGCTTATGGATACCAAACAAGCACTGGCCATTGCCAACCAGGACAAAGAAAAACTGCTCCAGGAGATTAGGAAATACAACCCTCTCTTTGAGCTTTGACAGCAGCTCAGCCACCTGGGGTACGGAGAGAAGATATCACCAGCAACAGTGCCACCTAGGACAGGCGCCGCGGAGCCAGCAGGGTTGGGAGCACACAGTTCATTCCTTGTGTGCTTCCTGCTGGCTGTTTGCCTGGGTGGAGGACCGGGCAGAGCATGGCTGCATCCAGGAGCTGGGTGGCTGTGTCCCTGGCCCTGCACCGCGTCTTGCCATTACATAGCCCTGTCCTCTGCGCACCTGAGGGGGTCTGCTCTACTGTAGAGCACCTCGTCTCCTGGTCTCATGGCAGTGGTGTTGGCTTCCTTCATGGCCTGTGTGAGCAAGTGTCCACCTGGGTCACGCACACAGCCTCCAGAGAGCTTCCTATGGCATACCTGAAAGGTCCTTGGCCTGAGTTTGGAGTAGATCAGGAACTAGCCCGTCCCCAGGGGTTGGGGCAGAGGAGGCCTGCTGCAGTCAGGGCACCGTGGATTTGCCTAGTTTGGAATGGGAGCTAGGTGTGTATCACCCTGGCTGATGTTCTGGGTCAAGCTTTCCTGTTGAGTGTCTTCATTGTGATGCTTTGACTATGAAGTGGCCAGATCGTCCTTCCCTGCATAAGAACTGGTTTGAGATTTAAATCAGGACAGTGCTCACCTGCTCCCGAGTGCTCAGCTGAGAGCAGGATGGGGCAGGGATACAGTTCTGTTCTCACAGCTGTCCATAACCGGTCACTTCCTCTCTGTCCCTGAAGTCCTTGGTCACCTGCTTTTCCAGGACTGCTGCGTCTTTCTGCCTGTGCTGACTTAAGCACTTGGTAGTTTGGAAGTTAAATGCGCTTGCATTAGGCTTCCGACCTAGCTACACTTAGTTGTGCCCACCTCGCTGTGCTGCCTCACTTCCCTCTATTACGATGGCTTTTTAAATCATGTGATTTCAACTTAAGTAAAAACAAAACCAAAGTCCTTCTAGGTTTCCTTCTGGCCCTATGAAGGTTTCCCCCTTTCCTTCTGGTTATCAAAGCTTGGCTCTTTGGCGTGCTCTAAGTGCTGTCCGGATAGACGCACAGCATCCCTGATTCTCTTGACTTGGCAGATGGTGTGTCTGTTGGGAGCTGGTGATGCCACTGGAGTCCCAATTATGGCTGAGGGGATGAAAGGAGAAGTACCATCCCATGTAAAAATGAACACATTTATGGAGGAATGAGGTCGAGTTTGTTCAGACTTGCAGGAGCCAGTCATGTTCTTCACTAAGGCAAACTTGAGACCACCACGTCTTACAGGACTGTGGTTTCTTACACTGAGGAGACACATTACAGATTTGGGAATAACAGCTCCTGGAGACAGTTGTTCATAGGTGAAGTTCCCTCACTCAGATTTTCATAAATGACCCAGAACTTTAAATGAAGTCATTTACATTAGATGTCATACAACTTGTAGACAAGACAATGGAAAGCAAACCTGAAGAGAGAAACAACCATAAAGCCACAGGGAGGTGAGCAAGGCTGTAAACAGGCAGCACGACAGGACAGGTTGAGCACAGTGGAGGGCCGGGCTGTAGCTCAGTAGAGTATTTGAGCAGCACATGTGAGAGCCTGGGCTCACCCCACGATCACAAACACTGTCACAAAAATAGATTGTGTGTATCTAAACAACTACTACTGCTACTCCTCAGTACTGTCACACTCAGGAAAGACTCCAGAGCCTTGCTGAGGGAGCCGGGTCAGTGTGACACTGTGGCCTAAAGCCCGAGGCCTTCCGGCACCATGGGAGTGACTTCACCCAGCCACTGGGTACTTCTGTTGTATTTATTTATCTAAGAGATGGAGAAGAGAAGGGGGGTTCAGAGAACAGAGTGATCAAGATGAAGACATTGTCCTGCAAAGATAAGTGCTGAGGGGAGCAGGGGACCACACAGTCAAGAGTGGGGTCCCAATCTTAAAACTAGTTCTGGGGCCCTGTCACTGCCTCAGGGAAAAAGAAAGCACTTTGCTAATTGGCAGAGTCAGAAACTTGACGGGCTTGTGCAAGAAGCGGCACTTGTGTTTCTAACATTCTTGGAAGAGAAGGGAGAGCCAGTAACTAGAAAACAGAATCTTTCAGCCTCAGGATCACTTGAATTGGTTTAAAATCATATCCCTTCCTCTGCTGGTCACTGCATCCTCCACCCTAGGAAAAGATTCTGACAAATACTTGGAGTACTTTACCCTCACCCTTGAGCTTGCAGGTGAAACCTATTTTGTGTCAAGAATAATTAATGCCTTAATGGCCAGATTGTAAGGTTTTTGAGCTGAGGCAGTCTGGAGTTCTTTTCCATGTGCAAAGAGAGATGTAGAGTTTCGGCTTCCTTTATGCTTTGGCCTTTTATGTCTTGAAACCATCCCTCGGGAAACATGGTAAGATTATTCCATGGCATTTCAGTGTCTTGTGATTCCATTCCTCTATTCACTGGGGGGATGAACTGGAGAGGCTTGGCCATAATGAAAACTGGCTGTGTGGATCCCCAGGGTAAGGGTAGCGGAAAACACGGAGTACGACAGTGCATTTGCAGTTTAGCTGTGACGCTGCAGTTTGCAATACGAAATAATACCTCAAGAAGACTTCAGGAGGGCCCGCAACACTGTCCCTCAGAGCGTCTAGTCACTGCACATGGCCCTCAGTTGTAAAACCAGCTGTGTCATCTGATTGTCTAAATTTCCTGTTTACATGCATGTGCTGGGCATATGTGTTGGTGTGTGAAGACTTAGAGCTGAGTCTGCTAACTGGGCTGCAGAGATGGCTGTTGATCTGTCTAACTCATTTTCAATTTACTGGGATGATTTAACTGAGTCTGATGGAGCCAACATGGCTTCTCTTTCCCCAAGAGCTGTTTCCAGTGTTGTTTCCTGCCCGTACCGTGCTGTGGACTGCACTCTATGTGCTCTGTGCTGAGAGAATGGGGTCTGTGAAAGGGTTGATACCACATCTCACAGACCCTGGAACCAAGTATCTGCAGTGTCTTCGTGCTTTTCCTTAGGGGCTCCGGAGATTGTGCACTGCTAAGGCGGTGCGAGGTCTCCTGGGTGGGGGCTCTGTTCCAGACTCTTTCCTTTCATCTTGATGCCTAAATGACCACCCACGAGCAGAGCAACATCTGGCTGAAACCGTGACAGCTGGGACTAGATGTAGTTATGAACTCTTGGAGATGGGCAATGCACAGTTGTCTGGGTGACCAGGGCCCTGCAGGTGCCACCACACCTCCAGTCTGTTTCTCCAGGGTAGGTACAGAGAGGGGCTATTGATGAAGAGGCATTTTGCCCCCACGGCAGAGGGAGGAAATACTTGGTAACTTTTAACAGTGGGGCCTTGCTAAGTGGCCAGGCTTGAGATCTGAGCTTTCCGTTCTGCTGTTGTGTTTCTACCGTATCCGGAATCCTTTATCAAAGTAGATATAGCTCCTGTGTTAAGAATTTTGTATTGCAGTTGTGAGGAAATTTTTTCTGTCAGTTTACTACTTTCTGGCGAAGTTAGCCTGAGTCTTACACGCTTTGTGTGGAGTGCCCCACTGACGTGTCCTCTGCACTGGCTAAGCCAGTGAGTTTCAATGTAAGCTCTTAAGTTAGATCAGTCCAATTACTTGAGTCTGAGCTGTTTCCCTAACTCAGGGTGCTAAAAACAAAAGACTTGCTCAGGAAAGCTTCAGAAGAGAACAGCTTCCAACCCTGCTTCCTGTGACTCAGCAGCACATGGGAAGCGGGCCAGTGGATTGCCAACTACATCAGGTAGCCTTACTACTGCTAATCACTGTCAATAATGTCCTTTCATTCTCCAAGGAGAGCAGTGAGAACGGATGCAGTGAACTGAACCTCGGTCAGTATTGGGAAAGTTTACTGTCGCAATACCTTATTAAACTCGAGTGTACTGGTTCTGTGAACCACCTGAAAAGCAGAATAAATGATACTATTTAACAGTATTGGTCCGTGTGTCTGTCTGTAGGAGTGGACGTAGATGGGCTTTTACATATTTTTAAGGTAGGTTCCTTTTGCTATGTACCAAGTTGACCTTGAACTCACGGTTCTCCTGGTCAGATATGGGATTTCCATGGCTCTAACAGCGCTTGCCTAGTGTGCGTGGAAACCCTCAATGATCGAGCCCCAGCCCTGTATAAACCAATCCAGCGTGGTGGCTCACAGCCATAATCTAGCACTGGGGAGGTAAAGGCAAGAGGTTCCCAAATTCAAGTTGTCCTCTTGGTTACGTAAATACACTTTCAGTTTCTTATTTTTGTCTATGCATGTGAGTATATGTTGTGTATGTCTACACCTGTTGTGAGGCCAGGACAAAAGGTATTGTGTCCTCTCAAGCTGGAGTTATAGGAAGGTGACCGTGGCCGATGCCGGTGCTGCGAACTGAACTTGGATCCTCTACTGCTGACTGCTGAGCATTCACTCCAGGCCCAAACTTGAGGTTCTTGTGGATGTGGGAAAGGGGGCCAGGTGTGATGGCCACCGAGTAACTCAAGAGCCCCAGGCAGACTCTTGAGTTCAAGGCCAGCCTGGTTAGCTTAGTGAGTTCTAGACCAGCCAAGGCTAGACCCTGTCTCAAAAGCAGTTTTTTTTTTTTTTTCCCTACATGTAAAGTGGACCATGCATAGTGGTGCTCTGTGAGGCTGAGGCCAGCCTGGTCTACATAATGAGCTCCAGGACAGCCAGGGCTACATAATGAGACCCTGAGTCAAGAAAGGAAAAAAGGAAGGGGAAAAAAAAAAAAATCCAAAAAACAAAGCCAAGCTGGGTGGGTGGCACATGACTTTCATCCCAGCACTTGGGGAGGCAGAGGCAGGCAGATCTACAAGTTCAAGGCCAGTCTGGTCTACATAATGAGTCCCAGGCCAGCCAAGGCAACACAGAGAAACCCATCTTGGAAAACAAGGAAAAACAAAAAAAGCCAATTTTTATTTCAACATAGGAAGAACAATGAGTTTTGTCTGCAACAAAATAAACTTTCCCACACAGGTTGGAAAAGTTTAATGATCCCTCATATCATAAACTACATAGGAGAACCTGAAATGTTAATGGTGAGAAGCACGTCACGGTGTAACTGTCTTCACGGCAGATGATTGCAGGCTTATGTTTTGAAAACCAGAGCAAGAAACAACCCGAATCTTAGCAACTTCGGCTTCAATGTGAAGCCGTTAGAGTCGTCTTGTTTTCTTCTGAAACCATCTCCCTCTCCAGAAGATACTAAAGGCCCCTGTAGACTTTTTCTTCAAACTAGCCAAGAGTCAGTGAAATTCTTCAACATGCCCGAGGACAGTCCATGACTGAGTTGAAGGCAAGTCTGAGTCACACTGCATGCCTTGTAGGTGTGACAGCAACATTAAAATCAGCATCATGTGTCTCGGGAGTACCACCAACAAAGCCCCAGCACAGAAGCCCAACTATGGAAAGTCTGGAACAGTCTCTTTAGATTTAGAAGAAGGTAATTTTCTTGTGCTTTGAGTTGGGGATTTGCCCCTTGGACTTCAATCTCCGGACGGCTTCCCTCATATGCTTGGGCTGCAGGGGTGGCATTTCTCCCCATTTCTCACACACATCCAGAGCTGGTGTGGGGAAAGGAAATAGTATCATCACATAAGATTTACTAATCACGACTAGAATTGTAATTCTGTCTTTTGTGAAATTTGTTAAAGAAACAAGCCAAGTGTTTTTCCTTCCGAGAAGGCTATAAGCTGGGTGTGGTGTTGATGGCTTTAATCCTAGCACTTGGGAAGCCAAGGCAGATGGATTTCTTGTGAGTTTGAGGCCAGCCTGGTCTACAGAGCAAGTTCTAAAACTGCCAGCCAGGGCTACACAGAGAAACCCTGTCTCAAAAAGCACCAGCCCTCCCCCCTACCTCTCCAAAAAAGAGAAAAATAGTAAAGGATGTTATAAAGTATCTCTCACTGGCTTTTGCTATATCCCACGGGGACCACTATACCTCAAGCCAGAGAGGGCAAAGAGCAGCGGCAGCTTTCTCCCTGACAAGGGAAAGCTCTCACTGCTATCAAGGCACTGCTTTTGAAGCAAGATCTGCTGACAAAAACTACAGAACTGTCTTTGTCATCCTGGGCTAAGGAAGGGGATTTCCTAGATGGTCTCATCTCCTCCCTCCAGCTCCACACACCCAGTAATAAAAACAGCCATGTTCTCCTCAAGATGAGGCTCCCTATAGGGCCAACCTGTAGAGCAGCTGGGAACTCCCACAGACCCTTACGTGCCTCGGTGGAAGCATTGGAAATCAGATCCCCATGAGAGCAGTACAGGCTGTGACGGGCTACTCACCTTCTTCTACCACCTCCCCGACAAAAACTTTAGAAATGCCAGACATGGCAATCACAACATTCTGAGACACGGAGGTGCCAGTGATGGACTGGATCAGCTTGGAAGAAAGAAAAGCTGGTGTTAATATGGTCAGCAGCTGGCTTGGGATGTAGTGCCAATAAGTGATGGCTGATAGCCAAATGACCTGGGACAACAGTGATGGCTCAGTGTTAAGAGGGCCCTTTGAGAGGACCAGAGTTCAGTTCCCAGCCACCCATATTGGGTGGCTCACAACACCTCTAACTCCAGTCCAGGGGATCTGATGGTCTCTTCTGGCTTTCATGTGGTATTTACTCACAGACACAGCAATAAAACAGCAAAACAATCCCAAACCTGCAAACAGCTGACAGTATTGACTTGCTGGAGTTGGCCAGATGATGAGAGAGGTGATTCCTCCTAAGCAATCTCATGCACACCTCACTTCCGAATGCTGACGGACACAGCTGTGAGCCTAGTTTCTTCCTCACACCACAGGAAAACAAGCACATCCTTACCCTTTTAATGGCTGCCTTAGGGAAAGCTGACCGGCGATACATTTCATAACGGTTCAGCTGCTCCTCAGAAAAAGAAGAGACCAGGATTCTAGACCAAAACATGAGTAATGAAGATTGTTAATGAGAATGAACAAAGTCCTAAGCCAACCGACACAAGCCTCAGACAAATGCTGTGTCAAGGGTCCCGGCTTTTGGTTTGGTGCTCTCGAGGAATGGCAACATTTCCACGCCTGAGGAACTCTGGAAAGAAAAAGGAAACACAATTTCCTTTCATTAAACACAAAAGTAGCTGGGTATGGTGGGCACACCTGCTCAAGAGGGGGAGGCCACCTTGTTCTTTCTAAGAGACAGCAATGTGAGGAGAAAACACTATTCTATGCTGACTGTATTTCACACTGACAGTAAACATCTATCACAGAAATGTATGTTCACATCAGGGTTCTTCAGTATTAAGTTCAGAGGGAAATCAAGGATAACCTTATACTTCTGGCTCTACCTTCCACAGAGTAGGAACCCCAGATGTGCCAGCACATCTGGTTCCCGAATGCTTTGCAGCAGTCTACAAACTGAGATCTAGCCTCAGCCATGATACTTTGACTTTAAATTATTGAGTCTATTTACTATGCCTGTGTGGTGGGTGTCCATGTAGAGGGGGCTCCCATGAGGAAAGATAACTTGAAGAAGTCAGCTCTCTCCTTCCATCACATGGGTCCTGAGGACTGAACTCAGGTTGTCAAGCAAGTGCTCTTACTGCTGGGCCACATGCTAGCCCTGTATTTCTTTAAATACATAAATAAATAAAATGTATCTATGTAAGTCTGTTTGGTTTTGTCTGTGCACATTTGTGCAGGTGTCCATGGAAACCAGAGGGAGTGCCAGATACATAGGCATTTGTAAGCAGCTTGATATTAGTGTTGGGCCTTACTGCTCCTCTGTTAGCACAGATGGCTCTTAGTCTCTGAGCAGTCTCTCTAGTACCCTTTAATTTTTATAGTTAATTCTTTTAAATAAATAAAAAGATGGCTGAGCCAGTTTTGGAAGATGAACCATCACTTAATAGGAAATTCACTAAAATATCAATGCCTAATCAAGATGGAGAAAAAACAAACACAAACCCCCAAACCTTAAGTATTACCAAGGAACTTGAAATGATCAATTAAAACAAGATTATAGTTTTCATAAACCTAGAAATATGTTGAGAAGCCTTTGAAAACATTTATACCAGTGTTTATACAGGTAGGTTATCATAGAAAGAAATGGATAAGACATAGAGATGTTCCCAAAGAGGAAACACAATATTGTTAAAAGAAACAAAATTTTAAAAATCCTAGCCAGAATAAGTGCAGGGCTACGCCTCACACACAGGTGAGATGCAGTGCAGCCAGGAGACACTGCTGTTCATGAGGACCCTGTTTGCACAAATATTCCCAGATATACACTCTTGGGACAAGCTCTAGAAGCTGGATTTTGAACTTTTTCTTCTTTTCCTGTATTCTGAGTTATTTGCAACAAGCCCATATTTACTGAAAAGGAAAAACACTGACCAAATGTATAAAAACATTTTGAAAAAGCAACTATTTAATGTCCTTACACATATGAATGTATGCATTTTGTGTCTGTCAGGAGCATGCCTTTGGAGGTCAGAGGAGTTCCTAGAACTCATTTCTCCTTCCTCCACACGGTTTCCCAGGATCAAACTGGGGGTCATTAGGCTTGGTCGCAAGCAGCTTTACCTGGCATCTGCTGGCCTGAAATGACATCCAGGCGTAGTGGCTCACGCTTATAACCTCAGCACTGAGCGGGCTGAGGCAGGAGGGTCAGGAGTTCATGAGCCCTTACCTCGAAAGCAAACACACAAGCGAGCAAGAGTGAGCGCACAGAGCGGGGCGAGAGCCCACCGGGAACATACAAGCGAGCAAGAGTGAGTGCACAGAGTGGGGCGAGAGCCCACCAGGAACACACAATCGAGCAAGAGTGAGTGCACAGAGTGGGGCGAGAGCCCACCGGGAACACACAAGCGAGCAAGAGTGAGCGCACAGAGTGGGGCGAGAGCCCACCGGGACAGTTATGACTCACTGCATCTTCTGAATCTCGTCCTCATCCACCTTCTGCTTCCTCTCCTTCTTGTCCTTGGTGTCTAGTTTCAGCTTTTTGGCTGCAGGAGTAAGTAATGATGAGTCTTCCCTCTCGACTGCTGTTAAATCTGAGACATCCTGACTCTTGAGCTGAAAAGACGGACAGAAACTCTCATTATGTACTTGGTACACTTCTCAGGCTTGGGCAAGGTCAGCAAATACTCTCCTCTCTCCAGCCCAGCAACTCCATCTCTGCAGCAGCTGTCTGGTTCTAGGCGCTGCCTATGCCATCTGCATAAGAGGCAGTCTAACTCCCAAAGTCCAGCTGGGAAAGAAAATGAATCGTCCAGTTTCCCAGCTTAGCCATGATCTGCATCTGTTTATCACATTATGGGGAAAATGCCAAGGATGCAAACAGCCACTCTCCCTTGGGCCCACCCTTCTGGCCTCACTCCATAGATGTCAGTGCAGTCCACTCCGTGTGCGTCTTCGGAGCACCACCCTGAACAGTGCTCTGTTCTTCTGATCTTTCTCTACTAGATCACGAGATCTTTCCCATTACTAGACTAGAAACTTTTTTAAATTTTTTTTTAAATAATTTGAGACAGTCTCTCGACATAGCCCTGGCTGTCCTGGAACTCTCTCTGTAGAGCAGGCTGCCTTGCACTCGGAGATCCATCTACCTCTGCCTACAGAGTGCTTGGATTAAAGCTGTGTGCCATCGTGCCCAGTTTGGAAACTTTTTTTTTTTTTTTTTGTAACTTAAGACAAGGTTTCATTTTGTAGCCTGCACTGGTGGCCCAATACTCCCTGGTCTCCAGCTTGTGGAAACTGTCTTGCTTCAAGCCTCCTTGCTGGGATTATAGACTTGTATCACCATGTTGAGTTTAAACTAAAACTGCAGATAGCTCAGCCATTAAGAGCATTGGCTGTTCTTACAGAGCTATCTAGGTTCGATTGCCAACCCCATATTTCAGCTCACAGTCCTTAGCAACTCTAGCCTCAGAGGATCTGAAGCCCTCTTCTGATTTCCACAGGGAATGTGCCAGGCACATACATATATAAACAAATATACACAGGCAAAACATTCATGTAATAAAAATATACTTTTAAGCTGGGCAGTGGTGGCATAGGCCTTTCCCAGCACTTGGGAGGCAGAGGCAGGCGGATTTCTGAGTTTGAGGCCAGCCTGGTCTACAGAGTGAGTTCCAGGACAGCTAGGGCTATACAGAGAAACACTGTCTTGAAAAACAAAACAAAACACCAACAAAAACAAAAAAAAATATACCTTTAAAAACCCACAAAATCTCAATTATTATACAAATTCATACATATTGTGTGTGGGTTTGCAAGTGGACAACTTTGGGGAGATGGTCCTCTTCCACCTTAACGTGGATTTTGGGGATCAAACGCCAGTTCCCAGGCTTTCATGGCAAGCCCCAGGTAACTGCTGAACCATTTTGCCTGCCCTAAGCTAAAAACTTATTGAAGTTGTTTATTATTTACATTTCTCTTCATATAACAACTTAACAGTTTTATTCACAAATGTAATCCAAAGTTTGTCCCGACCAATTTACAGTAAAATCTTAATACATCAAGATTCATTAATGAGATTTAATGGTTCCTTTAAAGTGAAACTTATGTCAGGCAGTGGTGGAACATGCCTTTGATACTAACACTTGGAAGTCAGAGGCAATGGAATCTGTGATTTCAGGACAGCCAGGGCTACCCTGTCTCGGGAAAAAAAAAGAGAAGAAGAAAGAAGAAGAAAAAAGAAAGAAGAAGAAGAAAGAAATTCACATTTAAACTCATACAGAAATCTGGAGAAGAGAGAAGGCATTAAATATCTGACAACCCTTTCAACTTATTTTCCGCTACATCTATACGTTTCTCTTGACATTCGTGTGCTTCAGATTTTCAAATTTATTTGTCCTTAACTTTTTTCTCCCCCTTACAAAGAGTCCTGGTGAATTCTAGTTCTCCCGGTTTTGGAAGACAACAAGTCAGAAGCGAAACCCCGGTACTCCTGCAGCCTTATCCACAAACTTCTACCTACCTCGCCTTCCTCCGCCGCCGCTTCTTTCAAGTCCGCGTCTCCATCCCTGTCGGTTTCCTCCGGGATTCCCTCAGTGTCCGCGGCCACCGGGGCCCCAGGCGTAGCCCTCGTCTCCTCTGACTCCCCTGGATCCCCGCCTTTGTCCGTGGGCGACTCCCCAAGGTTGTCCATTGCGATAGAAGGGGATCAGAGGCGATGGCAGCACCGCCGGGAGAAGGAGCTGGGGTCAGCGAGCTGTGCCGCGGAGCTGGTGCTTATGGTTTGTCGTCGCGCCGCGATGACGTCACGCCCACGGCTCCTGGGAGGGGTCATTTCCAGAAGCGCGTTAGTCGCGGCGGTGGGAGGAATTCACGTAAACCGAGTTTGTTTTAACGAGAAAGAAATATAGAAGTATAAGACCCTCCGCTTTAGGGAAGAAGCGTTTTTGAAAGAGCGTACATTCCGTTTACCGAGAGACTTCTTTTTTTTTCTCCTTTGTAGGAATGTAACGCCAATGAATCTTTCTTTTAACTTGACTCCTTCGGCGGCGCAAAGTCGGGGAACACGGAGAAAATTCCGTCCGGCTACTTGTGGCTGCCTTGGACTGAGTAACTCCGGCAGCGTCCCAACTTGGTATTTTCCAAAGAACTGAGACCACCGGCTTGTGTCCACCAGGGAACTGCTTGGGCTTCCCTTCTGTTTCGCAAGCATTTCTAAGGCCAACAATGTATTCAATGGTTTCATTCAACCGTTCAGCTATTGGCCACCTGCCTCGCGTCAGAACGGGGATAATCTCCATCGTCCTTTCCCACTTACACTTCCCCCCTCAGTCCACCAATATTAAAAATTGGAACTGTTTCCCCAAATCTGACTTTAAAAAATATGTTTCTCACGACAATTAAGAGAAAGAAGGCGCACGCCTTTAATCCCAGCACTTGAGAGGCAGAGGCAGGCGGATTTCTGAGTTCGAGAAACCCTGTCTCGAAACACCAAAAACAGAGATAGAAAGAGGGGGGGGGGAGAGGTCTTCTAACCATTTTTTTTTTCTGAAGAGTTAGTAGGATGGAACGCGAGGATAGTGCTTTTTAAAAAAGATTTCTTAAAGAAAATTTTTTCATGTGTTTGAGTGTTTTGCATGTAGGTCTAGGCTCCACATGCGTTCATGGTATCCTGGGAGACCAGAAAAGAGTGTCACATACGCTGGAACTTTAGTTACAGACTGCTGTGAGGTGCTACAAGTGATGAGAATCAAACCTAGATTCTCCGACAGAGCAGCCAGTGCTCTTAAGCACTGAGCCAGCTCTCCAGCCACTCCCACGGCACCCCCAACACACTTTATTTTTGAGATAGAGTCTCACTATGTAGCCTCGGCTAGTCCGTAGCTTGCTTTGTAGCCCAGGCTGGCCTTAAACTCACAGAGATGCAGCGGCTTCTGCTTCTCGGATGCTGGGACAAACGGCAAGAGTGGCAAAGGCAGGCTAAGTGCAGTTGAAAAACTCTCCCATCTTCCCTCCAGGAGGCACCAGAGGGCGGGATTTTTCAAGTCTGGTTCTAAGTCTCCACGCCTATCCCGTATTTAATCCGCGCGTCTTGAATGGAATCGAAAACGGAGGTACTCGTTACCACGTTTCTTTTGTTTCTACGGTGCCTGGACGGATGCCAGTGTTTCCAGTCCCATGAGGTCCCAACCCTTTGGGAAGGCAAGCACTTCGGGGAGGCTCCTACCGGTGTGTCGCCTTCCTTCTCGCCCACCTGTCGAATGGGCGGGCCCGCTGGGCGTGGACCTCGTCTGCGCCGGGCTCCGCTCTGCATGCCCGGGCTCCACTCGGCTAGGCTGGGTCACCTGTACGGAGGCGCGGAGCCCCGCCCACTAGGTGGGCAAGGGGGCGGGGCGCGGGGGCGCGGTGACGCGTGACGCCGGATCCCGGAAGTGACGCGCCTCGGGGGGGGAAGCCAAGGAGGCGGGGGGGGTGAGAGGGGGTGGCGTCCCCGGCCGGTTTGAGGGGTGCGTTGCCCGGAGACGGAAAGTTTAGGAGCCGGAGCAGGCTCTGCAAGGCTCCGGGTGGGGGTCCGAGGGGTGGCGGTCCTGGGGATGGGGAAGGAGCAGGAGCTGCTGGAGGCGGCCCGCACCGGGCACCTCCCGGCCGTGGAGAAGCTGCTGTCCGGGAAGCGGCTCTCCTCCGGCTTCGGCGGCGGCGGCGGAGGCTCCGGCAGCGGCGGCGGCTCCGGGGGCGGCGGCCTCGGTTCTTCCAGCCACCCGCTCTCCAGTCTGCTGAGGTGAGTGCGCGCGCCGGGGCTCGCAGCCTGGACTGCGCGGGCTAGCCCCCCGAGAGGTCGCGGCTCCCGAGGCGCGCGCAGCGCAGGCCGGGCTCTCGTGTCTGGCGTCGCCGCTGCGGAGAATGGGGGGAGTTGCCCAGGTGGCAGCCCGCGCCGCATGGCACAGCTCGGCGTCACCCCTCGCCCGCCGTGAGGAGGTGCCAGCTGTCGCTTCTCACAAAAGCCACTTCAGAGCAGACCGAATTCGCGGAATCCCTCTCACATCCTGCAGGAACTCCCACGCCGTGCAGAGCCTCGCGACTCCCCTGGAGCACATTCTCGTTTTCCTTCTCTTAGGAACTTAGAACGGGCCACCGGGCCGTGCGGAACCCGGCTTTTGTTTTGCTTTTAAAATTGCTTCTGCGTTGATCGCGCACGACGTGTTCAGTCTTTGAGCCCCTCTTGCGCCTGAAGCTCGATTTGTCGTTTCCTTGTTGTTACTCTGGCTGGGTTCGTCCAAGTGGCATCTGCTCATTTCCCCTTGGGACTTACTTAATCGGAAAGAAACCAAGGCTTGCTTAGGGAGCTGAGGTGCGTTCAACTTTCTGAGATCTTTTAGACCCTTGAATCCCGGGCTGCAAGGCTTCAGGAGGCAGGGGGTCACTCTTTGTAGCTTACAAGGGGGGGATTGGAATGCCCTGTCAGAGTGCATGAAATGTGTTGGCTCAGCATCGCTTTCGTAGCTGTTTTCCTTCCTTGTTCTTTTGAGGTTTTTGAGAAGTGGAAGTTCATTTAGAAGTGGCTTCCTTAGCTTCTGTTCACTGTAGGTTCATGCACCCTCAGTTTGAGTGAGCTTGGAGAGTTTGGATCCATGGTTTTAATAAACTGAGTCTCAACCCACAGGTTTTTTTTTTTTTTTCAGGAAGATTTTTAAAAGCACTAGACAAGAATCCTCCCCCTTCCTTTGGGGAAGAAACCCCAATTCTGTTGTCTGCACCCAGTTTCTTGAACAATGGTGGCTCTTAGGTGGTACTCAAGATTTATTGAATAGATGAAAAGTGCAGATTGTAGAATGATCTATGAGTGTGAGTGTGTATGTGTGTGTGTAAAAAGTACTGATTGTAGAATGATCTGTGTGGGGTGGGCACGAGCATGTAAAGGAGAGTAGAAGTTGACATCTGGTGTCTTCCTCAATCGCTCTCCATCCTCTTTGAGACTGTCTCTCACCAAACCTGGAGTTTGCTGATTGCGCTAGAGTGGCTGGCCAGCAAGTCCCAGGGATTCCCCTGCCTCTTCCTTCCCTGTACTAGCATTACAGCCATGTTGGCTTTTTTCTCTTGTTTTCCTCTAAACATGGGTTCTAGATCACATTCAGGGGTTCCTGTGTGCTGAACAAGCACTTCACGGACTGAGCCATCTCCTCAGGGGGTGATCAATCCCTAAATGAACTGTGGTCCACACTAGTAGTGGTTGGTATGACAGACACTGTTTTGGGATAGTTAGAACCTTCCAGGGGTGGTGCATCTAGGCTGACTTTGAAGTCAGGGTTTGGAGTAGATCACATATAGTTGGGTCTTAGCCTCACATACCTCATGATGGCCACCATACACACAGATCTTGCCAGTTGTGGGGAGCACACACTGCTTGTCACACACAGTAGTTCCCTGTCCCATCCTTTGCTTGCTTCCCTCCCATAGCTCACCTCTTTGGTCTGTTTGCTGGCTAGTTATTTTGTTAACTGATACAAGCAAGAGTTATCTGTGAGGAGGGAGCCTCGGTTGAGAAAAGACCTCATGATGGGTTGCAGAGGGCTCGGCCCACTGTGATGGATACCATCTTGGATGGTATAAGAAAGCGGGCCGAGCAAGCCTTGTGGAACAAGCCTGGAAGCAGCGTTCCTTCATGTCTTCTCTTCAGTTTCTGCCTCCGTGTTCCTGCCTTGACTTCCCTCAGCAATAAAGTGTGACTTGAGAGTTCTAAGCTGAAATAAACCCTTTCCTCCCCGAGTCGCTGTTGGTCATGGTGCTTGACAGTCTATCACTGTTTCCACACTGCGATCCTCATCCTCTGAGAGTATATCTGGTCATTACCTCAGCCAAGAAGACCTCTAGTAGACAGACCAGCATTTACAGAGACGGACGTGGAAAGGCCTGCTCTCTTTGAAGACTCTGGTTTTGAAAAATCTAAGCCTACAAGATACCATGTTCTTCTGACTCCGGTGTATTTACTGACCTGGCATTAAACCACCTTCTTCTGTCACCACTAACTGTCACTCTACTTGTAGAAGTTAAGTACTTTGATCCCTACTCTCTGTGAGATGAAGACTCAGGTACCTGCTATATGGATAGTGCCTTGGGTAATAAATGCGGTGACCACCCTGCATGACACATCCTATGAGGTTATTCCATCACACAACAGTCTGTTATATGCATTTGTTATGTGCAAATTACTGTGTCACATGTTTCCTTTTAAGGGTTTGTTTGTTTGAGGCAGGGTCTAATATAGTCCAGGCTGGCTTTGAACTCATGTACCCAAGGATAACTTTGAACTTCTGATTCTTGGTTTTCCAAGTCTGATTGAGTGCTGTGATTACAGGGATACTTCGCCGTGCCCCCCCCCCCCAGACACATTTTAAACGGTGACGTCTGAGCAGTGGCAGGTTGGAAACAGTAAGGGAGGGGAGACCGGCTCAGCAGACAGGTGAATGCCATTCACGAACAGTTCCAACCTGATCTGCTTTCTGCCTGCGGGGCCAAGTGATTGCTAGATGTACTATGAAGTTTATCTCAGAGCTGTCAGAGAGTAGGTGCTCCATCAGAATTCGCCCTTCTCACCATATGCACAGTTCACCATATGCAGAGTTCATAGGAGTATGCATAGGTAGGCTTGAAGAGTGCATATGCGACAAACTGACAAAATGAAATGTCTAGTTAAGTGTACCCACTTTCCACCTTAGCGTTTGAGGCTTCGGATATAGAGGTTTGTAGCTCTCCACACCAGAGTAGCCCCAAAGCACTACTGTACTGGATCTTACTGCCGTCTAGTCTGACTTTTTGCCATTAAGTAAAAATTGTGTTTGGTAGATGTTTAATTTCCTATCCAAAATGATGCAAATAAAATGTTTGTTACTTAACAAATAGTCAGTAGATTAGCTAGTTCTCCAGAGTGTTTAGTGCTACAGAGAACCTGCACTGCATAGATTATACATAGATTATGTGTGGTACGGATGTATTTTCTGTTTTATGGATGCACACCATAGCATGAGAGCCAGGGACAAGACACCTTTAAACTTTTTTACTCTAAGTGTTCTTAGCTCCAAGCATGTAGCAGACATGAAGCTTTACTGTAATGGAGTTGCCTGTGTTTAGGTTTACAGTGAAGCAACTGATTTCCAGGAAAGCACTCTGTGTCTGAGAATACAGTAAGATTTAGGTTAAAAGGCCAAAGGGCCAGAGAAAATGAAACGTGAAACTTATGAGATAGTTGCTTACGGCTCTGCGTTGAGTCCTGAGCCATGAACTGGTGTGAGCTGAAGGAACGGCTAAGGAAGACAGACGCACGGGATTCAGCCAGAGGAACAGAGTCAGAGGTGCTGCTCAGGAAGGAGGCTTTGTCAGGGTTCGGGACATTTATGTCGCCACAGAGGCTTGCTGAAGAGAATCTACAGACACTGCCCATAGATGCGGTTTTAAGCACCTCTTTTACTCTGCCATCTTGTGAAAGGATACAAACAAGGAGAGATGGTTTTGTCATTCTAAGGAAGGGAGCCACTGTAAAATGGCGGAGTGGACAGTGTGATATGATCTTGCCCGATTTAAGTTCCTGTTCTAAGTCAACACATAGGCAAACAAACTACCGTACCAATCAGGACCCCACTCCCACCCGGAATCTTTCACTAAACTGTCTTCATTTAGAAAGCCTTTTTACTAGGGTAACGTTGTCCAGTGCTGAGCATGTTAGGCAAGCACTCTGCACCGAGCTACAGCCCCGGAAGGTAAAGAACTGCCGCGGGAGTGTTCTGCCTGCACGTGTGTCTGCACCAGTGCATGCCTGTGTTCTGCCTGCATGTGTGTCTGCACCAGTGCATGCCTGTGTTCTGCCTGCACGTGTGTCTGCACCAGTGCATGCCTGTGTTCTGCCGTGGGAGTGTTCTGCCTGCACGTGTGTCTGCACCAGTGCATGCCTGTGTTCTGCCTGCACGTGTGTCTGCACCAGTGCATGCCTGTGTTCTGCCTGCATGTGTGTCTGCACCAGTGCATGCCTGTGTTCTGCCTGCACGTGTGTCTGCACCAGTGCATGCCTGTGTTCTGCCTGCACGTGTGTCTGCACCAGTGCATGCCTGTGTTCTGCCTGCACGTGTGTCTGCACCAGTGCATGCCTGTGTTCTGCCTGCACGTGTGTCTGCACCAGTGCATGCCTGTTACCCAGTGAAGGCTAGAAGGTTCTGGATCCCCCAGGACTGGAGTTCCAGGTGGTTGTGACCCACCGTGTGGCTGCTGGGAACTGAACCCAGGTTCTCTGCAAGAGCAGCCAGTGCTCTTAATAATGACTCAGCCATCTTTTGAGTTCCAAGTATTTCTTAGCATACCTTTTTTAGGGTGTTTTTCTTGTCTGGCAGTCTCCTCTCTTCATTTTGGAATTACTGTTAGGTTGTGGCTTTCTCCAAAGGAGACCAGTTACTTTGGTTCAAAACAACAAAGAAAAAAGAAAACAAAGTAGCAATCTTGGCACTCTGTGTTACTTTACAGCTAGGCTCTTGGCTTGGGAATGGAGTGCAGGGCTGGAGTTTGCTTGTGCCTGTCAGGCCTAGGCTTGACTTGGGTCTTTCCTAAGAGAAAAAAATCTAGAGGGTGCCATTGGGTGTTTGTTTTTGTTTTTGTTTTCTTTAAGACAGGGTTTCTCTGTGTAGCCCTGGAACTGTCTGTAGACCAGGCTAGCCTCAAACTCAGAGATCCACCTTCCTCTACCTCCAAAGCACTGAGATAAAGCCTCTATCTGGCTGACTGGGAATGTCGCCAGCCTTAAACTAAGTAGGATAGTGTATGTGTAGCAGAAGACAGTTTCTGTTTTTCAGTGTGTGTGTGCTCCCTGTCTCTCCACATTCTCCAGTTGAGTTCAGTTTTCACCACATTAGTTGTAGAGGGCCGAAGAACTTCCGACTTGGGTCTGGCTCAGCCTCAGCCTGTTCACTGTCAGAAGTCAGGAACCAGGAAAAAAATTCTCCTTTCTAGGTTGTCTTCTCCTCCCAAAGATCCAAGTCTAGCCTGGGCCTAACAGGCCAGAGATACAAAGTAGAAATAAAGTAGATACAAAGTTTTTTTCCAGAAAACCCCCTTCAGTCTACTTTCTGAGTTTGTTTACCCCAACCAGCTGTAAATTTGGGTATTTGAGAAGGAAGTCAGGGTCATTTCTGCTCTGTCTTTGGTAGGAAAGTAAATACTGGGATCTGTAGGGCATAGACACCAAGGAAACCCCAAAAGTAGACAGCGGAGGGCTTGTTCTTGGAAGCCACACTGCTGGCCAGGTAGGGAGGAACAAGGGATTCTTTTCAGTGCATCCTGGGAAAATGTTTCCCACATTGATATCCAGAAGATTACGGGGAGATTTTTCTGTGGTGTAGAAAATTACATCGTGTAATATGTTGCATCCATAGAACATCCTTAGTGATTCTTGTGTGGTTAGAGTTAGTGGCAACAGCACAAGAAATTACACGGTAGGCTTCCAATTTATCCTTCCTCAGTAATTTATAGATCAAGTTCATTTAGTTTACAAATCAAAGAGGAATTTTTAAAGAAGCCAGTTTTGTCTGTCCTAAAGCCAGCTGTATCTGCAGGCCCTGTCACTGCAGTCCCTGAGCCACTGGGGCGGATGTGATCTAGGCTTCAGGCTGCAGCCCTGGAGCTCAGGACATCAGTCATAGCTTGTGACGAAGGTAGCGTAGGAAGCTTCTCCAAGCTTATGTCCTCATAGGTAGAGTCAGTCTGGACAGGTCTCCGTCTCTCTAATGTCAGATGAATCAAAACAAGATATGCAAGGCATGCAGAGCCTGGCTTGTGTCCAGAGGTTAATAAACTGGCTGCTAGAATCATCCGTGGGAGCCACTTGCTCCCACCTTTGATGAGTTGGACCACTGAGCCTGCTGTGAAGGACTTGTCTCTCACTGTTGCCATTTTAAATTACAGTAATCGATAACACAGGCTCCTGATTCGTTCACAGTAGGCGAATCTCAGCCTACCCCTCCACCCCCAACAACATCATTCTATGTAGATGGCTGTCCTGACACTCATTATGTAGACCAGGCTGGCCTCAAACTCACAGACATCTGACTGCCTCTGCCTCCCCAGTGGGATGAAAGGAGTGCACATCCATGCCCGTCCTAGGAATCTCACTGTTAAAACATCAGAGGCAAAGCTAAGCCAGGTCTTGGTCCTTGCTTACTGTTGGCATCTATGGCGTTTTGGGGTTGTGGAGTGTGCTGGCTAGTTTTTATGTCAACTAGAATTATCTGGCAAGAGGGACTCTCAGTTGAGAAAATACTCCATCAGATTGTTCGGTGAGCAAGCCTGTGGTGCATTTTCCTGATTGATGATTAATATGAGAGGGCCTAGCTCACTGCAGGTGGTCCTAGGTTGTATATGAAAGCAGGTTGAGCAAACCAGTAATAATCCCAGCAGCCTCTGCTTCAGTTCCTGCCCCCAGGGTAAGAACCTGGGGGCAGGAACTTCCCTGGATGATTGAATGTGACCTGTGACACGGAAGTGTGAGCTGAGATAACCCTTTCCTCCCCAGGTTGCTTTTGGTCATGGTGTTTATCACAGCAATAGGAACCCTAATGAGGACATGGGGAGAGTGATTTGAGCCCTTTAGTGGGGTTGTGACATAGCTAGAGCACTGTGTTGCTGTGGTGGAATCCGTGTCTGCTCACATTAAGTGAGACAGGGACAAAGCAGCTCCGTGGCAGCTCAGCTTGTGTCTGCAGCTCACTAGTTGACCACTCATTCAGGGGACATAACCCCACAGTTTATTTATGTGTGTGTGGTTGGTTGGTTCTTTTGAGACAGGGTCTCACTGGAGCTCACAGTGTAGACCAGGCTGGCCTCAAACTCAGAGATCCACCACTGGGGTCAGCGCAACACTGTTGACTTTTTTTTTTTTTTTTTTAATTTTGGGATTGTAAACATAATCTCCCACCTTTGATGAGTTGAGAAAAATCTCAAAACACAAGAGTGTGCACGCGCACACATACACATTTTTAAAAATTTGTGCAGTGTATACTTGGACTTTTTTCTGTACAAATTTTTTTTTGTTTAAAAAAATGGAAATGCCATCATTCTGTTAGTAACCTGTGTCCCTATCATTTTCTGTACTCCCCAGCCTTGTTTTGAGAGCCCTGGTGATACTGAAGGTATTTAGGGAGCATCATTTAACTCCTTGCCTGCCGTGGTGGAGTATGAGTTTCTTCTTAGTTGTGTGATGTAATTTTTATTCCTTTAGAAAGATCTTTTATTTTTATTTTATGTGTATGGGAGTTTTGACTCCATGAATGTCTGTGGAGTCCAGAAGAAGGTCTCAGATCTCCTAGAACTGGAATTAGAGATGGTTGCAAGTTACCATGTGAGTATCAGGAATGGAATCCTGAAGAACAGCCAGTGCCTTTAACCGCTGAGACGTCTTCAGTCGGTGCGTTTTATTTATTTATTTATATTTTATTTGTTTGTTTGTTTATTCTTCAAGGCAGGGTTTCTCTGTGTAACCCTGGTTGTCCTGGAACAAACTGTAGACCAGGTAGGCCTTGAACTTGGAGATCCACCTGCTTTTGCCTCTTGAGTGCAGGGATTAAAGGCGTGTGCCACCACCACTCCCGCTGCCACCCCCCCCCCCCGCCCATGTTTGTATTTTAATTGGCAAAGTCATTGTACATATTTATGAGGAACAGTCTGACATTTCAGTACATACACCGTTCTGATGACATGTGTCAGTTTCGTGTTGGCCTTGCTAGCTATTTTTAAATATAGTGGTTGTCAACCAAAGTTGTCCCTATAACTGAGGTTTGTATGCACCCATGCTTATAACATTTGCAAACTTGGTAGATGGTAGATGTAAATTGAGTATTCAATCATTGCCAAAGTTATACATGTGCAACTGAAATTAAGACCACTTAGTACATAATTCGGAGGCCCTTGTTGTCTCTTGGGTCCATATAGAAGAAGGAAATCCCTGCTGTGGCTGCCAGGTACTTCTCTCATGTTCAGAATGGTGCCTTTACGCAAACAGAGGTTTTAATTTTTTAGCATGTTTACTTATTTATTTATTTTGTGTGTGTGTGTGTGTGTGTGTGTGTGTGTGTGTGTAAGCCAGAGGATACTTATTGTTATGTTGTTCTTTTGAGACAGGGTCTTACTGTGTGGCTCTGCCTGTCCTAGAACTTGCTATGTATACAAAGCTGGCTTCGAACTCACAGAGATCCACCCACCTCTGCCTCCCGAGTGCCAGGATTTAAGGTGTGTGCCACTGTGCCCTACTCAAACAACAGCTTGTAAGAGTAGGTCCCTCCTCCTACCACATATGACCCAGAAATAGAACGAAGGTCATCAGGCTTCATATCAAGCGCCTTTACTCACTAAGGCGTAGCTGGCACCTCAGCTCTGTGATAGAATGCTGGCCTAGCATGCCTGAGGCTGTGGGTTCAAATCCTGCTCCCACTCTTCCCCCCAAATCAAAATGACTTAAAATGCAAGTTGTTCCTCTCATTTGTGAGAAGCTGGGTAAAGTGGTAGTGCCGAGGTGTTAGGTGACCAGAGAACAGTCCAGCGCACTGGGAGACGACACTTGAACTGAAGATGGATGCCTCTCCAGGCGCTGTCCACATACATCCCAGCTTCGTTCATCCGCGTGGAACAGCCATTGATTGTTCCCTTTCCCTAAGCAAACGGTCATTGCAATTTCCTCTCCTGTTTCCTTTAAACGCATTCTATTTCTCAGCTTGCTGTTTTTGTAAATTAAAGTTGAGACCTACTTATAAAAAATACCCCCACTCCCAGCCTTACCTCTCTGCTTGGCCTTGGAGAGGAGCCCAGGCCTGGCTTTGTCTGCAACCATCACCATCAATGTCCCTGGGTCCAGCCTGAAGAAAGCTGTATGCACTGACTTAGTTCTCAATGGGCTGGTGGCAGAGCACTCTCTGGGTGGCCTTCTTTCTGATAAGCCTTCCTGCAAAGCTGGGCCCATCCTATAGTGTGTATGGTTGTCGAGGCTCCTGAGCACTGTGTGTAGCTGTGTCAACAGGTGGGTGTGAGCGTGTGTGTGTGTGTGTGTGTGTGTGTGTGTGTCTGTCGTCACCTGTGCACTCTGTATACTTCCTCTGCATCCCTCTGTTCTGTTCACCTTTAGAACTCAATAATTGTTTCCACTTTACAGTTGAAAAGGAACAGGTTGAGAGGGCTTAGAGTTTCAGCCCAGGGCCACACGGGGAGGGCGGAGCCATGAGGAGCGGAGCCAGGAGTCCTGTGATGTCCACACTCTGGATCTAAGCACCTGTTGGAATGCTTGGAGAACACATTAAGGCTTTATTTACTTTCCTACAGTAGTTGCTTTTCCAAACTTACTCTGTACCATGTTTTCATCAACAGTAATTCATTTTATCTTTGTAACGGCTCTTTGAGGTTTGGGCATGTGCAGTGCACTGCAGGGAGCAAGTTGATGGGAAGTGCTGGGCTTGGTTCTGAACCCAGGTCAACTGCTCAGCATTCTCGCTTAGTTACTGAGCAAGTGGAATGAATTTTTTCCCCCCATGACTGGAATACAGAATCCCCGTGGAGCCCTTTGATGACGTAAAATTAGGTCGGCTCATTTCTGATCATTGGCTGTTTCCTGGAAGATAGGAAAATTGGATGAGGAGACGTCTGCAAGCAATCACCAGCTAACTTTGTTTCAAAGCGTGTAAGAAATGGAGCATGTTTCAGAGCATGGGAGAAGCCTCTCATGTGCCTCTCTGAAAAGTCTTACCTTCCTCAAGACAGATTCATGGAGTCATGGGCTTTACCTGAGAGAACAGACAGACTCTCCCGTAAGGTGAGAGTGGTGAAGACGTGGGTAAGTGAACAGCTGTGGTCAGACTGAGTGCGAGGCTGGGAGTGAACAACAGAGAGAAGCTGGAGGTCCGTGTGCAGATGTGTGACTGCATGTGTGCATGCGTGTGACACTTTTGTATGCACGTGTGCTCCTGCAGCCGTACACTGCTGTGCGCTTGTGTGCAGCTCTTGCCTTCAGCTCTCCCTCTTCAGATCTCACCCGCCCGCCTTAGAGCTTTACAACTAGATCTTGCTTTCTCATATCATAATTAGTTGGTCCAGAAAATGGTTTTCAGAGACTCTGGTCTGCCGGGCGGTGGTGGCGCACGCCTTTAATCCCAGCACTTGGGAGGCAGAGGCAGGTGGATTTCTGAGTTTGAGGCCAGCCTGGTCTACAAAGTGAGTTCCAGGACAGCCAGGACCACACAGAGAAACCCTGCCTTGAAAAACAAACAAAAACAAACAAACAAACAAAAAACAGAGACTCTGGTCTGCCGGGTCACATGACTGTGGCTGGTCGTTGAAGCCTGGAGTGATGAGATGGGATGTGGTTTTCCATAATCCCTTGTGTTTAATCCTCACGTCTTCAATGAGAGCGCCGGTGTCCTTCTTACTGATGACATCCAAAGAGGCCAGGAGACAGCCCTCCTCTCCACACAGTCTTTAGGGTCTGTGTGTGTGGTGTTCATGGCTCCTGGAACAGACTGCTTCAGTGGCTATGAAGTAGCCCCTGGGCCCTGTGTGACGAGCAGTCGTGGGACACACTATTACTTTACCTAGCAATAAGAGCAGCTCAGATGTGGAAATTGGCAGAGTGTCTGCATTTGTCACTTGTAATCTGTTGCTTTCTCCATAATTGTCCATAGAAGTCCCAGCTGGAGACTCATTTCCCCGCTAGTCTCTCTTCAGCTGTTCATTTTGCCATCATTATCAGACACAGTGCAGATTTTCAAAAGGTTTTTAAGTAAACAGGCAGTAGTTATGGCTTTGCTTTCTGGTTAGCAGTTTTCTCTTGTTAAAGGGTGTGTGAGGAAGCCCCAGGGTTTGTTCTCAGGCTCTTAGCAGTCAGCCTGTACTGACTCTCCACAGCCTACTGTCAGCCTCCCCAGAGCTGGATTACAGGTGTGCATTGTGTACAGCTAGGATGTGCGCATGTGTGTGTCTGTCTGTCTGTCTGTCTTTCTGTCTCTTGCACACACACACACACACACACACACATACACACACAATGTAGTTTATCCTGACCATGGACTGGCTGTATGTTGTAGTACAGGCTGGTCTTGAACTTGTAATCATTCTACCTCAGCCTGCCAAGAGCCAGGAGTATGGTTATGTGCTCCTACACCCTACCCTGATGATGTAGGCTCTTGTTTTTGTAGTTCAATAACAGAGAGAACATCTGTGCTCCAAATTCTTAGCTGCATCTCATCTCATTCTCAGACACTTATGAAGACTTGAGTTTTTGAGCAGTGTTTCACAGTCTTTTAAACATGTCTGTGATTTTCCAGAGGAACACACGTGGAGTTCTGAGTTTGTCTTGAGACTCAGGGAAGGGTGGTAAGAAAGCAAACCCCAAGATGTTTTTGTGAAAGCATCATACAAACTGATTATTGTGTGTGTATGTGGATGTCAGTGTGCATGTGTGGAGGTCAGAGAGCAACTTTGTGAAGTTCGTTTTTTCCTTCAACCTTTATGTGGGTTATGAGGATCAAACTCCGAACCCCAGTCTTGTATGTCAAGCATCCTTACCTCCAGACCGGTGGTTCTCAACCTTCCTAATGCTTTGACCCCTTAATCCTGTTCCTCAGGTGGTGACCTCCAATCATAAAATTACTTTGTTACTACTTCATAACTGTAACTTTGCTACTGTTATGGATTGTAATGGAAATCTCTGACACGCAGGATGTCAGATCTGCAACCTCTATGAAAGGGTTGTTCAGGTTGAGAATTGCTGCTCCAGACCCATCTCAGTGGCCCCAAACTGACATCTTTAGTTTATAAAGTTTAATTCTAAAACTATTTTAAATTATATGTAGGTGTGTGTGTGTGTATACACACGTGTGTGCAGTGGGTATGTGCATGTGAGTGCAGGTGCCCTAGGAGGCCAGAGGCATCGGATCCCTGGCGTTCTGGGCTGCCACATGTGGGTGGTGGGAACTGAACTTGGTTCTCTGGAAGAGCAGCGTGTGGCTTAGCTATCTCTACAGCCCCAAGTAATATTTTTGAGAATGCCTGTTTTTATCTTACCGTTGGTGCTGTCCCTTGGCTTGTGATGGACCTTTGTCACTCTGAGGACCATTGTCACTCCTATTCTCAAAACCAAGGGACACAGGAACTCTTCATGCTTCTTAGAAATGCTTTACAATTATTCGAGCATGATTGCCTGTCTGTAATTCTAACACCCAGGAGGAGGATTGCTGAAAGGTTGGGCCAGCCTAAGCTCCAGAGTAAGATCTGCCTCAGAAACATGCAAAAGGAGCACTGGCTGCCCTCCCAGAGGACCCAGGTTTGATTCCCAGCACTCACAACTGTAACTTCAGTTCCAGGAGATCTGACACCTTTTGCTCTCTGAGGACCAGGTGCACACATGGCACACAGACATACATGCAGGCAAAATAGCTGCACATATAAAAATTTAAACAATTAACAACAAAACAAAGTACACAAAGTTGCGCTGGCTGGTTTTATGTGTCAACATGACACAAGCTAGAGTCATTAGAGAGGAAGGAGCCTCAGTTGAGGAAATGCCTCCATGAGATCTAGCTGTAGGGCATTTTCTCAACTAGTGATCAATGGGGGAGGGCCCAGTGCGTTGTGGGTGGGGCCATCCCTGGGCTGGTATCTTTGGTTCTGTAAGAAAGCAGGCTGAGCAAACCAGTCAGCAGCACCCCTCCAGGGCCTCTGCATCAGCTCCTGCCTCCAGGTTCTTGCAGTGTTTGACTTCCTGTCCTGATTTCTCAGTGATGGGGCATTATGGGAGTACAATCTGAAATAAACCCTTTCCTCCCTAAGCTGCTTTTGCTCGTGATGTTTCATTGCAGCAATAAAACCCCTAACTAAGACAAGTCGATATAGGAGTAGGGTTCGAACCCATGCAGAATCAAATTGTCTGAGTTTGGATCTTGCCTTTCCCACCTGCTAGTGGAAGATACAGTCAGACTTCTTAATCTTTGTCTTATTTCCACTGTCTATAATAGAACTTCTCAGCCAGATATGATGGCACATGTCATAATTTGAGGACTTGAGAGCTGCAGGATCAGGAGTTCGTAGTCATCTTATGTTATACTGTGAATTCAAGGCCAGCCTGGGCTGCATGAGACCCTTTCTGTAAAGTAACCGAGGAGAGGAGAGAGGAAAGAGATGGAAAGGGGATAGGGAAGGAAAGGGAAGGAGAAGAAAAAGGGAAAGGGGGAAGGAAAGGAAGAGCTCTCTTAAGAGGGTGTATGAAGTTTCAATGACGTAATCTTTATAAATGCTTAAAGGTGGCTAGAACATTGCAGGGCGGCCAAAGATTTGTAATATTTACACAGGAAATCCAGCCTCCTGGGCGCTCAGCCATGGAGTTGTCGGTGTAAATGGTCAGTACAGAGGAATGTGGAGGAGGAGATGGCAGTCAGTCCAGGGTAGTCTGGAAGCCCTTTCTCCTCCATGCAATGTTTCCTCCTGAAGTAGAGTTTGGACTCTGCCATTGTAGCGTCCAGACAGCTGAGAAGATTGGGTGAAGGAGGGAGGGGACTTGCTCAAGGTAAAAATGGGGAGACTGGAATGGAACAGACAGACCTGTTTGCCCAGCCAGTGCCATGATGAGTGCATGGTGAGTGGAGGGGAGCTGCTGGTTGGCTAGTACAAGACCGTCCAGGCAGGAGTGCTGGCCTCAGGGAATATAAACTTAGGGAGAGAGCTGGTCATTTAAAATAGTCCAGAGCATCATTTAGTCTCTGCAGGACTGGAGAGTTCTTTGGTCCCCTGCTGTTGGGAAAGATGCACAACAGTCAAGTGATTATTCCCTAGTAACTGTCTGAAGTAAACTCTTACTGTCTTAAGTAAAGAAGCTCTTCGGTGCTGTTGGGACACTGTGAGGCGCGTGCTGTGTGCGCTGTTCTATACACTGTCATCCTGAGTGGGTATCTGCAGACCTGTCACAGAAATACCAGGCTCAGGCGAGTCACTGCCCACAGTGTGGGCTTGATGTCCACACAGGCCAGAGGAGGACATTGGATCCCCTGGAAATAGAGTTACAGATGTTTGTGAACCACGATGTGAATGAGTAGAAAACATGGGTCCTCTGGAAGGAGAGCCAATGCCCTTAACTGTTGAGGCCCGACCTGCCCCCACTTTGGGCACCCAAAATGTTGTGGCCCTCTCCGCTCCATGCTTGGGGCCAAAATGTCTCGAACCGCTCTGTCTCTTCGGTCTGCGGGTCAGGGGCGAGAGAGAGAGAGAGAGAGAGAGAGAGAGAGAGAGAGAGAGAGAGAGAGAGAGACAGAGAGAGAGACAGAGAGACAGAGAGACAGAGACAGAGAGACAGAGACAGACAGACAGTCAGACAGACAGAGAGGGAGGGAGAGAGAGGATAAAGGGGAAGAGACTCGAAGAATGGAGACAAGACAGAGGTTCTGATCAAGTCTTGTTTATTGAAGGGAAATCTGGGTTATTTATACACTTTTGCCACGTGCCTTGTAGGTGCGTGGATACCACATGCCTTGCAGGTGTTGATATGACGTAAGCCTTACAGGTGGGTATAGCGTGGATAGCATGTGCACCATGTGCCTTGCAGGCGTGGATACCACATGCGCCTTGCAGCTGGGGGCACTAAACAGCAAAACAAGATAATGTGGGATATCAGAGTGTGCTCAGCTGTTGTAGGCTGTTGAAAAACAAGTCTCATGTCAGGGTATATGGCTCAAGATGGCTGCAAAGCTGATAGCCGCTTTCTGCTATGAGTCAGCTCCCAACACTTAATGGAGCTGTCTCTTCAGCCCCCCAAGCCCTCTGACCCGGGTACAGCTCAATGGTAGAGTACTTGGCCAGTGTGCAAGATTCTGATTTGATGCCCAGTGCTACAAAAGGAAAAGAAATGAGCCGGCCGTTGAGTAATGAGTAGTGCGGGGATAGGTCTGTATGCTCTTACCTGTCAGTGCACCTTTGTATGAGTGCACTCCAACACTGCAGCCAGAGCGCCCCTCTCTGACAGCTGCTGTCCTGGCCTTCGGCACTGGGGAGTCTCTAGAAACATGCCGAGTACTCACTGTGTACTTAGGTTTGTGCAGTACAGTGGGCCGGGAGAGGGGAAGGTCTGCATGCGATAACACATTTCCAGATGTATGTAATTCCTCGCAGAGCAGTCGTCCCGGGCTCACGAAACTGTTGAAGCTCATTCCCCATGCCTCCTTCATTTCACCCCACTCTGTGTCCTGAGCAGCCAAACTTAAAGCTGGCTTAGAGCCTTTAGTCACATGGGGCTGGTAACAGCAGTCAGCACCAGCCCGCATTTCTACGTGCATTGAAGTGATCAAAACTCGCCCTTCTTTCTGGGGAAGTTGGGAGAATTTTGCTGATGTGGAGCCAAGGGACAATGGGCAGTTTCTCCATTTACTGAGTGAGTGCCTTGTCTGTGCCGGATCACCTTGCTGCCTAGAGGAGTTATGGAGGGAGAAGTCTCCATCCAGTCAGTATCTGACCATCTGCTGGGGAGAGAGCACCTAAGCAATAACAGTCCTGTAGTGAATGCTGGGGGCAGGATGCTGAGGGCTTTCCAGAAGCCAAGGATGAGCTTCCCTCCTGGAACAGGGCAGGCCTGGGACTGTCGAAGGCCAAGGAGCTGTGCAGGCAGAGAAGGGAAAGCCAGAGCTGCCCCAGGCTGCAGCAGAGCGGGGTACATTGAGATAACTGAGAGCAAGGGCTGAGCTAAGGGGTAGTTGCTGGGCGGGAGGCAGGGCTGAGGCATTTTGTGGCCACAGAAAGGTACTGGGAATGATGGACATGCACCATAGGGAGAGCGGTTCATGGTTTTAATGAAGTCAATCTGTGGAGTAGGGGTGCAGAATTATAAACTCTCCCCCTCCCTTCCCCCCCCTGCTGGAGGTGTGAAGAGGTCAGGCCAGAGCATTGCTCAGAAGGTGAGATGAACGGATGTCATGGTGGATGGTTAGCCCTGGGTTCATCTCTCCCACAGCGGCCTCAACTGTGAACTGCAGAGTGGGATTCTGTGGAAGGGCTGGACTTCTGTGGGTCAGAACTGAGACAATGTCTTTCCTTCTTGTTTTCAAATCCCTCTCCTTGCTTGATGTGCATGGGAGTACGTAGGTAACGTGTGCTGCTCGCTCTGTAGACCAGGCCAGCTCACAGAGATCCACCTGCCTCTACCTCCCACTGCTGAGATTAAAGGCGTGTATACCACACCTGGCCTAATGATAACTTTAGGAAACAGATGAATCAATCTTACAGGTGGTTTTATTTATTCTTTATTATGGTAGAAGCTAGGACTTCCAGTGACCATTCCACAGAGAAGCCCTGTGAGCCACTGGGCCAAGTGGGAGTTGGAAGAGGCCGGCCAGCCTTCCTTCCCAAACATCAGGACTTGACATAGTTATTTATTCACTGAGATGTGCAAAAGCCCAGTCAGCGCTTCCTGTGAAATGGCTTAGCGTGCGGATGCTGAGGGCTTCACGAGGCTTAGAGCTCACTCTGGCTTTTCTTTGGTCTGAGCTCTGCTGAAACAGTTCCTTCCTCACACACAGGACAACAACAGGGTGGGGAGTAACCTGAGTGGCTGCCACCCTGGTGCCAAACTGTCTCTCATGAGGACCATACAGGTGGCATTGAGCACATCTGGAAAAGGCACAACTAGTGGCTGGAGCAGTGGCTCAGTAAAGAGCACTCAGTGCTCTGGCAGAGGACCTGGGTTCAGTCCCCAGCACCCTTGTCTCACCACCACCTGGAACTCCAGCTCCACGTGGATCTGATGCCTGTGGCAAGCCAGGTGTGGTGGCGCACACCTCAATCCCAGCATCAGGAGACAGAGGCAGGCGGATCTCTGAATAGAGGCTGGTCTGGTTCACTGAGGGAGTTCTGGGACAGCCAGGGCTATACAGAGAAACTCTATCTGAGGAAAAAAAAAGCAAAAACCAAAACAAACAAAAAAGTAAACACCTAATTTGAATTTTAAAAAGAAAGAAACTAGGCAAAACTAGTTCCTAGAGCTCAGTGATTAGCGATCCCTAGAGCCCTCACCTTGAGGGGACTAAGGGACGGACTGTGCCCTTCCTGGGAAAAGGGATCTGTTCTCTCCAGTCAGCCACATTCAGACGTCTGCACTCCAGCTTCACATCAGGTACCCTGAGTCCCCGATGGCTTAGAATGAAGGACGGTGCTTTGCAGGGCTGAGAATCCTCACTCCCATGGTGGCTTAAGCCCCGAGGTACAGTGCACATCTTGCCTTTGGCATCTGTATTGTGTGCTGAAGAGTACCTGGTACTCTGGGATGTGGGCCCCTCACGCACCGGGATGGTGAGCACCATTGCAGCTGCACGTGTCATCTGCTCAGTGCTTATTGAGTTGTCCTTTGCAAGGAAACAGACATGCTACACAAGCAGCAGTCATAGAGCTGATCTTGTTCCATCCGAGTTGCATGTTGTGGTAAAACCAACACCTTTAATGACAAGCATGTCAGGATTTCCTGTTAATCAGGGGATGGCTCTCCCGAGAGGCCACTGGTGTGGCCGGATCACATCTTCAAGGGTGTCGTTGTACACATATTGCTTCTCCTGCATCACTCATTAGTCTCTGTATTTCTCTGCCCCGATGTAGACCTGTCCTCCCTCTGACCTCAAGGCTTTCCTGCCCAGCGGCCCCTGGAAGGAATGGGTGGGCCTCAGTCCCGTTCTCCCAATAGCTATGTGGCTTTTGTGAGACCCTAAGGTTCTTAGGAAACAAGTGCTGTAGACCCTGGGACCAAGGGGCCCTTCCAGGGGTAGGACAGCATGCTGGTTGGGAGAGAAAGACCCTATGTTGCAGCCCACTCTCCCCAGCTTGGCGGCCACTGTGTTGCAGACCGTTCTGTCTCACGCTTGGGGGCCAAAATGTCCCGGCCTGCTCTGTTGCTCCGGTCCTTGGGTCAGGGCCTAGCAAAAGACTTGAAGAATAGAGACAAGACAGGGTGTGTGATCAAGTCCAGTTTCTCATTTGTTGTCTCTCTTCATGTCTCTCCTTTCTCACTGTCTCCCTCTCTGAAGGGAAGTCCAGGGTATTCATACACTTTGTCACGTGCCTTGTAGGCACGTGGATACCATGTGTCTTGCAGGTGTGGATATGACGTAAGCCTTACAGGTGTGTATAGCGTGGATACCACGTGCGCCTTGCAGCTGGAGGCACTAAACAGCAAAATAAGATATGTGGGATATCAGAGTGTGCTCAGCTGTTGTAGGCTGTTGAAAACCAAGTCTCATGTCAGGGTATATGGCTCAAGATGGCTGCAAAGCTGATAGCCGCTTTCTGCTACAAGTCGGCTCCCAACAACCCTAGTGTTTTGTTTTTTTTTTCCAAGAGTATTTTGCCTGCATGTATATATGAGTATGTATGTGCATTATATATGTTTGGTGCCCTCAGAGCTCAATGGTGGGCAGTAGGACCCCTGGAACTGGAGTTACTGCCTGTCGTGAGCCCTCAGGTGGGTGCTGAGATACCATCTGGGCCCTCTACAAGAGCATCTCGGACTCTGAATTGCTGAACCATCTCTCCAGCCCAAGACAGACCTTTCCGTGTCTGAGAAGAAGTTGGCAGTGTGTTTATGAGAGGAGGACTGGACAGGCATCTACTTAGAGAACTGCCTCGCTCTGCTGCAGAGCTGGCGTTAGGTTAGAGAGCGCATTAGAGTGTGCTGTGTACTGTGCTTAGGGGACCGTAGGAAAGAGCATGACATGTTTTGGGCTGAAATAAAAATAACATTGAGTAACATTTTTGTTTATTTGTGTGTATGCATATGTGCACGTGAAAGGCTGAGGTTGACATTAAATGTCTCCCTCGATCCATCTCAGCTCTTGAGACAGGGTCTCTCAGTAGACCAGGAGTTCATGGATCTGCCTAGCCTGCTTGACCAACAATCCCCAGGGATCCACCCTGCCTCTGCCTCCCCAGTGCTGAGATGGCAGGTGCTTGGCACCAGGCTCAGTTGTTTTTATGTGGGTGCTGGGGAGCCAACTCAGGTCCTCATGTTTACAATGGAAAGTACCATACTGACTGAGCCATCTCCCCAGATCCCTACTTCTATATCCCAGGCTGGCCTCAACTTACCGAGTACCCAAGGATGACTTAGAACTTCTGGTCCTCCTACCCTTATCTAAGTGCTGGGAGTGGCGCCATATCCAGTTGTATGTAGTAGTGGGGATAGAACTAAGTGCTTTGTCTGTGGTAGGCAAATAGTCTCCTAACTGAGCTACACCCCCAGTCCCTGCTTGGTAATAGAGACATAGCTTCTTTTGTAACCCAGGCTGGCCTCGAACTCATGTTACAGGCTTGTATCACCATGTTTGGCTTGAGTAGCTGTTTGGCCTACCTTTGTGTATCTGTGGCATCTAGCAGTGGGATGTTGTGTTTGGTGAAGAGATACAGAAATTTCTCTTGTGGGCCTGTTGGCTGAGGGTATAATGTCTCTTTTTATTGAGGTTCACAGGACCCACCATGTGGTTAGGTGGTTAGGTTTCCTCTCCTGTACTTTATGAAAACTGTCAGCTTCTGCAGAGGGAACTGTATCCTTTCTTCAAATGTTTTAATGTATTTCTGTTTATGTTGGGACCCGTCCTGGGAGCCAGACAAGGAACAGTCATCATCAAATACTTGGGCTTAAGTAGTACTTTTCTCAGCCAGGTGGTAGTAGCAGCAGAGGCGAGCCTTTAATCCCATCACTCAGGAGGCAGAGAAAGGCAGATCTCTTGAGTTCCAGGCCAGCCTGGTCTACAGAGCAAGTTGCAGGACAGCTAAGGCTACTCAGAGAAATCCTGTCTGGAAAAGCCAAAAGGAAAGAAAAAAACGTCTCAGGACCGGGGAGATGGTTAAGAGCATTGAGGAGCACTTGTCCGGAGAGGACCTGGATTGCGTCCCAGCACTCATGGCGGTTCACAGCCATCTGTGTCCCACCACCCACATGGTGGCTCCCAACCACCCGTGTAACTCCAGTCCCAGGGGGCTCCAAAGTCCTCTTCTGACCTCCTCAGGCACCAGGCATGCATGTACATAGGAACAAATAGGAAAATACTTGTACAGATAAAATAAATCTAAACAACAATAAAGCACCAAGTCACAAAACAGTATTAATTAAAGGTCCACACGTCGTCTGACAAGATAGTCATCATGAAGTGATGTAACGAGCCCGGAATGACGTAGGGCTCACTGTTTGCTTCTTAGTGGTGGTTTGTGTTCTCAGTGCTGAAATGCTAGGCAAGCATTCTGTGGTTGGCCTGTATTGCATATATTTTAAAAGTAAGGAACCCCGGCTCTCCTGGAACTTAACTCTGTAGACCAGCCTGGTCTCAAACTCAGAGATCTGCCTGCCTCAGCCCCACCCTACCCCCAGGTGCTGGGATTAAGGGGTTTTCTCAGCACCACCTGGTCAGGATTCTGTTTTAACACTTTAACAGGCCAGGCTAGGAGAAATGGAACAAAACACTGCCCATTTCCTCGTGCACCCATCTACCTTTCAGGGTGGCAGTAACTCCTTCAGATTTGTCTGAGAACAGTGTCTCCCAGTCACCGCTCTGCTCAGTTTCGTAAGAGCTTTAGGAGGAGGCTGCCCTCAGGGAGAAGACCTTAGCACTGTACTGTGGCCACTGGACAAAGGCCCACCCTCAGGGTCCCCCACAGAATCAGTATAAGGTTGTTTCTTCCTGGTGCTTTTAATGCGGGCTTCTGGGAGCAGCAGAGCTGTCTGTGGGTGGAGAGCGTGACTTAGAAACACTGCCTAATGAAAGCTGTTAGTTGCCCAACCTCTGGCAAATTGCTCACTGTGTTTGATGCTTTAACATATGGTTTATGTATTATTATGTGTGAATGAATGGGGGACGTGGGTGTGGAAGCCAGGGGACAACTGAGTGCGGTTGGTCCTTTCTTCCGACCTCTTTGTGCTTTCTGGAGATTGAGCTCCGGATGTCAGGCTTGCTCAACAAGCAGCTTCACCTGGCGAGCAGTCCGTTGGCCCTTTTATTCCCAGTTTTTCAGCGTGAAGTGGGGTTGCATTTTACTACAAGATGGATTTTTTTATAGTATCTTGTATGTAGAGTCTTTCTGTTTGAAGTGGGAAGTATTAAATCTTTACATACTTCTGGGATCATCTGAAATCTGTCTCCCTCTAGGGCAGTAGTTATCAACCTGTGGGTCGTGACCCCTTTGGGAGGTATCCTGCAGATCAGACATTTTACATCACGATTCATAACAGTAGCAAGATGACAGTTATGTAGTAGCAGTGAAAGTAACAGTGTACGTGGGGGTCAGCGCACCATGAAGAGCGGTGTCAAAGGTCGCAGCATTGGGGAGTTTGGGGGTCAGCGCACCATGAAGAACGGTGTCAAAGGTCGCAGCATTGGGGAGTTTGGGACCACTACTCTAGGGCATAAACACACGCGTTTGCTCTCTGTTCCTGTCCCTGAAGCACTGCACACTTAGGATGTCCTCAGGCCTGTCTTGCACTGTGTATGTGTGTGCATGCACGTGTGCGTGTGTGTACATCCGTACCATAACATGGGTCTGGATTTGGTAATGTATCAGTGTTTCCAGCTTGTACAATGGTGTTTCTCTTTTCTTTCTTTCTTTCTTTCTTTCTTTCTTTCTTTCTTTTTTTTTTTTTTTTTTGGCAGTCTTGCAGTGTAACCTGGGCAGGCCTTAACTCTCCTGCCATCCCTCTCCCAAGCTCTGGGATTCCAGAGCCGTGTGCCTTACGTTCACAACATCTCCAGAGGCTTGCTTTCTTTGGTTAGCTTGATGGATGTAACCATAGAAATGACAGGAGAGTGGGGAGGTGGCTCAGTTGCCCTAGTGCTTGCTGGAGAAGTATGGGGACCCAAGTTCAGATCCTCAGCACCCATGTTGAAGTTGGGTTTGGTGACTTTCATCCGTAATCTCAGTATGGGGGAGGCAGAGACAGAGAGGGTCTGTAGATCTCACTGGCCAGCTAGTCCAGCCTGATTGGTGGCTCCAAGTTAAGTTAGTGATCCTTTCCCAAAAGCATTAGGTGGTGAGTTTAGGAAGGCATCCAGCACGGGTCTCTGCCCCAGTACACATGCACAGGGAAGTGCGATGGAAAAGCGAGCTTGCTGTGCTCTTTGTCCTGAGGTGGGCCAGCCGGTCCCTGGGCTCTGGTCTCTACTTCCTCTCTGCTTTGCCCATGGTCCACTCAAAGGCTGAGCCAGTCATCCCTGTCCTGGCCTCTGAAAGGATTTGACTCTGCATCCGGGAGGGAGCCTAGGAAAGCCTATGAGGGAGGGGTCTAGGGAAGGAGTCTAGGGACCTCACACAGGCTGTGTCTGTGAGGAGTGCTGAAGGGAGAGGCAGCAGGCTGTTTGTTTGTTTGTTTAACTTCTTTTTGTTTGCTTGCTTTGTTTTGTTTTGCTTTTTGAGACTGGGTTTCTCTTCGCATAGCCGTGTATAGCTCTGACTGTCCTAGAACTCGATCTGTAGATGAGGTAGGCCTTGAATTCGCAGAGATCCGTCAACTCCTCCCTTCAGAGTGCTAGAACTGCGTGCCACCACTGCCAGCTTCACAGCAAGTTTTAAAAATGAATGTATGTATTGTATATGGGTACACGCATACCGTGGCGTGCATGTGGAGGTCAGAGGAGAATGTTCAGGAGTCAGCTCTTCTACCATGTGGGACCCAAGGACCAAACTCAGTTCACAGGTGTGACACACACTTTGACCTGCTGAGCCTCCCACGACCTGCTTTTAGTTTAGTTTTGTTCTGTTTGGTTTTTCGAGACAGGGTTTCTCTGTGTAGTCCTGGCTGTCCTGGCACTCACTCAGTAGACCAGGCTGGCCTCGAACTCAGAAAGATCCAGAGCATGCTTCTTAGTAAAGATTGTTGAGTCAGACTGTGAAGTAAAACTGCTGTGGATTGAGACTGCTCTGTGCCCTCAGACAGGGTGCTCTGTGGGGCCTGCGAGATGGCTCACTGCTGAAGTGAGGACCTGGGTTCAGATTTCTCGACCCAATGGAAGAAAAGCTGGATGTGATGCAATGATGGGGAGGCATAAACAAGAGGGTGCTGGGAGCTCGCTGGCCAGCCAGCCTAGCCCAAGGCAAGCTCCACATGCGGTGAGGGAGGCCTCCACTCTAGCACTCTGGAGCCAGAGTCTGGGGTTACAGGTGTGGAGCTAGTGTGAGTTTAGGGCCACCCTGGTTGTATAGCAAGTCACAGGCTAGCCAGGGCTACGTGGAGAGACCCTGTCTTAATAACAGCAAATGTAATCTATAGAAGAATGACTCCCAGAGACTGTCCTCTGGTACACACACACACACACACACACACACTCACACACTCACACACACTCCCACTCCCATAAAGTGTCTTTTAAAAATGTTGCAGAGAGAACCTTGGTCTCAGAAACTTACATCAACAAGAAGTGAATTGCCAGGTTCTCCAGATGTCTCATCTTAAGGGACCCTTTCCTCATTTGGTCTACTGGAGACCTTTTCCTTTGCTCCGAAATATGCTCTGCACTCACGAAACTTAAAAGTAGACATATTTCAACTGTTCAGAGTCCCATCTGCGTTGGGTTTGCAGCTCTGTATAGTTCACTTGGGAATTGCCCTGCATAAAAATAAAGGCAGAAGATCCCACATCCTTAGACTCTGGAGTTTTGAGACATTTCCTTAGGGTGTTGGGTGTGTCCTGGACCCTCCCCTCCACACTGGTTGATCGCTTGTTCTGAACTAACAGCTCCTGCTCCTTAAGGCAGCCACAGCATCAGCGCTACCTAGAAAAGGGGCTTGTTGCTCAGGGTCCCTCAGGGTTGCACCCCTCCAGCTGTCTGCCGTGATTGGGTTTGTTTGCCAAGGCCATGCTGGACATTTGTCCTGGGGTGACATTCGGCCTTGTAAAGGTGGTGGTCAGTATCTAAGGGGAGCCATGATTCTCTCAGGAGTGTGTCGTTAGCAGAGAGTGACTGAGCCGTGCCTCACTCCCTGCCATCCTGTCCTCACACACATTCCTGCCATGTTGCTGTCTGCAACTGGGTCCTCACTAGAGCTGTGAGGATGCCAGCACCATTTCCCGTATCCTCCAGGAATGTAACTGAAGCATCTCTTCCTTTCACCGCACTCAGCCTCAGGCACTTCCTTACAGTAACTACCACCTGACAGATGAATCCTCCTACCTTGCCTGTCCTGTCCGAGTGAATGGCTCTGCTTAGAAGAGGGTCTTTCCTTCTATTGGATAGACACAGGTCCTTCCAGTGGACATGTGTGTTTTGGAACCTCATTGTCTTAGGGTTTCCATTGCTGTAATGAAACAATGTGACCAAAGCAACTTGGGGAGGAACGGTTGTTCAGCGTCTGCTTTCACAGCACAGTTCACCAGAGGCAGTCAGGGCAGGAACTCACACAGGGCAGGAACCTAGAGGCAGGAGCTGACGCATAGGCCATGGAGGGGGCCGCTGACTGGCTTGCTCATCATGGCTTGCTTGCCTATAGAATTCACGACCACCAGCCCAGGGATAGCACTACCCACAGTGGCCTGGGCTCTCTTCCCCCATCAAGCACTAATTAAGAAAATGCCCCAGAGACTTGTCTACAACCTGATCTTATGGAGCCATTTTCTTAGGTGAGGTTCCCTCTCAAGATGACTTTAGCCCTTGTCAAGTTAACATAAAATTAGCCAGGCCAACCACACAGTGCCTCTGCCTGTTCCTTTATTGGCCACCACCAGCTCCTTTCTGCATCTTATGTAGGCCTCTGTAGCACCAGTGTAAGCTGCCAGGGGAAGAGCTGCGAGGGGGAGGGCTTCAAGGGGCAATTTCAGCAGCCGTTGGGCAGCTTTCCCTGTCCAGGTGTGAAAGGACAGAGTTGCCAGGGCAGATGGGGGTGAGGGGGTGGGGAGGGTTGTGGAGTGTGTGTGTGTGAGGGTGTGTATATGAGGGTGTGTGTGCAGTGGTGGTGGCTGGCCCTCGCCTGGGGGAAAACTTTCTGGTCATTTTCCTTCCAGAACTTCTCATTTTGGTAATCTCTTTTCTTCAAAGCCCTCTGAGCTGTGCTGCTCCACCCTGAGTTCCAGGTGACCTGCTGAAAGCCCTAACCACCGAGTGGAGAGAATTAGAGTTTTGTGAGAAGAATTTGCATTGCAAATGAAGTGCTGTGCTGTCTGATTTTATTCCATATTTATCACACTAACCTAATGACCTTTGGTTAGTTGTTCAGTGTGTCCTTCTCTGTTGTCCTGCCCCACCTGTCTCTTGCTCTTGAGAGTCTGACTCTGGCCTAGGTTCATCTAGCACCTGCTGTGTAGCTTCTCTGACTGAGTCTGGCCACCAGGAAATCAGTGTTGAGGCTTTTAGTGTGGAGCTTCTGATTGAAGATCAAAGGCTGTTGAGTCCTGAGCAGGCAAGGCTGTGGTTCTGCTTCAGGGCAAGCATGGCGGGCAAGCGTGGCTAGGGGATTGGTTCTTGAGCCAGCTCTCCGTTTTCAGAGGGTGTTAGAGCACTGTGCCTCAGTTCCCTCACTTCCTAGTGAGCCATCTGCCTATGCGTTTGGTGTGAGGAGCAGAGCCTGCGGTCGGTCGATAGTGCTTGTTAAACATTCGGTTTACAGTTGTGCTTTGGAGGAGATGCTGGGCTGCCACCCGCACCCCACCCGCACCCCACCCACACCCCAGCCCAGTGCACCTTGCACTCAGTGGAGACTTAGGGGAGAGAACACAGCATGATGCTTCTGTGGATCGCTTTCACAGAGGCCGTCCCATAAAACATGGGTTCCCAAGAGGGCTGCTGTTTGCTGAATTCTACAGTCCAATTAACAGTGTTCTGTTGCTTTCTTAGTGGCTGAGGAACAACGGTACATGAAAGCGCCTTTCTGACGATCACCATAGAGCCAGCCTTCTGCCTGTGGAGCTGCTGAGCTGCTCCTCTGCACTGAGGTTTACAGACTGTTTGTAAAGGTTGATGCCCAGAGTGCAGATGTGGTTGAGTGGTGAGACTCTTGCCTAGCTTCTGCCAGGCTGTGGGTTCCATCTTCAATACCACGGTAAAGAAAGAGGAAGAAGTTAAATCTAAGAATCGGTTGTAGATGATAAACCATACGGCTTCCAGTCCTTTATGGAAGACTTGGGAATTAGTCTCCGGTGAAGGTCTCCCGAGGACCGTTACTTCTAACAGGAAGTGAAGTCCTGACTCAGGGCTCCTTTCGTGGGACCATGGCCTGCCTTCCTGTACTGGGCTCTGCAGTCTGGTGCACAGCTCTCGCGGAGCTCCCTATTCACGGCGCATGGGATGCTGCAGGGTTACGTCATCTCACAAAGGTGCCTTCTCTGGACCTAACAGGAGACCTGTACACATGCCTCTTTGCCAGTGACAGTTCCTGCGCCAGCTCCCAACTTCAAGCCATGTCAGTTCAAATCCTAGTTTGGAAACTATAGGGCACTTAGTCCTTGGGGTGGCCCTGAAGCTTGTTTCATTTTCAAAGTGGTAAAATCACACCTCCCCAGCATGGTGCTTGGTAATGGCTGCTGAAGGCCACCCCCCTGAGGCAGTGCTTACTGAAGGTCGTCCTGTCCTGTCCTGCGTGTGAGGCGTTCCCTGTTCCCCAGAGCCTGGCTTCTGTCTCTCATCATGGCATTCATTACGGTTCATTGTTGTTTCCTGTTGGCAGTTCCTGTCCAGTTTAGCCAGCTTCTTGAAGTGTGTACTAGCATCTGTGTCTTGGCCGCAGTCTTCTCCTTGTGTCTGGTGGACTTGCCTGTGCCGTGAGCTGTAAGCTTTGGGGCGGCTGTATGCCATGCTTCCTTCCCTGACTGGATTACTGTTGAAGAGTGTCTGCTCGCCCACCCACCACCGCCCCTCAGAACTATCAGGGCAGTTTCTGAAGAGACACAGAACATTTGAAATGACACTCGTAAGCCTGCTGTGCCAGGCTTTAATCACTCTACAGGTTGGTTGTTATGCATTCCTCTGAGTTAGGTGCTAACCTGCCTGTCAGGGAGTGATGTAAATGAAGTCGGAGGGACTTCAGAGGGTAGAGACAGGACAACCAGAAGTTCAAGGCCGGCCACATTTACAGGATCCACACAACTGATACCCTTCCACCCTTTGTATAGGCCTGGAGGCGCGTGCTGTAGTTCTAGTATGGGAGGCTGGGGGCTCTGGCCTGGATGTCTTCTTGATGGCACTCTGCCTTGCTGAGGATGTGTCGCTGACTGGTTCCCTCTTCCTACAGCTGCCGTTCCAGCCTTGAGCCTCGCTCATCTTGGGAGCCATACAGATGTCAGCCATGATCTTTGGAGGGGCTGCTGCTCTCTGCAGACCTGCCGTGGTTAGGGCCTGCTTCCTGCAGTTGCAGTGTCAGGACACAGGCAGTGAGGACAGTATGACAAGATGTGGACAGTCAGCCAGCATGGGAACAGGGGCGGAGGGGGGGTGGTGAAGAGAAAGAGAGAGAGCAGAAACATCTATTTTAGTGGCTTCTTTTCCCAAAGTTAAAAATAGTTAATATTGCCCTATGCGCCCCCCCACCCCCCCCCCCCACCCCCCCCCGCCACACACACACATCTCAGACTAGCACTGAGGACACACAAAGGCTAGTTTGTGTCAGACTTTTTGTCAGAATACACTGTCTGGCAAAACATGTTTTCTTCTGAATGTTTTTCAAATAAGAAAACATAAGCGATTAGGAACCAGAGTTTACTGTGACTCTGTCTTGCTTTAAAAGTAGCAGGCTATGCTGGTTAGTCTGCTTTTTACCCATGAGTCACTAGGGTTCCAGCCTGTGAACATCACTACATCTTAATTTTCTAATTGTATTACAGTTTTTCTTTCTTTTTCTTCTGTTTTGCAAATAGTGCCAGATGATCCTCAACTCACGATACTGACTACACACACACACACACACACACACACACACACAGACACCTGACTACACACACACACCCTCCCCAAGCAATGGGATTACAGGCCAGAGCACCTCACAGACCTCCTGATCGTATATTTTTATTTTATTTGGTTCTTTTGAAACAGATTTTATCTTTGTAGCCCTGGCTGTTTTACAGCATCCTAAACCAACAACAATTTAAGGTAGGACTAACCTCTGTTCTTCCATCATGCCTGGGAGGAGAGGTGTTTTCAGGAGAAAGAGGCACAGCAGCATCTTCAGAGGCCTGGGGAGTCCAGCCTTCCCCATTGCTTTGAGTCAGGATGTGGATGTTTCCACAGAGAACCTTCTCAGGTGTCTTGTGACCCCCTCCAACTTACCACGTAGCTGTTTTTATACCTTGAAATAAGTACGTGGCACAGAGTGTGTCCTGTCCATGTACATGAGGTGTGTCCACTCCTCATGTGTGGACATTGGCAACAGTCTGGTGTCATTTGAAGGATGCTCTGCCTTTTCCCAGCCTTGTTGCTGTAGTACTTGGCCCTTCCCTACAGCTCCCAGGAGGAGGGAAGCTGCTGGCACCAGAACCAGTCCCGGACCAGGGGCTTAACCTTGCTTCCAGCTGTCTATGTCTTCATAATGTGCAGCTCGGGGCTCGGCTATGGGTGGTGAAAGCACGGTCCTGCTGTTGAGCCTGGTACATCTTAGTGCAACACAAAGCAGGTTGTAAATACAAGTGTCAAGGGTTTTGGCACCAGGTTGTTCCTGCTTTGTGACCTTGGGCCAGTTAGCCTGTGACTCAGTTTGTCTCCCTTGGAGATAATTGTATGCCTTTCCTGTTAGGTCCCGTAATTGAAGATCACTTGGAATGGTCAGAAGCACTGCTGTCCCTAGCACATACGTGTGGGCACCTGGAGGCAGAGCAGGAGGGAGGGGTGTGTGGGCAGGAAAGGCATCCTTATTAGGGTTGGGAGAGAGGACATCTAGAGATGGTGCCCAAGCAAGGGGCATAAGGGGACCAGTGGGAGAAGGGTCTTGATATATCTAAGAAGCCACCAGGAAACTGACAGGGTAGTGGGGAGTTAGGCTGGGTGTGTGGTGTGGAGGCCAGGAAATGAATTCACTGGTAAATAGGCGGTAAGCTAAGCCTTTGCAAGCCTGCCCTGTCCATGCAGGTACTTACGGGGCTGAGCAGGAGAATCCAGATTTCAGAGCTGGCTTGAGTAACTTAAGAGAGACTATGTCTCACCTTTAAAATGAAATCTGGCATTGGAGCTGGGTGGCAGAGTGCTCGCTTCCCATGAGTAAGGCCCTAGGTAGATCCCCAACACTGACCAAGAAAACAGCAGCAGGGAGCCATTTAGAACACCAGGCTCTAAGCTTTAAACAGAAGTCCAAATAGATGAGGGAAGTGTTGAATGAGGGGCGGTGACAGGGTGGAGGCCAGCTGGGAAGCCACTCTGATGGCGACGTCCATAGGCTAGAGGAAGGCTAGTGCCGCTTCGTAACAGCATCGCATGTACAGGATGTGAGGGCTGTTGGTGAACAGGGAGACTGGAGGTGCTCTAGACCTCCAGATCCACACAGATCGTCTGTAGGGGCGGGGGGGGGAGGGGGAGAGAGAGAGAGAGACAGAGAGACAGACAGACAGACAGAAGGGATGGGGAAGGGGCAAGTTATTAGAATGAAACAACTCCTCATGAGTTCCTTATAACTGAGCAGGACCCGCCTCCGATCTGAGCTGGCTCCTTCTGTCTGTAGTTACACTCCAGAAGCAGAAGGAGACGAGCAGGTCCCTTCCTTGTGCATCCAGATGGCCTGCCTTGTCAGGCTGGGCGTTTCACAGCTTTTGTGTCCTGGTGGCTGCTGTCTGGCTCGGCCCCTGCTGGAACCTCTGCTGCACCTCCAGAGACTGAGAACGCCGTCCCCCCATCTGCAAGCAGACGCTGATGCTGTCAGGCTGCTGTTAGGCACTGGTGCCCATTACATGTGAGACTGTGAAAGGCAAGGCACAGCAGAAGGGGAGAACAGGGCTTTATAGCCGCAAGCCTTCTGGGGGTCATTGGAGGGACTGCGATTTCACGCTTGCGATCAGCTTGTCAGGAGTACTCTGTCACAAGCTCACTGGAGCGCCGTGATAAGGGAGCACCCTGGTGTCCCCAGGCAGAGGCATTAGCCTAGGCAGTTTGCGAAGTGTGCTCTCACAACGGGGAGCCTGGGCGGAAGCCATGCTATGTCCAGTGTCTCGGTCTCACATCTCTCAGTTATTATCGACTTTAGAACAGCCCCCGTCCCCTGTTTCGCCAGTTACTTTCCTTGTTCTGCGTTCATTGCCCTGGTCCCATGTTACTCAGGGCATGTTACACAGACCTGTTGTGTGCATCGCACACTTGTCTGGCAGGTGAGGAGACTGAGGCACAGCAAGGTGAAGCAGGTGCCCCTCTGGAGGTCAGGGGACAGCCTGCAGGAGTTGGCTCTTGCCCTCCCACCACGAGAGTCCTGCTGTTGTACTCAGGTTGTCAGGCTTGGTGGCAAGCACCTTTACCTGCTGAGCCATCTTGCCAGCTTCCATTCTGCCCTGGGAGTGTGGTTACTTCTCTGAGTGTAGTTTCTTCATGTAGAAAATTAAGGAAGCCAGGAGGTGGTGGCACACGCCTTTAGTTCTAGCACTTGGGAGGCAGAGCCAGAGGCAGAGGCAGGCGGGTCTGTGAGTCTGGGGCCAGCCTGGTCTATGGAACGAGTTCCAGGATAGCCAGGGCTACACAGAGAAACCCTTGGGGGAAAAAAACAAAAAAGAAAGAAAGAATGAATGAAACAAAATAAAGGGATTGGTCAGGATACTTTCCCAGCTCCTTCCTCACCAAAACCTCTGGTTTCTAGAGTATTCCCTGAGATACGACAGTGAGATAAACAAAGGCTGTTGCTCAGATGTTGTTTAGAGACACGGTGTATCATGCATTCAGGTGTATGTGTGTGTGCGTGCACGCATGCGTATGATAGGACACGTGTGTGTGTGTGTGTGTGTGTGTGTGTGTGTGTGCGCACGCGCGCATGCATATGTGCATGTGATAAGACACTAGTGTGTGCACGTGTGCATGTGTGTATCTGGGGATTGAACCTTGGGCTTGCTTGGAACACGCTAGGCAAGTGCTCTACCACTGAGCTTTCTCCCCAGCCACCCCACCCTTATAACTGCTTTTTTTGAAAAGTCACATGCCACAGTGTTTGCCTGTGTAAGGACGCAGCTCCACAGTTTATAGCACACCCACAGGTGTGTAAATCACCACACTCTAATTTATAATCTAATTTATAATCCCCCCAACAAAGGACTCCTGTACCGATTAGGATTCACCTAGCATCTTTCTGCAGCGCCGCCCACCGTAAGCTTCCTGTGTGGGGTGCTGCCCGTGGGAGCGGATCTGTCACTCACTGTTAGGTGTCTGAAGCTCATCCATGGTGAAGTCCAATGGATCCATACTTCTTTTTCATGTCAGTAGTACTGTGTTGTACTGGTACACTGTATTCTGTTCACTTTTTCATTAGCTAACATGTTGTGTGGAAGTAGGCCTGTGTTTTTCTCAAAGTAAATTGCTGAATTATATGGTAATAATGTATTTAACTTTCTGAAGACCTGCCAGGGTTTCCTAAGTGGCTTCACCACCTTCTCATCCTCCCAGGAGTCTGAGGGTCCTGGAACCTCTGTGTCCTCCCATGCTTGTTACCATCTGGTTTCACTTTAGCTGGTTGTTTTGTTTTGTTTTCTCTGTGTAGCCCTGGCTGGCCTGGAACTCAGTCTGTAGACCAGGCTGGCCTCAAACCCAGATCTGCCTGCCTCTGCCTCCCAAGTGTTGGCATTAAAGGCGTGTGCCACCACCACCTCAAGCTACTTTAGCTGTTCAGAATGGGCATACATTTCTTTTCCTTCAAAGGTGAACTCTGAACTGTGCTCCCCAGGATGTCTGTAAACTTTTCAGCTCAGAAATCCTCCTGCCTCTGTCTCTGGAGTAACTGGGAGGAACTTGACTTCACAGGTACCGATAGCAAACGTCTCTTCACAGGTCTGTCAGCCGCTTACGGAAGTTCTTTGGAAGGTAAGTGTCTTTTCGAAGCCGTTGGCCGTGTTGCAGTCGCCCTGCTTTTTAGTTACTGAGTCATAGTGAGCATGCTCTCTTCCAACGAAGGCTTCGGTTGAGAGTCCGGACTCCACTCACGGGCTGGCCTTTCCATCGCTGCTTTTGTAGACTAAACAGTACTGTCCAAGGAGACCTTTTGAAATCAGCAGCCAGCAGTGGAAGCACGAAAGGCTTCGGCCTTCAGGCTGCTGGAGGGTCCTGCCTGTGGGAGGGGGAACTGCAGGCACCATGCTCGGCCTCCCTCTAGACAGCTGACGTCTTTGGATGGTCTGATTTCTTCCAGTTCTTTTGTGACTTTGATTGACATCTTCCAAAAGGCTTGTCAAGGCTGGTGTCTTTGGAAAGATGCTGACAGACTGGATTAATTTAATTTGATTTTAAATTATTTTCAGGGCTAGGGGTGTGGGTGGGTGGAGGAGCACTTGCCTCTAGAGTGCATGAACACCTCCGTGTTCGGTCCCAGCCCTGAAGCAACAACAAAATGCCTGTCGTTTGTTTGAGTGTTTTGGATTTTCTTCCCAGAGGGCAGCAGGAACTGAGTTTTAGGGATGTCATTCTGAGGACTGTGGCCTCAGACCAAGGCTGCAGGAGAATCACTAGAGAAAGAGGAGTCTACACTCAGATGACTGACTGTGTCAGAGAGCTGACAGCTGTTTCTTTTGTGTACCTTTCCTAATGGGAACCTTTGCCAAGGGCCAGCCGAGGAGGAAGGAGGCCTTCCCTTTGTTCCCTGGACACACAGGGACTAGGTGAGAGTGGCTTTCATCACTGATCTCAGGAGTGCCTGGGCTCTGCTGAGTTTTATCTTGGCTTCACTCCAGACCCCTGCCTGGTTATCGTCTGTTTTCTCAATGGCAGCTGCATGGAGCTCAGGACTCTGGCCTACATCCCTTTCCCTGAACCTTTTGCAAGAATAAACTCCATGAGCGTTGCCTCCTTCCTAGTGTTAGAAACTGGGCCTCATGACAAGCTGGCTCTGCTCCAAGCTGCCCTTGCTTCTACACATGTGAAACCTGTTTGTTTTGGCCAAGACTTTGAAAGAAAATACCTTCCACACACATCCTGGCTAGAACAGTCCCGCCTTGTTCTCCTCCTCTCACCCCCACCCTCCTGCCTCTCTTCTTCCCTTCCCATTTACTTTTAGATGGTTGCTCAGACCTCTTCTCTCCTCAGTCTCTCTCCCTCTGCAAGAAATGGTCACTCTAGCAGAAGAAAATCCTCTGCAGTTTTATTGGTTAGACATACTTGAAGGTTGCTGGACTGCATATTTGTACTGTTCTGGACTGGCACAGTGTGTGTGTGTGTGTGTGTGTGTGTGTGCGCGTGCACGTGTGCGTGCACACGTGCGAGCACTGGTCTGAATGAGCTATCCCCTCATTCCTGTGTTCCATTTTTCAGTGTCTTTAGCTTTCACATCAGAAACTGATTGCCTTGATGCCAGCTTGCATCAGAAACTGCTTACAGAGAGAGTGAGAGAGAGTCAGAGAGACAGAGAGACACACAGAGAGAGAGAGAGCCCTCACGCTCTCAGACTTGCTGATGTCATCAGACTTTAGTCATTTGCAGTGACTCTGAGAGAAGCTGAGGACTGGGACAGCATACAGTGTCTGTGCTCCTGTTTCTCTAGCCTTGGTCCTTGTCTGTTTTTAAACTCAAAGGCACAAACATCTGCAGTTACTGCCTGCCATTAAAAGGCCCAGTGGGATCAGGCATGGTGGTGCACGCCTTTAGTCCCAGCATTCAGAAGGCTAGCAAATCTCTGAGTTGGAGACCAGTCTGATCTACAGATCGAGTTCTGGGACAGCCAGGGCTACATAGAGAAACTCTGTCTCGAGAAACAAAATCAAACAAGCAACAACAACAAAGACCCTGTGTATCCACTTCTTATTTATTTTTTGTGGGTATCTACTTCTTATTTATTTTTTAAATTTTATTTTATTTTATTTTATATATATTTTTTGGAGTCAGGTTTTCTCTGTGCAGCCCTGGCTGTCCTGGAACTTGCTTAGTAGACCAGGCTGGCCTCCAACTCACAGAGAACTGCTTGCCTCTTCCTCCTGAGTGCTGGGATTTAAGGTGTATACCACCATGCCCAGCAGACATCCACTTTATAACATTTTACATCTTGGGTTGGAGATGCGGCTCGGTTGTCAAGTTTGTCTTGCTTGCTCTAGACCCAGAGTTTGATCCCCAGGACTGGGCAGGGGAGAGAGGTTTCATTGGTACTTGCTATATCTGGCCATTGGCTGTTCAGCAGAGCCTTGAAGGAAAGTGGTTGGTGTACTTCCTGAGTAGAGCTGCCACTCTGGAACAGTGGTGACTGAGTCTCTCCTAACTCTGGCAATGGGGCTGCTAAGGGAGCCTCAGGGATTGGCTTTCCTGCTGGCAACCCTGCTCTGTGGTGTTTGCTGAAGGAGGATGCAGGCAGACCAGCTCGCCCCTGCTGTAGAGTGAGTCAGACCAGGGCCAGAGACTGCAAGGTGCTGGCTGTGGCTGCCAAGGGGCAGCTGAAAGCAGCCAGGATTAGGACTAAGGACTAAGGTCATTCTCCTCAAGTGTCTTGCACCCGTGTGTGTGTGTCTGTGTGTGTGTGTGTGTGTGTGTGTGTGTCTGTGTCTGTCTGTCTGTCTGTCTGTCTGTCTGTCTGTCTGTGTGTCTGTACTTGTATCTTCCTTTATTGGCCTCCATCTTACCCCCCAGCTTCCACCCTCCCTCCCCCGAGCTGAGGACCTAACCCAGGGCCCTGTACTTGGTAGGCAAGCACTGCGTCACTGAGCTAAATCCCCAACCCCTCCATCTCTATTTCTGACCTCATCTCCCACTGATCAGCTGGTCCGGCTGGCCAGGAGCTCGGGGATCCGCATCTCCACCTCCCAGCAGCAGGGCACGGCTGTGCGCCGCACACCTGTCTTCTCATTCGTCTGTGTGCACGTGCATACATATTACTCTGCATACAGGAAAGACAGCTTGTGGGAGTTGGTACTTTATTTCCACTATGTGGGTTCTGGGGATGGAACTGAGGCTATCAGGCTTGGTGACAGGCGTCCTTACCTTCTGAACCATCTTGCCAGCTGACTGAGTGTGAGCTGTGGGTGATGTGGGTGCTGGGGATCCAAACAGTTCCTCACGGCTCCTGCACAGTAAGCTTTTTACCCACTGAGCCATCATTCTGGCCTAGGCCAAGTGGGGATGCCACATCTTCATCTGTCCCCTTGGTCCCAGTGCCTAAGGCGTGAGTCCTTGGATAATAGGCTAAGTGCTTTTGTGCCTTCAAGCCCGTCTGGACTGCTAATTCTATACAAAGTCTCTACTGAGTGGCACTAGGAGAGCCCACCTAACATCCAGCTGACAACAGCCGGTTCATACTTTTCCACTCCATCTAATGTGTGCAGGAAGGTCAGCCCCGCTGCTGTGCTGCCGTCCGTTCATATGGAAGACATCCCCACTCGTAATTTTTTTTTTTTAGTTTTTATTTTTTAATTATGTATTTATACACACGTCTGAGTTCGGGTATGTGCGTGTGAATATGCATGGTCTAGCAAAGGCCAGAACAGGGCGTCAGATCTCTTAGAACTAGAGGCATTTGTGAACTACCTAATGGGGTACTGGGAACCGAACTAGGGTCCTCTGCAAGAGCAACATTTTAGTTTGGGTTTCATTGCTGTGAAGAGACACCATAACGGCAGTAGCTCCTGCAGAGGACAACCTTTAATGAGGGCTGCCTTACAGTTTCACAGGGTTAGTTTCTGTGGCCATGTGCGGGCAGACATGGTGCTGGAGAAGAAGCTGGGAGTTCTGCGTCTGGATGCAGAGGCAGCAGCAGGAGACTGTGTGACATACTATCCACAGCTTGAGGACAGACCTCAAAACGCCCTCCTTGGTGACACACTTCCTTCAACAAGGCCACTACCATAGTAGGGCCACTCCTTGTGGCCAAGGATTCACACATGAGTCTGTGGGGCCCATATCTCTCCAAACCATCATAGTGTGCACTCTTAACCACTGAGCCATTTTTGCAACCCTTGTGGGACATTTCTTCTCCCGTCTGCTCTGTGTGTGAAGCTGAGCACCATGTAAAGGCAAAGGTGAGACTCTCAGGTGAGGCCTTCTTCAGAAGCTTAGTTCTCCAAGTGTGGTGATGCACAGACACCATTACTCCCAGCACACGGGAGGCAGGGGCAGGGGTGGGCAGGTCTGTGAGTGTATGAGTCCTAAGTCAGCCAGGGGGCAGCACAGTGAGACCCTTTCTAAAGAGAGAAAGACAGGCGTGCGTAGACAGAGCAAGTCCCTTCTGTTTTACTCCTTTTTCTTACTGGGTGAAGTCTAGCAGAAGCTCTGAAGAGAGAGGGCACAGCTATGTTGATGAGGGACAGTGATGGTCGGGCTTCACCCTTGGAAGTCAGACCTGGACTCAGATGTGAGATAGTGCAGCTACCAAATCCGATGCTTTAGCCAGCAAGGAAGCACAGTGAGTGGCTGGTGGGCACCTGCAGCAGAATGGATGACCTCACAGGGTAGGGTGCAGCTCTGACACAGCTGCTTTTTACAGTTTTAGTTGTCAATAGTCAACTGCAGTCCGAAAAGTTACGTGGAAAATTCCAGAAGTAAGCTACCTACGGTTACGTCTTCCTTACAGCTGTTTTACTGTATATCTCTGGCAGAGCGTCTTTGGTTTTTTTGTTTGTTTGTTTGTTTGTTTTTTTTTGTTTTTTGTTTTTTGTTTTTGGTTTTTTTTTTTTTTGTTTTTTCGAGACAGGGTTTCTCTGTGTAGCCCTGGCTGTCCTGGAGCTCACTCTGTAGACCAGGCTGGCCTCGAACTCAGAAATCCGCCTGCCTCTGCCTCCCAAGTGCTGGGATTAAAGGCGTGCGCCACCACCGCCCGGCTCAGAGCGTCTTTGTAGTTTGAATGTGATTGTCCCGCTTCATCCTCCCGGGCTCCTGGCATCTAAGTTTGAAATGGCTCCTGCTACAGTCGTGTAGCTCTTAGGAGTTGTCACTGTGAATCTGTTTTCTTGCCTGATCGTTACCTTGCACGTGTCTATGTAGGGAAACATGACATAGCAGGGTTGCTGCTGTCCACACTTTGAGCATTACCCTGGGCCTTAGACCACATCCCGGACAGATGAGGGAGCCAGGGTAATGTTCGCCTTGTTTCTGTGGTGGAGGAGGAGGGAAGGAAGTGTGGGCCTGTGGCCCTGACTTGCAGCCTGAGGCGGATGAGGTAGGAAAGGCAGACGAGGAAGGCAGAGGTGGTGTGAGGGCTAATAAGAGAGGAGTGTGGCTGCTCAGCCGGGGCACTTCTGCTTCTCCTGGCTTGACTTGGCCTCATTTTGAAGGGCCAGTAGCTTAGAGGTGGTGGGTGGGGTCTGATCGATGGGCGGAGCCCGGTGTGGTGGGCGGAGTCCTGCAGCACTGTTTACTCTGCTCCTGAGAGACCTTGGTAAGGACCAGATCCTGAGCACATAGCCTCATATCCACTATGGCCTTTAACGCGGCCCTGTTTATGTGCACCCTTGTCCTTTGTTGTTGAGCTGTCAAACGTGTCATCATTGTAAGTGATGCTGGCACATTGCTTCCCCTGGACGTGTCTCCAGGCGCTGTGGCATAGTGACCCCTCTTCTCTTTCCTTCCCTCTGAGAGGGATCTGCTGACACATTGTTGACTCATAGTTAAGTAGAATACAGTCAGAATGGATGCCTTTTACACTTATTTTAAAGTACATTTTAAGCCATTTATTGATTTTTCTCTCGTTTCCTTTTTTGTTTTGTTTAGGGGGTGTTTTGCCTGTTTGATTGGTTTTCTTTTCTTTTTTGTCTTTTTTTTGGGGGGGGGGGTGGTCTGGTAGAGAGGGTTTTTCTGTGTAGGCCTGGCTGTCCTGGCACTCTGTGGACCAGGCTGGCCTCAAACTTGGAGATATGCCTGCGTCTGCCTTCTGAGTGCTAGGATTAAAGGCATGCACCATCATTGCCTGCATTTTCAGCCTGCCTGCCTGCCTGTCTTCCTGCCTGTCTTCCTTTCTTCCTTCCTTCCTTCTTTCCTTCCTTCCTTCCTTCCTTCCTTCCTTCTTTCCTTCCTTCTTTCCTTCCTTCCTTCCTTTCTTAAAAAGAATTATTTATGAGTACATTGTTGCTGCCTTCAGACACACCAGATTCCATTACAGATGGTTGTGAGCCACCATGTGGTTACTGGGAATTGAACTTAGGACCTCTGGAAGAACAGTCAGTGCTCTTAACCTCTGAGCCATCTCTCCAGCCCAAGTCATAAATTTGTAATTGCAGTTTTAAAGGCTTTTCTTTTCCTTAGAAGAATCAGCACCAGGCAGCCTGGGACTCTGCAGACCCATTTAACCACACTAAACAATTCACTCTCCCTTGGACTTCTTCTGAACAAGGCATGGGGAGACTCCCTATCGCATCCCGAGGCGGCAGCAGCGGCAGCGTGCCCTCGAGGAGGTAAACCTGCTGTGAAGGAGGCTGTGTCACTGCCCTGCCTGACCTTACGGCTGCTGTTTGTCCTACAGCTGCACATCTGGAGCACCTTACTCCTGCCCCAGCCTGTTTCCATCCCAGCTGAATGTTCACTAAGACTTGGTTATGTCGCGGTTGCTGGGTCCTAGTGATACTTGCCTCTGGGTTTTTCTCCCGTTGAAACAAAACCAGAGCCTCCCAGACGTTCACTTTTACGATTCCTTTACCCACAAGGAGTTTTCATATGGTTCAGAATATATAAATGCATAACATAGGTTGGCAAATCAGATATTTATCGATAATAATCCATAAAGAAATTTATTTTAAAATAATTCTTCTGTCTACATATCATTTTATTACATACTAACTGAAGAAAATTTGCATGCTAACAAGATGGATGTGCTTGTTTGTCAAATATGAGTCAATTTGATATATTGACTTGTTATTACATGATAAGTACTAACAATAGGAAAAAATGAAAATTAGTTGTTTTCCAAGATCAGGTTATTAAAAACACCACATCTTGCTGGGCAGTGGTGGCGCACGCCTTTAGTCCCAGCACTTGGGAGGCAGAGGCAGGCGGATTTCTGAGTTCAAGGCCAGCTTGGTCTACAGAGTGAGTTCCAGGACAGCCAGGGCTACACAGAGAAACCCTGTCTCAAAAAACCAAAAAACAAAACAACAACAACAAAAAACCCACCACATCTCACAGGTAAAGATACACCAAGATAGACCAAGAGCCAAGAGATAGAAGTCAACCTACCAAGCACATACAAGCCAACCACATTGCTGTGGCCATTCTAACGTCTGATAACGAAGTTGGAGAGCTAAGGAAGACTTCCTTTATCTCTGTATTATAATCGTGTATTAAATACAACATGCAGATTTAGGAACAGAACTGCATCATTATCTCAGTAGATGCAGGAAGGACAGCATCCCTTCATGCTAAAATCCTGAAGCATTCAGTCCCAGAAGGAGCTCCTGTGGGTACCGTGCGGGCTGCATGTGGTAAACCACAGCTAACACCATATGGCCTGGGCAGGTTCCTGCCCTTCCTCCTGTTCAGTATGTAGGTCTGGCGCCTTGTGAAAACTAAGATGGGTGCAGAGAGGAATGGATGAGTCAGATCACCCTGTTGGCAGACAACTTGATTCTGTTTAAAAGACCTGCAGAGTGCTGATAAACACTTTCAGTAAAGTAGCCATTCATGAAATTGGCATACTATTTTTTTCTAGGTAAAATAATAAATCTGCTGATACAAAAAAAACGTTAGGAAAAATATCCTATTCACAATAGTTTTTAAAAATGAGGACTGTGGTTAAACCAAGGAGGTAAGAGAAGCCTATGACAAACCCTTAGGATGCCACAGAGAAAGCTTACTGCCCTCCTATGTGTGTGGGCTGACAGACTTAACATTGTAAAGAAGGCTGTGTTACGGAAAGTAGCCACCCCATCAGAAAAGCAGTCTTGCGGTTGTACAAAGCACCAGATAGGCACAGTAATCCCAAACAGAACTAGTAATGCTGGGAGCGGCACGATAACAAGTCTCAACTTGTGCCGTAGAGCCAAAGTCACCAAGACAAGCGGATCAACACACTCAAGTAACAGACACGCAAGTTCATATAGCTATAGTTGCCTGGTGTTTTAAATCACTCTCGAGTATGTAAGAGCACGGAGCTCACACAGCAGCTCTGTGGAGTCAGACCTCTCATCCACCTTCACGTGTATTCGAGGGACTGAACACAGGTTGTCAGGTTTATGTAGCAAGTGCCTTCACCTACTGAGCCACCTTGCCGGCCAGAGCCACTTCATTCTTTTAGCAAAGTTATTACAAACATACACTGGATTCAAAAGATCACCTCCTTAGCAGCCAGTGCCGAGAAAACTTGTCGCTGTCTGTAGATGAATGAAACCTGACCCCCGCCTTTCACTCTGCAGAATCAGTGTGGATTGTTCTTTGCTGTGAGGATACGACGTGAAGCTTTGAAACCGCTAGAAGGAAACTCCTGAGACACAGGCAAGGCCGAGCGCTTTCTGAAAACCCCAGCCGCACAGCAGACAACTGCAAGAGTTGACAGATGTGTTTGTGTGAACTCTAAAGGTTCACGCTCAGCAGAGGGAACAACCACCAGAGTGAAGAGACAGACGGAAGGGGGATATACCTCAGACAGGCGCTAATGTGGAGAGTATATAAAGAACACTGAGCACCCCGAAAATAGATTCTCCAGTCCGTAGGCTGGTGGAGCAAACGTACAGTCCTCAAAAGAAACGCAAAAGGCCGTTAAATATTTGACAGTATTCGGCATCCTTAGTCACCTGGGAAATGGAAAAGATTACCCTTCTGAGACTTCATCTCACCCAGGTTACATTGGCTAACAGCAAGAAATCAAAGGACAGATGCTGGCAAGGATGGGAGGTGGAGGCAGCTTGGCCTGCATATTGTCTCATCTCAGAAGACCAAGACAACAAAAGCTACCACTGACCATGGTGTCCCTTAAGTGTCCTCAGAGGTCCACCCTCACTGCAGCAGTAGTTACAGGAGCCAAGCAATGGGAATCACCTAGATGCTTGTCAGCAGGTGGATGGTTGAAGAAAGTGTGGCACATGTGTGCAGTGGGGTAAATACCGATGTAATCATGAGTCTGTAGGGAAATGGTGGAGCCAAACACCTTATGTTAGGTGAAGTAGGGAAGTGGGGGAGAAAAAGAGAGGGTAATGGAATCTGAGAGAGAGAGAGCAGGAAGGTTGCTGGGGAGCAGGGGGATGGGGTGGGCAGCAGTGGACCCTGAAGCCAGCAGGGATGTAGGGGAGGAGGAGGAAAAGAACACTGTATGAATGGAAATGCCATAAGGAAACCCATCACTGGACCACTAACTCAGCCACTTCTTTTGTCTGTTGTTTCCAGACAAGGTTTCTCGGTGTAGGCCTAGCCATCCTGGAGCTTACTTTGTAGATCAGGCTAGCCTCAAACTAAGGAGCGATCTGCCTGCTTCTGACTCCCAAGTGCTGGGAGTAAAGGCGTGCACCACCACCACCTGGCTAATAAACCACTTTTTAAAAGTCCTTGTTTTCTGTAATTGAAGCATTATGTTTCTGTAGAAGCGGAGAGCTTCCTGTGTGGAGTCAACACCACCATTCATAGCATAGAGTCTACTGGATCTCAGCCTGGGGGTTGTAGGCAGCATTGTTTGGTGTTGCTTAGTGCGATCAAAGATGCAGAGAAGTCATGTGATGTAACATAGTCCAGCGCTGCCAAAAGCACCTCGGATCCATCACACACTAGATTTTGAATTAATTCTGGTCATTGTTGGTCCAGAGATACCTTACTACTACTAACTCTCATCGTTTTCTGTTCCCACACTCAGTTACATGACCCCACATGGCTTTAGTGCACAGTTTAATTGGTAAAAGACAAGTGTGAAGAGGTGCAAAACCCCACCTTTGATCCCAGAAGTCAGTTCCTTGTTAGTTCCAGGCCAGCCAGAGCTACTTAGTGTGACCCTATCTTAAACAAACAAACTGACAAACAAACCGAATGTGTCTTTAAAAGTCCTAAGTGTTACAGCACCAGAATATTTAATAGTTGTCCTCCCTCTCCCTCTTTCTCTTCTTCCCTCCCTCTCCCTCCCTCTCTCTCCCCCATATGTATGTATGTATGTATGTGTATTATTTTGTTCATGTTATGCATGTATATGCATTATTTCATGAGCTGTGTCTCACTGTGTAATCCAGGCCAGGTTGAACTTGCCGTCTTTGGCTCAGCACCTCCAGAGACAGTTTATGAATTTTTATTCTTAAAACTGGTTTCTAGATGACATCAGGGCCCTGGGCACTGGTGTGGGGCTCCTTTATTTAATGAATACAGTTGTTGTACAAACAGCTGAGCAGAGTTGCAACAGCCCAGTAGAGACAGAAGCACACGTTTGCCATCAGCAGACCGGTGCAGAGCAGTCACTGACTCAGTGTTCAGGAGCCCTTCCTCCCAAGGCAGGCGGGCAAGCAGGCTGCAGCCAGTCAGGGCGGCTCCTTAGCATTGTATGGTGAGTTTGCCTGGTTGTTTTAGCAGTGTCCCGACCTGCGCCGTGGTGGGGTCATTGCTTGCCTTTCCTTTTGAGTACTGAGAAGTCAAAAGCACTGGGCAGTTCCTAAGGACAGCTGGTGCTGGCTCTTCATGCATCGTGGTGTTTGCTGATGCTTCCCACATTCTGCTTAGAAGTGAGGCAGAAGTCAGACCCAGCACACTGGGAGAGCCAGGGCATACTGTCTCCTGTGGTCTTTTCACCTCACGCCCCAGCCTGTAGGGAGTGGCTGAAGTCACTTGACATCTGGAGGAAGGTCTGCGGCTCAGGCTCAGGCTCCGGTCTCTTATCTGGGTCCTGGAGAGATGGCCACAAAGAGTTCATTTCCAGAGTTGCTGTCTCAGACTGTTCGTTTACTTTTCACACCAAGCATAGTTGTAAGATCAGTATCCTGAGTCTGTGCAGATAAGTACACTGTGTCTATAAAGTGGGTTCCACTTTACAGTGGGCTCTGGAAGCCCACTGCCTGGAGAAGAAAAGGCAGGGACACAGCCCACATGCCTTCTCCTGCTGGTTGAGCGGTGCAGCCGGCTGACCTGGAAGTGAATGGGGCCCTCTGCAGTGTGCTGTTTCCCTGTCTCTCCTGCTGGAAGCATGTATTTAATCAGTGTGCAGAATGTTCTAGACAGTGCACTCAGAAGGGCCTCTGTCCTTGAAGCATCCTTGGGTATCTGCAGGTAATTTCAGAGGAGAAACAGAAATGTGATGTGATTCTCTCCCACCAGTCTGTAGAATGGAGAAATACTTTTCTTGATGATTTTTTGTTTGTTTGTTTGTTTTTTTTTTCAAGACAGGGTTTCTCTGTGTAGCCCTGGCTGTCCTGGAACTCACTCTGTAGACAGGGCTGGCCTTGAACTCAGAAATCCACCTGCCTCTGCCTCCCAAGTGCTGGGACTAAAGGCGTGTGCCACCGCTGCCCAGCTTCTTGATGATTTTTATAAGACTGTCTCTTATACATGTTTCATACAAAATCAAATGAACCAAGAAAGACATGTTGATAACTTAAACTTTTCCTAAAACATAAAAAGCCCATTTACAATTATTTAGTAATAAGCCCTCTTGGTAAAAAAAGAGAGAGAGAGAGAGAGAGAGAGAGAGAGAGAGAGAGAGAGAGAGAGAGAGAGTCAAAACTATAAAATTTACAAAATAAGGTGCTAGAGAGATGGCTCAGTAAGAGCACTGGCTACTTTTCCAGAGGACCTGGGTTCAATTCCCAGCACCCACATCGCTGCTCACAAACTGTAACTCTAGTTCCAGAGGCTCCAACACCTGAGTCTAGGCAAAATACTAGTGCACATGAAGTAAAAATAAATTTATAAAATATCTTTATCCTTTGGATCCCCATAATGTGTAAGAAATTAATTTTTCTCTCTGTACATATACAAATACAGGCTGTGTTTCTTTGATGATACCTGATCTGCCTTTATGTGTTGAGAGCCGCACTAGCCCCATGTTTGGGCGGCCAAAATTGTCGCGGCCCGAGCAAAAAGTTGAAGCCCGGGCTGCCCCTCGTTTGGCGGCCACTGTATCCCGGCCCAAGCTGCCGCTCCGGTCCTCTGGTCGGGGTTCAGCAAGAGAGAGAGTGGAGACCAGACAGAGTGTGATTCAATCCCATTTATTCTTCAGTCTCTCTTCCTAGTCCAAGTCCCAAATCTAACTGTACTCTCTAAAGAGTCTCCCTAAAGAGTCTATCTCTCTGCCGTCTGCCTCTGCCTTTTATATGTCTCACTTCTAAGCCACGCCTCTAAGTTACACCTTTAATCATGCCCTTAGGTCTTGTCTCTAACTCTGATCTCTATACTTCTAAGTCATACTCTTAAATCTTTAATCTCACACACCTTTAATCTCAAGGTATCTAAACCAAGATAGGCTATTGTAATCCAAGTCTCATGTCAGGGTATATGGCTCAAGATGGCTGCAAAGCTGATAGCCGCTTTCTGCTAAAAGTCAGCCCCCAACATTTATGTCTTTTACATTGAATGCATTGTTGATGTGTTTACTGTTAGGATTATTTGTAACTGTGTGTTCCTGTTGACATACATGGAGACCAGGGAGGGTGAATTCCCTGGAGCTGGAGTTACACACAGTTGTGGGCTGCCCAAACACGGGTGCCCGGAACAAAACCTGGGTCTTCTGCAAGGAAGGACAGCCTGTGTTCTTAACTGCTGAGCCACCCCTTCAGCCCCTAATGCTGGTTTTCTTTAAAAAGTCATGAGAAGCTGGACGTGATGGTGCATGCTTTTAATCCCAGCACTCAGTAGGTAGAGGTAGGTGGATCTCTGAGTTCCAAGATAGCCTGGTCCTATATAGTGAGTTCCAGAACATCCAGGGCTATGTAGAGAAACCCTGCCTCAAAAAAAAAATTAATTAATTAATTAATGTATAATTTATATAATATAATTAACATACAAATATGATTTTAAACTATATAATATCATAATAAAACCTATGTTATTATTGTTCTATGTAATGAAAGTATACTGAATTGTTAAGATTACTTTCTGTTTTGAAAAACATCTCACTGTATGGCCTAGGCTGGTTTTGAACTCACGGCCACCCTCTTGTCTTGGGCTACTCGGGTAATGGGATTACAGATGAAGCTCACCCCGAGCACCAGCTGGTTTAAGTAGAGGGGTATCTGACTTCTCTTCTTTAATGCGGATGGATCAGGTACTTTGATGACTGACACTCTTGACCATCCTGACACAGTTCTGAGATTTGACCCAAACTGCTCCTTGAAAAAACCTGGGTTTTCACCAAGCAGCAGAGTGTGACAGGTTGGGAACCCCAAGGATGTCTGTGTTTCAGATCTCTCTAAGTGAGGATGGAGCTCACCAGGATCAGCCAACAAGTGTTGCCGTTTGAATCTGATTGTCCTGGCCGTAATCTCATGGGAGGTTCCGCTTTCCCTTATTTGCGTGGCTTTCCAGTGCCAGGCCACACTTGGAGGAAGTGAAATTTTCCTCTATTAGTTCTCTCAAAGGCGTGTCCAAACTTTGACATTGTAACACCACACAGTTATCTATGAAGTTCGTGTTCAGGAACTACACGATCCAGCTACCACTTAATAATCTAAAAATAACAATGTCTCAAGAAACAAAACAAAAACCTTTAAGTAAGTTTACAGTTTACTTTGGGCTGGATTCTTGGCTGTCTTGGGGAGGTAAAGACAGAAGCATCCTTAGAGCTCGGTGACCAGCCAGCCAGGCCAGCTGATGAGCTAGCAAGAGTTCCTGTCTAAATAAGAGAGAGAAGCCCAGTTGGAACCGCTGCCTCCACACAGATGCACACACATGAACACGTGTGCACACATACAAATGGACACATAAATACTTTATTTCTTTCACACATTTATTATAACTGGTGACCCAATATCGATGCACTTCTATAAGATTTCTTTTATTCTGTAGACAGGGCCTCACACTGTATTATCCCTGGTTGGCCTGGAACTCACTGTGTCTACCAGGATGTCTCACACTTAAGAGGCTGTCCTCTGCCTACCGAGTGCTAGCATTAAAGGTGTGTGCCAGTGCGCCTGGCTTATTTTGCAACTGTTGGGAAAGCTTTGATTTTATGTGCATGGGTGTTTCCCCTGCATGTGTGTGTGCACCGTCTCACTGCACTAGGACTTGCAGCAGCGGGAAGGGCATCCACATCTTGTTCTTCTCCCAGGAGAACACGTAGCTTCTCACCGTGAAGTGAGGTAGTAGCTTCTGGTCTTATTTGTAAGCTCATGCTAACATTTTATCTCATTCGTTTTAATCATGTGTGTGGGTCTGTGTAGTGTATAAGCACATGTGCCAAAGTCTACAGAGGCCAGAGGCACCTACTCTCCCTGGGGCTGAGTTGCTTCTGTCCTGCTGCGTGCATCTGGGAATAAATTCAGGTCATCATACTTGGCAGCAAGCATCTTCTCCCACTGACACATCTCAGCAGCCCAGTGATGTTAGTACTGGGCCGTTCTCACTACCTGCAATTAAATGCACTCGCCATGGTGTATAAATCTGTACGTGATTGGCTTGGCTTTTGTTGCTGGCTTTTATATTTGTGTCATTGGATATAGTGTCCTTTATTTTCCTTTCCTTTTCTTTCCCTTTCTTTATTCCTGGTTGTCAACTTGACTTTCTGGAATGAACTACAATCCAGAATTGGAGGGCTCACCTGTGATCCAGATCTTGAGGCTGGAAGACACAAGTTTCTGACCTGGATCTTGGCCTGGAGATCTTGAGGCATAGTGGCTGTGAAAAGCTTAGGCCCAGGCAAGGTAATACAGGCCTTTAATCCCAGGAGATTAAGGCAAGGAGATCTCTGTGTTCGAGGTCAGCCTGGGACAAAGCAAATCCCAGATCCAGGCATGGTGGTACACACCTTAATCTGGGGCCACACCTTCTGCTGGAGGCTACATAGGGACGTTGGAAGAAGGAAGATTTGCTCTCTTTTGACTGCTTGCACTTGCCAGCACGTCTGCTGGAACCTGCGTCTACAGGAGACCAGCTGAAACCCAGCCTCGAGGGACTGAACAACTGCTAGATCCTTGGACTTCCCATCCACAGCTGCCCATGGTTGAATTAGTCGGACTTCAGACTGTAGGTCATCACACTAAATTCCCTCAATGTAGAGACACATTCCATAAGTTCTGTGACTCTAGAGAACCCTAACACACTTCTGTTCTTTTTTCTTTTCTTTGAGTCAAGGTCTCACTTTGTAGCCCAGGTTGGCCTCCAACACTCGCTCCTCCTGCTTCAGCCTCCCGAGGGCCAGCTTTACAGCCATGTGGGACCATGCCCGCTGCCTTCCTTTCTCCTAAGTTACTTTCTGGTTTGGGCATTAGGAGTCCGCCAGTTCTACAGGATGAGTTCGCCGTGTTCTCTCTGGTTCCCTTTTTTCTGGAAAGGAGGATAAGCAACCGATCCTGTTCCTCTTTAAATGTTCAGTAGAATTTACCCAAAAGTAAAATTTTCTGGGGCTGGCATTTGCATTTTGTTGGGGGAAGAAATTGTTGGTTCAATTTTTTTTTTTTAAATAGCTCCAGAATATTTATATCTGTTTCTTCTTCATCATATTTGGTAAGTCGAGGCTTTTAACTTTAGGCGATTTGCTTACTTCTTGGAAGAACGTCCCAAGTTTGTGTGGGCGTAGTCATTTATCATGCTTTTCTCTTCCCGTCTGTGAGTTCAGTGGTGGCCTCTGACTCCTGCTTGCTGGTATTAAGTTATGTTTTCATAGTTAGGCTGGGACTATGCTTATCAAATTGATTTCTTTTTTCTCAGAGCAATAATCTGGAGTGTGGGATTTCAGTTCATATAATAATTTACACTTGATCTTAAAAGGCTTAGAAATGATTCATGTTATAGTTTAGAACATAATGTTTTGGCTTTCCACTGTTACTATTTCTTAACCAGTAATTGTTAGTCATGTGTTTTTAAGGGCACGGGGATTAGCATCTGAAACCGACAGATCATTAGGACTCTGTGGCATCCGTAGACTTTCTAAGGTTTTCAGAAGTTTTATAAACTTACATTTAAGTCTCTTAAGGATTGAGGTAGATAGTCAGTGAACCGGAGGGAGAGGTGTAGAATTGACAAGTCAGGCAGAGAGCTTCCATCCTGGTTCAGGGATAACAGTGTGGTGTCCTGAGGTGGTGTCCAACCACTGAGCATGTTAAAATTTGTGTAATGCAAACTCTTCTTTTCCCATTTGGTGTGAAAAATAGAGTTGATTCGGTACCTACTGTGACAGTCTATCCACAGAGGACTGCTGTCTTGTGTCTCTAGTACAGGTGCCACGGCTGCTCAAGGTGGACTCACCCTGTCTGCCCATCAGCGTGATGGGCGGTCCCTTTGTGCTTGCAGGTGAAGCTCCATCCCCTTCCTGTGATTGGATCGGGACTGGTTGCTTCTTGGGAACTTAGAATCTGGAAGCAAAATAGCTGTTTGTAGGGACAGCATCTAGCTGGGAAGGTGGTCTCCTCTCTAACCGTGTGCCAGTGTCTCTGCTCCTCCACTAGCAGATGTTACACACCATGGTACTGCTGCAAGTCTGCCGACCTCGGCCATCCAGAGCGAGGACGGCAGAAGGCTCCAAGTCGAAGCACTGTGCTGCTTTTGAGAAGAGCAGATTTGGGACACTGATTAAAGACAGATCTTGGAGTTCCTGAGACGGGCCCCGGGATTAGGCTAAATTTAAACACTTCACAGATAGAGACAAAGAGCAAGAAAAACCTGGACTTGGTTAAAGCCAAATCCGGTCTTGTTGTTCCCCAGTAATTTGCCGTGTTCAGCTGTTCTCACTAACGGAAGTTACAGCTGGGCTGAGTACTAAATTATGGAGGAGCAGCTTCTTGAAAAATTAGTTTAAACAGAAGAGCTTAGGGCAGCAGAATTTGATCTGTATAACCTGTACAGCTATTTCAGAAAGAATGACCGTGTTTCTCTCCAAACTGAATGCAACTTCTAGCAAGGAAGTGGCCTGCTGGGGCAGCCTTGGCTACCTGGAAGCAGCACAGAGGTGTGTGTGTGTGTGTGTGTGTGTGTGTGTGTGTGTGTGTGTGTGTGTGTGTGTGTTGCACTTGAGTGAGACACTTGACAGGAGCAGGCAGGCCAGAGCCAGCTCCGTTTGGGGGTTTCTGCTGCACCTCTTCCTTGAGCACTCCAGCTTTTTCTAAGAGCCCCAAGACTTTCCTCACCCCTGTTCTTTGCTCTTCACAGAACCAGAAAATTCCATAGACATTCTCTTCTAGACTTTCCCAGTGGTAAAGGGTTCAGCCTTACTACCAGTTAGACCATTACTTTCTAATGCTGCAACCCTTTAATACAGTTCTTCATGTTGGTCGTGGTGACCCCAACCATAAAATTATTTTTGTTGTTACTTTATTACTAATTTTGCTAATGTTAAGAATCATAATATGGGGCTGGAGAAATGGCTCAGTGGTTAAGAGCACTGACTGCTCTTCCAGAGGTCCTGAGTTCAAGTCGCAGCAACCACATGGTGGCCCACAACCATCTGTAATGGGATCTGATGCCCTCTTCTGGTCATCAGGATGCTCATATACATTAAATAAATAAATATTTTTTTAAAAAAATAAAAAAAATAATTGTAATATAAATATCTGTGTTTTTCAATGGTCTTAGGTGACACACACACACCCCCCCGTGGGGTCACGACCCACAGGTTGAGAACTGATGAGTTAGTCTAACCATAGCCCACAGCATGAAATGAGAAGAAGTAGTCACCCTAGGGTCTAGTGTAACGGAAAGAACATTACTGAAAACCAGGAAACCTGGGTTGCAGTGTGGCTCAGCCATTTGACAGACATTCCTGGAGTCCACTGTGGCCATTCCCACCTGTAAAGACAAGATGTTGGACAGATGTTGTAAGTACCATGCAGATACAGGGATAAAGAAATGAGTCTGAGCAGATCTATAAAGAGCTGAGAACTTGATTGTTCACAGCCTGGAAAGCAGGGTGAGGATGCCATGGGGCTTCAAAGGAAGGTGGAGATTTCAGTCTGAGATGAAGTGGAGAGAACATGCGTGCAGAAGCAGCCACACATCGCTGACACCGTGAGCACTAGGTGGAGGGTGCTGGGCGCTGCTGGTGGCAGTGCTAGGGTTGACACCCTGTGTGGCAGGCTGAGGAACTGTTCCATAGACAGCAGCCTAGACAGCTCTGAGTGAAACCTGACTGGGTGAGCCCTTGAGATGTGAAAACTTCTGCAAAATGTCTCCTTGTTAAATTGCAGTCATTTGGGAGGTGATTTGGGAGTAAAAAGGTAACTCTGAAAATGAAGATGACAAGACCAGAAGTTGTCTCAGGAGGGGAAGCATCTCAGGTTTGGGCACTGTGGTGGTCTGGATGAAGGTGGCCCCACAGGCCCACAGAGAGTGGCACTCTTAGGAGGCCTGGCCTTGTTGGAGTGTGTGAAGCATGTCTCAAGTGTGTGGGAAACATGTCCCTGTAAAGAGACCTAGAAAGGGCATTGTGTAAAGTTGTGAAGGTAGAGTCTGGGTTGCCTTGGACACCCCAAGATGTTGGAGGTGCCAGAGCTTTGGGATGCTTGCCAAGGAGAGCTGCTGACAGGGAGTGGAACCAGTCTAAAGAGAGTATGCCGCAGTCCATGAAGCTGACAGGACCCAGAGATCTGAAGAGTGCCTGACATCAGACAGGGAAGTGGAAAGTTTGGAGTTTGCCCTGCTGGTTTTCTGCCTTACTTTGGCCCGATAGTTCCTCACCATGCTCCGTCTCCTCCCTTTCTGACTGTTAATGTATGTCCTCTGCCATTGGATGTTGGGAGTATGTGATCTGCTTTTTTATTTTGATTTTACAAGAGCTACAGTTAAGAGATAGCCTTGAGTCTCAGAAGAGACTTTGAACTTTTAAACCTTGTTGAGACTGTGATAGACTACAGATGGGGACTTCTGAGGTTGGACTGAATGCATTTCGTATTACACTAGGGCTACAAGCCAGGAAGTGGAATATGTTTGAATAAAAGAGTTTGAGTGAAAATGGCCCACACAGGCTCATAGGGAGTGGCACTATAAGAGGAGGTGTGGCCTTTTGGAGTAGGTGTGGCTTTGTTGGAGGAAGTGTGTCACTGGGGGCGGGCTTTGAGGTCTCAGATGCTCAAGCCAGGCCCAGTGTCTCCCTCTCTTCCTGCTGCCTGCTGATCTGGATGTAGAACTCTCAGCTCCCTCTCCAGCACCATGTCCGCCTGAGTGCTGCCATGCCCACCCTCCGCCATGACAATAGTGAACAAAACGTCTGAACATGAGCCTGCCCCAATTAGACACTTTTCTTCATAAGAGTTGTGGTTATGGTGTCTCTTCACAGCAGTAGAACACAGGCTAAGACAAGGCCCCCGTTGACCTGCCCTCCACTCCTAACCTCAGCTGGCTCTGGTTCCCGCAGTGCATTCTCACATCCACCAGCCTTTGAACTCACTGACCCAACGGTTGCCTCCCCTGCAGCTGTCTGCAGAGCAAGTGTTTTCATGACCTCTGTGATGCCCGGTACTCCTTTCAGACAGACAGAGAGTGAGAGGTGTTCACCCTCCAGGGGCTGGAAGTCAGGGACCACGGGGGCCTCTAAACAGGTGGAGAAATAATGTCCCCGTAAGAGACCCCTTGACTCTCATAGGTGGAAGCCTATCTCTCTCTCTGGAGTAGACCTGGCTTCTGTTGCAGAGAGTGGGCATGGGGCATGGACGGGGAAAGGGATAGGTATATATTGGGTGTTACTGCACTCACTGCCTATCAAAAGGTGGAGGAGTGGACAGAAATTCCACAGTGGAGACATCTAGGTTAGGGATGGAACTGACCTCAGGATTCTGAAGACGCAGCAAAGACTTAGCTATCCCAGGTTGGAGACCAGAAACTTGATCAGGTATCACGAGTCAGGCACTACTAAGCTTAGTTAACAGGTGTCTTCCTTAACCTGAGCTGAGCAGACCCGGGGGCTTTAAGAATAGACCTAGAATCCAGTCAGAGGAGGACATAGTACATGTTTTACTATAAAGTAATGCATGCCTCACGCCCAGAACCACTCAGGGCCAAGTGTTGGTGCAAGGTGAGCTCAGTGTCACGCTGAGGCAGGACGCCTCCCCTCACGTAGCCGAGCCGTTGCTTCATGTCAGCACACACTGGTCCTGTGCTTCACTGTGGACACGGTGTTTACACAATGATAAACTGAAGTCATTTAAAATGTAAGCACTTCCATCTGCAGTCTCTGGTTTCGTTTTCCACATTTACGAGCCCACTTACTCTATAGAGTCACTCCACGGGCAGTGCCTGCCGCTCTGCACGCACGGGAATCTCCGTGAACAAATGAGACTCACCTGGTGGCCTGACCGGAGACCGCAGCTGCGGTGTTAGCTGATCCAGGGCTCGGCTGGCTCCGCTGTGGGTGTGAGCGGTGACTCTAGACCCCAGCCATCCCACTCACTAGCCTCAGTCACAACCGTGCCTTAGTGTGTGGCCCTTTGGGACATTCAGGAGGTCTGAAGGACCTGGAGTCTGATGATAACTTTGCACATGCTAGTTCTGTTTATATGAGTCATTTTAATAGATTGAAAATTGTCATTTTAGGTGGGCAGTGGTGGCGCACGCCTTTAGTCCCAGCGCTTGGGAGGCAGAGGCAGGTGGATTTCTGAGTTCGAGGCCAGCCTGGTCTACAGAGTGAGTTCCAGGACAGCCAGGACTACACAGAGAAACCCTGTCTCGAAAAACCAAAAAAAAAAAAAAAAAAAAGTCATTTTAATTTCCTCCAAACAGGATTATTAACTTACTACCTTAAGGTTACACAGACCAGTTGGTATTTTTCATTACAGCATTGTTGGTTTTGGTTTTGTTGTTGCTGTTACCTTAAGTAATGAAGTCTGTCAGTTAGTTGGATTATTTCAGGAAATCAGTGGGTCTTCAGTTAGCCTCCTCCTCCTCTCCCCCGGGACCCACCCTGTGCGTGGGACACTGGCTCTCATCCGAAGGCAGACCCTGTGTGGCTTTTCTGCAACCCTGGAGAGAAGCAAAAAGAGGGAGACAGGAGGGCAGATGAACATGGGGGCTGAGATTTTAGAATCCACCTCACTGGCGTCCTGCCAAGCTCTGTGACCCTGGGTAAGTTACTCACATCACACAAGTCAGCTCCCTAGGGTTCCCCAGTGCTCCTGTGAGATGAGTTTTACGTGGTGAGCCCTGTAAACAGAGCCGGCCTTGGTGGTGCACGCCTTCCATCCCAGCTACTAGGGAGGCTGAAGCACGGGATTTCAAGGACAGCCTGGATAGTGTCACAAGGCCCCCTCGCAAAACCAGATAGAGCAGTGGGAGAGCTGGGCATGACTCTAATCACAACACTTGAGAGGTAGAGGCAGAAGGATCAGAAGTTGAAGGCCATCCTTGGCTACGTGCTGGGTTAGAGGCCAGTCTGGATTATTTGAGACCTTGTTTCTAAAAGCCTTATAAAACGGCCAAGCAAGCGGAATGGGGGGTGCCCAAGTCCTGTTAGGCAGTATTGAGTGTGGAATGGGGGGGTGCCCAAGTCCTGTTAGGTAGTATCCGAGCGTAGTGAGCAGTCTCTTGTAGCCGAGGGAAGTGGACCCCACAGTGTGTAGTTCAGACAGGTGCTGTTCATTTCACTCTAAATTGAGATGGCAGGGCTAACTGAGGCTTTATGATCACCTCAGGACAAAAGTCTGTACCCCTGAACAGATGACTCAGTCAGCCCATTGGACGACCGACCAGTCAGAGTCAATCATTGTCAGCACTCTCAGGGTGAGCGGCGTCCACTGACTGGAGACTTTCTCCTGGCAGCACCTCAGTGTCACGAGTCTGCAGCGGCATCTGGGAAAATGTCTGCAGTAGTGTTGACCAGTAACTAACTTAGAGGAGGACAGCCTGTCGTTTAAATCTCGGTGTGTGCAAATGCACACACTTGTGCACGTCACGGTGTGGCAGGGCGTGTGCCTGCCTGTGTAAGAGGCCAGGAGAGGACGTCTGATTCTGATTTTCCTGCCCTGTCACTCCTCTGCTTTATTCCCTTGAGGTTTGTCCCTGACCTGGCCTGGCTGGTGGCCAAAAAGCTCCAACAATCCTGCCTCTCCCCCTTCCCCTCAGTGCTGGGGTTATAGGCCGTTCCTAGCTTTACATGGGTTCATGGTCCTAACTGAGGCCTTCCTGCCTGCACAAGAAGCCCTTACCCTCGGAACCATCTTTCCAGCCCTAAATTTGTTGTATCCTTTTTCTTTTTTGAAATGTATTTATATGTTATACAGATGGTGTTCTGCATGCCCATGTATATCTGTGTAAACACATACATACCTGGTACCTGCAGAGGTCAGAAGAAGGCCTCAGATCCCCTGGAACTGGAGTTACAAACAATTATGAGCCACCACGTAGGTGCTGGGAGTTGAACCCTGGACCTCTGGAAGAACAGCCAGTGCCCTTAACCACTGCAGTCTCTCTAGCCTTCATTCTTTAAGTAAGTAAGGTGTGAAGGTGCTGGGCAGAGCCCTTCGCTGACAGTGAGAATACAGTGGTGGATAAAACCCTCAGTGTCTGCCCTGGATGTGTGTGCTCTGACGGGAGGAGCAGTCGGACAGTGACACACTGCTCTGAACTGAGATGGTCTTGAGCCTGGCCAAGCACAATGGTCCTGCTTTATGGGGAGGCCTGGCTGCCAGGGGAGGCATTGAGGGTGGCAGGGAGAGCAGGTGTTCCAGGAAATACAGAACCCTTCGAAGCATCTCTTGAGGGTGCTGCTGACCTGTCACCCTTGTGTCCCCTGTCCGTCCTAGTGAGATCCCAGTCAACTGCCATGACATCCATGTTCCCTTAGCAGAAGGCCTCACATTGGCGTGTGCTTCTTCTTCCTTTGGGGAGGGTTGGTATCTCTTTAAATACAACTTTCAGAGTAAGGCAGTTACTTCCCCCCTGTTCTGCCCTCCCCACAGTGCTGAGCGCCCTGCCCCTGGCACAGTCTCTGCTGTCTCAACCATGCAAGAGACAGTGTAGCCCCAGTAAGTGGACATGGAGGATTCCCACTTAGTGCCGGAGCCCTGGAGACCATTCTCCTGTAAGTTGAGCAGACACTTGCCTGATGTGCAGCTGTGGGTCAGAAACCGTGAGGGCTTGACGGTCAGTCGTGACGTGTTGCTGAGAGAGGTTCAGTCACATCAGAGATGAATGTCGCAAAGAATAGTGTGAACCTGTGGGAGATATGGCCTGAATTGGTTTATTTTGTATCCTCATAGATGGCATGGCCATAAGGCAGTCAGAGGCTTCTTGGCACTCACCCTGCACTCGTGTCCCTCACCTGCCCCGTCTTCTGCCCCAGAGGCACAACAGCTTCCCTTGCCATCGCTGTCAGCAGGCAGACAGAGTACAGGGCACAGTGCCTCCCCTGCCTGACCACAGTGGTGGAAATCGATGCTGAGAAGTGCACCAGGAGTTTCCGGATGCCATCACTCCCCAGAAGCCTGCCTGTCAGTGTAGGGTGGGTCTGAGGTGCAGGACAGAGTGGAGGTCACCTGTGGCTCTGCCCTAGGCCCACCCTCCTCTTCCGTGCTGTGTTGGGTATGTGTGCAGCGGTGACTTGGGGCACCACCTCTCTCCCTGTGTCTCCCTCTGGAGGGAAGAGGCCTTCAGTATGGAGCTACTCATTCCATGTCTGAGATAAAACACCCAGCCACAAAACACCCATGCAGCCAGACTTACATTCCAGAGTTTTCTAAGGCTCATCTAGCCAGGCAGGTAGCAAGTCTCAGTTCTCTGCTCCCGTACGGAACAGTGTCCACCTGCCAGTCCTGTTGTGTCAGCTGCCTTTCCCCACAGTAGTAGTCAGTGCTGTCATGGCTCTCTGTCCCCTTCCCTTCCCTCTTTCATGGGTACTCCCCCCTGTCACTCCCCACGTCGTGAGGACCAGTGAGACAAATAAAAATTTCCTCACCGACCAACGGTGGAGCTCAGTGATTGAGCCTCAGGGATCCTGTCTCCCACCTGGGATCAGAGGTGCACGCCACCGTGCCTGGCTTTTGCATGGGCTCTGAGGCTCTGAACTCAGCCCTTGTGCTTGCAGAGCCATCGCTCCAGCCAGCTCCTCGGTCCTCAGAGTGCAGCTTCACTTAGTGGTCTTGGCCATGGAAGGGGAGGCCTTGTCACCGTTCCTACAGATGGTGCGCTGGTGGTCAGTGTTGGAATGTGCTGCTGTGCCTGTCACAGTAGTTTATCTGCTGAGCCACTTAGAGTACAGCAATCTCATTTCTTCGTCTCATATAACTTATTAATGACCTCTTGGTTTTCTGAGTTTACTTCTAAAACTGTGGCCATACTAAAATCCCTTAGAGTTTTCCTGTGTCCCGGGCAGATTGATATCACCGTGTCCTGTACATATTCCCCAGCAGGCCGAGTCCCTGGGCCTGGTTTCTGGACACCCATCTCCCTTTTCTCCCCGCTCACGTGTTCGGTAGAGCAGTGCGTCCTCCAGTTTTCTTCCTGTGAAGGCATGAGAGGTCAAGTTTGAGAACTTGGGTGTCTAAAAGTGCTGTACGGTGTGAGCATTGAGAGTAATGTGTCTGCCGGCGAGGTCCAGGCTGGGAACGATGTCACCTCAGGAGTTGCTCCTGTGCCTAGTGCTGTCTTCCCATCCTGAAGGTTTCCTCGGTGCCCAGGATCCCTGTCTGTCATCTGCACTTGTGTAAGTCTGAGGCTAGAAAGCTGGTTGGATGCTGTGCAGAGGCTAGGAGAACTGGTCAGGGATACTCCCTGTCGTGATACAGGGCAGAAAATCCCCCAGATCTGCTGCTCCTGATATTTACTGTGGAGCCATTGTGTCTCCAAAAAATAATCTGGCAGCTTCCTGTTTGGATGCGGAAGGTCAAGTGGGCCATGGGGCAGGACTTTACCCTTTGAGATGAAGGCTTCGTCTAGGAAGATGGCCCAGTGGGTAAAAACCCTTGCGTGCAAGCACTGGGACCTGAGATAAGGGAGTGGTGGTGCACACCTGGGACTGGGGGTGTGGAGACAGATGGGCCCTAGGGATTCACTGGCCAACCAGCCTAACTGAACCCGTGAGTTCCAGGTCCAGTCCATATGGTGAAGAGCAAGAGAGGGAGACACCTGATGTGGGCCTCTGGTCTCCTGGTGCGTATCCGAGTACGTGAACCTGCGCATGCATGCACTCGTGTTCACACTAAATGAAAACTTTCATTCAGGACCTTTCTGGCTCCTTGAATGCCTTCTGTGCTGGGCCACGCTTCACATGTTAACACATGTGTGAGCAGCCCCTGACCAGGACCTGTTGGCCAGTCCTCAGTCACCAAATGTGGTGTGTTGTGTCACATGGTCTACTCATTTGTCCTGCAAACCCAGCTCAGCCTGCAGATGTGACCATGCTGTGGGAAATAGGGATGAAGAAGCTTTGAGGTGAAGTTCAGAGCCAGAAGAAGGTCCACGCCTTCCTGTACTCCCTTGTCATCTTCAAAGTTTCTAGAGGCTATGTCTAAATGTAGGTGCCTCTAAGGCATAGGTAGGACAGGGGCTGCTTCTGCAGCATGGGAAACGACTTCTGATACACAGTAGGGTGTGAGTCAGGCTCAGGCTTCTGGAAATGTTGCACGATGAAAGTCCTGAAGCCATCACCTGAGCAAGTGGTTCAGGTGGCATACCTGCCACGGGGAAGGGGCAGCTGCTGAGGACAGAGCCTAGACCCTGCACCTAGGCCTAAAGCTACCCCCAGGATGCTGGGCTGCTCCCAGGCTGCAGAGAGTCATCTTAGGTTTACCCTGCTGGTCAGGGCAGAAAGTGCAGCTCTGCAGAACCTCCCAGGCTTTGTTTAGGAATGATCTGGACTGTCTTCGAGCCCCGCCCTTTCCTCCATCATCCTCGCTGTGTGTGTGGGTGAGCAGCCTTTGCTACTCACTGCTTGAGGACAGCCGCAGGGAGGAAGACCAGGATTTGTAAATAGCTCTTTTCTTGAGCTGCCAAAAAGGAAGAGCGTTGGGTGGAGAGGATGTCGCTGCCATCCTGTCCAGAGCTAAATCCAAACATGGAGATCACAGGTCTTCCCGTACTCCAGCTCGCTTGCTTGGTCTGTTCCCTGGACTCTGAAATGTCTAGGTCAGAGAAAGATGGATGATGAGGCCGGGGGCGTGCCATGTCCTTGTCGTCTGCTGGGGTCTGAGGGAGTGTGATGCTGGTGTAATCACCTCTGTAGAGCACGGAGCTGCTTAGGCTTGTGCTAAGATGAAGGACAGTGGGGCCCTCAGTTCAGTAGGAGGTAGCTGGCGCCTGTTGGGTTGCTGAGCTGGCCTGGCTGCTGGCTGCTGCCTCCCAGCTCCCTCCCAGCATCCTGGAAGAGCCAGAAGCCCTCCTCTGGACACTATGGGCTGTTTTATACTAGACTCCCTGGTCCTGAGCCCCGCCTGTCTCTCCTCAGTCTTCCATGTCGTCTCCTTTCCATCATCTTGTTATCATCAAGTACAGTTAGGCAAGCTTGGGTTTAGAAGTGGCCAGGAGCCGGGCAGTGGTGGCGCACGCCTTTAATCCCAGCACTTGGGAGGCAAAGGCAGGCAGATTTCTGAGTTCGAGGCCAGCCTGGTCTACAGAGTGAGTTCCAGGACAGCCAGGGCTACACAGAAAAACCCTGTCTCGAAAAACCAAAAAAAAAAAAAGAAGTGGCCAGGAAATGAACGGGAGGAGCAGGGGGGTCCAGGCGTCGTGGTGAACAGGGTCGGCGTGTGCTTCAGGCTCACTGTCAGTGACTAGCCCCAGTGTCAGGTCACAGATGTCTTGCACTCGTCATTTCCTGCTCACTTAACTGCCAAGTGTGAAGCGCAGATGTTCACGTGCTCCCGTGTCTTGAAATGTATGTGTCGTGGAAGGACTCAGAAAGCTTCTCCCAGTAACACTTCAGACTCTGCGTCTGAGTGAGTCTGTATGATGTTTGTTTGTGCCTGGCGCGTTGCATTCAGTGTAGGGTCCTTCAGGTTCATTTATCCTGTTGCAAATGACGGGATTTCCCTTCTTTTTTCAAGAGTGAATACTGTTCCACTTCCTTTTTCTGCTCACCAGTTAATGCACCCTCCTGCCAATCCTGGGTCTTGGCTGCTATAGCACAGTCCTAAGTGTGGGTGTGTTCAGCACTCTGGTCTTTGCTGTGGGTAGCTGCTCATACACAGTAGTGGCATTGCTGTATGGGGACACCCATGTTGCTTTCCGTACGGCCGAGTTTACATTCCCAACAGCAGTGTCCAGGGTGTCCTTTATGACCCTAACGGCTCCACTTTTCATCTTTGCAGTGACTGTTCTGACAGACACGGAGTAATGCCAAGTAGGTTTGAGTTTGCATTTCCTTAAGACTTAGCGACATAGGATATTTTTCACCTACCCGTTGACCATTTGTATGTCTTGTATAAAATAGCCTGGGATCCCAGCTCCAAGAGGGTGGGGGGAGACGTGGGATGAGCAGGAGTTCAGGCCATCCGGGCTGCGGGAGGCTCTGTCTGTAAAGACCTGTTTTGTGTCCTTTGTCCATCTTTAGATCAGTTTGTTTCCTTACAGTCAGCCATGCCCATGTGTTTAGATGTTAGCATTGTGCAGGGCGCAGCGTGCAGGTGCTTTCTCCTTCACTTACGGTCCTTCTCTGCGGGCTGTTTCCATGGCTGCTCAGCATCTCTTAGATAAAGCCCCCTAGGAAAGGGGCCTGTGGGCTGTTATGAACACCTCTGCCTCCTTGTGTCTGTTCTTCCTGTAAAAGCCCTGGCATGAGAACACTGCTGTCCTCACTCTGAGTGCCACAGTCACTGGTCAGCATGGAGGCAGTGTCTCCAAGGTCACCACTAAGAGCAGTTCTTGGTAGAGCACTGTCTGCTCTCACACACTCTCAGAGCATATGCATTCTGTGCGTTTGTAAACCAGAGTGTGTATTTCATCGAGGTCCACCTCTTGTGGGCTTTCAGCTCACCACGCTCATGCCAGGGCATATGAGCCCAGCCTTCCTCTCTCCATGGTTACTGGCTATACTGGCATCCCCACTGCTTGCCTACTGACGTGCTTGGGCTTGTGAAATCTTCCTCTGCTAGTGAAGCAATCCTATATAAGCATGTGCTTCTGTGCACGTGCACAAATGTTTCTACTAGACAGTTGCCTGGAAGTGGAGTTGCTGGCTCAAAGTGAATCCTATTTTTGGTTTTGATAAATGCTGCCAAATCATCTTCCCAAAAGAGTTTACTAACTTAAACTTATACCAGTCGTCTGTCTTACTTAAGATTTTACTGCTGTGAACAGACACCATGACCAAGGCAATTCTTTTTTGTTTGTTTGTTTGTTTTTTTGTTTGTTTTTCGAGACAGGGTTTCTCTGTGTAGCCCTGGCTGTCCTGAACTCACTCTGTAGACCAGGCTGGCCTCGAACTCAGAAATCTGCCTGCCTCTGCCTCCCAAGTGCTGGGATTAAAGGCGTGTGCCACCACCGCCCGGCGATGACCAAGGCAATTCTTACAAGGACAACATTTAGTTGGGGCTGTCTTAGTTAGGGTTTTACTGCTGTGAACAGACACCATGACCAATGCAAGTCTCAAAAGGGATGACATTTAATTGGGGCTGGCTTACAGGTTCAGAGGTTTAGTCCATTATCATCAAGGCAGGAACATGGCAGCATCCAGGCAGGCATGGTGCAGGAGGAGCTAAGAATTCTACATCTTCATCTGAAGGCTGCTAGCAGAATACTGACTTCCAGGCAGCTAAGATGAGGGTCTTAAGCCTACACCCACAGTGACACACCTACTGCAACAAGGCCACACTTCCTAACAGTGCAATTCCCTGGGCCTAGCATATAACAGTGGTGTGCTATCCTTCACAAACACTTGATAATCCCATTCTTCTGTGTTGATCTGATAGGCAGAAAATCAGACATTATGGGTATACCCTGTCTTCTTTTCGGCTGTGTCAACTTTCTACCTTTCAGGACTAGCTCATAAAGCTGAATGTGGTGACACACCTCATGATCTCAGTGGGGAGGATTGACGGGTAGTTCACTGGGGCTCCCTGACTGACCAGCCCACCTCGCCTACAGGGAAAGTTGGCCTCTGTGGCTCCCTCCATGAATTTCTCAGAAAGCCCAATGTGATTGTTCATGGAACCCCAGTACTTGGGAGGTTGAGGCAGGACTGTGAGCTTGAGGCCAGCCTGGACACTCAATGAGAACCTGCCACCCCAACCCCAAAACAAGAAAGCAAAGGGGGAATGTCAATTCCGACAGCTGGTGAGGCCGTCCCTTACTTTGTAAGGCTTAGTTGATTCGTGACGTATGAGGGCTTCTGTCCTGTCAGTCCATTAGTCTTCAGGGTGTTTGGGGACAGTGGGGTGGCCAAGCAAAGAGTGCTTGTTCCCGATCCCAAGGAGGAAGGAGAGAATCATCCCACAGGTTGTTCTCTGACCTCCACAGATGGGCTGTGGTGCACATACCCCAGCCTCCAATTCAATTCATGATACTGTAAAGCTTCAGGCAGAGGATGGAATGAAGTCATTTGCTAGTCCACTGTCCTGAACTTCTTCTTAGAGGTTCTTTCTGAACAAACCCTGCTGTCTTTATGATGTTGGTTGATTTGGCACTTGTTATGGTCTCTTCTCCGCCTTACTCAGAGCGGGCTGGTAGGGTGATGGATTGCTCTGTCTGTGCTGTAGTTATGACTGACCTGTTGCTTCGAGCCAGCGCCCAGGCTTGCAGGCTCTGCACCTAGACGGTTTCACTGTGGAGTCCTGAGTCCCAAATAAAGATGGAATATGGTGGTGTTCAGTGGGTGAGAACTTTTCTTGCTCTTGCAGAGAACGTGTGTTCAGTTCCCAGACACACGTGGCATCTCACAACCATCCCTAACTTCAGTTCAAGTGTTGGGTTCTGAGTACACAGCTACACAGTGTGTACCAGCAGGTTCTCACAGGTGGCAACAGATAAGGTCACCCCGAGAACGAGAGCAGCTTAATATAGAAGCTGTAGCAACCATGTGCTTAAGTCATCGGGCATGGAAGCTGGTTATTTTTATAGCTGTAGAAAATGCATGTTAATTAAACAACTATTCCTGATAACACTTTAAAAAGGAAAGAGCGAGATATAGCTGAGCCACAGCTTGACTGAGACCCCGGGATTGATCCCTAAAACCTAAGACAGTAAATGTTAGAGACAGGGTGCACACCTCCAACCATCAGTGCTGGCGGGATCACAGACAAGCAAGGTGTCTGCTGCCTGAGCCTTGGCATTAAAGTCAGAATTAGAGCTTTGCAAGTTGAATGGGGTAATGCTGTTTCCTTATCATGGTGTTTTTCCTGGGGATCAGACCCGCAAGCTATAGATTTTGTCCGAGTACGAAGACACCCACAGATAAGATGGACTGGTTTACCAGTGTCCACCAGAGACTGACTCAGTAATCTCTCCCTGGAAGTGTGTATCAATGGATGCTGTCCACGCATGCTCCCAGGTGTTGGTAAGCACCTCTTGGTCGCTCATAATTAATACTGCTGTGCAAACAGGCCTTTGTTTCTGTTGTTTTCTTTTCTTTTGCTTTTGAGACAGTCTCTTTATGTAGCCCTGGCTATCCTGAAACTCACTATATAGACCAGGTTGGCTTCAAACTCCAGAGACCCACCTGTCTCTGCCTCTGCCTCTACCTCCGGAGTATTGGGATCAAAGGCGTGCGCCACTCTGCTTGGCCTTATGCAGTCAGATTTTAGACTGTATTGTTTGGGTTGCAATGATAGGAAAGGGGCTGAGTATGGTCAGTAAAGGTGCGCTTTTATGCCTGTTTCAACCCACAGTAGTTGAGCCTGTTTCTGTGGAATCCACTCTTCCCTTAAGCCAACTGTGTTCTTGAAGGAAGGACACACAATCTGGTTTGCGTTTCAACTCAGTGTACCCTGGTACATCTTTGACACTGTCAGGTTCTGCTTTGGTCTGTGATCTGTACTGAGGTAGTTACTGGCTTCACTCATCAGGACACTGTGGTGGGCAGTACCCATTCCTGGCTGGGTTGGTTTTGTGCTGTTCGGTGACATCTCAGTTGGTGTGGAGTACTCAGAAGCCTAAGTTCCAAACTGAGTGAGTGGTGCAGCCCAGGTGGGCCAGCAGAGGTGGAACTGTCCCCTGGGTGACAATATGGCCTTCACAGAGGCTTGCGCAGTACACCACTCTAGGTAGTATGCACCCGCTGTCCACGGGAGAAGTCTGTGGGAGCCTCTGGTTTGGTTATCTGGTACACCGTTAGCCAGCCGTCTCTGACCTTGCTGTGACTTCAGCCTTTAATCTCCCTCTTTTTCCTTCCAGCATGTGGAGAGGGCCGAACGTGAACTGCGTAGATAGCACCGGCTACACACCACTACACCACGCTGCTTTGAATGGCCACAGGTAGGTACCAGGGGCTCCTCCCCTGCCCACCCTGTGGAGCCCAGCTGTGGTGTCTCTTTCTCTTATGATGCTGGCTCAGCAGGGCTCTGAGCACAGAGAGAAGCAAACTGCACAATCCATGCAGATACCAAGTTTCTCTTCAGTGAATGGTGCTCTTTTCCTACCCCAGCCCCAGAGAAGTCTTTAAACAGAAGTGAATTTCACCTTCTCTCCTGGTGGTCCTTCCTGTGGAGGGGGCCCCAGTATCACACAGTGATGGGACTGTGAAGAGCACACTCAGAACAGCAGAGCACACAGACACTGACACACACCGCACGGTGTCCACCCTGATAGACACAGGGCAGCAGAGCACACAGACACTGGCACTCACCGCACGGTGTCCACCCCCGATGAACACAGGAGATGGTAGGGTCCTGAGATGCTAGCTTCCTGTCAGGAGAGTTGTCCTGTCTGCTATCATTCTTTCCTCATAAGATTAGCCTTGTGAACATGCTGAGCCATGTGACAGGAAGTGTGTGTATGGCCCACCTCATCCTTTAAGTGAGAGGAGGTCATCAGAGCTTGAGTGGGAAGTAGGTGCGAGAGTTTCCTGGAGAAGCGGCTCTGAGGACTGACCGACACCCAAGGCTCAGTGCAGCACAGGCTGAAGTCATGGGGCACGAAGTGGATTTGCCCAGATGTGGAAGAACAGAAACAAGGGGGACAGAAAAGATGGTGTGGAGAGTGGGAAGCGAAGTCCAAGGGGGAAGAGCTGTACGGGTGTAGTTCTGGTGAGCTGGAGCCATGGGCCTCACCGAGATCTCTCTGCCCTTTCTTTGGTGCCCATCTCACTAACGTGCCCTCAGCCCCTCACTTTACATTGTAATGAGCAAGGAATGGGCCAACCCCACCTTGCAAGATTCTGTTACTTGTCCAGTTTGTGGCCAGGCTGCTGGACGCCATTGTGCAGGGGCACACCATGAGTATTTGCTGCAGCGTTGATCTTTTCTCAAGTTGAAATGTGAACACTGTGTCTTTTCTAAAACAACTTAGTAAAATCCAGGGCCAGGATGCTGGTTCAGAGGACAAAGCACTTGCTGCATTCCAGAGTTTGATCCCTTGGACCCACATGGTAGATGTAGAGAAATGGCATCAAAGATTATCTTCTGACTTCCGCATGTGTACATGTGCGTGCACACAAAGTGAAGAAAGAAATATGTTGAGACCCCTCTCAAGTAGTCGGGAAAGTCTGAATTATGCAAACCCTCAACTCCAAGGTGGCAGTGTTAGCCAGGCTCCTCCGGGGCCTATCTGTATTCACAGGATGGTTTTCATCAGCTTGTGTGCCTGGAGATAATTACACGTGTGTCTGCTTCGTCAGCAGTGTCACAGAGAGAAAGCCAGAGAGGTCTCTGTGTGTCTGACTTATGTGTGTGACACTGGTTTTGCTCTGTCCTTTTCAGCTCCTTCACCCCAAGGCATTGGAATAGGTAGTGAGGGAACAAATGACACCTGTCTTGTGTAACCGCTTTTATGTAAATTCTACTCCTGTGTGCTGTTTATCACAAAGGGGGGAGTAACACACAGTTTAGACAAGGATGGTTGCAGAGTCGCAGGACATAGATGGATTATAGAGAAAGGCCCATGGGAGATGAGTCACTGGTCACGGTTAGTCAGCCACCTAGCAGCCACATACGAGTAGCTGTGGGCTTTAGGAGGAGAGATCCCGGCCATGACCTCAGTAGAGGCTAGCCATTGAGAGGTGGGGTCAGAAAATAATTTTTGGTACACCCATGGAAAGACCTATAAGCTCACAGATGGTTTTTGCTTTCTAGGGATGTGGTCGAGGTTCTTCTGAGGAACGACGCACTGACCAACGTTGCTGATTCGAAAGGCTGCTACCCTCTGCACTTGGCGGCGTGGAAAGGAGATGCCCAGATAGTGCGTCTGCTCATCCACCAAGGACCTTCACACACCAGAGTCAATGAACAGGTCGGGAGAGAGCATCCTCCCTCCACTCACGAACTTCGGGTGTACCTCCACATAGTTCCTCCGTTCCCTACACATGACCCTCCCTTGTTCTGGAGGCTGCATCTTGTTTGTTTGTTTGTTTTTTATTCTCAAGACACAATTTCTCTGTGTAGACCAGGCTAGCCTTGAACCCAGGAGATCCACCTGCCTCTGCCTCCAAGTGCTGGGATTAAAGACGTGTACCACCTTGCCCAGCCAGAGGATACATTTTTGTGCAGTTGACTCGTACAGATTTGTACTAAAAATTCACACACACACACACACACACACACAGAGAGAGAGAGAGAAAGAGAGAGAGAGAGAGAGAGATTGATTCACACTATAAAAGTTGATGCAAATCTTTCAAAATTATGTAAGTTAATTTCAAACCGGAGAGATTACATAATTATAATTCCTGCTTCTGCCATCAACATGCAGCGAGCGCAGCCTGCCCGGTGTTAGCGCTGTGTGAGTGATCCACAGACATCAAAATGCTCAGACATCCACAGACATCATAAGTATTTGTGCTGATGCTGAAAAGAACATATGGATGCAGGTCGGAGCGATCCAGTGGTACAGAGATCATTTCCTGTGTCCTCCGATGCCTCTCCGAGGGCAAGCATACTTAGAAAAAACCAGAATTATTAGAAAATAGAAAGGCAGCATTTAGGCGAACACCCAGCGGGGCTTGGGTGTGATCTCAGCACTTGGGACATGGAGACTGAAGGATTACGAGTTTCCCGGTCAGCCTTGACTACATAGTCGGAGGTCAGCCTGGGCTACATGAGAACTTGCCTGGGGATGGGGAGAATTTACCAAAAAAAAAAAAAAAAAAAAAAAAATCACCTAAGCTGTGGCAGTGTACAGCCTGCAGCATGCATTCCCACATTCAGTGGCTGAGGCAGAAAGTTCAGACGTTCCCAGTCAGCCTAGACAGCAGAATGAGACCCTCTTCTGTAATGAAAAAAAAGAGAAAGAGAACCAGCCAAAACCTCACAAGGCCTCTGCACCTCATTGCTCTTGGGATAGCCTCTCTGTTCCCCGGACACGCTCAGTGACAAAGGCTCCCGGGACACACACACACACGCGCGCACACACACACACACACACACCCGTCTGGACTTTGGCCCTGCTGCTTTGGCTGCACTAAGCTGCTCCTGAGCTCGCTCGCAGGACTGTCTTCCTCAGGACACAGCCTCAGGGTGCTGTTCCTCTCCGTAGAGTAGATGGGCTTGAGCCTTAGAACTTAGGACACCATCCGCTTACCAGCAAGGCCCACACAGGTTTCCACTGAGCTACAGAGGGAAACCACCTGGGTTCCGGAGGCCTCCATTTGGAGAGTAGGTGTGAGTAGTGGGCAGTCAGCCCTGTATTTCCTTCACGGACAGGCTTCCAGGTAGGTAAGCAGCAGGTACTCAGACCATCGGCGAGGATGTCTGTGTAACGGTGATAGTGGTCTTAGACCTGAAGTGTGATTCTCCTGATGGAAGCGACAGTCTTCTCTCTGAAAGAAGCACACAGAGGAGCTTGCTTGTAACTAATAATACTTTTCAGTGTTGGAAAATGGCCACCCACTGAAATCCTCCCTTCAGCCATTTTCAGCCACCGTGTCTAACCCTGTCTTCACCCACTTTCGCCTGGAAACACGGCTGCTTGGGGTTGTGAGCCACTTGGGTGCGCTAACTTGTCTTGTTCACAGCTGCCTTTGGCCTGGAGTAGCCCAGGATAGGAGGGTGGCAGCCCAGTGCTTGAATATTCCAGGCAGCAGCTGGGCAAGATGTCCAAAGTACCTGGAAGAACACATTGGATCCAGGCAGCTGTGAGCACTGAGTTGACTTTGAAGCCACTAGTGACTCCAGTGGACATGTGGATACAATGAGCTTCCCTTGAGCTGCCTGCTCTCGCTAGCTCGCTCCATCAGCTGCCTGAGCTCAGATCTGGGTTGTCCTAGCATCGGACCCCAGGGCTGATATTGCTTTGAGATATTTCATCCACTTTGTCACCACTTTGTCTTTTCCTCTCCTTTTTGTAGAATGCTCTTGAGATCAAAGAACTCAAAAAGTACGGCCCCTTTGACCCTTATATCAATGCCAAGGTGTGTACCTCACAGCCAGGACCCCCACGTTGTCCTGTTCCCCATGCTCCCCTCGGCTGTGGCCTCTGTCCTTCTCCCTGGGCGCCTCTTCATCACTCTCCAGCTGCCTGCTTCAGCCCATCTGCTTTTGGCTCGTCTAGGGAAATCACAACACTATGGCCCCAGGCTGAAGCAGCAAGGGTAGGAAGTAGAAGCACACCATAAGCCTGCTGTGTGTTTGCAACTTGTACGGTCCTGGGGATGCCACAAAGAGGGCCATCAAAGAAGTCAGCTGACTTTTAGTAAGCACAGGAAATAATTAAGGCTGCTGCTTGGAATCAAAGCCTTTCCCTTTTCCTCTGCTCTCCGTGTTTCTGTGGACGGAGAATCTCGATAGTGATGTGGGGGACAAGACATGGGTGACTGACCGCATGCTGTTCTTTCAGAAGCTGCTGTTTCTGCCCTCTCTTCTTGGGTGTGTGCCTCTCTGCAGGGTGCTTCCTGGCCAGTCAGTCTCCAGCATCTCTTCTCTTTCTCTGCTTTGTCTGACAGTTAGAAAGCAAACAGTATAGCCTACTCTACATTTTAGAGTAGACCACTTTTTCTGAGCATCCGTGTCCGGAGCTGGAAGAACCTTGAATTTGACCTCACTGCATCAGGAGCACCAGCAGCTGTTGACAGGGGACGTGCACAGCCAAGGCTGTGGACTGCAGCGCACTCTCCTCGTGCACAGCGGGAACGCTCTGTCCGTTGAGTCTCTCTCCCTTTGCAGCTGGGGCCGTGGCTGGTGATGTATTTGAGATTAAGCTGTTGATGTCTTGGCTTAAAAACTAAATTTAGTGTTAATCAGCTTTTCAATGGAAATGAAGAGAACAAAGAACATTCTCTTATAAAGCTGAACATTGTGGGGCGCACCTGTAATCCTGGCCCACAGGCTAAGGCAGAAGAGTTCCTCACAGTCTGAGGCTAGCCTGGGCTCCGTGGTGAGTGCAGGCCAGCCAGGGAGTATTATAGGAGAGCTGAGTGATACAGTCACTATTCAGAAACTGAAGACTGGTGGCGAGTGTTTCCAGTACACGGCCCATGTGCGTGTTTGCCATGGCGGTAGTTGTTCATTTCTTTCTTTTTTAAAAAAACTTAGGTGTATGAGTATTCTGTCACTGCTTCAGACACACAGAAGAGGGCGCCAGATCCCATTACAGATGTGAGCCAACGTGTGGTTGCTGGGAATTGAACTCAGATCCTCCGGAGGAGCAGTCAGTGCCCTTAACCACTGAGCCATCCCTCCAGCGCAGTCCCTCATTTCTTTACCTTTCTCCATCCCCTTCCTCCTCATTCCCTTCCTCCTTTCTGCCTCCCCTCCCTCAGCCTGCCATTCTTACCACACAGGACACTGTTGCTCTCATGGTTATATTCAGGCAACACACGTGGGATGGGAATGCCATACAAGCGACACCTGAGCATGTGGCTGTCCCCTTGATGACAGGGGTGCCTGCAAGTGGTTTCCTTCTTTAGGGGTGTGGGGACTGAAGGTGCGTCTCAGGCGGGTCTCGAACCTGCTGGGCAAGTATCTGCTGCTGAATAAAATAGCCCAGCCCTTGTGTTAAGACAGGTTCAGTGAAGTCAGTCCAGGCTGGCCTTGAACTCACAAGCTCACGATCCTCCATCCTCCTACCCCAGACTCTTGACTGCCGGGATTATAGGTGTGTCCTGCCATGTGCTCTCAGACTCTTAACAGCTTTGCTGACCAAAGCTGAGCTGGTCGAGTTGCCAATTTCTTTTGATCCCTACATAGTTCCTACAAGAGTCTGTCTGAGATATACTGGTCTGAGCCAGCTTCCTACCTGGAAGAGTCCTTACTCTGTTTCCTGAACAGATGGTCCTTCCCTTTTATTTCCATGGTTTTCCTACTACCAAATGGAAGTAATTACTGCCCGGTACCTGTTCCTGGGCGCTGGTTACAGTTTCTCCTGATGGACTGGCGGGCTTTCTACACGGTGCACCTCGGTGCATGTTCTGCACTGAGGAGGGAGCTGAGCTCTTCCTTGCCATCCCAGGCAGTCTTCCCTTTCCTGGTGTCTTAACTTTGGACACATGGTTTTGCCATTCTTCCCGCTAACGCTTCTAGAACCTGCACCACAGTGCAGAGAGCTACAGCCCTGGCTCCTTAACACAGGCCTCTGTCCACAGGGCATGTCTGGCCCAACTGTAATGGCTACTCTCAACAGGTTTGAGAGAAGATGACTGTGAGCATATTTCTGTAGGATTTTTTTTCTGCTCACTGGTGAATTCATATATTAGTGAATCACATATATGAAGTTCAGTGGAGTCTGCAGAGAGGAATAGTCTATTTTTCTTAGATATACTGAGTATAGATGGGAAAACTTGTTCTCTCATGTTGCGGTAAATCTCCAACCCATTGAAGTCCAGTCAAGGAAGACACAACTCAATTAATTACAGATGTATGCTGTATGCCTAGATTGGGCAGATTTACCATTGAACTACTCTATTCCCCAGCTCTGAGATCTCTTACAACTTGCAGTTTTCTAGGTCATGATCTTCTTCATCTTCTGTCCTTCCCCAACTCCAACTACTCCAACCACTCTTCTGGCTCCTCCTCTGCCTCTGGCTCCTCCCACTCCTCTTCTACTGCCCAATCACTGGTTCTAGCCTTTATTTAACAAATTCGATTGGACAGAAGGTTCACAAGATTAACTCTTCCTTCGCAGCCCCTCCCAGGAGTGGAATTACCATGACAAGAGGCTAGGGCTCTCCACAACACTCTCAGTGATTAGGAATAGAAAGAGGGTTTGTGAAAGGTTTCCTATCAGGTTCTAGGCTGGCTTGGACCATATGGCCTTCCCCCTGTTCAGAATCTCAGTAAGCCGGTTACTACAGAGTTGTTCAGAAGGGAAGAAAGGGAGGAACGTCCATAGCTGGTGCTCACAATCTGCTTCTCTCTGTGGGTTCACTGAATCAGAGGACTCCTTAAGCGGACAGCTGTCAGCTCCTAGAGGAAACAGGGAGAGCGTGTGCTGGCCAGTGCTCAGCTGTGGTCATGTGGTCACCACAGACAATTCAAGAAAGCTGACCACCAGCCAATGTCTGGCAAAATCAATACTCCCAGATGCTTGCACATTGTGCCAGCATGGTGTGGTCAGATAGTATTAAACACCAGGCAGGCCATGTGCCAGGGCTGACCAAGATTGTGCCCAGCAGGACAACTTCGGGACAGCTGTCTGCATCCTAGTAAAAGCCAACAGGCCAATGAAAACAAGTAAGCAAACCTAAACACACTCCCTGTGTCTCTCCGCCTCACTGTTTTGCTGGGATACAGTAGGGACTAAACCCAGGGCCTGGTGTGTGCTAGCACTCGTCTGCCTCTGAGCTGAATTTCCAGCACGTTCCTTGCTCTCTGCTTCCCTCTCTCCCTCCCTCACCAAATAGCTTAGTCTTTACAGCTTTATGATTTTTCAGTCCCTGAGTCCTACATTTTACAAAAACCTAGGAGAGACAGTTCTGGATGTTGAGAGGCACCGTGGCTGTAATGGTTTGCTCCATAGTCAGCAAGTTTTAGTGGATAGAGTTGTGATGAGAATCAGCTGACTTCTTGGCTCTGGTTGTCATGCACAAGTTGAGGCAGAAAACTCAGACTCTTCTTAACCGTCTTCGGCTTGTGCTCTCCAGAAAGCTCCTGCCAGCTCTGTTGATGGAGCTGGTTTTGTCTCAAGGACGTGAGGTGACAGCCCTGAGGTTGCTCAGGGACCTTGGGCCCTAGCTTGGTAGGAGGTGGGCATGACCTTGGCATAGGCAGCCCCACGAATTTGTTTTCAGAGCAGAATTTGCTCTTCCTCCAGACCTCCAGGTTCCTTCTCTGTTGCTGGAGGCCATGGAGGGCTGCGTCCTGTGGCTGCTCTGGCTGACTGTGCTGATGCTCTGGTTCCTTCACCCATATCCTGTTTATTTCTGTGCTTTTATCTCTGCATGTGCCCCTGCTGCAGCTTCTTCTGTTCTCGTTTGGGTTTCAAACATCTCTTCGCTGTCACTGCCGCCTGGGGCCTTGGTCTCAGCAGCTCCGAATCTTTCTCGCCCATTTTCCTGTAGCTGGGAAACAAACAAACAAACCAGCAAAACGAAAACAACAAAATGTAGTCAAAAGCAGATGGGATTGATGCACGGGTGGGTAACTCCTCGTCTGCTCCTTTTAATGTCACTAACAGTTAAACCAACTGTAGATGTAGTTAAGTTTTAACCTGTGGCTATTGGAAGGTGCACAGTATTGACTCAGGACAGGTGCTCTCAAGCCATGTCTTCCCCAAGTATGGGAACTGCCTGGGTGAGCTGAAGACGCAGACGGTGGTGAGAGCCTGGCTCTTACCTGTGCTCTGTAGAGCGCTGCCTGCTTCAGTCACATGCCGTCAGTCTCCGCAGAGAACATAATCAAAATGGTTCACACTCTCTGATGGTTGAAATGCACAGAGTTCTCTGATTCTACCCATGTACCCACTGTCTTAAGCGGTAGAAGCTGTATATATGCACTGGCCCATGTGCCCCTCTGCAGTAAGCACGGGACAGGATAGGGTCCCCGTTTCCCTCAGGCCTGAGCCTGTGCCTTCTTCCTCAGGGCTGGCTGCTGGCTGCTGCCTTAAGAGTGGTTTGCGGTGCTCTGCTCTGTTGCTCTCCCTGCTGGCTGATTGATTTGCATGCAAGAAGCTACAGAGATGATGGATGACCTTTTCGTACAAAGCTTGTGTGGAAGGGTGTGGATGATGACCAAACCCAGAATCAGAACCACGGGGCTGAACAAAGAAATGCTTGTAAAACCAATTGAAATTTATAGTGAAACAATATCAGTGATACGGTATCCATGCATGCCGGGGCTTCTACTATGGACCCACAGCCGTCCCTCGATCCTTCTCCCTCAGTGTGGAGACACACCCTGGAAGGCACACAGGATACTCCCCTCCTGCAGGGACTGGGGCCAGAGGAGGCCAGCAGGAGCAGTCAGGCTGATCATTGGGGCAGTGCCCAGATTTTGGCTGTATGAGTTCTCAAGTATTACTGCTATTTTTCTCATTTAAATTTCAGTGGTTTTATGGGTGATTATCCAGGCAGGGCTGGTATTAGTCTCCTGGCCCGAGCCTCTCTGATACGATCCTCTTGTTAACCCTCAGAACAACGACAACGAGACAGCCCTGCACTGCGCGGCACAGTACGGCCACACGGAGGTCGTGAAGGCTCTGCTGGAGGAGCTCACGGACCCCACCATGCGCAACAACAAATTTGAAACACCTCTGGACTTGGCAGCACTGTACGGGCGGCTGGAGGTGGTGAAGCTACTGCTGAGTGCACACCCCAATCTCCTAAGCTGCAGCACTCGGAAGCACACCCCACTGCACTTGGCAGCAAGGAATGGCCACAAGGCTGTGGTGCAGGTCCTGCTGGACGCCGGCATGGATAGCAACTACCAGGTAGCAAGCCAGATGTGTCTTCTGCCATGAGGGACGTAGTCCCTGGGGAAGGCACGCGTACAGCGCTGCTGGGCTGCGTGTTTAGCGCCTTTCACATCACATCCACGTGCTTCCGTGTGTCACCTTGTCCCGCTCTGACGTTTAAGAGGCAGATGAGCTCTGTGGAGTGAGTCTAGTAACTTTGCTTGTTTCTTTTCAGGGTATGAGCTGGTCATTGAACCCTGAAAAGATGTGCTCCTGGGCCATCTCCAAACAGAAAGGCTCCTTACCTTCTCGTACACGCACTCGGGCCACCTTTTTGCACTGCCAAAACCTCAGCTGCCGTTGTAGCTCCGCCCTCTCTCTGATGGCAGGCTTCTGGCAGTCAGTGCCTCCTTAGGCTGTTGACTCTCCACTTGGGCCGTGAGGTGCTTTGATTCCCTCTCCCCAGGAAGGTGGAGTGTGGACAAGTTTTACTGGTCATCCTCCCCATAAGCAGTGGGAATTCACACGTTCCCTGGCCTGCAATAGCACACAGTGGTTTTACTATGTGGACCTTGGTGGCTTTAGAACCCATACAAGAAATCTCAGAAAGGTGAAGCGCCCCCAGGGGGCTCTGTGTAGCTTACCTGCTGTCCCTCCCTATCCACGTCTGTCATGTGACACACCAAACTGCTCCCATGACATGCGGCTGCGCTCTCGTTTGCCTTCCAGACGGAGATGGGCAGTGCTTTGCATGAGGCTGCTTTGTTTGGCAAGACCGATGTGGTGCAAATCCTGCTGGCCGCAGGTGAGGTTGGCAGGGCTGCTCCCGTGTGCCAGGCGGGCGGTATCTGAGACCCGCGTGCGCACGTGCGTGTGTGTGCGTGTGTGTGTGTGTGTGTGTGTGTGTGTGTGTGTGTGGTCAGAGATGTGTGACTCGGTCAATAGCTGCGAGTGAAGAATGCTCGTTATGCTGCTTGACAGCTAGGGCTATCCTTGGACCTGACTTCTCAGGCTAGCCCAAACATGCTCACTTCCCTGGCCTGCTGCCCTTTCTAGGAATTGATGTTAACATAAAGGATAACCGTGGCCTGACTGCCCTCGACACTGTCCGGGACCTGCCTTCTCAGAAGAGCCAGCAGATAGCCGCGCTGATCGAAGGTACGTGTTACCACACTGCCAGAGCCAGCAGTGGCTAACCTACAACACACCATGCTAAGTACAGCTTCTGTCTTTACGAATTTTCTCACAGATCACATGACCGGAAAAAGAAGCTTGAAAGAAGTGGACAAGACCTCCACAGCCCAGCTACCTCTCCTCTCCAGCACAGACGCCATAGCACCAAAGTCTCAGGGTGAGATTCTCTGAAGCCTGAGAAGAAGTGTTTGTTCTTGGGCAAAGTAGAAAGTTCTTGATTTAAATGGTAGCTGCAGGGTTGTTAGGACCCAGACAGCTCAGTGGTCTCCATGCTACATAAGGGCACAGGTAGCTATGCTGTGGGAGTGGTCAGTCCTCCTTTTCCCTTTCCATGTCTTTTTCTTCTTCATTAAATCAGGCACTTGAAAGTTAGTTAATTCTAGCACTTGAAAGACAGGCAGACAGCTCTGTGAGTTCAAGGCCTGGCCTGCATAGCTAGTTCCAGGCTAGCCAGGGCCACACAGTAAGACCCTGTCCTTTTTTTTTTTTTTTTTTTTTTTTTTGCAAAACTGTGTGTGTGTGTGTATACACCCAGTGTGTTTGTGTGCATTGCATGCATGCAGGCGTCCATGGAGGTCAGAAGAGGGTGTTGGGTTCTACAGATGGTTGGGAGCTGTCATGTGGGTGCCGGGAATGGGCGTGGGTCTTTACAAGATCAGAGAGTGCTTGTAACATCCAAGCATCTCTCCAGTCCCGGGTCTGCTTTAGTCAGGCCTCTACTTCTGTAGAGAAGTGTAACTGGCAGGATCCTCTCAAGGTGGGTTCGGTATTGCTTCCTGCCCAACACAGGAGAAGGCGGCTTGGGAACAGTCGGTGCAAAGCACGTGTCTAATGAGTTGTGCACGTGGCAGTCATGGTGATAAATCTCCAGGGTGGAGTGGTCTGGGTGGTGGGTGGTCATCGGGTGGAGCACTTTGAGGCTTGCTGAGAAGCCGGTGTATAATGACAAAGGAAATCCTGATGACAACACCTCCCAAATGTAGATGGTAATGAACATTCAAGCAACAGGAAAGGGGGAATGGCCTCGGGCTCCCGCCTGCCCCATGGGTCCCTGAGCTCCTCCCACCTCCCACCTCATATCCCTGCCTCACAACCCCACACATGGTTTCCTTGACCTGGATCGTTCACTGCACTCCTCACTTTGAAGGAGCCCACACTGACATTGGTGACTGTGACAAGCAACTCAGAGATGCCATCTCCAGCAGTGACCTTGCAGTCACAGTTGGATCCCAGCACTGAGGAGACAGCCAGTCAGTCACAGAACACCTTACCTTAGGAAGGCTTTGGAGCTTTCATTAAAGCATTTAAAGTGGGCTCAGGAAAACCCTGTCTCAAAAACAAATGGTGGGGGCTGGAGAGATGGCTCAGCGGTTAGGACCACTGACTTCCAGAGGTCCTGAATTCAATTCCCAGCACCCACATGGTGGCTCACGACCATCTGTAATGGGATCCGATGCCCTCTTCTGGTATGTCTGAAGACAGCTACAATATACTCATATACATAAAACAAATAAACCTTTAAAGTGCAAAATACAAAAAAGAAAAAAAAGGAAAAACCAAAAGGTGGAGGCTGGACATGACGCACACCTATAATCCCAGCACTTGGGAAGCAGCGGCAGGCAGATCTCTGTGAGTTCAAGGATAGGGCTAGCCTGGTCTATAGAGTGAGTTCCAAGACAGCCAGGGCTACATAGTGAGACCATGGCTTAGAAGAAAACAACAAATAAACAAAATCACTAATTGGAAGCATTACTTTGGTTTTCAGTCACACATTTCACCTACATTTTCAGGTTAAGGTTATGTTCACACCGAATCGAGATACCAGGGAACTTACAGAGGACTTGGGGAGAATCCCTTATGTATTTAAAGTCACTATATGTTTGCCGGGAGCTAGACCTTGGGTGCGTGTGTTGAGTTTGAGGCCAAGCTCACTTCCCTGTATTGAATTAGAGAACATCAGTTCCAGTCCCCTAGCAAAGGGATGGGATGGCTGAGTGCTGGGCGAGTTCATACTGCAGAGAGGTCTGTTTGGCCAGAGGGTGAGGAGCGGGCCTCTGCCCTCTCTTACTGATCGTTTTGCCCTCTGTCCTCTTCCCCAGGGAATGTGGAGAAGGCAGTCACTGAGCTGATCCCTGATTTTGACACACATGCTGAGGAGGAGGGTCCCTACGAGGCTCTGTACAACGCTGTGTCCTGCCATTCCTTGGACAGCACGGCCAGCGGGCGGTCGTCTGACAGAGACTCCGTGAACAAGGAGGCTGAGGCCACCGGAGCAAGGGCTGCTGGAGTGAGGCCTGTATGTGGGCAGTGAGGCCTGCCTGTGGGCAGTGAGGCCTGTATGTGGGCAGTGAGGCCTGCCTGTGGGCAGTGAGGCCTGCCTGTGGCCCTGGCCTGAGCCTGCTGGGGACTGTGGTGGTAGCTGGGGGTGCTGGCAAGAGAAAGTCTCTGCCCAGGGCAGTAAAACTGCAGATCACACTGAGGTAGAAGTTCGCTGTTTCCATGTTCAGGGTGGACAGTTTGCGTCTCCCCGCCCCCCCCCCCCCCCACTGCCTTCAATCAGATCCCAGTCTCTGATTCAGCCTCACTGCTGCAAGCCTTGGGGATCTTGCTGTGTGTGGTTTGTTTTCACTTTGGATAGCAGATTATCCAGTATCTAGTGATGAGAGTTGCAGGCTGTTCCTGGCCCCACTTGCCTTACCAGCCATGTGGACGGGTGGTCCTGTCCTGGGGACAGGGCATAGCAAGGTTTACTCAGACTGTGCACACTTAGGAGACATGTTGTCTGTTGGTGTTTCTTTCCTAGCCCTGGTTCAGCTCATGAGAGCAACGCTGAGTTTACCCTCGGTGTGCATCCTCCTGCCTCCTGCTGCTTTGTGTAACAGCTGCTTTTACGGCTGGTCTCGCTCATGAGCATCGGGGCTCCCTCCTGCCTCCCCCTTCTACCCTAGACGGTGCTCCACGTTTGCAGGCCTGTCCCTACTTTATTTCCACTTGACAGAGTTTTCAGACCCTGGTGAAGGCCTGACCTCGATGTTGCTGACAGGACCCCAGTGCCAGCCACCCTGATACAGATTTGGGGTCATATGTGTTGGTGTTCCTTTGTTTTCAGGGTGTCATTTGCTTTTCCTGTTGGCTTTCCCTTCCTGCTCAGTTCTAGCAGATGACAGCTTTCTAACTGTGGCCTGGGGAAAGCCTAGAACTTCATGGCGCATTCTCTGGTGGTCACCTCGCCCTGCACTTTGCCCTGATGCAGTCTCGCTGTTTGGGTGTGGGTTTCGGTGAACCCTCTAGTTTATGGCAGCCCAGCAGGGTAGGTGTTAGCAAGAACTGTGAGCACACACACATGCTGACAGTGATGTTTCTGTGGACAGTTACCAGTTTTTCCTATTGGCATCCATACTTTTAAGTTGTGGGGGAAGCCTTTGCTTTGAGTGGGGGGCTTGCAGGTGTCGCCCAGTAGGGGGCGCTAGTGCCTTTGCTAGAAGCCTCAGGGTCCTGTAGTGCATGGTTGTACAAGAACGTCTGAGCAAGCACTGTGCATGCATGTGGTGTAGCCATTCTTGTTTTCTGACCTCTCTGACCCACTGTGGCTGAGACCTCCGTGTCGATGGATTAACAGAGATGGTGGCAGATGTCTCCTGTACCTCAGAGCGAGAGCCCCACGGGGACTTGGGTTCCCTTCCCTGTCTGCAGTGGTCCTGCTCTATCTGGAGGGCTTCTGGGATGGGCCATTTCTGCTGCTTCATCTTACTTTCTGCTACTCTGGTGTTCCCAGGCTGGCTTCACAGTGGACCTGTACACAGTGTCACTACCTTTGTACACAGTGCATTGACTAGGCCTGTTCCAGTACTTGTAGAACAAGGAAGGGTGGAGAAAGTGAGCCCCCCCCCCCCACGGGAAATCCAATTCAAACAGCACTGTCTTGAGCACATAAAGCTATCATAAAATTGTTGTTGAGTCCGTCTGCCTCAGAGAGTCCAGGAAGGACCGAATGATGGGGCTGCTGCAGAGCAGAGAAGCATGTTGGAGCAGGAAGGTCTTGGGTGCCAAACCCAATACAGCCGCCTTTGCAGATTTCTCTGGGAAGTCTCTACCATTCTGCATCCTACACCTCGCCTGCTCTAGCAGCATGGAACTGACCTGCAAGCCTGGGGGAGCCTGGGGCCAGCTCTGTCCGGCCCTCTCCTGGGTAGGGGACTCCAGCACCGTAGAGAATAGAGGGGAAGGCTTGGGTGTGTGGCCTCCCAGCCTTCCGCTGTGCCGTCAGGGATCACCCTTGGCTCACGTGTTCCCACCCCTTCAGCGAGCTCCTGGCCTTGGGGAAAGTTGGCAAACTGCAGCCCTGTGGTTACAGGAAGCCTGAAGTTTTAATGACTTTTTTTTTTTTTTTTTAATCTAGCCACATGTACGCTTTGCCTATGATCTGTGGTAGAACTGAGTGAAGTCTAGTACGGTTGCTTTTGGTCCTTTCAGAACAAGCTTCCCTGTCCCAGCCCTAAGGAGACTAGTGGTCATGCTCCTGTCTAAATGGACTACACAGAGGTCCCATAACCATGGCCTTCTTCTTACTGAAGGGGAGGATTTCATGCTGGGTATGGCAGTGCATGCCTTCAATCTCAGCACTCAGAGGCAGAGGCAGAACGATCCCTGTGAGTGTAAGGCCAATCTGATCTACACAGCGAGTCCTAGGACAGCTAGGGCTACACAGTAAGACCCTATCACCAATTTAAAAAAAAATGAGCAGAGGCAGGTGGATTTCTGAGTTCGAGGCCAGCCTGGTCTACAGAGTGAGTTCCAGGACAGCCAGGGATAATGAGACTTTTTTTTTTTTTTTTGAGCGAGAGTAACTTCAAACTCCCAGGCGTGAGATACTTCTGGCTCAGCCTCCTGCTTGGCTGCAGCTACAGGTGTTAAAGAGATGGTTGCGGGCTTTTACTGACGAGTAGGGCAGTGCTGGAGTCTGAGGAAGGACACACGCGCCATCTCTGGTTGCTTTTCCTCTTGCTTTACCGGCTTTAGACAAGCTCAGTTTTCTTCTCTTCAGTAGAGACTTGGAAGTGAAGTCACTGCCTTTTGCTTTCAGTTTTCTATGTCCTTACAGTCTTGTGCCAGCGAGTCAGCTCTGAGCTCTCCTCTCTTCTTCACAGCCAGGCTGAGGAAGGTGTCCGTGATCTTTGCTGCAGACATCGGAAGCCATGGCCTGGCTCATTGAGCTGTGTCTGTGCGAAGGGTTCTCCACCTGCTCAGACACTGGGCCTCAACTTTAGTGTCCTAGGGGAATTCTTCACAGGATTCTTTTTATTTCCAAAGACTAAAATAAGGGTAAAACAGAAAGACGAATACTTGAAACAGAGAGATGGTAGAATATATTTATTTTTCTTCTATAGAGGGAACGTCCACCGCCTCCAGCAAAGCCGCCACCTGATGAAGAGGAAGAAGAACGTGTAGATAAGAAGTATTTTCCCTTGGCAGCCTCTGAGGTAGGGGGTGAGGGTTATCCCGCCACTGACATGACATAGCATTTGCTAGATGGTAGAGGAGTGTCTGCGTAAAGGAGGTTTTGTGTGTGTGTGTGTGTGTGTGTGTGTGTGTGTGTGTGTGTGTGTATACACATGCCTACCTGGTGCCTGTGGAGGTCAGATGACGGCATCAGATCCCCTGGAACTGAAGTTACAGAGGGTTGTGAGCAACCACATAGCTGTTGGGATTTGAGCCTGGAAGAGCAGCCAGTGAACTGGCTCAGTGAACCGTCTCTCCAGTGCTGGTATTAAACCCGGAGCCTTGTGCATGCCAGGCAAGCCCTCCATCCCTGAGCCACCTCCAGCCTGTTTTCTTTCAGGGGAAGAGCGGTGTTGTGTTTGTGTGTGTGTTAAGCATATGTATAACTGTACAGAATATGTTCATGTGCCCTGCATGCTCAGGCCAGAGCTGAACCGTGGCTGTCTTCCTTGTTGCTCTCAGCCCTCATGAAGGGGTCTCTGGGTAAACTGAAGCTTACCATTTTGGCCAGGCCAGTTGACCAGTGAGCACTCAGGATCTTCCTGTCCCTACCCTCAGCCTCTACTCCAATGCTGGAGGAACAGGCTTTTTATGTGGGAGCTGGGGATTTGAACTATGCTCCTGGTGCTTTCAAAGCAAGTACTCTTACCCTTGAGCCATATCCGCATCCTTGAATTTCTTATTTTCTCATTGCTCCTGTGCTTAGTACGTTTGTGGTGTACATGTGTCTAATCTGGAGCAAGGCCTTTCACCCTGAAAGACTTGTGGTGCAACTATATCATACAAGCCAGGTGTGGGCCTGCCATGCCACATGGGAAGCAAGGTCTGCTGCTGTCTGATGCCCTGACTTTCACTTTTACTCTGGTGTTGTCTTTTGATACAAAGTGTCAAGTTCCCTTCTGTGTGAACAGTACTATGTTGTCAAGTCTGGTGGTTGAGATTGTATCCAGACATGAACCAGGTCACAAGTGACAACTGGAAAAGAAGACTCTTTGGTCTGGTCAATTTTGCTATATGATATTCATGTTGCTTACCAGTTTATTAAGTAGTAAGTGTATACAGTTAAGTAAAGGCTATAGGAGGTGTATGATGAGGGTGGGAGGCAAGGAGGTGGCTATTTGAAATAGCTTACCTTTTTTCAAAAATATTTTTTTATTATGTTACAGCATGTGAGGTCAGAGGACAGAGTTATTTCCGCCCATCATGTGGTTCAGGGGACTGAACACAAGTTGTCAGGTGTGGAGGCCATCTCACCTGCTGGGATGCCTTTCTGTGTGTGACATTCATCTTTTGGAAATGCTTCCTAATATCCTGGAGTTCTAGATCAGTTGACACAAAAACAAGAGCCCTGGACTTGCTATCCACTGTTACAATGGGTGCTTGAATATAGAGGAAATCTGGCCAGAGCCCACGTTCTCGTAATGATCCCCACAGGACTCTGACTGTTGTATGTTATGTATGCGGGCATTCTTCCCTTCCATGCCTCTTTCTGTGCTTCACACCCATGCCTGGTTTCCTGAGAGGACAAAGAGGGCATTGCACCACCTTGAACTGGAATTACTGAGGCCTACGAGCTAGCTGCTGTGGGTGCTAGGAACCCCCTCTGCTTGTCTGCAGGAGCATCGAGACCCCTGACCCCACCATCTATGTTTCCAGCTCTCTCAAAGCTTTAAAACTAAGCTTGAATTCTGAGACACTGATGTCATTAAACTTGAGGCCATTTTCTCTTGTTTGTGGTACTGAGAAGATTAAACCCAGTACCTTTCTGGTGCTGAGGAGGGAAGGCTTTATGACCATGCCAAGCAAGAATTATCTATTTGTCAATCATGTGACCCAGTATTTGATGGTGGAAGAACGTATTCAAGTAATGATCCCATCATCTTGATGCCAGACATGAGCTATCACACACGCACGCACGCGCGTGAACACACACACACACACACACACACACACACACACACACACACACAGTGTTCACTCCTCTCGAGCGGCTGCCAGCTGCCATGAGGGTAGCCATGGTCTCCTCTGTCATGGAGCTTCTCAGACATCCCCACCCAGCTGGATTCTCCAAGCTACAGTTGTGTGGTAGCTACTCGCACCCCTGCTGTGACCAAGCCAGGCTGTTCCCCACAGAGCAGACAGTGCACTGGTTCAGCTTTGAGTTATCGCCAGCTCTGGAGGAGGAGGGAAGGAAGACTTAGGAGTCATTTAGTAAAAAGCAAACCGTTGAAGTTCAGTTACTGCCATAGTCACTGTGGCACAGGTCTGCTTCTGTGGAAGTAATGGCTGGAAGAATAGTTTGTTGTTGGCTCTGAAGGTTTAATCCCATAGTTTGGTCAGGCCAGAGCAAGAGGACGGACAGGAACACCTCATTTATTGTCTGGGTCCAGGTAGGGCTCTCACTTTGCAGCTGAACAGGGAAGACCGTCCACCTTGGATGTAGGAAGACTGAGGCCAATCTGGTTTAGAATCTGGGGAAGTGTGCTTAATGGCTGTACTGCCGCTATGAACTTTGGGTAACCAGGCTTGCTGGGTTTACAGATGAATGGGCCAGAACCAGGTACTCTAGCTGTGACTGGTGTCCCCACTGCTGTGGGTGATGGTCTCTGCTCACACTTGTCCTGCCTGGTGGACTCATTTGCCACTGGAAGTCTTCTGTCCTGCCTGGCCCTGTCAGGCATCCAGGTCAGTTCCCGTTCAGGGAAGCATACCTAGGCCTGGTGAGAACTCTCACTGAGGCAAACATACGGGGAATCAGATTCCAGGGCTCTGCCTGAAGGATCCTGTGCTGTAACCCTGCAGAGCCCACTCTCCTGTCGGTAAAGCCTGTGGTGTCAAGTTGACTTGGTGCAAACTACTTAATGGTCCCTCTCTGTTTCCTTAATCGTGCTCCTAAGAAACCATACCTGGAATAAAGATGCCGAGGACTCCCAGAGTAAAGGAGCTGCCAGCTTCCAGAGGCCTTGCCCAGAAGGGGTACCTGCCATGCTCCAGAGGTTTAGAGTCAGAGACTGTTCAGGATGGCAGCCTTGCTAGTAAACAAAACATCAGCTAGGAGTACTGTCCTTCCTCAAGGGAAGTGGTCACAGGGAGCTGTCCCCATAGAGGAGGACTCTGGTGACTCACCAGCCTGTTGCCTTCCCAGTGTGCGATGAGAGGTGTGTACGTGTGCAAAGGACCTCTGCCAATAGGACCTGATGATTTGTTGTTCGAGAATCCCAACCCTGACACCCCCCCCCCCCGTCACTCCAGCCCCGCCCCATTCACTCCCAGGCTGTACCCTTCACTCCCAGGCTATACCCTTCACATGAGTGAGATCTGGAAGTTTGTGCTCTAGCTTGATTGCTGGTATATAATTATCCTTAGCTTGCCTTTCAGACGCACTGGGCTCAGGGCAGGTGAGTAGAATCCTCAGAGCAGGGCTCTCTGTGCCCTCCCTGTGCTCCAGCATTGTGCTTTTACCCTGGGCCCCAGTGCCACAGCCAGCCCCTGAGGCCCACCTAACGGAGGCCCCGCAGCTGGGCGCTTGTCTGCTTGATCAGCACCAGCTCAGTAGATGGAGCTGCCGTTGCCCACAGACGCCCACTCCATAGCCACTGACTCTCAAGACTGTGGAGGGATCCAAAGTCACTTCATAGCATGGCAGGAAGCTGGCTGTAGGGTCTCGTCATTCCCACGGCACCAGGAATCCATGAAGAAGATAGTCACAAGCTGGCTGTGGTGGCATAGGCTTTTAGTCCTAGCTCCGAGGAGGCTGGAGCAAGAGCATCTCTGTAAGTGTGAGGCCAGTCTGGTCTACATGGCAAGTTCCAGGCTCTCGAGGACTGCAGCAGCAGAGGAAGAGGAGGAGGAGGAGGAGGAGGAAGAGGAAGAGGAGGAAGAGGAGGAGGAGGAGGAGGAGGAGGAGGAGGAGGAGGAGGAGGAGGAGGAGGAGGAGGACAGACCAGTGTGTCTGGTACCTGTAAAGGGTTGAGCAGCAGGAGTGTCTTGTTTTCCTCTTGAGATGGATACTGGCCTTTGGGTAGGGCATGTGCACATCAGAGAAGAAAGTAGTCTCCACAGAAAACCCTGTGGAAGAGAAGAAGAAGGGAGGGAAGAGAGTCTTAGATTTTTATCTCTTTTGAAGGATAAAATGGGGCAAAAAAAACAAAAAAAGAATGGTTTAGTCAGATTGTGGAGATTTCATATACAGAAATTGTTGTAGGTTTTTCTGTTGCTTCAACAAAAACCTCCAAATCTGGATACTTTATAAAGCAAAGAGGTTTGTTTGGCTCACAGTTTGGAATGCCACAAAGCCAAGATGAAGCAGCTCTGTCTGAGCCGCACCGCAGCTTGGAGAGTGTGTGGCAGAGGGCAGTGAGCATGGGGGTGCCATGCTCTCACGATAACAACTGAGGTTGTACACAACTCCCCCGGGAGTGGGTTTGTTAGGACTGGCACTCCTGAGGACCACCCCCCACCAGGCCCCTCTTTCATGGTCTATGTCCCCTCCCCCCTGCACTGGACACCAAGCTTCTAACATTGCCACCTCTGGGGGATGAGCCCGAGTGGGTGAAGACCTAGACAAGCACCCTTGAACTCACAGGATGCCCAACTCCCCGTCCCTCCTCTGTGCCCACTGTGTGAGGTAGCAAGGATCAGAGCTCTGCTGTGTCCCACCTGTCTCTGTGCCCAACATGTTCTGGGTGCTTCTGTCTCGTAGGGCCTGGCTGTGAGACCCAGGGTTCAGAGCAGCGCCCCCCAGGAGGAGGAGGAGCACCCATACGAGCTGCTACTCACAGCAGAGACCAAGAAGCTGGGGACCGCAGACGGGAGGACCGAAGGTATGCACACCCCGCTCCCATGCTGCAGCTGGGGTGGGGGGGGTCCTGAGGTTGGGATGATAAGGGCCCTGTGCTCTGTCTCGTTCAATACCTGGACTCCATGCCCTTGAATGGATGGAGATGCAACCCTCCTGCAGCAGGGCAGGTGAGGGCACCCAGGTGACAACTGCACAAGCAGGACACAGGACAGCAACACTTCTATGGAGACTGGCTGGAGCCTGTGGTGCTAGCTACAGACTAGGTTGTTCAGGTCCACGATGGACAGAATGTTCTTCGTTAGGGTCATGACTGCTATCGCCTGTAACCACAGTGCTTTGGCACTGTGGCTTGCTTGTGTTTCTGGGTGGATGTTCTGGCCTGCAGAGGGGAGTGAGTGAGCAAGTGCACCGAGCAGGCTGGGGAGTGGTGACCACAGAGCCTGCCTCTGCCAGCTCCCTGTAGCTATGAGGCCCTCCACCATGCATGCCTCGTGTGTCCTGTTGGTTCTCTTAGCTGGCCTGAGCCACCACAGCCCCCAACCGCCTCTTCATTGAATGTGCTTCTCTCTCAGTGTGGCCATCTTTACAGTGGCCTTTGAGGTCTTAATTTGGGAGAAGTCCAATTTGTCTTTTCTTTTTTGATGGATAAGTTCATAATCTCATAAGTCAAGGTGTGTGTGTCAGCATGAGTGTGTGTGCATGTTTGTATTTGGATGATATATGGATGTATGTGTGGATAACTGGGTGTGGGGCATGCCTGTTCCTGTATTACATGCACATATAGGTCTGGTTGCAGAGATAGAGGTTGGTGTCACACATCTTCCTCAGTTGTTTCCAATTTATTGATTTATTTACTTCCCAGGATGCCCTGAAACTTGTACTCTAACCAGGCTGGCCTCGAGCAGACGGACATCCACCTGCCTCTGCCTCTCTTGAGCACTGGATTAATGCCACCATGACTGATCTACCTTACATTTGAGACAAGGGCTTTCCCTGGCTGTGTTCTTCATCCCTGGTTGGTGCTGTCACCGCGCACACGACACTTGGCATTGTATAGATGGATGCTCAGGGTTGTAGCTCGGGTCTCACCCTCACAGAGCAAGCACGTCACTGACCGAGCCATTGCTCCAGCGCCAGGGTTTTGGGTTTTGGGTTTTTTTCCTGTACTTTCTTCTAGAATTTTTTTAGCTGTAAGTTCTGTACTTAGGGTGTGTTCCATTTTGAGGAGTTCTGAGTGTGCAGTCCAGCCGTAAGGCTGCTCTTCCTCCATGAGTGTCTTGAGCATTCAGTTCTTGCTCTTTACTCTCAGAACCAGGATGTTGCTTTCCATCCACGTGCACTGGGCCTGTGTGTAGGTTGGCACTGAGTCCCGTGGTTCTGGAAGCTCTGGCGTATCAGCCAGATGAGTTTGCCCATCCTGTGGGTGCATTCTTAATTCAGAGCAGGCGAGGCTCTGGTGCCTGATCTAGAGTCTGAAGCCACAGGAGCCATGCATAGCTATTCACACCTGTAATCCTAGGGCTCTGGAAACTGAGGCAGGGGGATCACTGTGAGTTCCAGAGTTGAAGGCTGGGTGAGCCCCTTTCTAAGAGGATCATGGAGATTAACTCTGCTGAAACAGGCCCATGCATTTGAAGATGGTGCTTGAAGGAAGGGCAGTTCTTTTAGGGCTTCATGTAGAATGACACACAGCCAGCTCAGTGGTCGACAGAGGGGCTGTCCTGCCTGCCAGATGTCCTTGGTGAAGCCCTTCTGTCCCAGCTCCCGAGAGCTTTGAAAAAGGACTCACAGTCTCACACCTGCCCCTCTGCTCCTTGCTGCTCTGTCCTGTTAGGCTGTTGAGACTGGGGCACTGTGTGTCTGTGCTAGTAAAGGCTAGGCCTTTGTTGTGGCTTACTGCCTGCAAGCTAGACCAGGGTAGCTCAGGCTAGCCCTTTGGCCTGGCTCACTAGTTTCTCAGAAGCCCTGCATGTCCTGTCAGGGAGCAGACACCACCAGCCCAGAAGTGAGGCAGCAGTGCCTGCAGTGCTACTGGGTAATTTCTTTTCCCTTTTCCATTAATGTCATATTTGTGTGCAGCTTTTAGAAACTAACCAATCTGTTTTCCAAAGGTTATGTTTATGTCAGCATTAATGAGACGGAGTTTGGTGCTGTAGTGTGGGGTGGGACTGGAGATGCTTTTGAATTGCCTCGTTAATTATAGTGGTGTATACTCACTAAAAAGAAAAAGAAAAAAAAAAAAGCAAACATTACCAGAATAGAGGCGGTTATGCTAAGGCTTTGCCTGTCTTTGTTCTGAGTTGTGTGAGTGTGGCCCATTCCTGACATTGCTGTCCTCACGCAGTAGTGGCTGGGAGATAGCCATGCTTCGTTTAACACAGCATAGAATCACATGTGACAAGCCACCTTGACATTTGTCTTGGTTCATGCATGTCAGCCAATTCTGCCTCAGTCAGTGCTGAAGCTCCAGTTTCTCAGCTTTTATCTTCAGCTCGCGCATGCACACGCGAGCGTGCACAGACACACACAGACACACCCTCATCCTCACCTCCAGGACTGCGCTTGCCCCACAACACAGTCACAGTGATGTTAGTGGCACTAGACAGTGGGCTGTAGATATGGCTCACAGTTCAGACACCGACTGCGCTGCTCCAGCAGAGGACCCAGGTTTGCCTCCTGACATCCACATTGTCTGCTCACAGCTGTCTTATCCAGGTCAGAGATGCCTCTGGCCCTCCTCTGGCCCTTTTGGGCACCTGCACACACATGGCAGACACTCACACTGATGCACAGAGATAAACTAAATAAACAACAGAACAAAAAACAATTCTTTAAGGAAAAAAATAAGATTAGCAACAGGGGCCTGGGAACGAGCTCTGTCAGCACATGCCTTGCAAGCAGAGGACCTGAGTCTGGTTGCAGAACCCACATAAAGCTGCCAAACACAGAATGTGACTTTCTTTTCTTTTGAAAAAAACAAAATTGGGAAATGCCTTAACTTGTGAAGATATATGTTCCTGCTTATTTAGTTTCTGAGATGCTTTTTTTTTTTTTTTTTGTCAACTTTCTTTTTACATTAAAATTACTGGTGTCTGGTGCAAGCAGGCACCTTGTAGCCTCATTGTTTGGAGGGCAGAGGCCAGAGGATCTTCTAAGTCTGGGAGTTTAAGAGCATCCCAGATGTAGCACTGTGAACATTTCTCCCATCTCAAAAAGAACAAAAGAAGAGAAAACAGTGGCAAGAGAAACGCTTCCCTAAGTGCACAGTGGCCTTGTGATGTGGCATGGTGGCCCTGAGGGGGGAGGCTGGGAGGTGAGCAGCAGGGAGGAAGAGTGGAGATAACATGGCAGGCAAACGCCCTGCTTCTGGCCTCGCTGTGGCCGCCAGCCTCCTTGTAGCTGCTACACTGTATCTGAAGGAGGAGAAGAGCAGCAGCGAAGTCAAGCAATAGACACAGGCAGATAGACACAGGCCGGCTGCTTGTGGGAGTGGGGTCAGGAACTGAGAAGGCCTGACCTTCAGTGATTACAAATAATGTGTAATAAGCAGAGTGCCACTGCTCCTGGGGGCCGGTCCCAGACTCAGACACTTCAGGATGCACAGACTGTGTCTGGGACAATTTGAACCACAGGAGCACTGAGCCCACCGTGGCTCAGGAGAATTCCCACCAGAAATGTTGATCGCACCCACAGGATGGAAAGACCCAGCCACAGGAGAAGGCTTCAGCAGATTGCTGAGGCAGAAAACGCATGTCCCCCACAGGGCATCGTGATAGCTGTAAGCAGGGTAGGGATCCTCTGGGTCTCACGTGTTTCGGAGTCCGGGCCAGTGTGACAACCATTTCTGTCTTTGCAGTCTGCCTCCCCATTAGTATTTGGCATGTGACCACTCAGAATTGCAGGGGCAGCTTTTCAGGTTGGTTAGCACATAGGGAAGTGCCAGTAGGTCTAATAGTCACATCGCTGTCCTGGGCACGCTGGGTCTGTGAAGTGGTCACTGAGTGTGAGCATGCTCTGAGGACAGCGGTGCACAAGAATGCAACGTAGTGCCATTAGATTTACAAGACTTTCCAGATGGAGCCGAGGTGATGTTTCCGAGAACCATGCATGCCCTTGAGTAAGAAGACTCGAATCTTCTTGGAGGGGAGGGACCTGTCCTCTGTCTGCAGCACTCCCTCTGCTTCCTTCGCTCACCTCAGTGAGGCCTCTCATGCTGGTCCTCAGGCCCTTCTCCCTATGTGAAGGCCCAGGCTGGCTTTTCACACAGAAGCTTACATGCCTTTGTGAGCCACCATGTGGTTGCTGGGAACTGAACTCAAGACCTCTGGAAGAGCAGTCAGTGCTCTTAACCACTGAGCCATCTCTCTAGCCCCTTTGTGACTGTGAACAGACAGCTTGGCAGTTGAGTCTCATGGGGCAGCCTCTTCTCTTAGCCTCTGACTTAGGCTCCTGACAAAGCCAGGCCTCTCTGGCTGCCTTCCTCCTGCTGCTGCTGCTGCTGCAGACTTAGGACAGCTCACTTTCCTTCTGATCAAGTAAGCTTTGTGAGTAGTGGCTCTGTATTTTCCTCCACAGAATGCTTTGATAGATACACACACACACACACACACACGTACACACACACGTATGGACGTGTATGATAAATACAGAAAATAGTTGAAAGATGGAAGGGGACAGAATATGTTAAATTTACATGAAAGTGGTTTTAAAAAAGCAGTTTGATGTTCAAAAGTGAGACAAGTTATGTTCACATAAGAGATCAGAGATAGCTCTATGAAGAGAGTGTCTGAGCCAAGCCCTGGAATAGAGACTTCAACTTGATAGGCCAAGACTGGGGAGGGAGATGACCAGAGGTTCCAGGCAGGGGTGTGGCACACAACAGTGGGTGGTGAGTAGCCTGGAACAAAGAGAACTTGTCATAGAGCGTTGGATCTCAAATGTCAGTCTTTATTCCAGAGACAGAGCAGTATTGTTAAAACCTCAGGGCTGGGGTGACAGCCTAGGAGCCACAACTCAAAAGGGTAGAATTTGGGAGTCTGAGTTTGGGACAGGCCGGAGGCAGGAGTAGCTTGCAGCCAGGAACCTTCATGAATGTCTGGTGGTAACCAGAGCCTATTCCAGAGGGGCAGGAGGAAATTAAGGGGAGGAAGGAATAGGACAAGTTTGAGGGGTAAGACAAGTGGAGCCAGGTGTGGGTGAGCAAGGCTGGGTGCTGAGGTGTGCAGCCAGGCTGGGAGAGTATTAGTAACCAGTAAAAATGGGCACTTGGGAAGACCAGGACTGAGGGACGATGCTAAATCTAGGTTGAGTGTTCTGTGTTCTAGGAGGACGTCTGTGTGAATACGCCCATAATGCCCAGACACATGTTTCTGATGATTGAAAGAGAGACTGAAGATCCAGGGAGCTGAATGACCTCTGCAGAGATGAGCACAGGGCTGGGGGAAGTTTGTGTTTTCAGGACCTGTCGGTCACAGCCCAAGTGGCCATTAGCACGGGAAGGAGAAAGCACTGTGAATGTAGTCCCTGAAAGCTGAGTGTGTCTCTCCAGTGGTGCAGTTATATGCAGAAGAGGTGGCAGAACAGCCACCTCTTCTTTGTCCTTTGAAAAAGAACAGCCTTAAAAGCTAGATGTGGGGAGCCAGGCCAAGACACTCACAAGTTCCACATCAGCCTGGACCGCAGAGTGAAGCTGCCCTAAGCAACAACCACACCCTGTATCCCAAGTGGCTAGAATTTCCAAGTCAGGGGAGCACAGGAGAATGAGCGTGCATCCCAGTTAACAACGTGTCCAGTGACACCAAGCTAGAGGATGGAGACTAGGAAACGGGGCGGGTGACTGGGAGGCCATTGGTAAATCCTAACGGGGCTGCACTTCTTTGAGACAGATAGCAAGGAACGACAGTCCCTGGGTTCTGTCATGGTGACAGAAGAGAGCACTTAGGACGTCTGTGTTGCTGTCTTCTCAGGAGACTGTGGTCATGTCCCTCCAGAACAGAAGAGACAGTCACTCTGGTGGTGACATAGAGCTTCCAGGAAAGAAGAAGATTTAAGAAGTGCAGGCCAGGGCAGAGGCCAGTGCTTGAACTCCTGCCCGCTCTCTCTCGGCCGGGCCCTTCAGAGTCCTGTGCCTTCTTGAAGCTTCGGCATCTGTGCAGAGAAGGCACACCAGGTCTTTATGGTTGTTGGGAATCCTAATGTGCCATGGACACAGAGCAGAGCTTCCTGAAGGGAAGCCATGGAAGCCCTGGGTACAGAGCGGAACCTGGGGGAGCTGAAGGGTGAGATGAGGCCGTGGAGGAAGGGAGTGTGTCTTAGCTGTTTCTTGAGACTCTTAACAGGCTCAGTACCGCAGCAGCTGCAGAAGAGAAAGCAAATGGCTGTGAATACCCAATGTAGGAACTGTCCAAAGCCAGGGGACAGAGAGACCAGGTGCCCTTAAGTTAGCTTGGGAAGGTGTCACAGCAGGAGGAACCTGATCCAGGCCAGGTTGCTCATGGGAAGGGTACGGGAATCCGAGGATTACGGACAGGTGGTGAACAGCCTCCTCCAAGGACTGGGGAAATGGCACAGTGTGTGTGGTGAGATCACCAGTACCTGGTGTGGGGCAGTCTGAAGTCTCAGACCTGGGCTACCCCCATGGGCACACAGGGAGGAAGAGCCAGCTAGCCAGCACACGACACCCAGAACCAAGTCACAAGGCTACTGGACTTCCAGGTTTTGGTTTTATTGGTCCTGCTTTCAGGACTGCTTGGAAGAAAGTATCTCCTTTACAAAGTCAGGAAAGCCAACCAAGCTCTGTGTGGGCCGTGGTCACGCGCAGAGGAGTTTGGACATGACTGTGCATAGAAAATGACATAGAGACAGCAGCAGCTCCCTGGGCTAAGTGCCTCCACGGCACCATGCTGGGTGTTTTCCCCTGGTCACCTCATTGTGTGTAACTCTAGACACAGCTTCAGGGAGGGGCTATTTTTGTCCCTGTGTAATAGGGTGGGGGAAGAGCTGGTTTGGTATTAGAGCTGGAGTGCAAGCCCTAGTCCACTAACTCAGACCCACGTCTTCACCTATGTGACTGGAGCCATTGAATCAGAGACCCTGATTCAAGTCACAAAACTGGGAGGGACCACGGAGATGTGATGTAATCACAGAGTCGCACGGCATGTCTCAGACCCCTCCTCATGCATCCCAGGTGTTCATACTCTGGAAAAGATCCCAAGAGGGAAAGTCCCTGGGATGGACCGCACCTGGGTCCCCTGACCCCCATTCCAGTTTGTGTCTGTGCTTGGTTTGCTGTGGGCTGAGAGGGGCTCTTTCAGATCCTGGCCTGTAGGAGTTACCTAGTCAAGACCTTTCACCCGCAGAAAACATGTGCCCTCCAAGAGCAGTGCAGCCTTGTGCCGGGACTGCTGGACATGTGGTTTGGGCACTCCCCACTGTGACTGGGCGCTCAGAGAGCCTAATCCGAAGGACAGAGAGCAGGACAGTGTGGTAGCCTGGCTCCTCACAGGAATTGCATTTTTCAGCCCTGGTTGAAATAAGCACAGATTACTGGAAATGTGCAAATACTAAAATGTTATTATTCCTTGAGACCCCTGCAAAGCATCGGGGAAGTTAACGTGCAGCTCAGAAGATCCCTCGCCTCCAGGGCCCTCAAGGGAAGAGACACCAGCACCAGAGTGAATAAAGAGGCTGTGCTAGGAATTCCCTGCTGTCCTGGGAGGCAGAACATGAGCTCAGTGTGGTGGGAGAGGGAGAGATGCCAGCCTCCCTGTGCAGATCCTCTGTCTCCTGGAAGAACTGGCTGTGGGAGGCAGGAGGCTCCACCCTCTGCTCCTCAGCACACTCTGGGCAGGATTTGGATTTCGCTTCCTGGGAACATGCCTGCTTCTCTCTAACCTGACATGGCTTCCCTTCTCCTTCAAAGCCCAGGTTAGAGTCCACCACCCCAGAAGCTCCCAGATCATCCCAGTCACACCTGACCTTTCTCGGAGCATCCATTTCTGAACTTGCCTTCCTTTTCCTGCATTGAGCCAGGCATGGCTCCTTCATCTCTGTCATACCTGGGCACACCCCTGAAGGCAGAGATGCAGGCACGCACTCACAGTCACAGAGTCAGTGAGCACATGTGGCTGGCCGCTCTGAGTTTCAGGCTTCAGACTCCCCTTTTACATCTCCGCTTAGGAGAGGCCGGAGGGTGATGAGGATAATAGATGCTCAGAGGGGCTTCTCGTGTTCTGAGTTGTCTCTTTGCTGATCTTTGTGAGGGACGGGATGGTTGGTCTCACAGTGGAGCTGTGGGGGTGGATAGACAGACGGTGTTAGCATCTTGTTCGAGCTTGGTGCGTGCCAGCATGGACCTACGTGCTCCTCATTCACAGTTCAGCTTTCTCAGCAATTCCATAAAGTTGTGACGATAATAGGCAGAGATATTAAATAATGTGTGCAGAGTCTCTCTCACGATTCTGTGTTACGTTGTTAATACCTTGTCTCCAAGGCTATATATTAACCTGCCTGAACACAAGGAAACCATGAAGAGCCAGTCACGGTGGCTCGTTCGCAACCCCTGCGTTCCGGAGTTGGAGGCAGGAGGGTGGCAAACCTGTGGCACCTGGGGTGTGCAGCAAGACCTGGGCAGGAGGGCGGACATTGAGCAGTTATTTTCCATCTACTAATTTGTGCAGCGGTGTCTTAAATATGTTCCTTTCCTGCTCTTTTGAGAAAGACTCTAGCTATGTAGTTTGACTGGCCTGGAATTCAGAGCATTCCTCCTGCCTCAGAATCCTGAATTGAATTAAAGGTTTGAGCAATGTGGTGGTTTGAATGAAACATTCTTCATAGCCTTGGACGATTAAGTTCTTGGTCCCAGTTG